>NC_140124.1:119393279-120043398 GCF_964035555.1 Netta rufina
CAACATGCAACATGCATACTTGAAAGTATGTCCATAGAATTTATACCCACACAAATATACACATGCTCATACTTCTTTGTCCCTTCATACATGGTTTGCAAAAACATTGTTTATCAAATCATAGAGGACTCCTGTGAGTGCATGTGAGGGACGTGCTTTTATAGTTTTGAAATATCCTCTCTTGCAGTGTTTGGTTACTCATATATGGCAAAAGGAGGACCACAATTTCCACAATGAAATCTGGTCACTCATAAAGTCTCCATTGCAGAGAAAAATACAAAATGCATCTTCAAAGTCTTTAATCGGATATTTGTGAGAGTGCAGAGGTCTACTGAACATCAGTCAGAGATGTCCTCTGAGGTCATTTACACAACTTTGAAAATTTGCAGCTTTCTGCTGAGTCTATTACTAATCTCACTTCATTCTCTGGTATTATTAATAATGTAGCACTAGACCAGATTTTACGTGCAAGCAGAGACCAAGAGAAAATAATTGAAGAGTAGAAATGGTCAGAATCAATTTCTGAATCCATTTCCAAATTTCTGAGTGCTTGGCAGTGCCTGGTTCCCATCTTCTCCCATGTCCCAGCACAGAAGTTAGTTGTTGAGAGCTCAGGATAGGTCTTCTCTCTCCCACCCAAAGGAAGGAGAGGGAATTCAAGAGGAAGCTGGACCTATGGACCTATGGACCTACTGGTTATGTGTGCTGGGAAGTATGCTGCATCAGTGGTGAGTTGTGGCCAGAGACAGCAGAGAAAGTAATATCCATTGGATTTACTAAGCCTTCTCTTCATGTAGAACATTTTTTATTTGGTAGAGAGACACATAGAGGGCAGGGTTGGGACAGAAACATGGTATGATGGGGAAAGATTTGATGGAGAAGATCTAGGGTTTGGTGGCAAAGGTAAATAAAAGATACCAATGAACTAAACAGGTGATGGTGACATTGAAGGAACCATTTTGAAGAGAACAAAATAAATATGCTAATCCTTCAAGCACAACAGTTCACTTCTCTCCATGTCTTTAAGACCAGTGCGTATAATCTTTGTATTAATCAAGAAAGCATGATAAGGCTTAGTGTGAAGTAGAAAACTATAGCAGAAACAGTGTTTTCACTTTTGGACATTCATTTCTGTTAATATATTTGCAAGCTAGAGGAATGTTAAGAGGAGATCAGCAAAAATGATGAAACTAAAGGGATTAAGTAATAAAAACAGAATAATGTATGAACAAGGCTGTTGTTTCAATGGGTTGAAAGTTACATGAAGAGCACTCAAGAAAACTTTCTTGTTTACTTGTTTGTTTTATTGCTGATTTTTGTTTGTTTGGTTGTTGGTTTTGTTTTTGAACAATGGATGAAAATAGACCAAAAGAGAAGAGGGAAAAAAGCAATGAACAATAATGCTACCATGACAGCTAATAAATGTAGAACATGTGTCTGCCTTGTACTGTTGTAACTTTTAAGAGTTCATTGTTCTTAAACACAGGGAATGAGAGTTTCACATAAATCATCACTCACTGTCTCTATCTCCCTCTCTCCTCCCCAGCTGCTCTAATGTCTGTTTTCTTTGTATGGGCAAACATTAAAAATTCAAAGGTGTCTCATGACTATAATAATGAATTTTCTATAGGACTCATAAAAATCAATATTTGGTTTGGCAAAATAAAGTGCCTGAGATCCACATTTGCACATTGCCTATTTGCTCTCTATCATTAAGAAAACATGATTATTAGAGTTAAGCACTACAATCCAGTTAACAGTTTCCATTGTTTTCTGCTATTAAGTTTTCTACAAACAATTCAGAGAATAAAGAAGATCCCTTTAATGGAAAAAGCAGCTGGTCAGTTTATTTGTGTTACTTAACTCACAGGCTAGGAGATTTTAAACTTTCTGTGACAAAGAAATACTAAAAATAGATTCTGCCATTTTATTCTTGCCTTTCCACCTCTATAGTTAAGACAGTGTCTGTAAGCCAACTTTTAACATGCTTTGCATCATTGGTGAAAAATATGCAAATGTGCTGGTGAAGGAACCCCCAAATTTCCATCATGAAAGCAGAAAAGAAAGAAAAACCAATTTTCCCAAATAAACCATCTCTTTTGGTCTCCTTTGCACATTGAAATCCAGATGGTCCACATAGGCCTTTAGTAATTCTCAACTGTATGAAGGAATGTAAGTACAGACAATAAGTTATGTGAATTTGAGTCAGTCGAAAATTTTCATTGGGAAAAAAAGACATTTTTTACAGATTTGGCATGTTCCCCAGGGAAGTCTATTTCAATTACATTTCACTTTTTCATGTTTGAAGATGTTTCTGAAGATCTAAAAATTGTTCAAGATAATTTTTTAAAAGTCTGAAAGTCCAAAACACAGATTTGTAAATTCAATGAGATGCATTAGGGCATGGGTCTTTGAGACTCTGTTTCATTCATTGTGTTATGGAATTTCCATCCTTGGAAATATTCAGAATTTGATAGGACAAAGCTCTGTGCAACCCACTTTAGCATCAAAGTTTGCCCTCCTTTGATCAGGAGTTGGGATTTGGTGATTTTCTGAGGTCCCTTCCAACCTAAATCAGTCCATTATCCTGTGAGGATATTTTCATTTTGTGTCTCAGTTGTTTGATTTTGTTGTTGTTTTCAGGTTTTATTTTCACTGTTTCTGTTAACGAATGGTAACCAGAGCAGTGACTGAGAATCTCTTTTTCTTTTGTTGTCTACTTTGTCACTAAGCATTTAAGATTTTAACTTACCCATCCACAAATTAATGTCTTGGCTCTTATGCTTCTTTCAGTTCCAGAGGTTCCAAAGTCATATGTATGGAAGATGGTGGTAGCAATTGTATTACAGGACTGTAGCCAGATAGCGTGGAATTTAAGTATTTTTTGGTGAGATAGCCATGTAATTTAAATGCTGATTCCAGATGTGTGGCAGAATGTAGCCGTAATTTAGACTGGGAATCAGAAAATATGAAGACCTGTCCACAGCAGTCTGTGCCGTGGTTAGCAGTTCTAGGCTTGTGTCAAATGAGATGTCAGAGCTTGCATCTTAGGTGTAACTGTGATGTTTTCTTTTGGTCTGATAGGCAGGAAAAGCTGTCAGTATTTGCTAGTTGGATGATTCACCCCGCATTATCATTTCATTTCTCATTTCTTTGTTAGTGCTATAGTATTTGGTGATATAATGTTGGGTTGTCAATCTACTGCCAGGTCTTCTGTCGAAAATCTTCAGAATAATCAGTTTGTTGGATATTAGATAAATTAATTTGCCTAGGTTTCTGATTGTGTTCTTTGTCACTTCATGACTGGAGCAAAAGTAACAATGAACAAAGCGCAAGTTTTGTGTTTCAATGGAAGCCATGGGAATATCAGGTGCTCTTCCTCCTATTGTTTGTAATTTCAAAATTAGCATTCAATTAACTTGTGTCAGAGACTGAATGACCACATGAGAGGAACATCTAACCTGTAGTGGGTCAGTAGCTGATTTCTACCAGCAATTTATTTTTTTTTTCCTCTTACAGTTTAGAATTGTTGCCTTTTATATTTATTGTTCTTGCAAACGCAGTGACAGTTTACGGTGTTTTAAGTCACAGTGAACCAACCGGCATCCAGCATATATGGAATCTAATAGGGCAACCTGCTCTAGGTGTCCTTGCTTGAGCAAGGAGGGCTTGGACCAGATGACCTCCAGATATCCCTCCCAGTCTCAACCATTCTGTAATTATGTGAATACCTTACTATCAGCATGTAACATGCAGAAGGTATTACAGAAGAGCCTGCTTTGTTGAAAATATCTTTTTTGTTGCATTCTGTTGACTAATATTTCCATTTTGCTATACCTGATAATTTTGTGTGTTAGGGGACTGGTAAATGAGATTTCTGGTTTCTGCTAGGG
Organism: Netta rufina; assembly: GCF_964035555.1. Lineage (NCBI taxonomy): Eukaryota > Metazoa > Chordata > Aves > Anseriformes > Anatidae > Netta > Netta rufina. Next base: position 119,397,173 of record NC_140124.1, read on the forward strand.
TAAAATAGTCTTGACAATTCATGTTTCCTTCAAAGTAGTGACATATTCTGACATACCCCACTGATCAGTAGGCATTTAGGAAGTTATGCAGACTTTTAGTGAGGAAGCACATGGACAGTTGTATTTGATGTTGACATGCATGTCTATGTTTTCTTTTCATCATTCCTGGCTGTAATAGTTCTGTGAAGGAAGGTGAAGGATGGAACTCAAAGTGTTCAGTGTAGCAAGAAAAAAAAAATATTTTATTTTCTTTATTTCTCACTGAAGAGGAAAATTCCTAATTTCTATTCATACTCTATATGTTTATGAGTTTATATCACATTTTAAATTCATTCTGAATGGTAAATGACAGATGGCTTAAGACCAAACAAATAGCATAAAAGTAGAAGTAAAACATAATCTCCATTTGATTATGAAAATCTAATTCATCTATTCCCTGAACCATGGCACTCCATCTCCAGGGTACTTCATTATTACTGAGAGCTAAGCTGAAAGCTGGAGCAACACAGTAAAGTTATGTCTCTGTTTTGCTGAGATCATGCAGAAATCATCAGTATTACAATACTCTGCATATTGGAGTAAAAGTCAGTAAATTTCTTGTTAAAAGTGTTGATATTTAATTTACCAAATTGCCTTAATTTGAAAGCAAATATATTAGTTTATTTATGTTCCAGACCATTTGAGTTTAGTAAACAGTCTGCAATTCACATTGTACTGCAGGAAGTCTTCTGTGTTTGTTTCTCAATTGATTAGGAACACAAATCACAACATTCACAAATGAATTAATTAATTCAAAATTAACCAAAATATTTTTGGAAATTAATAATTAGCAGATCTGATCCTTTTCCACTCATCTATTACCAGGATAAAACCAGGGAATAGATCAAGACTGTTCTTGACTTTGATAAGCCATAGTCAGTGAAAAGTGATGTAAAAGAAGCAAAGCTTCAAAACAATCATATGAGCATAAGGTTTTCCCCATAGCATTGTAACAGTTCTATAACATTGTGCTTTTCACATCGTCTTTTTCTTTTTGCACTGTGCTGCTTCTTAGAGTTAAAGAATATTCTGATTTGTCATTCACTAGACAATAGGATCATAATGTGCTTTTTCTCCTAAGAAAGAACAAAACAAATATTTTGATGAAAAAAAAAAAAAAAGTATTTGAAGGATTTTTACCTTCTAGAAAAAAAATTAGTTTTCTTACTGTGTCATTCTGCATTGTAGGCATAAACAATCCACATAAAGACTGTTTTCTTATCTATATTTAATCATTTAATCTCTCGTGGTACATAGTATGATTAGAATTGAATTGTTAATATGTCACAGAATTAATCACATGCAACATGGATTAGTTATAAGAGCATTCATACTATACAGTGAAAATCTTTTTTTACTACTGCAGAGAACACCATTTTCACCCAGGTACATAGGTGGAAAGTTGTCTTGTCAGCAGGACAGAAATAGAAGACAAATTTTACAAATTTGAAGATGTTTAAAAAGCATGCATAATTACAGCATTGCCCAATATCTGCTATCAGATACACTGGTTTAAATTAGGGGAAATTTAATCAAAAGTAGTGACATTATTTCTGCTTTGCTTCATGTTAACCAAAAGAAAAAAAAAATTAAAAATCTACATTAAGTAGAAGGATTTGTTTTTCCCTGAAGACTTTCTGAGATCTTTAGTGAAATCCAGTAAACTTCTGTGATGAAAAAATTGAGAGATTAACAGATCCTAGAAGCCAAAGTTATGTTTATTTTCATTTTTACTGGTGTTGCACAGAGTTGTAAATGAACAGATCATGTTATCATGTGTAAATTAGCATGTAGGTTATTTGTCATAACATATCATAGGGTCCTTCTTCTTCATGTATCCAGACTGGTGAACTGGCTGGTGGTCCAGTTTGGATGCTGTACCTTTTCTGTGACATGTCCTGCATGGCAGTCTAGTACAAGGTGTTCCATCTAACAGGCCGATGTTGAAGCAGTAGGCTGATGCCCAATTTTGTTTGAATGCAACATGAAATAAGATAAGTTGCAGCCATTGCTAAAACTCTTACTCTTCCTAGCTAGAAAGATTTCCCAACTTCTTCCATATCCGTCCTCAGTAATCATGTGTACTCATCCACCAGCAGAAGTGACCTCTGTGAGCAGAGCCCAGCAGCTGCCCCATGTCAGACCAGAGCCAGCTCCTGCCCCTCCAAAAGGGACCTGATACTGGCCAGAGCCGAGCCAGTGAGAGATGGTGGTTGGGGTTCTGGGAGAGCAGAATTAAGGAAGGAGGGGAAAAAAATGCTGTGCAACAGCAGCTGGGAGAGCAAGCAGTGAGAACCAGCCCTGCAGACCCCCAGTTCAGTGCAGCAGGAGGGCAGGATGTGTACCAGGCACGCAGCAGCCGTTCCCCTGCGCCCTGTGGAGAGCAGGGGCAGAGTGACTGTGAAGGAGCAGCAGAGATGAAACGACAGGGACTGACTCCAGTCAGTTTCTCATCGCTCTAGCCTGTTAGCAGTAGGCAATAAATTATATGAATCTCCCTAAGCTGAGGCCTATGACGATAACTGGTGAATGAACTCCCTGTCCTTATCTCAACCCTTGAGCCCTCTCCATTCTATTTTCTCCTTTTTTTTTTCTCTGAGGATGAAGAGTGAGAGTGTTTGTGGTGGATCTTGGCTGCCAAGCTGAGTAAAACCACCACAAGTATCCAGATTAACGTACCTCAGTATCAAAAAGTGTCCCAGAAAACTCAGGTAGAAAAGTTACTGTCAATTTAATACCTTGACAAGAAATAGAGAAGTCCTGTGTGACATACAATAAAGGATTATATACAATTGAGAATAAAAACTCCTTTTAATCTTTTAGTAAATCGTTTAAATTTAAATGCCTCTAATTTAGGGCAATTATGCAAATATTTCTTCAATGAATGAACGCCATGGTATGTTTAATGTATTCCATTAATGCAAACTTCACTCCATTTTTGTCTGGTATGATTGAGGCTGTCACTTAACATGGTAGGTATTCAATAAAACCGGTGTGTTTGCACAGAGTGCTAAGTATATTCCAGTACCTGATGAAGCTAGAAGTAAAAAAGTGTGGAAAGGGCTGGGCAATCAAAGCCCATTGTATTTAACAAAGAATAGCATTATAATAGTTCTTTAAAGTAATCTTTTTGGTGGAAAAGTTTAATTTTAAAAAGAAAAGGGGGGATGCTAAGTAATGTATTGTGCATGTATGCTTTTCATGTTTCTCCTTTAAGTGCCATCAATACATCCTAATCTTTTTTATGATATTTTTTCTGGTTCTCTGACTTGTCATTCTTTAGTTGTTAGTTATATCACTTCTGACATCTCCATTGCTGTCATAATGGGACTTTTTTGGAGCTTTCTGTGACTTCTGCCTAATTGCAGAAAGGTTTTTCAGCACTTCAAATCAGCTGTGTGTAAGCTTGAGGAAACATCTCTCTTCATGTCCGAGACTTAATATATTGCTTCAAAATGTGTTAGTTATTTTATAATCAACATTGAAATACAATATCCCTGTTTCAGGTGGCTTTAAATTTGAACAAGCAATAGTTAGATCTTCTAGCAATAGTTAGAAGACCTGCTGGAATAAAATCACCAGAAAGGTCTTCTATGTTTATTGAAACATCTTCTGTTTGCAGAATTCTTCAAGAGTTTTTCAAGATATGGACTTTTTCTAAGAAAGCTTCAGAAATCTATGTCATTTGCAAATGGCAGGGGAAGTGAGTGGTGGTAACAGATGACAACATTTAGAACAAACATTTACATGGTAAAGGAAAAAATGATAGTAAAAGAGACAACATGAAGTTTCCCCACAACCAATGTAGATTTTGTTTGCCTGGGGAAATTATTATTTTTTTTTTTTTTTCCTGAAAGAAAGCAAATTTCTACATATGCATATGGGCATATGCAACCCTTCTGTAAGGACTGCATACAAATTCATGACGAAGGCATGAATTCCATAGAATTGCATGTTCCATAGTGAAATATTGTCCTGGGTCAATAAACCAAGCCTGATTCAAAATCAATTATCCTTAGACAGAAAAAAATAGAAAGGAAAATATAAACATTAAATAAAGGAAAATGGCTTAAAAGTTTTGAGGGAACACTACAGAGATTACTTTAAGGATATCTATGATAACGCTTTTATCCTTTTTAAAATAGACTTTTTTTGTGTGTGTGTAATAACTCTATCTTTTAGATTTCAATAACACAAAATAACAAAAAGGTTCCCATCATACAGTATGTCCAAGGTATTTCCTAGTTGTAATCATTGTTGCTTTTTAAAGGACCTTATGGGAAAAACTGCAGACAAGTTTACAGCTAGTTATGTTATAGCTAGTTCACAACGATCTCCAGTTGATTCACTCATCCTTACTGCCCTCTCCAATTGCCTGAGAAGAAAAACAGAATGGTCCAGGCATGTGTTGGAAACGCAAGTACCCTCTGGGCACTGTGTCACCTAAAAATCCCACGGGATTAAGCTGGCATGATGTAAAGCACATCAGAAAGCTGCTGTAAATCTAATTAGAAAATGGTATTCTGGAAAGACACTGAAGGGAAAAGGCCAATTTTCTCTAATCAAGAAAATGAGCGTATCAAGAGGAAAACAATAACAACAACAAAAAAGGGGGAATCTTCATCTTTGAAGAGTACCTTCAATTCCTGGAAAGAACAATGAGATAGACTGGGAGAGTGCTCAGCAGTACAAGAGAATAAATAAGCCTTCTACTTAAGAATATGTTCAAGATAACCTAAAAGGTACATTGTTGATGTTCTAAATTGAGCTAGAGTGAAACAGAAGGGATGGAAGGGGAAATTAATGAATTTATGTATTTTTCTCCTTCATGTAATTTTTTTATTCAAAGATGGGAAGGTGACAGTGGAACCAGATGGGTGGCTGCTGTGGAGGCTGGAGGGAGTCAAGGTGATGCTTTGCACAACACACTCATTACTGGTGGATCACTGCCACTTGGTCCAAAGCAGAAATCCTATTCCTCATTCAGGAGAGAAGTACCGCAGCATTACAGGCAGAAAGAACATTTCTCTTCTGTTACTTTTGTATCTACATTATTCTGTGGGGAAAAAAAAAAAACAAACAACACATTAAATGTTGATGAAATCCTCTTCTACATGCCATCGCTCCCTGTTTCTTCGCTGTTCCTTTGCTGGGCGCTGGTAGCTGGCAGTATACACCACCCATTGTTTTCCCAATGAAGTCTTCTCCTTCCCAAATTTCACTTAAAGATTTCTGAAAATCTTACTATCTGAGCTTCCTGGTAGGTAACAATCCTTCTGGGCAGATATACATGTATGTAACGCTACTGTGAAGTGCAAAAAGTGATTACGGAACATATTGGGTATATGTTCCAAAAGATCCACAAAATGGCAGCTGCTTGTCCATGCATCTCCCCCACCCCATAAAAGACATCCAGGCTGTGATTTTCAATATTTGGGTGACTTTATTAAGAAACGAAAGCTGATTGTAAAGTTGCTTGAATTTTGTACATTAGCAAATGTGGGAATCACACAAGCTTATGTGCTGAAACTCTTTCCAGCTAATGTCAGATACACTTAGTTTTTTATTAATTTAGGTAGGTTGGTAATTTGTGAAAAATGTCTGCAAAATGGAAAAACAGCTGTGGCTCTAAGTAGAGGATTCTGGGTAGTAATTAATAGAGCCATTATTCAGGGCTGAGAGTACTCAACAGCTGAATAGATTTGATTCTGTAAAACATGAATTCAATTAATATATTTGTCTTACATTTTGGCCACATTCAAGTGGGTTGAGCAGAGCAAAAGGCACAGCATCTCTCTTTATTTTTCTAGTCAAAGCACTTAGTTTAGTGGCAGCTGCTCTAATTAAGGATGTCTGAGTAAATGCAGCTTTCATGCTTTGTTAAAAGAAAACATTTTCTTAATGTTACATTTGGATTTATCATGCCTACATACAATAGTACAGATGGACGAGTCCTTGGGCACCAACATCTGAGACTTTCTGCAGTGATTCAGCTGTCCTGAGCTGTCAGCACCCAACTGTGGAGACAAAGGATTTGGTGGCTCTCAGATAGTATAAAAGGGCAGGGGGCTCCCAGCAGTTTTAGGGTTCTCAGGCAGGCATTGCCCTCTGGGAAGAGAGGGATTTGCTCCAGCAGCTTCAGATCATCCAGCTGCTTTCCATCAGTGTTAGGAGACAAGGTCAGAAAATTATAAGAAAGGGAAGTTTCTGTTAGAACTTATGTAGAATTGGCTTTTCAGGTGGGTTTCCAAAAGAAAGGGGAACTTTTCAAGAAATGTTTCTCCCCACATTTTGAGCAAGTTCTAAACCTCTAGAGGTGGATTTTACATCAGTTTTGAATGATGACTATGTAGGGCTTATTTGAGTAAGTAACATCCAGTAGAGAAACTCTGGTTAAAATTTCTAGTCACTTCTCAGTTAGAAAAAAATCCTTGAACTAATTCCTTGTCAAAAGAAAACTCAGAAATGAACACAGACAGAATTCCAACTCTTTCAGCCTAATGTCTTAAAGACATTTTTTTCAGATCCAAGATTCACATCTATGGCTCTAACAGCATATAATCCCAGGTTGACCAGGAACTTTCCTCTCCTTTTCCTCATCTTCTTGGTTTTCAGACTAGCTCTTAACCATTTTCACAGGATAACCCATCCGTAATTGTCTCAGCTCCAAAACAGCTGAAACGTAATCCTTGTTTGCTTCCACAGCTGCACTTTTGTTTCTAACTGACTTTGTATTTATGGAGCACCAGGGACTGCAATTTTCTTGCTTTTGTTGTTGTTGTCTTTTCCCCATCATATTCTTAACTCTTCATTCAAGGACAAACCTGGATATGCCTAGCAATAGCTCTTGGTGATAAATCTGCAGAGTAAAGCCTAAATAGCAGAGGGTCCCTTAAAACTCCTAAGATGATGTGATAAGCACCAGAGACAATAAACATTTACATTCCTAATGTCCCATTGGAATACTCTGATAACCCAATAAAACCATTGCAGGACCTTGGGATTATATTTGTTGCACAGTGAATAAAGTACAGATTGGTTTTCTGTTTTTCATATATGAGATTTGGACTTAGAGGAGACCAAATGACATCTCTGATCCCCATACTAAAGGGAGCAGTAAATGTCACAAACCTTTTGAAAGCTCTCTGCTCTTAAACATTTCTGTTTAGCTAGTTCAACATGGATTTATGTGCCATTTTTCTGAAGAATCACTTGCCAATATGAACAGGAGGATGTTGAAGTACAACAGTCCTGGGACTGAGAAGAGGTGAAATATAAATATGGATATGGTTAACTGTTAGCAGTGCCAGTATTGATAACTTCCCTCACCCCTAATACCCAGTTCACTATCCCTACAGGTTAGACTCTGACAGATCATCCTGAACTCAGGTCTTGATAGGCATATAGTCAAGCATATCTAATTGCACTTTTTCTTCTGTCAGGAATCAAAAGGGAAAACACAAAGAATTGTATTTATTTATTTATTTATTTTCAATTCCAGAAAATACAGAGCTTTACAAAGGTGTCGGGGCTTGGTGGATTTAAAATAAATAAATAAATAAATAAATAAATAAATAAATAAAAACTACTGAATTATTCTCCTTAGAGTTATTGTGACAGACTTACAGAAATAGAGTGGAAACATAAGAAATAATCACAGAACTATATTTCTTCCAGCCAAAGAAGACCATGGTTTCCCATGCCATCAGTTTGAAAAGTCACATACTGAATATATTGTAAAAAATGATAAAATCAGCTTACATTACTATTATAGAAAAGCATGGTATGTATAGAGATAAACATAATAGGACCTGTCCCAGCTTCTCTTATACCATATTTTTTCTATTTGCTGGTTTGGGCAGTATCAGAAATTAATCAGATATCTTAAAGATTTCCAAGTCTATTTCACCTCTTTCTCTCTGATTTCAGCTGTAGTTCCAGAGCTGTTCACTGAAGTATTCTTGAGGACTTTTCCTAAATGGTTGTCGTTCTGAACAGCCCACAGCACAACACCCCAGATTAATACCTCTCCGTCTAGAAGTGATGTTTAAGGAGAAGAGGAGAATCCCTGAAGTGCTGTACACTCTCCACTGAGATTGAAAAACTGAAGCAGAATTGCTCTGAAATTAACTTTTGTTCAATGCCTTACTTTAAGACCTTTCATGATAAAACCTGTGCTTTCCTTATTGCACTGTCTAGATTTCAAATGTCTATGGCCATTGTTCCCAAATAAACCTCTCTTTTGCAGATAAAATTTCATTCCCCTCCTTCTTGTTTTTACAGAACCAAAAAATGGACCACAATTATACTCAAAAAAGTTATTTGTATAATGGAAGACAGATCCATTTCAAAGCACTGATGCAAAACTAAACACAAAAATGAAATCTTGAAAATGGCTCTTCATTTAATTCTTCATGAATTAAAACTTAACATTTGAACTGAATATGTAATCTTAAATCTTCACAAACTCATAAGTAATACAACACTGTTCTGTAAGTGTTTTTATCTCTTTCTGGATTAGCAATGTATGTACAATTAACAAAACATTACAACCAGTTCTGAGTAATTGATTTTACTTATTCATTGTGTAAGCAGTCAGCAGATAAATATATAGATATATTACCTCTGTAGTTTTTTTATTAGAGTCTAGATTTGGGACAAAGAAAGGAGTTGCTTATTCAGTTGTAAAAAATGATTTCTGTGTTATGATCTATATTCTGTAAACAGTTTCCTACCCAAATAATGGCCTATCCAGATTTCTTAATCAAAACATTTTCTGACGGTTGACTGACTACTGTCTGTGGCAGATCTGACTCTGAAGAAAGAAAGTTGTGTATCCCTTGTGTCTTCATTTTTCTCTCCCTAAAAGGAACATTTCAGAAAACTTATAACATCTGCAGAAGAGATTCATACTTTTCTGATCTCAAGTCACTCCTCCTGACAAATACAAGGTACTGGCACATCAACAATACCCACAAAAAGAAGGTGTAACTTTGTGTTTTAAAGTGCCAATACTGTGATGTGAGAGGAGTAATTAAAAGGGAGAAGAAAGTGAGCAAGAGCAAGCCCACATGCTTGAATTTGGGTTACCTAGATACGTGAAATTAATGAATTTCACCTTGATTTATCTCAAGATATACAAGAAGTCAAGCGGGTTCATTCCTGACTGCATAGGAGTCTTATGAGCAAAGCTGGCTCAAAGTTTTCCAGCAGGTTGATGGCAATTGAATCCATTCACCCCAGCAACAAGATGAAAAGAAGAGCTCTTCACCATGCAGACCTCCCTCTTCCTGGCTGAGGGCTGGAGCACCCCCATCCCCTGCTAGAATGAGGCACACCCAGCGTAGAGGTGGTACAGCTGTCCTCCATCCTGCATCTCACTGCTGAGCATTGTGGGCACCAGTGGAGCTGGGGGTCAGGAGTGTGAAAAGGGTACAGGGAATGCAGATCTGAAGGCTCTGTTAGCCCTGCTCCTCTTTTTGCTTTGGAAAATCCCTCATCACAATCAATATGTGCAATTTAGAATAAAGCTTTTTTTTAAAAAAAAGCTGGTCTTTTCATACTATAAAATATTAAGAACAGCCTCACACATCCTGAAAATGAATCAATTATTTTTACTTTAATTTAGTATTGCCTGACTAACAAGTGCCTCTGTCTATATTCATTTACTCAAGGTAGGCTTTAGGAGGCACATAAAGTGTTGCTACTGAAGACCTTTGTGATTAACTGTGAGCTAGCAATATATTAGTTTCCCAATGCTGTTCCCTTGCTGCGCAATAACTTACAAGTTCAGGCTTAATAACGTGGTCTCCAAAATAAGCTCTTGCGTGTGTCAGGAATGTCTTGGCAATAACTGCAGCTCTCTTGGTGTGCTGCAGTAGTATAATGATAGCCAATTTTTAGACTTCCCTCATGCTCAGAATTACTCTGATCTCTATGGTCTGTCTATTAGACAGCTACTGGTTCCTAGAAAGACAAAATTATGTCACTAAACCATCTCTTCCATGCTGTCCTTTGCGGCTGCAATAGAAAGAACAATGAGGCAAAAAGCTGCAGATATTTCCCTAATGTGACAGTGTCTTCCGGTTGGGCCGGAGCTGCTTTGATGCATCCTAAAATATCCCCAGGACAGAGAAGAGTCTGAAAAATCAACAGGGGAAGTGCTGCTATTATGCAGAAATCAGTAGCAAAAGAGATCTCTTCCAGTGCTTTCTCAAACCTCCATGTCACAGCATCTCAGAAAGGTTGTGGGGGAAGGGACCTCTGGAGGCCATCTGGTCCAACCCCCTGCTCAAGCAGGGCCACCCAGAACAGGTTGCCCAGGACCATGCCCAAGCAGCTTCTGAAGATCTCCAAGAAGGGAGACTCTACAACCTCTCTGGACAGCCCGTTCCCTACTGAAATTCACATGACACCACGTCCTACTGAAGTTCACAGGCTTCGTAGCACAAAATCATCACTACCAAACAGGTTCCCTTAACCTTAAAATATATGTGGCATAGTTATCTGTCAGAATAATTTCTGTGCAAACTTCAAATGGTGGCATGTATTAGTAAAAGAGCCATAAAATCTTTTGCACTCACCAAGACTGAATGTCCTGGTTACTGAGTCTGTTCCACAAAGTGCATCCATCTAGAGGCCAGGCAGTTATGGAGTAGATGGCACTACAGTGACCCAAAATGCCATCTGTGTTTCTTATGAAATGCTGTTGTGTGCTTACTGTTTGCAAGGCAACACATTGAGAAAGAAGGCTTCATATCAACAAATAGCTCATGGTTGGATCTTTAACTAGAATAAATGTGCATTTTTCCATTTACCCTACTGGATCTCTGCTAACTTCTAAATTTGGTAATCAGACTGTTTTTTTCAGTATTTATTTGGAAGAAAAATATATTGTAGTAACTGCAAAAAGCTTTTGTAGACTAGAGTATTTGAAAAGACAATCTGGGAAATGAGAGATGTCAAAAAAAACCACCTAGTACAACATTCATAAAAGGAATTCCCAGAATGCTTAAGGGAAGAAATGTGGAAAAGCTGTCTGATGGCATCAGGTAAATATATGTAGAATAAAACAAAATGTTTTAAGAGTCTTGATAGTAGCACAAAATAATTCTTTTTTCTTTTTTCTTTCTTTTTTTTTTTTTTCCCAAATTTTATGTGTGTGACAACCTTACTGGTGCTAGCAGACCTAAAAGGTTCATTCAGAAGCCTGAGGAATAAGGTTCCTTCCACAAATGACCTACAAATAAGTGTAAAGCTTCATTAACTGAGTGCAAGTCCTGGACTTCTCTTTTCATTTAAAACCTAAAACGATTTGCACCAAAGTTCCTCTTTTGATTTCCCCCCTGAAATATTAGGAAGAACACTAGTACCCAGAAGGCAAGATAAAGACAGCTGTGCTGACATTTAAACTGGCAAAACACTGCAGTGGGAATGCACTGCCCTGGAGAAATTTATGAAATGTGCATATCCAGATTAAGTATATTCTTTTTTATTGTTTTGGACTGTCTCTGAAGCTGCTTGAAATGTTTAACTGCTTACCTATTAAATGAATGTGTTTTGTCTGTGGGGAAGGCTTCTCATGAAAACAGAGACCCAGCAAATAAGGAAGCAAAATAAAACTCCAGAAAATGATAAACATTAATTCAATACGTATATTAATTTATTTCAGCTGTCCTAATCAGTCACAGTAATAGCAGACGCATGTGCTTATGTATCTTGTATTCTTAGTGCTATTTGTACTCACTGGAATTGTTTTATGGAGGTTGTCTATTTTTTTTTTTACTAGTTATTACATACACATGAAATTGAAATATGCTTTCCAGGGACAGTTCACGCAGCTTAAGAGCAGACATTTAAGGAAATGCATTGGAAGTTGTACAAACACCAGTGATGTGACCTGTTTGAAGAGATAAAAGCCTGACTTGGTTTTGTTCCATGAAACTGTTGATAAATGACAGCTGGTGGGCTGGCATTACTGGATGATGAGAACTAAAGGAGGTGATAAGGAGCTGTTGTGCCTCCCACTGAGTTGCAGGCTGGCAGAACAAGTTAGAAGAAAGGATAAATACAAGGAAATATGCTTATTTTCTTGTATTTTGATTAGCTGGTAGAGAAGGATGCTGCCACCTTTCTTAGACAGTGTTCACCTTTGGGACATAAAAAGGGAGAGAGTGGGGTAATTGGGTTAGAAGGAACCAAATTTACTGTGATTGTTATTACCTCAGAAACTAGTAGACTCCTATAAACACTGTGACATCACTGGGTATGCACTGATGTTATTATGGAAGAAATGCAAAGCTGTCTAAATCAAAGAGAAAAAAAACACTTATTCCAGCATCTCCACAAGTTCTGGTTAGATCCTGAACAGCTCCTGGAACATTAGCCTTTGACCGCTGCTGTTTAACTTCACCTCCGGTCACGGTTTTCTTTCTCTGTTTTGGTTGTCCTTCATTTCATCTTTCAACTCCCAAACATCTGCTTAACCACTCTCCACCCAACAACCCATCAGAAATTTACTGTTGTATCCCTGTAAGTAGAGGCAATTTTTACTGGGATAGTTCCTGCTTGTTTAGCCCCACAACCAGATCTGCGTGCCTCCAAAAGGAAAAATGCAAAATAGAATAAGCAGTACACAGGGAAAGGGGCTTGTCCCAGCTTTCTTTTTCTCTTTCTTTGTGAATATTGAGCTTGTGCTACCTGCTGGGAAACAGGAGGGCACTCCAGCAAGAAGAGTGAGAGATCCAGAACAGTTTTTTTTTTTCAACCTGTGCACTGCAGGATGCTGGGGATATGTGGAATACTTTCAAAAGGGTCTGAGAAAGATGCCTTAAATGAGATTATCATCTCCACACATCAATTTCCTTGTCATTGCAGCCATACCTCCTCTGGAAAACTGAGCACACGCTGCTAGTCTAAAAGGGTTGCATGCAGCAGGGCTTCAGCCCTTGACTCCATCTTATATCATTGAAGAGTGAGATAAGCTCTTACATGCAGGTATTACCATTTAACCCCCAAAAATACAGTGACAAGTCTAGCTGATCTTCTTTCTGAACAGATTCTCTGAAACTGAATGGTTGTCTCTTCATGCCACAACACCTGCATGGGGAATAATGGGCATTACTTGCAAAGAAAGTAGTCTGTTTTGGAATCATTTCAAGATCCTTGCGTGAGTTTTTGGACATGGAATTTTATTTCCTCAGGTCAATCTGCTTTACATGATTCAAAATACATTCTCCCTTCTGAATATGAGAAATATTCCCAACATAAAGAAGTTGTGGAAAAGCAATGATACTTTCAATGTGCTTTCTTTGCCTCTCTCTAGTTCTTCAGATGTTCTTACACCCAGGTGAGAGCCTCTATTTCTTCATATGGAATTTATCCAGACCAAATTCCCAGAGGGGCTATGTTCAGGTCTTGGTGGGGTTCATCAGTGAATCCATCTAGCTGAGAATAAATCTCACTAGTTTTTAGCAAAATACTGCCACCTACAATAGCAGTGAGGAACAAACAAGGCAAACACACTGCCTGCTACTGAATGTCAACTTTCTGAATGCAGATTAGGGCATGTTATTTCACTGGATTTTCTGTGTGTATTCACTTGTTCAGAAAAAGGTGTTAATTGATGTGAACACTCATATACATTTATTCAAGACAAAGGGCTTTACTTTTTTCTGTTGCATCAAGAGGAACAGTGTATGCAATCTAGAGACACTGTTCTCCCTTCTGTGATCACATGGTAATTTCTTTTTAGAATGGGCAGAAATAAACAAAATGATCATTTAAAGTACATGCACCTCTATATGAGCATTTTTCAGAAACACATTAGAAGTAAATGTTTTTTTCCTATCTCCTTTTAGGTGGCTAATTCTTTAGATTGTGTGTAATAGTATCAATAATGCATTTAGCTTGGATAAGACTATGTTCTGTAAAATTAAAAATTTAGAACTGTATATTTGAGAACTGGGATTTTACAGCTGGCTTTTTAGTAGAAAAGGACTCTTTTTTTTTTTTTTTTCAAGTTACTGCTCAGTAATATAATCCTCAGAAAATTAAAGGATACCATAAATGTTCATTTGCACAGGCTATATCTAATACACTAGAACCTTATCTACATGGCCAAAGCAGAAGTGATAATGATTATGTTGCAGTATATCCAAAAATGGCAAATCTTATTCGGTCTCCAAAAGTTTAATGCAAACATAATGCTAGAAAGATGAAATAATTAACCATTTCTTTAGGAACTGTTGACATTTCATACTGCCCTTTTTTTTAGCTGGCAGAGGGAGAGCTTCATGAGACCCAGTGGTGAGATGGGGCCTTTGACAGGAGGCCATGAGGACAAGCTCCTGTCAGGAGACTGGGAAGTGCCAGGAGAGAGTGAATGAGAGATGAGATAGGTTGGTCCCACCCTACCGCAAAACCTTCAAACCTTATGTTTCTGTGATACTAGCATCAACCTGTGAAATGGCTCATCAAATGTCATTAAAAACCAAGGAGCAATTGCTATTTAGCTTACCTGCCACATCGTTTGGCAGAGAATATGGGATGAAGAGAAGGCTTACTAAGAAAGGGCTCTCTCCCTCCGGGAACTATTTGCCTGAGAGCTTTGAAATATTGTGCAATGTACAACTCTGGTGTTGATGTTTAGCCCTGCTCTGATGTGGTTATCAAGGCATACCTGGGCCCATAACAGAGTAGGTTCTCCTGGTTTTATGCTCCTGCAGAGTCTGATAAGTTCAATAGCAGACGAATCTGCCTCCATGGTCTTTTTGTTTATCTATTTGTTGGATTTAAGTATGTTCTTTTTTTTTTTTTTTTTTTTCCTAGCACTCGCGCTCACTTGCTGGCTCTTACCTCATTTCACTTCTACCCCTGTGATTTAATCAGTGTGAGCTGGCTATAGACTGTGTGTAGAGTTGGGCTGGCCTCAGTGGCACTTCATTGAGCCTGACCACATGTGCTTGGTAGATGATCAATATCTTTAATTAGAAGCTGATCGTGTCAGGAACGGTCATCTCTGGTATATATCTGTACACAGCTGGAGCTGGCCTCCCAGGGCACGCAGCACACAACAGAGCTTCAACACGTTCAGTGCAGGCCTTGCAGCTTGCCATACCTTGCCTGCACATCAACCTGGGAGCAGGCCCTTGGGCTGGTGGTGGGAATCGATCCCAGAGCACCTCCTGGACAGGCTCCATCTGCAGGAACAGAAACCTCTGAGGTTCTGCAGAGCCTTGTGCCACAGCTCCTGGCTGCAGCAAAGATGTGGCAGTCACCAAAAACTTGATGGGTTTTGACTGCTCCTGAACCCCTGGCAGAACTGATCAAAAAAACACATTTGGATGACTACGAAATCTTCTAGAAGTGGGTGTGGATTTAGGAAAGAATGACAGACTCTTCAGATAAAAGTTTTATCTCGCTTTAGCAAAAAAGAGCCTTTTACTTCTTTACTTTCTTTTCTTCTTTCAGTTTTTATTCCCAAATAGCTAATCAGAAATTATTTCCAAATGTGTATCACTACTCTGCATGTGGCTTGCAGTTAGAAATAAGCTTTTAATTAAACTTCCACAAAAAATTACTGTTCAGAAAATTCAGATTTATTTATTTATTTATTTTAAATAAAATTTAACTCTCTAGCTAAACTGAAGACGATGTCCCCTGCCCCTACCTAAACACTGACTTCTTCCTGTTCTAGATTCAGTCTCCTGTTCCTGAATATTTGAATTTATCAGGAAACAGTCCTCAGGAATGTAATTATACACTATTCAGTCACACATTTCATTCAGTCAATATAAATGCATATATTTGTTAACCAGTCTTACAGAATATCTTAGTTTAGATTTAAGATATTTATGATCTTGTAAAGGAGGGAAAATATCTCTACATTTAATTTCCTACATTACTACAACATTTAAAACATACCTATGGAGCGACTGCTCCTTTTATTATTTTTTTCATCACCAGGGCTCTTTAGAGGTCCAGATGAATGCAGACCAGGCAATGAGTGCAGACATGCTACCTGTGTTACCTGTGATCTGTGCTCCCTGCGAACACTGCTGTGAAGAGTACATCATAGCTCAGGCTGCCTACTGATCCTATACAGCCTTCCTGTGCCTGGCTAACAAGGCCCAGGCTCAGTATGTGTCAGCACACTCTCAGCAGTTACCATGTAAGACATTGTGGGATGTGTAGCAGAAAACTTTACGCAGTCCATCCAGAGAAAAAGCTGCTCAGTTAAATGCTAACGAGCACCAGTGTTACCATGTCCCATGCTCTGGAGTTTGCCCAGCCCACGGCACGAGGACCTCAAGCAGCAACTGATCAAACTTTTGTGACTGCAGATATATTGTCTCGGTGACACAGTAATATTATCTAATACTAACAAAGAATAATGTTAATAAAGATTAAGATGATGCTGTTAAGAGAATGTATCAAGAGATTACGAAGACGTACGAAGAACAGCTGAGGTCACTGGGCCTGTTCAGCCTGGAGAAGAGGAGGCTGAGGGGAGACCTCATCACAGTCTACAACTTCCTCGTAGGGGGGTGTCGAGAGGCAGGAGACCTTTTCTCCATTAACACCAGTGACAGGACCCGCGGGAACGGGGTTAAGCTGAGGCAGGGGAAATTTAGGCTGGACGTCAGGAGGGGGTTCTTCACAGAGAGGGTGGTTGCACACTGGAACAGGCTCCCCAGGGAAGTGGTCACTGCACCGAGCCTGTCTGAATTTAAGAAGAGATTGGACTGTGCACTTAGTCACATGGTCTGAACTTTTGGGTAGACCTGTGCGGTGTCAAGAGTTGGACTTGATGATCCTTGAGGGTCCCTTCCAACTCAGGATATTCTATGATTCTATGATTCTATGATTGAAAAGACAAATAAGCAATCTTGCTGAAACATTTAAACAAATATTTGAGGAAATTCAATACAATGTTCCTTTATTTTTAGTTCCCAGAATGAGAGGCAAATCCAGGTCCATTGAGTTTCTAATTGAGTTTCTAATCATAAAACAAACTGTGTTTAGACTATTTGGAAAGGTACATGGTTTCAAAAAGTTATATATACTACATATTCTAATGATTCAGTGCATGCTGATATCTCTGAATCTATTTGATTTTAAGCTGCTTTCTTTTTGGTAGAACATATTTCAGTCCTTAGATTAAATAGCCAGGATAATTTGATACCTGATCAGAACTATTGTACTCTGATGCAAAATCCACGTGGAATTTTCTATGAAGAGGAAAACAATTTCTCAACATCTGTAATCTGAAATATCCTAGCTGTAAAAGTGTTAATCTGCTGGTAATAAAGAGTGCATTAATAGAAAAAGGATACATCATTATTGCGTGGAAAGCAATGTGTGTACTGGTTACGCACATGCTTTTACTGTACCTCTTTTTACGTCAGAACCAGATTTACAACTTGTCACTTGGCTCCTTTCACTTTTCATATTAGCCTTTATTCATTATGCAAGCTGATGTTAACTAATAGCTCTTGGCTTAGCAATTATTTATGCTTTGGTGTACTTACGTGATCACTTAAAAAAAGAAACAATGTGAACTAAAAAAACTTCGTAACATTTTATTCAAAACGATAATGTAATTTTCTATGTTCTCATGTTGAAACAGTCATGCGACATAGAAGGAAAGGAAAGAAAGCAAACAGAAGAAATGTTCCTGTGAAAGTTCGGTCTTGACTGGCCTGTTGATGCTTCTTGCAACTCTGTAACACTAAAATATCGAACTGTACTAGTCTTCATGTAAGGCTTTAGTCTAAAGACATATTTATTTTCCTGTCTAAAAGGGTTTAGAGGACATAAAGGGTATTTTTCATGATGGAGGAGGATATGAGGCAGTAAGTGGTTCATGCAGAAAAAACAAATGCTTCCTCATGAAGCTCACTTAAATATTCATTCAAAGTGCCAGAAATCCAGAAATACAGCAAAGAGGGGAAGTGCTATTTTTTGTTTTGTTTGTTGTTTGTTTGTTTGTTTGTTTTCTCCTTTTGATATTAAAATGCTGTGCTTTAGTCTGCTTGGTTTTTCAGTTGCTGCCCCTCCAAGGGCAAGGCTTGGGCAAAACACACAATAAAGGGAAGGTTCAGCTGTCAGAGCCCAGGGTGGAAAACAAATGAAAGTGGAGCTGGTAACTTCTGAGGCTGGCCCTATGCTGATAACATCTGTGGGGTTTTAGGAAACAACTGTAGAAATTTAAAGGGGAATATCCAGGAGGGATTTGCTTGGTACTAGCACACTGGATAAATGAACACAGGATCAAGTATGAACATAAGGCACATCAAAGAAAGGAGCAAATGAAATGGGGGACAGAAGGGTCATTAAAAATGGTACATGTTGGTGGGATGGGGTTTGGAGGAGAAAGGGGGAGCTGAAGTTCCTAGTAACCCTTTATTAAAGGTACAAATGTTTCCCATTAGAAGTCCTACAAGACCAGAAATCCCACTGTAGTGAACTTGGGAGCTGTCAGGTCCTTTGCATGTTCAAACCCTTTCAAAAACCTTCTTGAAGTGAGCACACCCGGGAGTACTGGTGAAGGTGAAGGTCCCTGGCTTCCTTCACTTAAATCATACGCTGACTCTTGCTTATTTTCCTATAAACTCTCACATTTCACAGCAGAAAAGCTGTACTTCAGAAGCAGATGTCTTTTCCTTCTGTGTGCATGTTTAATATAATCTTTGAAATAGTAGAAAAAAGACCAAAATAAATCTCTTCATGTTTCAACAGTTCCAGTTCCTAAGATCATTCAAATATTAGACTCTTAATTGTCCACTTAATGCTGCCATGGGCTATGCCAAAGTGTGAATTCAGAAACTGTTCTGGAGTTTGCAGTGAGACTGCAATGTGCCTTAGGAATCAGCACCTCTCCTAAAGAGCGTCTACATTAATGGTTGCTGCCACACAAGTCATTTAGTGCAATTATCAAGACTTTTATGAACATCTAAATTGAATGGGCATGAATACTGGAGAAACTTTTGTGAAAGACATGAGATATTAGCTGCTCTCAGTAGAAAAACAGTCTAATGTGTAAGTAACAACTCCTGGGAAGTGTCATGGAAACCCAGTAGTCAATAAAATATCCTTCAAAAGAAATGTTAACAAATGTACAAGCTGGATGTAATGAACAGGATTGAAAGATGAGCCTGACAGTGCTCCTCATTTGGGAAGGTCAGGTCTGGAAAACACAGCCCTACACAAAGCTCCTTGCCTTACGGTTAGGCAGGCTACAAAATAGGAAGCCGTAAACGTGGTTTATGGCTATCTGACAAATATCAAATATCAAATATCTGACAGCTTGGGAAGGCCAGCCTGGATACCAGCTGCCAATGTCAGTTTACAGACCCTAAATAAAAAAAAGGGTTTCACTAATCTAAACATAGCAGGAGGGAGACAATAAAGATTTTGAAATGCTAGGGTGTAGATATGTTATTACACAGAGACTGTCCTACAGATCTGTTTCAAAAATACTGTAGTCTAGAGTACCAAACTACAATAACTATTTTATGCAAGATTCAGTATTTGTCTGAAAATTTCTGCACTCTAGCAGAAATTGGTGCTAGCAGGTAGGACTTAATAACACCACTCAGGTTGAAAATCTGTGTGTGCAAAATGATTCATTATGAACTCTGCCAAAGAAAGAGACATTTATTTCTTAATGGTTCTCTTAAGAAATATAAAACCTGTTCCTATTTCTGTAAAAATATATGATGATGAACTTACAGTTTAGCTTTTGTTGTATTTTAGCAGGTTTATGGACTCATGCCTTTCACTTATTGGAAATAACATTAGGAGATGACGGTTTGCCATCCCAAGGCTGGAGTGAGTAATGAGGAGTTACTGGGTAAAGATGACTTTAATTAAACATTTTTCTACATTTATATCTATTCTAAGATTCACTGCGTTTTTTTAATCTCACCCACCTGGAAGTTGCCTGTGTCTGCTTTCTTTTTTCTGAGGAGAAAAAATGACATGGTTAAGGCTCTGTGTTTATCCAGGAGGAAGTAGATGAAATGCATTTCTCAGCCATGTGCAAGATCTTTTACAATGCGTAACTGCAGTAATAAACATAAGGTCCATGTTGTCTGTCAGATCTGTTTGGCGCTCAGAGGGAGAGAGAATGGAAATGAAAGTGTGCTGTAATTTCAAGAAAAGCAGAAGCCTTTGCAGTCTGTGTTTTCTGACAACGGAAACCCCTGTGATGAAGGAGGGGAAATGTTGATCTGGTGTGCTGAAAAGCTCTCTGTCGGTACAACTATCTGTTGGTAAAGTGCTTTCCCTACAACTGGGCATCTATGCTTATTCTTATTTTGAGAGCTTTTATGATGCTGCATTTTTTTCAGAAATAAAACATGGGTAAAAACTTTTCAAGTGACTACAGCAACATCATTTAATTTATTCTCCACCTGCAGACCTGAATTCACCAGATGTATTTCCAGGATGGCCTCAGATTCATAAAGAAAGCCTGCACACAGTAATGATGATTGTCAGAGCTGCATGAGCCTAATAATTCATCAGTAATGAGATCACTTTTTCAAGAGTCTATGAAGAAACCTCCCTATGAGGTTTGTGTTACAGACTTTTCTCTGGTTCAGTGTCAGTGTGGGACCTTTAATGTCAGACTGAATCTCCACAACTGACTAGGTTGTCTGAGTTAGGTAATGAGAATCTCCTGAATACTCTAGTAGTACTGTCTTTTTTATATTTTGGTACTTTTCTTCAAATGCTCAACATATTTCATCCTAAATTCAAGTACGGCTAGTCATAGTCTGAGCCACTTTGACAACTAACATCTCTCAGTAGGAAAGTCTAATGAGGAAAGTCTTCGCTGACTTCACTGATCACTCTCTTTCATTATGTTCAGGATGAATTCCTCTTTTTCTGAAAA
The DNA here is from genome assembly GCF_964035555.1 of Netta rufina. Classification (NCBI taxonomy): domain Eukaryota; kingdom Metazoa; phylum Chordata; class Aves; order Anseriformes; family Anatidae; genus Netta; species Netta rufina. The sequence goes on from NC_140124.1 coordinate 119,418,111, forward strand.
TTACCTGCCTGCTCCAGCTCCTGGTGGAGTCAGAACTGCCAGCTTTGGCAAGCCTGACAGAGAGGGAGCTGGCATGCTCCTGACATCAGACTGCACGTGGTCTCCATAGGTGGCCGGCTGCATTCGAGATGCATTAGCCTCCACTGTGACTGATGGTTACTTGCTCAGTGGCAGTTTGTCCAGGATTTAGGTGCTCTGACAGCTGGGACTAACAGGCACCCTAAAAACCAGGGACCATTTCAAGAAGTGTTAGGGGGGTAAATTGCTGGTACAAGAAAGGCTATTGCTGAAAGTGCCTGTACTTGAGATTTGTTTATTTATTTTGTTTTTCTTCCAGAAGAGATAGAAAAAAAAAAGAAAAAAAAAAAAAGAAAAAAAAAAAACAACTTTGATTTTAAAAAGTTTCTGCTTTAACATTAAATATCGTCTGTCTATCTATTTGATTTTCAGCACTGTGATATCCCCTATTGTAATATTCATGGCATCCAACTTTCTCTTCCTCCCATATAACTACATCACCTTTCTCAATAGCATTGCATATATTTTTATAAACCCTGAAGGCAGTATTTAGAAACTGTCTAAATTTGACTAGGGCAAGACAGAAAGGCTAGGCAATATTTTACTCTGGCAGGAGAGAAACACTGGAGAAAAAAGATGTAGAGCTGAGATACAAATGTGGCCCATAGGGAGAGACTTTTACCCACATATGGAGGAAGTATTGGAAAGAAAAAAAAAGCTCCCCAGCAATCTTTAATCCAACCTGAGCATTCCTGCACTCAGAAATTTAACTCTTTCACAGTGCCATAAAGCCTTTTTTAAGAAAGAGAACTCTAATCACGTTATCTAATCACCTGTTCAGCACATGTGAAAAGATGTCAGGCTAATCTTATGCATCTTTGCCGTGCTTCTCATTAAAGTGGAAGTCCCAGCACACCAGGAGGCCAATGTTCACATGGAATTTCGGCAAGGCAGAGAACATGCTGTGTCTCTGCACGTGATGGGGCTAAACACCCACAAAGGGCAAAAAACATGTGCAGGACAGGAGAGTTTTAGATTAAGTTGAGCTGTGTGGTGTTTCTCTGAGAATGTTATGATACCCTCTTAGATAAGAAGTGCTTTTTCTTTGTAAGTGGCTTTATGTATTAGCAAGTTCTTTCAAGGACAAGAGTCTTAGTAGGACTTTAATTCCAGGTAGCTGTCTGACACAAACACCTTGTCTGGCTCCACATTTGGATTACAAGATTGTACTGCACAGTACTTCCTTGCAGCCTTTCAAAGGAGAATTTGCTAACGATAGCGGTAGCAAATGCTGTGAGAAAGGCTTAAAGGAAATTGTCTGCTCTCAGGCCTAGGATGAAGGCCTAAAAAAAACAGGCAGAAACAGGCAGTGTTTGAAAAAAAAATAAATAAATAAAATCAGCTTTTATGCAGCTCTGATTACCACTAGCCACATGTAACAAGAATGAGAAGCTGAATTAAAATGTTCCAGGAAAAACAGTCTCATCCCTTTTAAACATCACTTTTTACTCTCCGGGCATTTGAATGAAAGCAAATTATATTTAAATTCATTTGATGTAGATAAATGCCTTTATCCTATTAGTACCACTTGAAGTAGTGTTAGTGAAAATGCAGTTCTTTCTCTCTTTTTCAAGTGGCATGTTTTGGGAGGAGGAGAAAGAAGAAGGGGTGCAAACATGTAACAGAAAAAAAATCTATACAAAAGCCACGGTCTCTTCCTTCAGATTTCCTTTCCACATTACAGTGTGTACCAAAGGTCAGGTTAAACAAACTCCACCTAACAGGAAAACTGTTATAATGCCCCAAAAGCTAAGTTTGTAGAGCCACAGGAGTTACATTTTTGCCACTCCTAGAAAAATAAAAGCATCTTTTTCAATGGCAATATTCTACTGAAATCAAATTCATGTCTATGAAATCAAAGAACTCACAGCACAATACAGTTCTCATGAAAACTGTTGGTAATGTACATTTTTAAAGCCTTTAAATGCTTGACTTATTCTATGGCATAGCTTTCTTAGAATTCAGGAATCAAAATTAGAGATATTTAATACGTAAAGCATTATTTAAAACCAGCCTTCTACCCAGCTTTCTGTTTTCAATAGCAATAATCAGTTCAAGCATTAGTCTATAACTGTGATGGCTATGACACTTAAAAATGTTTATACACATAAAATCTAAAGATCCTTACTTGTCCAATAGTCTCTGATGGCTCTGTGAAAAATATTTATGCCAAAAAAAAAAAAAAAGTTAAGTGCTTGATCCATCGGTATGTATATCAGCATGCAGACTGATGTTTGCTTGTCTGTATGAATTCTCAAATTGTTCTCAGGAACAGAGCCCAGTAACATAGAGAGCAAACTTTGTCTAGGAAAAGGTTAGAAAACTGTGCTCCAAAATCAAAGCTATTTATTTGTACCCTTAATTTGAGAGAATACTTGGCTATTGTGAATCATTAGAATAGCTTGAAGAATGAGTCATCAGAACCTGATGACAGAAGAGTTATGTTTCAAGGAAAGCACAAATGTTAAGGTCTGACAAGTTTTAAAGAAATAATAGTAGAGTCAGAATGATATGTGTTATACTGCAGGCAGTTACATTCCTGGACTGTCGTTTAGTATCAGACTCTGCTGTTATTTGCATTGAATAGTGCCACAGTTAATAAGACTGCTTGCAGAGTTGCTTTCTGTTAGAGTCTCCAAATCAAGATTTTTTAATATATTGCCCTTTAGGCTATGATCAATGTTATTTTTAATTATTGTATGGTGTTTGGAGACACATTGTGATAAAATCTTAAGTACTGCACTAGTTAATGCTAATTCTAATGAGAGTTCACTGCTTTCTGTCACATTAATTTTTGCTCTATGCCAATAACCTTCTCAGATGGAAAGCATGCAGCAGTGTAGAGCTAGTAAGTTCCTAGGTTTGCGAGCTAGACACAGGAGCCAAGAGAAAGGAAACAAAGCACCCATGTGGGTTGAATGAGGTGTGCACACAGTATTGCTGGTGAACCCCTGAATTCCATGAAAGTGGAAATTCAAATTCTCAATTTTGCAGGATGGAGTCCCTACCCCAGCTTTTAAACTCAGCCCCATCCCCATATGGTTGGAGGTATAGGATTGTCTCACCCATTTGTGTTTTAAGTAGAAGCTTGGTAAGAGCTTCCTAGGGCTCAAAAGTGCATTTTTTAGGCAAAATACAACATGAAGTCGAAATATGCTGCTTCCCAAAATAAATTGGTGGAGTTGCAATAGCATGGGAAGCTTTGGTAGAAGAGAAACTAGGCACTCCAAATGAAGAGGAGGTCCAATACTTCTTCTTTTGCTGCTAAACTACTTCCTAAGGGAAAGCGATAAATGACAGAGTATGGATGAGATATTAGATTCCAGGGTTAGGACTGAAAATAGTGTTTAAGATGAAACGTGAGTTAAAGCCACTGATTTTTTGCTAAAGAAGTAGATTCATCACCAGGGGATGCATCAAGATCCTAGAGCCTGCAAAGCCCAGAACAGTTTAGGAGATCTTGCAATGACTGCAACCAGCACAGTAGAGGATAGCAGTAGATATAAGTCAGCCGGGCTGAAGCTGCCTGGGATCTTTCCCTACCAAATGGGAGTACAGAGATGCTGCAGAGGAGCATAGAAGCCAGGCAGTGCAGCGAGAGCCAAGGCTGGCAGAGCGCTGTGGTGGTAAGATGCTTCTTCCTAAAGAAAATGGCCTGTGAGAGGAAGTGGCTGAAAGGGGTAATGTGATGGGCCTGGTTCTTGGGCCCATTTCCACCATCCCAAGTGACTGCCACTGATGTGTTAGTCTGGCAGGTTGTACAGTACAGGGAGGCTGTCCTCTGCAAATCACAGACCACAGAATGCCTTGCTGTAGCTCGTCAAAATCATAAGATCTTTGGTGCAACAGGCCAGAACCAACACATTTTCAACGTACCAAGGAAGGACAGCAGAAGACAGAGGAAATTTATAATATCCAATGTATTTGTCAGATAAAATGCCCAGCTGGCAATGAGAAGTAGTGTATAATTTATTCCACAGGGAAGTGTGAAACCCAGGGATTTCCCTCAGGCAACGCTGACAGTCCCCATCTCTCACTGGTTTAACCTCAAACAAGAAGCAGAAGCCAAAGTCCTACCTTTCCAGCACCACTGACTGGCCCCCACTGCGGTCTATCCCCTCTGCTTGACTAAAACTGAATGACTTTGTTATTCGTAAAGGCAGAAGAAAGTCTTCCTGAGCTCTGAAGATGAGCAGCAGAGCACTGAAGCATGGAATTAATTATATACGGTAATTATTTGTTTTGGCAGCATGACAAAGACCTGTTAGCAAAGACTTTATTCAGTCAGTTGAACTATTCAAAAGGTGTTATTACATTTACTGAGCTCTATCTTGAAACAAAGAAGGTTTCTTGCCACTTCTTCAATTAAAAAGCTGCTCCAGAGCCTTCACTGCTGTGGTGATTTGAGCCTCCCAATACCAGTCCAAATTCACTCATGCTTGGCATATATTCATGTGATGCTGCAGAAACAAAATCTTTTAATTGAAATAATTATTTTATTTCTCTGACACTTGTTTCCCTGGAACTTGGAGAGCTTTCTTTTCACAGAATCACCAAATCACAGAATGGTTGGGGTTGAAGACTTCTGGAGATCATCTGGTCCAATCCTCAATGCTCATGCTTTTCACTTCATACTGCTAAGCTTTGCCCTAATGTTTTGCAGATGCTGGACTTTCTGGACAGACAATGATCCTATCAACTTCTGCTCTTTGTGTTCCTCTCTACCCATTTGCATTGGGGGAAGATGGACAAGAAAACCGCCCCAAAGAATCTAAGCAAGCCAGGCAGTTTCTTAGATTCTCTATTACTTTTCAGTCCTGCTTTCACCTCTGTAGAGTACTACTGGAGGGGCTGATGCCCTTTCTATACAAGTCTACACCTACAGAAGCTGTGAGGCAGGGTAAAAATGCTCTATACTTATGGTACAAATTAACCTGCTACAGTTCAAAGGTTTATATGGAGTATTTAAACTGCCTTTTTTGTTTTGTTTTGTTTTTTCTTCTGGTCTTTTCCATGAGTATTTAACCACCCCTTCCTCCTCCCCCCCCCCCCCCCCCCCCCGCCCCTTTTTATTTTTTAGCAAACCCAACAATTATAAAAGGCAAATAATCAAAATGAATGTTGCTATTGCACATACTTTTTTTTTTTTTAAGTGTCTTTTTTTTTTTTGAAAAAAGTTTGAATTGAAAGAAAAAGATGGAAAGGACCAGGTCTTGGTTAAATCAGTACAAATCTTTTCCAGCTGTGACAGTGGCTATGGGGTTTATAAAAGACATGTTCTTTTGAGCCCATGAGTTTCCTCATAATCCACTGTGTTGGTTTCTTTTTGATGTCAAGCTATTTAAAATCCATTATTACCATCTGATCCTACTGTTTAGGAGTTGATTATTATTCATGAAGACCTCCTCAAAGACAGAACTGTTTTCTTCAGGATTATTATTATTATTTACCTCTCTAGTGTCTAGGAGCCACATATGCCATAGGAGTGTAAATTGCTCAATTGAATGCCATGACATGGATTTTTCATGGAAGTTTTCTCAATAGATTAAGTAAAGGTCCACTTATAAATCCATTGGAACAGCATAGCCTGCAGCTATTTTTCTGGTTTGTGTAATGATCATGCAAGAATTGTTGATGTCATATAGCTATGGTGATCAGTCAGCATGTATTTGCAATGTGACATGCAAGCACCTAAGTGGTATGAGATGTTTATTCTTACTGAAGGATGATTACTCAGATGCAGTAACTTCACCTTTAAATGCAGCAGGTGTTTAACAATTTCTCAGCAAAACAATGTCAATGGAGTTCATTATTTTCGTGCTGAGAAGTGTTTTTTCTGCAGCTTGGTAGACTTAGCAATACTCTGGTGAATGTTTGTCTCAGCAGACAAACCACATGCATGAGTGATCTCCACAATTTGCAATGGCAAAGTAAAGTTAAGCAAAACTAGGTCTGCAAGTTGAATTATTTTCTTATAATACTGTTAGTGTTAGAAGGTCTTTCGAGACATAGACACTAACATGTAAGCAGGGGAACTTTACAGATTCATGATAGAGAGGGAATTTGTAAAAGACAGTGACCTGCATATTTACATATTTACATTTGCATATTTACAGAAAGCTTTCTAATCACTTCAGCTAAAGAGAAAAGTGGCAAATGATGCAACTGTGTGCTTTTGACTTTCATTCTATTCTTAATGTATGATTTCTAAGACTATAAACAGACGTCTTATAAAAACACACAAGAACATGGGAATGGTTTGGAAATCCAAAACTCAATTTAGGCAGTTTTGAGGCTTACAAGTAAAAGCTTTTATGACAATTCAAAGCTTCTCACCCTGTAATGAGCTTCCCCACATAATGCATTAAATATATGCATCCATCTATTCAATGGTTAAAACATCCTGCATGTCAAGTGTGTTTGTGTGTGTGTAATTGTGGGCACATAAGCAATTTCACAGGGCTCCTCTGATATTTCCTTACTTTGTGCTCTGGTTTTATCTACAATCTTGGAAAATTCTACTGAAAGAAAGATTTAAATAAAGCACCACCAACCATTTTCCACATCTCAGGCTGGCCAGGCAGAATTTCACTAATTTCTGCTATAGCTGTAAATATGTCTGAACAGCTTATTTTCACTACTGTATTAATTGTCTGTAAAAGGACAAGAGTTATGCAGTTAAGTTGCTTGCTCCAGTAGGAATACGATAGTTTAAAAGCAATTAACAGGCAAATTTAATTTTCTATTACAATCAAATTTTTTCTCCACATATTTCATTTGATTTCTGTATAAGCTCAAATTGTTTGCTACACAGTTGTCCAATTAAATCTCCAGCACCTGAACTAGAAGTTGGCTCTTTATATGGACTCTCCAACTGAGCTACACGTTTACCAGCAAATGTAAAAACAAGCAAACAAAAAACAAACAAAAAAATGTGCATTCATATATAAATTCCTCTACCAGCTCTCTTAATTGAAATCCTATCTGCAGAGGTCCCTAAAAATCCTAAAATCTTATCTATCCTCTCTAATCCTGAAATCCTATCTAAAAATCCCTTGAAATCCTATCTAAAAATCCCTTGAAATCCTATCTAACAGAGGTCCCTAAAAGCAGTCTCAGACCATGCCAGGGTGAGCAGTTTCTGCTGAAATTGGTGGGTGAGGAGTATGGTCCCAGTGTGCTCCCACACCTCTGACTACAGGACAGCATCTTTCTAGAGGTTTTCTTTTCTTTTAGATGGAGGAGGACTCTGCCAAGCAGGGGGTGGCTCAGATGCACCCCAATGTATAGCACAACATCTGCCAGCCTTTAATCCCTTCAGTCAAGGCATATCCTGGGAGATTTTCATTTATTTATTTATTTATTTTAAGTGGAAGGTTGTTTATACTCAGTTTGACTCCCATGTCTCTACAGAAATACTTCTGCAAATGTGTTTTCCTTTCCCAATATACTTGCCTAGTTTGACCTAACCTGGTGAAAGAATAACAACTCTAAAAACTGTAAAGACCTTACATAGTTAAATGAAGTAATTATGGGAAATTTCAGTCACTTAAAGTGTACAAATTGTAGCATTCAGTAAATAACCTTGCTAGTTAGCTGAGAACTGACAGTGCACAGCTGTATGTGGCAGGGGACTATGAACTCAAGAGTTCAGACTGACACAGAGATGGTGACTTTTATCTAAACTGTAGGGTAAAACCTCAGCAAGGCACTCTTGACCTTTCTATTTTTGACAGTTTTCATTTAAATTTTCTGAAGAACAAAGATGAACGTTTAAACATTTACTGAACCCAGATAAAAACTGTTATAAATTACCATCCAGGGAAGCTTATCCCCTGCCTCTCTCAAATTTAGCAGATAGAAGACATTTCTCCATAAGGCCCTTGTTCAAAAAATACCTTTTCCAGATCACATCCAACTATCTGTGTGTTTATTTTAAAGGCATAGGTATTCAACTTCACATTTTCACTCTTTTAATCCCCAGGTATTGCTTAAAACATGGAAAAATATTATATTGTTTAATACAAGCACATAGCATTCGATTCCATTTTCATGATTCAGAGTTTATGTCTGTAACCTCAGGTCTCAGAGGGCTCTCAGCAAACAGAGAAATGGGTAGAAGTGTGGAGGAGAAAAGCAATGAGAACAGAGTATATTGGATATATCAATGTGTATTAAATCTAGATGTGAGTCAATTGGTTTGTGCTTCTCAAGTATCAATTTATGTAGCTGAAGGTCTTAGAAAAAAATCTTATTTTCTTCTTCTTTTATGAATTTTATGAATTTTAACAGCAGCAACCCTTTTATCTCAAAGGATAGCTTCCTTTGAAATATATAATCTACTTAAGAGATAAGTGATCACAACTTGCTCTCACTAAGACTTAATAGGAAGTTGAAGAGATTGACTGAACTTGCTATGTAGGAAAGTCAATGCTGGTACGGTTTTCTTTCAAACTGGTTAATTTTTGGAATGCAGTTTCCAGAAATGTGAAACCTCGTGTGAAAACTGGTCCCTTATTTTTGAGATCACTACATTTAGCAGAAGCAAAAGTCCTGATTAGCCATTAGTCCTTTCAGATTCATTACTTGTGCCTTGATAGTATTTAGAAATAAAATATAAGCTGCCATTTTTATTTTAAATCACTTTCTCCATTATTTTTTAAAGAAATATTTATTTTCTGATTTTTTTTTTTTTTTTTTTTTTTTTTTTTGTCAACTAAAACACACTTGAAGGACAAATAAACTCAGTCAGGGTTGAAATCCCTCCATCATTACCTCGTTATTCATGACAGCAGTAAGCAGGGAACAAAAAGGCAAATGTTAATAATGGAGTGTCAGCCTGGATATTTGTCACTAATGTTGAATGTCCTTGCTCTGTGTATACTTTTATCAGTGCCATGACATTCTTTTAAAACATTCACTAGAAAAAAAAAAAAAAAAAGAAAGAGAGAGAGAGAGAGAAATAGTACAACGTTAGCTAAAATGGGAGATCTCTTCCATTAGGAAAAAAAAAAAAAATTATTTTGGAATCCCTACAGGAACCCCTCCTGAAGGTCTTTTCAGAGTTTTTATCAAGCTCTGAGATTGTGTTCATCTGACCTTGATGAATCCACATAACACTAGAATCTTTCTTGAGAGAGGTAACACAAAAAGGACATCACCAAAAGAAAAATGTAGGTAATTTATGACCTACAAAATGTTTTCTTTGGAGATGCTGGACCACCAAGTAGTTTCACAGGAAAGGCTTGTGTCTGCCAACACTTTTCCTGCAGGTCAGAAAAGCTGGCCCCACAGTATCCAGTGTTCTCACTGGTGTGTTATTTTCATTTACTCTTTGAAGTGTACATCTCCAATATATGTCCATAAAGTTAACAAAAGGAATATGACATATGACTAACAGCAGTAGTGAGGATGAGCTAGTCACATCATTACCAACCCAGTCACGTCCCTGATCTGGTCACATCACTGACCTAGTCACCCCATCTACAGCTGATGTCAGATCTCAGGCTCTCCCTTCCAAACGTTCTGGGAGTACTGAAAGCAGATATGAGGTTGGCTTTTCTCTGTACCTTATTTCAGCTCCTTTCTCCCCTATGACTATCACAGGTCTGTTGTCCCATGTCCTGTTCTCACTTCTGCATGTGTCCTAGTCCAGGTATAATCCACAGCCCAGGACAGGTGGGCATGTAATGGGTCTGGGATGGAGTTAACTTTCCTTGCAGCAGCCCATATAGCACTGTGCTCTGCACGTGTAGCTGGAACAGCCCTGGTATCACACCAGTGTTGTGTCTATTGCTGAGCAGTGCTGGCACAGTACCAAGACTCCCTCCAAACCCCCCAAGCCCAGTAGGCTGGGGGTAGGCAAGAGTTGGGAGGGGGACATCACCAGGGCAGCTGACCTAAACTGACCAAAAGGATATTCCATACCATGTGGTGTCACACTCAGCAATAAAAGGTGGGAAACAGGAAGGAGAGAGGGAGCTATCCTTATGAAGACATCTGTCCTCCAAAAACAACTGCTACGCGTATTGAGACCCTGCTTCCTGGGACACGGCCAAGCATCTATTGTTGATGAGAATTAAAGAATAAAATTATAATTTATTTATTTATTTATTTATTATATTTATTTATTATATTTATTTATTTTATTTATTAATTATTTATTTTGCTGTAGATCTATCATGCACTATATCATTGTCACTTCTTGGATGCTGGAAGATGTTTAGGGTTTTGATAAGCGACTTCAGTTTTCATGCGCTGGCCATGGTTTCTGTTTATTTGTTTGTTCTCTGTGCTTGCACTGGAAATTATCTTTATTTTCTTGTTTGTGATGCACCTCTCCAGTCTGTCTCTATTAAGTTAACAGAAAAGATTGACCCATGAATAACACTCTAGAAGAAATGGGGAAAAAAATCCTCAAAATTCCAAAGACAGCAGTTTGTTTCTTAACCTGCAATAGACTTTTGAACTGTTAAATGGCCAGTGCAGTCAGTGGTACATTATGGCCTAATATGACAGTTACAAAACTATATTTGGTGAATCGACCTTAAGGGAGAAGAGCAAGTGCATATTCTTGGATGAAGGCCATGTAGTCTGAATGCAAAATATTCCAAAGACACTCACAGATGTGGGATCTGCTCCCAGTGGTGGGACCTCCTTCCCTAAACATCCCAGCCTGTGCTCTGGTTCGAGTCTGGTGTGCTGGTTACCTCAGGAAGGTGTCTGTCACTGGGCATCCCCTGGACATGGCTGTGGGTCTTTCCCACCACAAGTGTTGTGCTTGCTGGGAGTCCCAGGCCTGCAGAAGGGCACTGCATGGGCCCCAGCATGCTTTGTCTGTTTTGGGGTTCTGATTTGTGTATTGATCTCTGTAGGTATTTTTCTACTTCTACATAACAAAACTAAAAGATAACTGAAAGATAGAAAGGAAGAATGAACCTATAAAAATGCTGTCATTTCTTATTATTTTTAGGGACAAAACCTAACAACTGCTATGATTTTGGAGACAGAGATGAACAGAAAGATGGATGGAGCCATTAGCATTTTCAGAACATACAGTTCCTGTGGCTAAATGCCTGAGTGTGCTGGGTTTACTCAAAGATTGTAGTAATTTGTTTACATGGGTACTTAGTCTTTTGAACCAGTCGTATAAGTTCTGTTCTGCAACTTCTATGTATACAAGAGGGGAGAGGAATAAAATTGAATAGGCAAAAGTTTTTATTTGCTTAATCATTTAAAAAACTTAGAGCTTAAGCCTGAAGAACTGTTCTTGTTCTACTCGTGCTTTATAATCTCAAACGCTTGCTCAAGAGGGTAATTTTTTTTTTTTGTTTCATCTTACTTTTGCATTCACACCACAGCAAATCAATTTTCACACCAAAGACATATGAATTACCTCAGGCTTCTTTCTCCTCTGTGTTGTAATCACATGTTTTTCAAATTGTCCTGTCTTGGAGATAAATTATTTTAAATTTGATTGTCTTGCGTTGATCACCCTTTTGATGCTGTTTATTTGGTTTTGCTTTAATGGCATATTTACCACTGAAAATCTTTCTGACTGGTTTCCTTTGTAATCAGCAGAGCAATTATGAGCAGCTCTTCTAAGTGTCCACACCACATCTTTTCTGAGTAGCTTATGGAGGACTAGTTCACTGTTTATGATTTTACTGTGATTTCTGTACTTTATATCTCCTTTTCATTTTATATGCTGGTATTTTGGTTATATTTATCAATCATAGTTGATACAACATCTTAAAACATACAAGCACTGATTTTTTTCAAAGTTTTATTTCAAGCACCGATTTTTTATTTTTCAAAATAATTCCAAACAAAAGCATGTGACTTACCAGAAATCCATTGAATTTGCTGTAGATGTCCAACAACTCCAGTAAACTCCAGATCGTGTCACATCTCTAGGACAAAATAAGTGGCGATGCTAAGAGTAAGCATCTGTATGCAAGCAGTACTGGCAAAACTTGTACTGATTACTAGGTAAGTGACTATCAGCCTGTCAAGACTCAAGAACAGAGGAGGCTTGCAAAACCATATCTGAGTAACAACAGATGGGGAAAAAAAGGTGAAACTGCTGGCAGAACTAGTTACAGATAGCAATGAGATATCTTTCAGTAGGAATTATTTATTTTTCCAGGCATGAGGATTTTAAATAAAACGCAATCTAGAGATTCACCATGGTTTTGCTGCCATGGAAACATTAAGTGACTAGTGTTCAAAAAAAAAAAAAAAAAAAAAACTTCATCAGAAAAATATTGAAAAGTTTTCAGTTCAGACAAATGCTGAACATGATCAGTTTGGGAGGAGGACATGTATTATAACTTTCCTGGGTGCAGAATTGACCTCTGTCTCAAGTCATAATTCCCAAGGAATTAGGAAACAAAAGAGCAAGATTCAGATTAGTATGGGGAAGAGGTTTTCTCTTCTAGTTGATGTATTTTATTTTCTAAGTTCAAGCCTTGGAAAGAATGCTTTTGGATGATCAGAAGTATTCATGAATATTTTCCAAATTCCCAAACGTTTCTATCAAAAATATGTTACAGAGAAGGAAGCACAATAAAAAGTGTCAGGAAAGTTGGAACATCTGTCATCTTCAAAGCATAGACACACTGAGGTTTCTTGTAAAATTTTCATTACAAAAATCAATTGTAAAAAGTAATATTTTAAGTCTAAGAAAGCTGAAAAAAATACTGATAATTACTTTTATTTTTTTTTTTTCCTTTAAAAAATGAGTTGTCTCTAATTTTGCAATTTTTAATTTGGATCTGTTTTCTCAATCTGTTTTCTGCACATTGTAATAACTAAGTTAAAATATGATAAAGGCACAGCCACCTAAGTCTGGAAATGTAAACATTGGAAAGATTTCCTGTTTCTTTATTGACCTCATTGCATTCTATGGATGTGTGTGCAGCAATTTATTTATAGTATCAGCAAAATTAGGAAGTAATTTTAAATAATTGTTAGATAAGATTATTCTTTTGCAGAGTTGTTCTCCTAGGCACTTACCAAAGCTTAGAAAATAAACACTGTATTTTAAAATGTTCTGAAATATTTTTAAATGCTTTCTATGTAACTGTGTAGTAAACAGTGATAATTAGATGTGTTTGTTTTTTTTTTGTTTTCAATCATAATTACTTTCTTGGTTACAGTTATCTTTAATAAATTACCTAAATGAGCATTAAAGTGATACTATTTTAACGTAGTATCAGTTAATATTAGTGCTATCCCACAAATGATATTTAGTAAAGTATCAAATACTTGGCAGAATAAATTCCAGAATGACATATCCTGTCATTACCCTGAATATCCTCAGTCATTGCTGCAGAATAAATATAGCCTGTCTCAAATGGACTCCACGTCTATTTATGCCATTTGTGACAAATAAAGATATTATGATATTGCTAAGAATAAAGTTTAACATATAAGCTGTTTTGAGCAATTCTGTTACAACTCAGAATATAACAAAAATTAAGTTGCAAATGTATCTTGCACTCATTTTAAAATGTTGGAAATAGCTCCTGGAAATTAAATAATAATGTTTCTAGGAAGCATTCGGTGAGTCTATATGGGCATGATCCTCCACCTCTCAAACTAACATTATACAAAATATTGTCCTAAAATAAAATTGTAGTGCAACTAAGTGAGAGGTAAACATTTTTGATAGTATGAAATGTTTTCATCAAACTTTGCTTACTTCGATTATCTCCAAATGGTTATTTGGATTGGTTACTCCACAATATTTCTATACTGACTTCTAGCCCAACATGATTCAATCGTCCACATTTCTGGATATTGAATAGAGATGAAACTAGTAAGTCTCCTTCCATTTTTTTTCTACTAATAATTCTGAAGAAATACTTCTGATTTTCCATCTGGAGAGCTGATGCAGATGAAGGCTAATCTATCTTAAATCATCTCTATGATACTACAATGTGAGGGCCAAAATTTTTTGGCAGAAAATATCTTCGCTGATCTTTTCATGGCTTCCTTCTACCTACAGTGAAAACAGCTGATCTTCACCTTTCACAAGTACTGTCAACATAGTGAATTGCTTGATTACTGCTGAGTCTATGCTGAAACAACCAGCACATTAAGAAGGTTTTTATCTGCACTTAAAAAAATAACCAAGAAACCTTTTCTTAAAAGAAATGTTTAGTTGAAACCACACCGTGTCCAAACAAGCCTATTGCTCCCACACTTCTAGCAGGACTAAGGTCTCTTGAGCTGTGTAGCATAGTTTCCCTATGATCATTTAGATAATACTGTGTCTTGCAGCCATTAATGACATGAAATCAAGTGTTTTTTCTATAACATAATTCATCACTATGTCAGATTTCAGATAATCCACTTTAAGTGTCAGCAGGAGCTGTAGTATGTTCTGATACTTTGAAGAATTAGTGAGAGAGAAAAAAGACTTCCGTGATAAGAGAAGAAACAGGAGAATATTAGTGAAGAAAAAAAAATGAAAATTTCCTTCAAGATCACTGATGGCAATCTGATGTGAGGGAGTGCTTGACTGCCTCATAGCTAACCCCTTCATTAGAAAGTTGCTGAACGTGAGTGACTACAGTGTACTAAATTTACATTATAGTAAGAAAGATGTATCCTGGTATAGATAAATTCCTCTGTATCTTCAGATATTTATACACGTGGGAATATATGCATGTGGGAATTGGTAATACATTGAAATTCATAGTCAGTGCTATGCCAGTGTCTTGACAGAACAGCAACATAACAAAATATAAGGTTCAAATTTTCTAGCTATAGTATTTCCCTATCAATGCATTTGAAATTCAATAGATATATACATATATTTAAATTAAAGCAATAGTATATGTATGATGTGTCAGATGAAGGAATCTACTTCTCCACTGAATACTTTCAGCAAATTCTTGTTATATGTTGTAATACAACATATTACAACATATGGGGTACTGGGGTACCGAAATGGAGCCATGCAGCAGATGGCTTTGGTACTCAGATGTGCCCTTATCCCCTATAATGTACAAAAGCAAGTGAAATAAGGAGGGGAATAAATTGTGTCTAAGACTAAGCAGCTATCAGGGAGAGAAGAGAGGAGATGACTGAAGGCTGGGTGTGACCAAAGCTATTTACTGATGATCCCAAACAAAAAATTATGACTAACAGCCATGGCCATTGTAAAGTCATACCCTAGAAAAGAAAATGAGGTCTAGATTTTGTGAAGGGATCTGTGCACATTTTGAAAGCAAAACAAAACAAAACAAAATTGGAAAACAAAATCAGAATAGAACAGAATAGTTCAGTTGGAAGGGACCTTCAAATATCAACTAGTCCCACAGCAGTACACAAAATTGATACTGGTAGCAAAGAGACTCTACTCTCTTCTCTGTTGTTAAGTCAGTAAATCACATAAGAGAACAAAGAAGAGAACTATTTTTTTCCTCCTTATTTTTACCTTTTTATTTAATCAAAAAGCAGGCAAATCAATGTCATTCCATTAATACTTTATTTCCACAGAGACACTCAAGAAAGTTAAACAGAATTAGCTAAAGATTTAAATGTAAAGCTCACAGAACAACTTGTATTAGACCTCTCAGTGGGAATGCTTGGAAACAGGCAAATTTAATTTGTGTCTGAACAATCCAAACCATTTCATTCTGAGTGAAATTATCTGACAAAAAAGTCTAACATAGTTTAACACACACCTTATATTCACACCTTGGATAAACTGACTGCTACTTCATAGACAAGTCCTGGAAATTCAACCTTCATAAAATATTTTATATTATTCCTGCATCATAACACAAGTTCATGGCACATTCTTGCTTTTATTATAACCTTTGAGTGTTATAGTTTAAAGCATTTTATCAATAAGAAAGGCACAAGATCGATATGCCCAGCATTGATGCGTTAAAAATTTACAGCAAACACAATCATTAATATTACATAAGCTACATTTTTATAAAAACACTTAGGGGGTTAAAAAAAGAAAGCCCTACAGGTGTGGATTTGCTTTACATTTCTTATATAAGGCAATGCAGCATTAAAGCTCCATTATGAGATTTCTCTTGAATTTTTAACATTTCATTTAACATTTCACTGGATGGTAGAATAAATAACTTTGTAAGGACTAGGTATAATTAGAGTAGGTTTTTATGCATGTCTTGCAGCAGGATCCTGTGGAAGTTTCTGCAGCCACATGAAAAATCTAACAACTTACTGAGACAGTAAATACAGAAATGGAGTAGGAAGAATGAGCAGAAATGAGATTCAAAACCATGACTTCACTCATGTGCTTGTCATGCAAATAAGAGCAGGGTGGCACTCAGAAATGTTTGTATAATGCCAGTCCTATAATCTAACAATCTTTTCATTTCTCCTGGTGTAGAAGATTTAGCTCAGAAACTACAGAGAGATTTTAAAGCAAGGGGATGATAATTTCTTTGTGATGAAATTGGTTTTCTTAATAACTATTGGTTGAGTATACTAGGGGGAATGTCATTATGTTGAACTCTTTATATTAAAGCATTTGAAACTCATGAAACTGTCGGTTTGAAAAAAGATTTTTCTGTGCAATGTACTTCATAGCACCAGAACAATTTATTAGTAATGCATAATGCAAACTACATGCAAAATAGCTATTCCCCAATGTACTGAGCTAATGTGAAAGTCTTAGGGCCTATTTTGAAGGCAGCAGGACATAATTTTCTAAAGATCTCATGGACTAGTTTTACGTGAAAGTTAAGGAAGAGAAGAAACCATACTCCATTGTTTGGACAGTAATTAAAGGTTAGGGAGTTTCTTTTTTAAAAAAAGACCTGTTCAAATTATGAACATAATACGTGGTGTTATATTGTACTAGGCAATAAAAGAAATAACAGTCTGGGCTGAAATTTAAAAAATACCTTAGGAAAAAAATCCTGAGTTTTAAACCTACCTGTGTATCAGTAACTAATTAAAAAGGGTGCCCCCAGGCTCTCTCCTTGTCAGTCATTGGCACCTCCTGGCACATTGTTTTTGTCTCTATCTTACAGGCACTTTTTTGAGTTGTGGATCCTCAGGCATCTACTGATATCATGACTACATTCATACTATTAAGTGTACAGACACAAGCTGCTGTATAATGGCATAGATTTATCCTAGATGAATGTATGGTCCATAAAGTCACCAGCATCTGGTACATGAATGAGGAGCATAGGAAATGGATGTGGTTCCACTTATGACTTAGGCAGGTATATTTCTTTATGCAAAACATTACCCAATGGAGAGCAGGGAACTCTTGCAGTGTAAAAAGATTTGGCAATAGTCTACATTTGCCACTGAAGAATTTGTCCTGCATTAAGAAAAGCCTTCATAGCATATTGGTGAATCACAGATATGGTTTAACCCTGGCAGGCAGCTCAATGCCACACAGCTGCTCGCTCACTTCTCCCCAGGTGGGATGGGGGAGAGAATCCAAGATAAAAGTTTGAGAACTCATGGGCTGAGATAAAGACAGTTTACAAGGTAAAATAAAAGCTATGCACAAGCAAAGCCAAAACAGGAATCCATTCTCTGCTTCCCATCAGCAGGCAGGTGTTCAGCCACTTCCAAGAGGCCAGGGAAGACAAACACCATCACTCCAAATATTCCCCCCTTCTTTACTCCAGATTTTATTGCTGAGCATAGTGCCCCATGGAATGGGACATCCCTTTGGCCAGTTTGGGCCAGCTGTCCTGACTGTGTCCCCTCCCAGCTCCTCATACACCCCCAGCCTCCTCACTGGCAGGGCAGCACCAGGAGCTGGAAAGGCCTTGGTTCTGTGTAAGTACTGCTCTGCAACAACTGAAACATCAGTCTCTTACTAACGTTATTTTCATCACAAATCAAAAACACAGCATCATACAAGTGTCTATGAAAATAATTAACTCAGTCCCAGCCAAAACTATTTTCTGGTTCATGTAAGGGAAGCAAAATTTGCTATTTCTCATTTAACCACTGACATTAAAAGCCCAAATGAAGCTATTGAACATGGTAAAGCATCTGGCTTATTTGAAAAAGGCAATCCACAGTTGTCCTTCCCTGCAACACTCTGATCAGTAAGAATGCTTGGTCCTAGGACCAAATCTTAGTCTGGTCATGAGGACATCAAACCAAAACACTGGCTCATATTGTTTGTGAACGTTGCTTGTTGCAACATTTTACCTCTAGTTTTCCAAGGTTCTTGGTACTATTACATTTAATAGAGATTTCAAGCTGAATAGAATGCCATGTCATATTCAAGTGGAAGAAAAAAAAAAAAAAAGACTAAACTAAACAAAGTAAATATAAACTTATCCTCTAATGAGGCATTATGTTTTCTTGTGTACAGGCTTGCTGTCCTTTTTGTATGCTTATCTCCTATCTGTGGATGTAGGCTCACATGTGGAAGTTGGAAGGCTGAAGTTGTTCTTCGTGGTTTCTACTTCTTTTACTACTGGGGAGGCTGATTACACCACCGAGATGATCTTGTTAGGGACTGTCTAAAGGAAATTGACTCAGGTTGTGATTTGTTTTGCTTCACTGATCTTAATGCTAGAAGGCTTGGGACCTGCTGCTGAGGCATGCCAGGGGCAGGGTGGCACCTCTCAGAGAGAGTGGGTGGGTAGGTGGAATAAGCTGCCACATCACCTGGCACACTCTAATCCTTGCTGTATTCAAGAAGCTAAAATAACCTCACTCAGTACTGCTTCCTTAGTTGCACAAATTGAGTTGCACATAGACTTCAGAAAAACTTTTGCAGGCAAGGTCTATAGGGCAGTTCATCTGAGACAGGCTGAATCTTCACACTGGAGCTTTGGATGTTTGAGAAATGTGAATATTAGCACTGACAGAGACCAAAGGACAATTGAGAGCTGAAACAGTGTGCTGTCTGACAGACAGCAATTAGCTGAAAATGGAACTTCTCTGCTTCGCTTCTCTTCATTTATTCTCACAATACAGATCATACATTTTTCATGAGAAGCAAATGTGTATGCAGATAAGTGTCTGCAGAGAGCAACCGGGATGTGAGAACTCATTTTGAACTCCACTATGAGAGTACCCTTTTGAAACTACTGACTATAATACGATATTGTAATGGTTTAGAAGTAATATAATGGAATCAATCCTGCGTTCTGCTTCTCTTAAGATACACCACCCTCTTGACTCAGACGAAAACACAGACCAAGAACAGTCAAAGACATTTCTCTTTTACTCTCATGCCCGGACCGGTACTTTTAAAATTAAAACAACTTAACATCTTACCATATTTTGTTTGTATTAGATTTGTGTTTCATATTTCTGCAACAGAACAATGAAGAGGAGTAAAATCTGCAAGCAGCTTAGAATGTCAAGGTTGAGCTCAAAAGCTTTATTTGCTTCCGTCCTTCATGTCATCTCCTGCTCATTTCTAGAAAATGTACCCCATGTTAACCCAGAAATAAGTTAAATTTGCAGTGTAATACAGAGTATTTGTATCTCTTGGATTCATTTAAGAGCTACAAACATGGAAGACAAAAACTGTCAACCTCCATACACAGAACACAGGTAAATCTACTCTGAACTGAAACAATGTAATAAGTATACTTAAACTTTAAAATAACGTTCATAAACACTGCATTGTATCTTGACAACTCTTTCTAAAAAAAAAAAGAAAGCATAAAGCTTGTACTTAAAATTCTCCCACAATTTTGAGAAAAATCGACGGTTCCTGCCAGGTATCCCACTGCACAGACAGGAATTAAAGTGGTCATTTTTCCAGTTTTTAGTGCACAAAGTCCACTCCTAAGGAGAGCAGATTTATTGCTAAATTCATTGGGGGAGAGAGGAGGAAAGCAGGGAAAGGAAAACTATTCTCTTTGTGTTGGTACTGGTCAGGGTGTCCTTCAGCATAATTTGGGGAAACCTACTGTGACATTCGAATCTTCCCTTATGCTTGACCACCAACAGTCTTGCAAATATTTCCTTCCAACAGGACTTATATTGAAGATCAAAATGGGCCTAAAATCTGTCCAATTTAACCAATTTCAGTGGGACTCTGTCCCAGCATTATCTCATTACAGTACCACTGAATAAGTAACAGGCCTCATATAAAATGGTTTGCATTGTTGTCCCCAACACTCCCAGATTTTTCCTATTACTACACTTCTTCACATTATAAAGGTGCTTTAAATGCAGGACAGCATGTGAACCACTTTCCCAGGCTGTTTTATTCAGAGGGCTTGCTACTGCTAATGCATCTCCACAAAGACTTAATAAAATCACTGACAAGAAATGGAAACACGTAATGTCATTAATAGAGACTAACAAGCCTGTTGTTCTTAACTAATCATATTTTAGGATTGTTTGTACAAGGATACATACACAGAGGACCAAATAAGACAAGCCATTAAAACATGACAGGATTATTAATTGTTAGAGCAGGCTGAAATCTCTTTAATTTTCCAAATGACTTTTAGAGCAGAGGAGAAGTGAAATTAAAGGGAACAAAAGGAGTTTACAGGAACTGTGCAACATGTGAACGAGTGTGGAAACTTTCCAAGGGTTTGAGAAGTTAGTCCTAGCAAACTCGCTATTAGTAAGTATCATAATTATTATTGCTCTTGGACAAAATTTTGCCTCCACTTTATGCTTTGTTCATAAAAGGAGCTACTGTGCATTGCGTTGGTGTTTATTTGCTCCTGCTCATGATTTTCTCTACTGGAGGCTTTTATAAGAAATATAATCTTCAGTATTCCAAGAAAATTCATCCATTCTTGTCTCTAAATGATATTCATTCACTTAGTGCAAAATAAGACGAGAGAAGGAACACAATTTTATATTCTAGTTTTGCTTCTTTATAATTGCAGACATTGGAAATCTTCTGTATTCAATAATCGCAGAGAGCCATGTTTTCTTTTGTTGTTCCCAAATAATGAGGACTATGTTTCTTCTTCTAATAAACTTATGGAAGATATGCATACATTTGAACATCCCCAACCTCCAAGGTCCTTACAGACTACAACAGAGCAGTTACTTTGGAATTAAGTTCCAGGAAGCTTACTGCAGCAAAAGATATGACATCCAAAGTGGTAGGATGCAAAATATCTCTAGCTATGCCCAACATGAGTGTTGTGAATCCACCAGAGGACATCCTGACATGCCAGAAATGTGCCATGACCATCATTCTTTAGCCAATGCCCCCAGGCACTTTGATCCCCTAAAAATCTCAAAGATTTCACCCAGGAAAAGCAAGGCTGGCTCCTGAAGAAGAATTGCAATAAAGCTAAATGTAAAATAGCAAAAGTACTATTGACCAAATCTTAACCTTCACTTCCAAGCAATTCTTTGGACTAAGCGCCTGTTCAAGCTACCTGGGAATAATTGGATTCAAAATAGTCTCAATTCTATAGAATAGTCTGTGCAAAGGAATAAATGACCAGGAAGACTAGATAGGTGCTATAATATTTAAGTTATAAAAAAGCACAGACCTAAGACATTACTAGAGAAATAGATTAGAATAGACTCTTTTTTTTTTTTTTTTTTTTTTTTTTTTTTTTTCACTGTTTTGAAACCTTTTACACTTTTGAGCTGTTCTTTCATCCAGGACTGACTAAACTGATGATTATTAGTTCCTTTTAGCTCAAAGGCTATGTATTTGGTACCCATTCAGAGTGAAGAAGATCATAATCAACCAGAACTTTCCAAAATCAACCAGAAAGCATAAAAGATAATTTGTAAGTGGTGCTGAGACTGAATCAGTGAGATCTCTGAATGCTCATTTTGACATTGCAATTTGCACTTTTTATTAATTACATTATATAGTGACCTTTTTTTTTTTTTTTTCTTAAACACTGTTTTTTAAAGACAAAGCCGTGGCTTTCTTTCTCCTAGAGAAGTTTTCACTTTGCCAGAACAGTTTAAAATAATCTGCACACATTTCTCAGTACGGACATTTACAAATTAAGGATGAAATTCTGCTCTTCCCTTTTTTTCACCACGTTTTCTTTCAAAATTTCTATAGAAAATAAGAGAGATGATTCAATGACTAAGGTTTAATAATTCATTAAATCTCTTTCTAGCTATTATATATATATATATTATGCATCTTGCATCAGGCATGTTTTATCTTCAGACAGTTTTTTCTGCTTTCTGTTTTAACATATTCTTGTTAAATAGCATTAGGCCACAAGCATTTAATGCATTAAATGTAATCCACGTAACACATATTTAAAGTACTGTAGACTTAAACAGAAACTTTCTTTAAAGCTCGAGATCCAAAATACAACAAAAACAGAAGAAATGAAAGAATGCAGAATGCTTTCTCAACATAAGCTGTGAATAGCAATAATTAATCAAGATGAAGAACGATTGCAGTGGATCAGTTAGGGAACAAAAGCAGGTTTATTCTAGGGGATTTGTATTTTTTTCTTCAAATGGCTCCTTAATCAGAGTCACGTGGTTACATGATTATTTTTAGTAGAAGAGGGTGGTGCTCTTAGTGACACTTGAAAGTAAAGCTTACATTATTAACATCACTCAACCACACTTTTTCCGCCAGTGTGTATTCCCCCCACCACCATGTCCTGTCCCATCCCTCCCCACACCCTCCAAGTTGAAAACCATTAGTAAAAATATAATTGCCAGAGTTCAGGACTCTGGATCAATCTTCCACCCCTGGAATTACAGAGGTTAAAGGCATGACAGAACTACAAACTGTTCCCATGGTAACTTTTTTGGCATTGAGGCTTCAGGGAAATGACAATACTGGTGAATGTTTAAGGAGCAGGATTTGAAATATCTGTTTGAAATAGTCCTTAATTCATAGTATTGCTTGAAGGAGGAAGAGAATAATAATAAAATATTGATAGTAATAATAATAATAATGTTCTGACTCATACACATTGTTAACTCAATTTTTATGTGACTTGACATTGGTGTAATTGCATGTCAGGAATCATTTTGGACTGGCCACTGTAATTGCATCTGATTGGGTAAAGCTAGAGGGGTTCTTTTTCGGGGATAGTTTTGTTTTTTCTTGTTTGCCTCTTGTTACTTATTTTACCATCACTGTCTGATGCTTTATATCTGGGGACTGAAGTTTCCATAGGATATTTTACCAGCCTTCATCAGCCTGATACAGGAAGAGAGGTGTTATTTTGCTCATAGGTGCATTCCAAAACATGGTGCTAGACATCCTTACTTGTGTCCATCCCCCATTGCAGTCCTGCCGGCTGCGATTTATGCAGCAGCGGGCTCCCCAGAAAAGCTGGGATCTGCTTCTGGGCATCAAGGTTGGAGGAGGGAGCAGAACTTTGTCCAGCTTTAAGTAGCATCTATTCTGCAGGTGATGGGGGAAAGTCCCATTAAAGAGTATCCTCAGCTAAACAATGGCAGTAGGTCTTTGAAGGAGAGGTAGGTTCCCAAAACAGAAACCAAAATAGGGTTTCTTCCCTATTTTCTTAGAAATCCTCCGCAGTTGGACACGGGCCCCCTGCCTTAGAGGCCAGAAAGAAAAACTTGCCCCATCTTGCTGCTCTCGAGCAGTCCTTCTGGGCAGCCTGGGGTGAGCGCCGAGCCCAGAGTCCTTCCTGCTGGTCACAGGCACATGGGCAGCTTTTTCCTTGGCTTGTTCTTTACAAAATTAATCTGTTTGATCTTTGTGCTACTTACTGCTTAGCCTTATTAGAAAAACTTCACCAGCATGTTACCTGTCCTCTGTGACTACCACTAATTACTTTTCGCTTCATAAAGTACCTTACTCCAGAAGTATAAAAGAACACTTTTCCCCAATAATGCTAAGTGCTGTTCATAAAAAAAAAATAAATAATAAAAGTAAAAACTGGCTTTCCCTCCTTTAATAATAATACAGAAAGATGAGCAAATTAAAACTAACAATACTTCAGAAATGAAAATGTTCATTAAAAAAAAAAAGAGCACAGAATGGAGAAAAGATAAGCTAAATTGCTGGGAACAGGGAGTTACACAACTCCTGCTCCTATAACAAAAGTTTCATCACAACTGAGCAAAAGATGACAAAGTTTGAAATATAACCTGCACCAGTCCTCTCTGAAAATTTAGTGCAGCAGAGAAAATAATGATAAATTTGTACAGTTCTTCAAAAAAAAAAAAAAAAAAAACCTTAGTATTTTATTGAACTAAGTTTTTCTTTCTCCCAGCACTGGTCTCCACTGGTGGCAGAGAAATGATCAAGACCAGCTGAAATGCTATTTGTGAAAGAGGCTGTCTGGGCAGATATGAGTGTGTGTTGTCAGACACTGGGGCTGCTGGTAGCACTGCTTAAGGAAGGGCTGTGGGGAGCCGACAGTCTGTTAAAGCAGTGCTCTCAGGAGTGCCCTGTGTTACATGTCCTAAACAGTTCTCTTATCCTAACCTGTTTTGTCCTTCTGAGTTTGAGAACTTTCCTCAGTAAATGTGGAAAAAAGGGTGATTCTTACAGATAAACAGCATGCTGGCCTCTCTGGGAAACAGTGCTACTAGTAGACCAGTTTTGCTTAACATTAAACAAAACCTGTGCTAACAAAGGAGCAGAAACTTAATTACTGCTTTACTTCCTGAAATTGTTTCATAAATAAAAAGTGAGTGCTGAAATGCTGAAAGGCTGTACTGCTGTGAGGTGCAACACGAGCAGGTACAGCGGTGCAGCACTTCTGGAATGTATGAGCAAGCTTCCAAATACATTGACGTCTTGACCAAGCATATAAACAGATTCGTCTGTCTAAAATCACTGCATTAACCCAGCCTATGGGCAAGAGGTCACAAATAATAATGAATCAAACAGCTATACTAATTAGTAATACTTTTATGCAGTAAATAAATTCATACAAAATATTTTTTTTAGCACTAGAGACCTTTTTTTTTTTTTTAGCCTCATAATAGTGGTGAAGTCACCATTGTGATGTGTCTAACTTGAAGAGGGCTAACAACATTAATCATGGCAGGTACATGAGATGTCAAGGATTTTGTTTTCCAGCTCACAACCCACAATCTCACATGGCATGGGATATCTGCATTGCTGTGTTGTAAGGCACAGTTGTCACCCCTAACTAGGAACAAACTCACCTTAGACCTGGATGCTCTGTCACTGTTAGAAATGGATGATGAGAAGGAGAAACAGTAACTCAACAACTGTGACACACAGAAATAAAAAGTTTTCCTCACCTTGAATTACAATCATAAGAAATCCAAGCAGAGTCAAAACAAATATTATCATCTGTACGGAACATTTTAGGGATGCACACTGATTTATGCTATTTGTTGGGATCACAGTTATTTAAAACTCCTGTCTTGGTAGCAATTACACTTTAGGAAGTGCACAGGATTTCCAGTATTGTACAACGAGCTGATTTTACATTCTGTTTTGACATGGATGTTCTACATACAGCTTGCCTAAGCAAAAGCAGTAAGAAAAAATAAAACAACCTAAATAAAGTAGTGAAGTTAAAGTGTTTGGCAACTTTTATAACAAAACCTCTCCTTTTATAACAAAATATAACAAACAAAAAATACACAAAACAAACAAACAAAAAGCAAAAGCTTTACCACACTGTCACTTAATTCTTCTCTTGAAACAATCTTCACTATCATTGTTTTCTGGGTACAAATCAAAACTAAGTTTGTCTTTCTGAAGGTCTGTGGAACTTTGTAATCACTTTTCAAATTCCTGTACAGTGTTCTGCATTAGAGCTTGGGCAGGAAGCAATCAAGGAGAGCCAAAGTGATGTGAGATTGGCCTCACTCCAGCTGAGTGGACAATTGCATCAGCAGAGCAATCTTGGCTAATTGAAGAAAAAGATGAGAGGTTGGTCAAGCAGCAAGAAAGAAGACATCACAAACCCAAAATGTTAATCCCCAAAGAACTGCCCTATGCCTGACTCCACAGAAAGTGGGAAGAGGGAAAAGACATGCAGGGGAGCATTCATGGCACCTTGAAAATGACAGAAAGGGAGCAAAAGTAAAAATAAGGTCCTGCTTAAGCCATGAAGCCCCCTACCCTTGCAAACACAGAAGTGGGCAGCTGTTGGTATAAAGCTGAATGAAAGCATGATGAAAGAGGAGATTGCCAGGATTGTGGATATGTGTAGCTCTGTTTTGCCCCAGGTGAGCACTTCCTGCACCTTGCAGGACATCAGTGTTACAGTGCAGCCTTCCAGAGAAATACACATCATCTGGGAAATGCCCTGGAAAGAGGTGTGAACGTGGACTAAAAGTACAGCTGTTGAAAGAGAGACAGTTAATGCTAACAAAAAGGCTAACTTTTGCTGAATGATCCAGTGAGGAATCACTCTTAAACTATTGTGGGGATTACAGGAACAGATCCTGCTTCTTGTGTTGGGATGGAAGTCCTCAGTCCTTCTCACATCTCCTGCTCAGGTCTACCCCCTGACCCTGTCCTGCACCCTGGCTAGAAGGAAAATCCGGCTCAAAAGCTGTATGTGGGTAGGGGGCTCCAGGGATGGAGTATAGTCCATCTGCTGGCTCACTATTGCAGATGATATGTTCTAAGTCTTCTCTTTCTTTAAAGATGAATTTCTGTTCCTAAAAGCTCTCCTCAGCTTGGTGTGAGCCAGGGAGAAGCAACAAATTAATGCCCTACCCAGACCAACAATCCCAATTACTGTGTTAGCCTTCACTGGGCAGCAAATTATTAAACAGAAGTCTCAAAGGAGGCTTTTGCTGCCTATTGGCAAACCCCTAAGTAGTGTGCCTGAATCAGAGGACAGCGTGCATCAGAGAACATGTTAGCATCCGTGCAAAAAAAATTTCTCCCACTCCCTTCAGTGGGGACAGTTTTCCACATGAGATTTTCCTTGGGCTGCAGTACTGTTTGTATTGTGTTTATCAGAGAGCACATTATGGTCCCCACAGAGGCAGCAGGGCTATTCTTAGCTTTCTGTGTTGGTACACTTGTAACTCTAAAAGAATAAGAATGTTAATCCGATGGCGTCAGTAAATCTGATGGCGTTAGTAGGACCTAGTTTCCAAATTAAGCTTCTTCGTAGCAGAGACTGCTTGAAATAACTTCTGCACTTTTTATTTCTACTATTTGCCCGTCTTGCTTTATATGTATTTCTATTCACTTTGCCTTTGCTTAAGGCAAAACAGCTCCTTGCAAACACTTTGCAGCCCTCCAGACTGTTAACATCTCAGGTGATTCGCATTGTCTCTGAAGCATGTACACACAATCATTAGAAAGCAAACGAAACAAGCCTGTGCATACTTTCTACACAGCACTGTTACATCCTCCTTTGCACATGACCTGAGCTACAATAACTTGCAGGCTCTCCAAATAACTGTTTATTATTATTATTATTATTATTATTATTATTATTATTATTATTATTTTAAAGACGTTCTGTATGGAGAGAGCTTGTGCTGGGTCACACTCACCTCTGTAGATGTCTGTTCTAGAAGATATAAGTCTGGTTATAGTAAACATCAAGCAATTTCTAAGTCTGTTCATTCAAAGACTTACATGAAAAAATGCTCCTTAAATATTAATGATGCTTCTGTTCCACTGACATTAGACTTCTGCATTCCTCCTCATCAGCCATTTTGGTGAAAAAACACCTGCTTAACAGTTAACTGCTGTCTTCTAAAATAGTATTCTTATTTTTAAGTCATAATCCTGACATCCCTGCAGAAAGCTAAGGAAACTCTCCCAAAGGCAAGTGGTATATTACAAACCAAAAGCAGAACCAACCTAGAAGCATCCTGTTTCCAGGTAGGGTGTCCTCGTTTATAGCAAATATTAAGGAAAGAGAAATACTGGAAAGCTTTATGTTTAGAATAGAGGTAATTAAGCTTTTTAGTTTCTTTCTCAAAATTGAAATATATATATATGTGTATATAGGTGCAGGAAAAGTTTCAGAATTTCATCTTTTTCTGACAATGTTTTAACTCCATCAGTGAGCTAGAGCTGTTGCTTTGCTGACATGGATTTACAGTGATACTCTACTTCCCCTCTGTGGCAAAGTTTGATAGCTCACTAGCCATGCAGCAATAAAACAAGGAATGAAGAGGGAGGGCACTTCTGTTTATTAAACAGTTTTAATGAGAAAAATAAGAAAAAAAAAAATAGTAACTGTTATTATAAACGTTTTCAATAGTATTCACCATTTCTTTACAGACATTGATTTTTATTCCCATCTTCCACCTGTTTCAAAACTCTTTCAGTCATCATATGTTGTACTCTCAGTTGTGTTTTTGAAAAGTTTCCTGATAGGCTGCAGCCCAGCAGCAGTGTGGAAGAGGAAGAACCATTGGGAGGAGGGTTCATGCTGTGGGTGGGGGCCTTCAGCATCCCCCACCTTGTACCTATACATGCACAATCAGAAGACAGAATAAAATCCGATGACTAAAACTACTTAAACACAACCCCAAACATATGCACTGACAACCACTGTCTTCTTATTTTTTGTTGCAAGAAGAATTAAAATTTAAGTAATTGATGCATTTATATAATCACTATTTCTTTCAAATCTCAAAAATGATATTTTAATTTTGCTGCTCTTTACTGACTCTGAATTGTAAAAATACCCACAATTCTTTTTGGGGGGCAAATTCTAAGTAATGAATTGTGATAAATGTGCATATGACCATGGCCTCAAAATTATTATTGTATGTTAGGAAACATAATATATTTGTACTTCTAATAATACAAATAAGTACATAATTGAAAATGGAGCAACAGCAGTTTAAATATACAGACCAGTGACTATGTGAAATTCTGTTACCTTCATCAAAGTGATCTATAGAAAGATTTTGTCACTGTGCAGACCTTTTCTTAATGTATTACTCTTCTGCATCTTCCATTTATTTTTTTTATCTTATTTGCACTAGAATTGGTATTTACAAAAGAAGATGTGCTGTTCCAGCTGTTGTTGCTCACAGTTTTCATTTTTTGCTCTTGTAGGCACATATGACACTTATTTCCCATAAGCAGATGGGAAAGAAGTGATGCAGTTACAGATCTTGGCAAGTGGAACAATAGCCTGAAAACTGGCCTAGGAGTGTCCAGTCAGAAATGTGCATTGCAATTGCAACACATGAGGCATTTCAGTTGTTCCTTGCTAAATAAATGCTTCTGAAATCACTACCTGGCATAAAAGGGGAGAAAAGGCACAATGTTTGACACTGCATGGTGGCAAATTGGATTGAAATAGTATAGTGGATATCTTTGTATGCTTTAATCAGAAATGAACAAAGCTGGACATAAGAAATGCTCTTTTTTAGTGATGTCTGACCTGAAAGCCTGTCATTTGTTGTGTTTCCTGGACAGTTGTACTGTAAGAAAGAACCCTCTTGGACTGATGTGTATATAATGAGCTTGTTGAATCTCTCTCATTGCAAGGCATTGCATTCATGTTCTGACTTCTCCATGAAAATCAGAACCTAACATTTCATCAGTGCCCAGGTTCATATCATATCTTACAGCTGAAGCTGAGAGAAAGGCAGCCAAGGCTCCTTTCTCTGGTCCTGCCAGACTGATGCTTGCAGATCACAATCCAAAATGTCAAACAGCATAATGACATCTTCAGGGAACAGCCTGGGATTTTTCAAGAGCAGCGCTGTGTCAGGGTTGCAGAAATCTCCTTACCCAAGCATCTTCCTCAAGTCTTTTTATAAGGCTAGTCATAAAGCTATAAAGATGATCTATGGTTGTTTCCTAACTGTTAGTATATTGAACTCTTCTGGCAAGAAAGATGAAGCTGAAACGTTTTCCAAGATTGATATAACATAGGGGCCAGAAGAGCAATACCTTTCTTCTTCCCTTCAATAGGAATAGAAAAAGAATATGATCTTATAATTGGATTTCAGGAGCCATGAGCACAAAGCAGCAGCGGGTCAGAGTTGAGCAGGCAGCATGGTGGCAGGCAAGAGCAATTCAGCTGCTGCCTTCTTGCATCTTCCTTCCGAGTGATTGCCTGGCCCTGACCTGAACCATTTCACTATTTTTTGTCAGGTGAGTGGTTGTGTTGCCTTAGGGAGCTTAAACAGCTCTGCACAGGGGCAGGGGAGTGCCTGAGGCAGCAAGAAGGCAGGGAAAGGTTGGGGCTGGTGGGGCACTGAGCCCAATCCACAGAGCAGCTCCTGGTGCCAAGGTTAGAGTAAGGGGTGGAGGGAAAATGATGTGAAGAGGAGAGGTCGGAAGCCATCCTTTTCTCTAAGTGGCTAGGAGAGGACATGAGACCGTTTTGGGGTATTTCTGAGGGCTGAAACACCTGGAGGTTTTCTCCACTACATCTGCCTCACAGAAACAGAGAAAAAACAAAACAAATCAAATGCCCCAGTAGTAGTTAGCCTTGCAGCCTCTCCACTGCAGGGACAAACATCACTTTCCTTCTTAGGGTTGTGCCTGAACAACTGGAGGTATTCTGCTGGGGACATATGCTCCGCATAGCACAAAATGATCTATTAGACTCCATGTTTTTCTGCTAAGAAACAGATGAATCTCGAAATAGTGGAGGTTTTGCTATTTTGCCTGTTTTCTCACTTTTTTTTTTACTTTTTTTTTTTTTTTTTTCCTTGCTTGTCTTAACTTTGTTAATATATGGAAGTAACTCAATTATACAGAGACTATAATGGGCATATTTTTGTAAAAGACTGAAATTTATGTATACTGCTCCTATTTGTTTTAATTTTAACCACGAGGTACTGTTATAACAAGTGACAAGAAATTTGTGTTAAAAAGATAACGAAGAACTACAAGGTGAATAGTAATCCAGTGAGAAATCCCTTTAAAAATCCCGGATTTCAGGTCTGCTATGAAGATTTCATTCAGACCTCCTTTGGGCATGCATTAAGTTACAAGTGTCTAAATTTAGCCACTTGTCTAACCACATCTTGAAAACCTCCAAACCTGGAGACACCACAACCTCTCCCAGCACATGCTATTCTCAGAGTGAATAAGTTTTTGCAAATGCCCAGCTTAAAACTCCTCCCAAGCTGCAATTTATTTCCACTGCCCATTGTTAAACTACCTGCCACTTCCAAGGGTGTGACCCTGGTATCTCTGTAGCTACACTTCAAACTGCTGTTGTATTAGGCCCCTTAGCCTCCTTTATGCTAAATAAGCCTGAACTTCCTCAGGTTTCATGGGTACACCATACGCTCCAGGACCCTGACCTTCTTAGTTGCCTCCTCCTGGAGACTCTCCAGTTTCTCCACAGCTCTCCTACAGGAAGGTGGGGGGTAACCGTGGGCATGGTCTTTGGGTATGGTCTCATTGTCATCTGCTTGCCCTTGATCTGCTAGCCATACTCTATAATACACCTACATGTGTTTTGCCTTTCTTTTTTCTTTTTTGCAATGAGATAGTGTTATTAGCTTTTGTTATGGTGTCCACAATAAACATGCTTTCCTGTGAAAAGGATTATTAATCTAACTTTAAAATAAAAATGGAATATCATTTTTTGACATCTCTATTTAGCATTTACTCAAGGACCATGTGATACATTAGCACACTCAAAAACAGTGATTTACAACAGTAAAAATATAAGTGAAGATGAACTTCATTGCGAGGGTACAGCAACAAACATGTTAAGATCAACAGAGGTATAAATTCATGCTCAATTTTCAAGTTGCCATTATGCTGGACTCTAAAATTAATTTTCTTAATATAATTCACAATTTTCCAAATACAAATGCAGGCAGGGGAGGATCAACTACTCTCTGAACCCCTAATCCAGCCAGGTCAGTCCCAGTCTCCAGGCACATCTGCAAAGAGCTGCTAATTCCCTGCAATTTAGTCCCTTCTGTGCAAAGTGGAGGACACACAGTACTCCTGGATAAATGCACTCCTGCCTCTGCTTCTACTGTCTATAGCACAGGAAGAAAGAACTGAGGCTGTTCAAGTTCACCTAACCTCAGCCTAACCTTTTGCCAGTTAATCCTCTCCCTGCTTTCTGCTTTCTGCTTACTAGGATGCAGATTTCCTTCTGCTTCATGAGAAGAAAAAAAGAAAGTGGCAATTTGGAAAAGTTTTGATTTTTAGATCAGATACAAGTCATTTAAGGTTTCACAAAAAGAGAAATTGGATTTTTTTTTTTGTCACATTTCCTTTCACTGTCACATAAATTGTTTCATAGTCTTGTTTCCTTTCCTTTTTATGTGCACAGTACTTGGAATCCTCAAGGGCTCTATGACAAAATAGAAAAGCAGCATTGTCTCTGAAGTTTCAGATGTCTAAGAGCTTTATTGATAAAATGCTCAGAAATGTACCTATTGCCCACACAAAGAAGTGAAGCTCAGTAATTACTTTTGCCAAAAACACAGTCATATATTGAGACAAAATCTGGAACACCATGATTTATTTTTTCTTTAAATTCCCAGACTGAGTTTTCTTTTAAGGTACTTCTGAGGAAATCCACCCTGGAAGGGTCTTCAAAGGGCTCAAGTATTTGCAGGTCTCATTAAAGACTTGCCAACACTTCCACTGGAGCAATCACCTGAGCATCAGTCTAGCTTTAAACCAGTCCCTGTTATAAAATTCTTTGGAGAGTCTTCAAGATATGAGAAAAATCTTAGACAAAACTAATGTCACTTGCATAAACAGCAGGGGTTTCCACTGAGGGCTATGAAGAGGAAACGTCCTGAGCCCATCCCATGTCTTGCTTACACTGAGGATGACTTTATTTTCTACCTATTAAATTAATTAAATTTCTATGTAATACAGCTACAGCTTGTGTCTACTACTCAATTTTCTATTTTATTTTTTTTTTTATAGAAAAAAATGGCCGTATTGAGGCAGTGAGAAACAGGTGTAGGCCTTAATTCCAAGTGCTTCAGACATGAGATGCTCCATCCACTATCCTGAGGGCACCATAATGGTGACACAGGAGAAGCTTGAGCCTCTCTGCCCATACTGTCTGGGCAGAAAATTTCCAACACCATGACACTGAGTCTGTATATTTCAGGTAATTTATTGGAAAGGTGCTTGTTTTAAAGGATTACCACAATGAAACACTTAAAACAAGAAGCTTATGATCACATTGATCTCAGGTAGGTAGTTCTTTGTCCATTTCCATTCTGTACTTGTTGAAGGCAGAAGTGTTACCAAAAGGAACAGAATATGATATTGTAATATTGTTCAGACCCTTACCTTTAAGAAGGTGAAAAAAAAAAAATCTCATTGGCTGAAAAAGGGAAGTCTACTATTGTCAAGATTTTTAATACCTAATATAGAGAAATTTAGGATTTTTCCAAGAAGAGAAAAACATTTTTAGAGATGCTGCAAAGACTGCAGTGCCAATCCTCAAAATCTTAAGTTTATTTTATTTTTCCCATTCTCCCCCTACAAAGGCAGCACAAACTACGACAGTGCAGACAAATAAAGATGAACTCCCTTAAAAAAGATAACACTGCTAAATATAACACTGAAATAGACCTTTAGTTTTGAAAGTTAACGTTGAAATGTTCATTGTTTGTTATCATGTAATCAAACCCTTTGTGCTTTGTCTATTATATATTAAGCAATTGACAGTGAAATGTTGGTGTGTACAGGAATGAACTTTGCATATTAATTCCTGTGTTACTGAATGTTAGTTCAAGTGAAAAGAAAACTAGGCCAAATGAAAACATAAGTGGCTTGGTTAAGCCATCCTAATTTCTCTGTTTTGGCTCAGAAATCAAAGTTTTATGAAATGCCAGTGACAGAATTTTCTTCTTGGTTGTCAATATGTCATCATCATAATTTTTCATCACATTTTGATAAGGAATTTGCATTCTAAATATTTGACCTGAGTCTATATAATCTTAATTTATTTTCCAATAACATCCTTCTTCCTCCCTCTCCTCTTCCCAGCATCTTGAACATGTGACTTGAGATGGACTCAAGCCACAGAAATTCAAAACCACATTCCCACAAGGAATAGGAGCAATAGAATATAGGAATTATTCATGCACTTCTTCTCCCTCAACTGCAATTTTCATAAGAATGCTGAATCTCAGATGTGGAGTTTCAAAAATGAGCAGTTACTGTTCTCATTTTCCTCTTTCATGTGATTCAGCAGATATGGCCTCAGGAAAATTGCCTCTCTCTTAACTACAGAAATCATGCCAAACTGAAGGCAGCAACAGGCATGGTCATAACAGACTCCTCATCGGTGAGATTATTTTCCATTTGTTTGTCCTAATGCAGTTTTCATAGGTGAAAGTATTAGATGTGGAAACAGAAATCCAGAGAGTGTTACTCAGCAAGGACTTTTCTCTGATGATCCCAATCAGTGCCTAGAATGAAAAAATGTTCTTGTACACACATACACACATCCCAGCCCAGTCATAAGACAGACACACAACAAAGCTGTGCGTAGTCCTGATTCAGGCAGTCAGTGTTGCAAAAGCTGCCTGTGACTAACACGAATCAAGAAAAACTCAGTGCTTGCTGTCAGTGATTCAAAGCATTGCAATTTCTACTGAAGAGGGCTGGCCAAACAAAAAGTGACTCCTTTTTTAAACATTTTTTTTTAACATTGCACAAGCTTTCTTGTTTCAATAGTTTCATCTCCTACAACGGCTAAGCTAAGAAACTTAGCCTCTATATTATTTTTAAGTATTATACTTAAATATAGAGCTATATATAAATAACAGCAGCAATTACTTGCACACACACACAGAAGTGACAATTTCCACATTAACATTATATTTGAGTGCAAATGTAGACCCATAAATCTATTTCTCTCACTGTCTGTAATTTCCTTCTTTAAAATTAGGATTATTATTTTTTTTATATATATATTTTTTCCCCTCTGGCTCTTTACTGCTCTTAGATGTTCTGGAATCTGCATCATACCTGTGGTAGGCAAGGACCTATTTATTTTAGCTTTCACCACAGGTGCAAAATCCGTTCAGCTGACACCTGAAGTTTAGGTTATAGTTCTTTCTTCTTGTGTCAAGTTTTGACTGAATGAATCTGCAGAGCTGGAGAGCAGCACAAAGTTACTTAGTTATATAGAGTTATTTAGTTATATAAAGTTATATAAACATACATGTATGTCTATGTGCAGGAGAGTGTAAGACACTGACTTTTTCTCAGTGCCACCAGCAGGAAGGTGACAGTCATTAGAAGTCCATGTGGTACAAAGAAAAGGCAATGTGGAGAAATAATATTGCATTTTCTTTATGTTTTAGTACTGGTAAACAGTAGTGGAGAAAAGCACTGCAAGCGTCTTGTAAAAGGAAGGAAAAGGATTTTGTTTGTTTGTTTGTTTCCCCATGTGAGAAATGAACAAAAGGACAACAAATGTCAATGACAAAAATAAGAAAAATATCCAAATAATTTCAGTAGCAAACAGCTGAGAAAACAGTGAGCAAATTGTTCTTGCTGGTACAGAGGCAAGAAAGAGCCTAGATAAGTATGATGGAGGTGCTTCAAGAGGCTTCAACACGCTGCTGGGAGGCATAACATTTCCAGATAAGGAAGACCAAAACAGAAGCCTGCTGTTAGCTAGCTGGAAGGAAGTCCAAATGCTTTCAAAACGTATAAGGCAGTTTATATTAGTTGGAGAACCAAGTCTTGGTATTTTAATGATTGTAAGATGGGGTGTTGCAATTGCTTAAGCAACAGAATAGGCTTTAGTTTGTTAATATAAATAATTAAAAATGCGCATGTGGTGAGGCAACATCTCAATTTTAAAAAACAAGCCAACAGAAAGTGTGTGGGGAGGTACAGAGTTAGAGAAGGTCAAGCTGTGCTGATGATGGATGGGAATAAAGAGATTATTTGCATGAGACTGAAATGTAGGAGAAGTTGAGCTGATGGAAGGGCAGGAGCTGCCCCTCTAACAGTATCAGACAATTACCATTAAGTTGAAGTGGCAAGTGGAGTGCCTGTGTACTTAAAAACACACAAAGCTTGGATGTAAGCTTGTCACAACTGAACTTATTGTTATGATTTGCGGGAGCAAAACTGATAGGAAATAAACTAGCACAGAGACATGTTCACATGAAGTTCACACTGTGACTTTCAAGTTCTAGTTACAAACATCTGTAAATTTGTGGGATAAATTTATGGAGTTTGGAAGGAAGAAGGTATATTGCCAGTAGTTTAAGCCCACTGTACAAAAATTTGCCGTTTACTACAATATTAAATCAAAAAATACAAGAAAAAGAGTGTATTAGAAATAACAACAAGCTGTCAAACTGAACAGTAATAATTCATCGCCGCCCTCTGGATCTGACCCCAGTACTCTACGGGTGTCCTCTTAACTGAAAACACATGCCCCGACTGAGCAAAGCCAGTGAAAGACCTTCCCTGATTTAAACAACAGCAACAAACAAGGGATGTGTAAATTCAGAGTTCCTAGCATTTTTCTGGTATTTCAGGGCATTCATGAAAAGACTGAGCCCTCTACTGGCCGCTGCATTTCTTTCCCCAAGGCAAGTATTATAGACCCTGTTTCTAGCAGTCCTCTAACAATAACGAGTGAAGAAATGCTATGGAAAAATTATCAAACCAATTATGCTGCGTCAGCCCTAAAAGTTATTCTGGAATATCTTTATTTGGTCAAAATCTAACAGAATGAGGCTTAATATGGGTTTCAAAAGTCATCATTACACCTGCATAAAATTGTTGTTGTAAGAAAAGGACTTATCAGAACAGTAAGCAAACCTGTGAAAATTCAGTCCTGTAGGAAGTCACATACAGGAGAGATTTAACCTTCCTCCCACCATGAAAAATAAATAAATAAATAAATAAATAAATAATTGCTGTTGCTTCAAATACCTCTAACATGCACTAAGGTTTTAGAAAATTATGGAAAGCAGGTTAAAACATTGGCCTTTCCCTTAGTACAGAATTTACATGTATTTATTCCCCTCATATTAAATATATACATATAATAAAATTTTATTTTATGAAATTATAATTTTATGATTATTTATTTTATAAAATTAAAAAATATTTATTTTAGTTGCACAATGTCCCCATGCGGAAATAGTTTACAATGAACTATTTTTGCTCAGCCTGTGCAAGGACACCAAACCACACATGTTGTTACCCTGTAAGACGTAAAGTTTAATTATTGCAGCAATACAACTGAATTAATGTCTGGAGTTCAAGAGTGTGACTGAAAAGCCTTCAGACACTAGATGTGTGTGGGGGATGTCTGTGTACCGACTAAGAGAAGACTACCTGGACGGTCTCACTATCATACAAAGAAAGAAAGGAGCAACTGGCTTTTAGATACACATGCAACATGGCAACACTTGGGGCCTGGCAGAAGCACTGCTGGCAACCCAGCCCCTACCATCCTGTGGTGGTAACTCCAGGGAGAGAAACCCCAGCCTGAGAACCCCCTGCAAACACCGACTGTTAACACCATGGCTCAGCTTTTGCAACTTCCTTCCTTCTGTGCTTTTGCCCTTCACGTGGTGGCTTAACAGAACCCACAGCAAAGAGCAATTTCTATTTCCCCCCATCAGTCAATCTGCTTGAAAAAACGGTGAAGCAAAACACCCAAAGCAGCCATGGGAATCAGCTAGTCCAGAAATCAGTCACACAAAACAGCACCTAGAAACATGCTGTGGCTTCCTTAGACAAGCCTGCTGCTTGGGCTGTTCAGGCTGCTTCTGAGACTGTGCCATCAAACACACATGGGAGAACACTGGTGGCACTGACATATAAGGCTCCAACCCCCTCCATCCATGCCCACCCCCCAGCCTGCAGGATGGGAAGTTCTGCGTTGTTCTTTCCCCAAAATGCTTGAGAGCCCCACAGCAGACACTTTTCTCCAAACTACTGCCAGATATTCCACTAATCACTTGGTTAGATTACATCCAATCAACAAGGACTTCCAAAACACCCACGTACAGCTCCTGTGCCACACTTGGTCTACATCCATACAAGTCAATCACAATCTAGAAATGATCCTGGACTCCAGAGCTCATCAGTCTGTACTACTACATGATCCTCAGCATGTTTTTGGCCTAAGCAAACCAGCTCCATCTCTAAAAATTTCCCATTCACAGTTCGGTAGTCTGTGTGATCCCAGGACACTTCTCAGCCAGCAGTCCACATGTAGCACCTCTGCCTTGGAGTCTGAAACCATTTAGTAGTATGTATAATCGTTGTTAGTGCCAGAGCATAATTTTTTGAATGCTAAAACAGCTTTTGTGACTGCTAAAAGGACCGTGCTGGCACAGGTGCTGTCTGGCAACTTTGGTTCTTAAAAAGATGAAAATCAGCAGAGAATCAGGACCAGTGTTGCCAGGATGATACGTGACATCATTCTGCATCCATTCTTGTACATACTGGTAGGGGTGGCAACCACCTTCTCTGAACATTTGTCAACTTACTCCATGGTTTCATTTATAAAGAATGGTGCATGATCAGAAACAGGGCTACTAATGGTAGAATTTGGCAGGAAACAAGAAAGTCACAGAAACAAAAGATAGGCAGAATGAATAAAGATAGTTCAGAAGTATTTGAGATGAAGTTGGAAGGAAAACTTCAGATCCAAGGAACATGGGGAATTTCCAGGAACTTTTCCATCATATAAATCCATCAACTTTCAGAATAAAACACATATGAAAACACAAGCCGTGGAGGTCTCTATATTCACCATAACATGACTGAACCTGTCAACAAGGATAATCCCTCAGGCAGAGAGCCGTGCACACAGGACGGACATACATGTAGCACAGCTGAAGCTGCCTTATGTTATTAACAGGAAAAAAATCTGGTGCACAGAGAAACAAGAAACACCCAACAGAAAGAAAATATATAGAAAAACACCCTCGCAGTCCAATATTTTCAGAGTTTTATTTATAGAATTGTCATTTTGATTTGGTACACAATTGGAAAATGGTAACACAACTTGGTGGGATAACAGGAAAAATGCCAGAGTGTTGCTCATCCCTTGGGTGGGGAAACACAGCAACAACCAATGGCTGAAAACAGTCTTATCTGAAAGGGGGCTTCATCAGCTGCAGACCATTAAAAAAAAAAAAAAAAAAAAAAAGCTGTGGTAAGGCCTTGGCCAAGGCTTAGGCCTTGGTCCCAAACTACCAGCTTCAGAATGAAATGTGAAGGATAGTTTGTTGCTGTGGTCCTCTCTTTCAGGGAGTTTCCACCTCTGATCCCTCATCTTTCTTGTCCACATGGACTAAGAAAGGTGCAAGGATCAAGAAGGCACAAATGAGGAACAGCAATGAGAGGAAAAGTGGCTGCCCCTTGACGTCTGAAAACCACGAAGTAGCAGGCTTCGTGCCCCTGGGTATGAGCCCTGAAAGGCATTGGCAGTTTGTGGGGTGAGAAGACTGGCAGCAGGTGTTAGCACTTGGTTATTAAGCTGACTATTGTACTATGATCATTCTGGCAATGTTGAATTCATAATTTTGTCAATGGACCTCAGTCTGCACAACAGAGCCCTGAAATAAGACTTGGTCTGACTGGCCTGAAAGGAAGCTGTTCAGTCTTCCCCTGTGTTAGAGGCACTTTCCCCCTCATCCTGCCAGAGCCTACAATCACAGGCATTTATCTGTGGGTAAACTTCAACTGTATGATTATCTAACCTCTGAAAGGGAAATGAAACTAGCAAGGCAATTTAAAGCCAGAAATGGAAAATAAGTGTTCTCTGTTACAATTTCTCCAGCACAGACACATCTAGGGAAAATAACCCAGATGGGGCCCAGCACAGATCAGTCCCTCCTCGTCGCGCTGCTCTGGGGATGCAGGGTGCTTGGTTTACTTGGTTAAACCAGGTTACAACAGCACTGCACCACTGCTGTGAGACTCCAACAGATAAGAAGATGCTACAAAGATGTTAGGATACACTTGTTTATAAACAAAAATGCAGACATGAACATCAGTGCTGACTCTTCTTCATAACTTATCTCCAATAACTGGCCATTTCCAAAAAATATACATGTACATCTCTTCTCGCACCTGAAGCCAATTAGTCTATTCTTAATGACTGTAAGGTAAAAGCAAATACATGAAACATCATCACTAGGTGATTTCTTAGCTCCATCCACATGGTTCATTCATCATTCACATAAGCTATCTCTGCTCGTATTTTCATTACTACTATGTGCTTTATCGTTCAGAACAAACAGTGCTTCCATAAATCTACCTGTAAAAGTCTTGCAAATAGGTTAAACTCAATACCAGTTGAGTACAATATTCAACCCCTTTATTTCTGTGTCCATGTATTTATAAAACATTCAGTGAATGCAAGTTAGGACGTTTGGTACAGTACTAGGTATCATCTATGCTACCATCCACTCTTTGTAGCAGAAGGAAAAAGAGAAAATACACACCGCATTAGAATAATTTCACTGACAGTTACCGTAATCATAATATCCACCCAAAGAAAAAAAAAAAAAAAAAAGACATCATGTGAAAAGCAATGCTAGCACAATACATTCTCTTACTTCCCTTGATTGGACCTAGAATGTTACTGTGAAGTTTTTTAAATTCCAATTTTTAGAAAAGACACTTTTGTAGGACCCACCTATGCTGTGCAATTGTTTTAAGTAGCATCCCTGAAAACGCTACATCAGTTTTATGTGGAAAAGGCTAGCAGGTGCAGAACAATGCCAGGCAGCGAGACACTGCTACAGTCTGATCTCAGACAATAAGCTTCTCTTACATCCACAGAGGTGAAACCAAACAAGCATTTGAGCCAGGATGGCAAAGTGTTTTAGAAAGGAGTGTAGACATGGTCAAAGAAATAAGATGCATGGGTTGTCAATACTGTACACAGGAATATCAAAGTGCACTGGCACACGTGCACTAAGCAAGCACTTCTGAACACCTGCTGGTCTGTGCAAGAGTTGCATTTACATTATAAATCGATACTGACTGGGGCCTGACCACACTCCCTGCAGCCAGGCTGGGAGCTGCAAACAGCACCGCAGGGCCTGGCTGTGGGGCAGCTGCCTGAGCTCAGGCTGTGCCAGAAGCACTTCTCCCTCACCTTTCCTTCACTGCCACAGGAAGTGAGATTGGGTCAAAAAGGGGCCCGAAGCAGAAAGGTATCAAACACTGAGATCCAATGCAGCAAAGCAATTTAGGATACAAACAGGTTGGAACAAGTATATATCCACCTAACGAAAAACTAGGGATTTCAGCCAGCATATGGGAACTAGAAAAGGAAAGCTAGGGCTCTTCTTTGTACCTTTATCTTCCAAAGGTCTTTAACTTCATAATTTAGGCAAACATTTCTGTTTACTGCTGTGTACCTTCAAAGAAAATCCTAGTAAGCCCCTTTAGTGTACATAACATTACCTTACTTTTCATTTCTCATGCAGAACTTAAGTCTGATCACAGCTTATGCAGGAAGTGATGGGACTGCAACCAAAATAAAAGCAGTCACATTTTCACAAGCTAAGTTTAGACATGCTTTCAACCTGAATCAAAACCAGCCACCTCCCAGGGACTTTAGCTGTCTATTTAAACATTGTGCAGCCAAGCTCTGTGACACACACGTTTTAATACTAGCCCAACTATGGCTATTTCTCATGCTTACATTTTAATCCATGTTCTTTAACTACTAAACAGCAGAAATGCTTTTTTTTTTTTTTTTTTTTTAATAACGCTTTAAGCCACTTGTATCAGACTGAAGGGAAAATAATTATAAGAAAAAAAAAAAGCTACAGTCTTCTTGCCAAGTATTAGTAAAGTCTTGATAAATACCTGGATTTTTGTTATGTGCTGAGGTTTGGAAGCTCAACAAATTTTTAAAAATAAATCAGCCCCTTTTTTAAAGGCCACATTCACTTATTTGTCATACCATATAGCAGGTCATTAAACTTAAAAATGAAGTTAAGTTGCTTTGTATATTATCTACATGTGTAGAAGGTATTCTCAAATAGCAGCAATTGTGTCGATGTTGGAAAAACAATGTAAGAAAAAAAGCCTACCCGTACCAAAGGCTAGTAGGACTAAGCTTCAGTCTGCTTTGCCAGTAAGTTTACGAAATTAACATCTGTATCAGTAATCATGCAACATCTGAGGAGGTCTTTTGGAAATGTGAACATAAGACAGAAGATCATTAAAAGAGGTATTATGACATTCTCCACTATTAACATTTAACGTAAGGAGGAAAAACCTCTTTTTAATGAGAATAGTATGATGAAATAAGTTAAAATAAAAAAAAGAATATATATTTTAAATAGCCTATGTTTCTACTGAATAAATTTCAAACAAATATTTGAAGAATTGAGAAGAGGTGGGAAGCTTATCTATTGATAATTGAAATAACAAGTATGTTTTAACTTTCTGAAATCCCTTCAGAGGTGTACAAAGAACACCACCACAGACAGTTAGACTTCTATCTGCAGAAGCATAACCATTTTAGAGGTACAACAATTTGTTATTTGGTATCAAAGGGCCCATGTTCTGTTGTGCGTAAACTGGACTGACAAAGAGCATTTTTCAGTAAGGTTTTGTGGACTCTGGTGTACTTGAAGGACCGCTTGTTCTTCAAACTTGCTTAAAAAGATTCAATTTAAGGGAAATGATATATTAAGTTTCCACGAATCAAGTAACCACAAGCCATTTGGGATAACTCAAGAGCTTTCTGCAGAAAAGAACACCCCTTAACCTAAGAAAGAATAAAGTTAGTTCTGAGGTTTTAGAAAATAAAATGTGAGTTTATATTTCATGTTGTAAATGGAAATGACCAATCAACTTATTATTTCCATCAAACTCATTTCATAGGACTCTATTGAATGGGGAAAACCAAAATAAACAGGTACCAAAGAGGTTGCTTCTATAAGTACAAATGCCAAATGATGAACAAGCCCTACATTAGAAGAAGATCTAGCATGCATCTTCAACACTGTACGGAGAAATCATCAAGGACAAGAATCAACTGTTAAAAACTATACAAGGAAACATTGCCTTCTTTTAAAAAGTTATATGGAAATAATTACACTGATTAATAAAACACTGATATTCACAACTCATCTGAAT
The DNA here is from genome assembly GCF_964035555.1 of Netta rufina. Classification (NCBI taxonomy): domain Eukaryota; kingdom Metazoa; phylum Chordata; class Aves; order Anseriformes; family Anatidae; genus Netta; species Netta rufina. The sequence continues at coordinate 119,461,099 of NC_140124.1, forward strand.
TAAACTGGTTTACATCTTCAGGAAAAAAAAAAAAGTCAAAACAGTACATTTTTGTTTCCTCTTAAAAAGCAGAAAGAGTGCCACTCCGTCCAAGATAAACCATTGCTGTATATAAATGCGTGTCAACCTTATGAATTCTGTTCAGGGGATACAGAACACAGGGCCATCTTTCCTCCTGATTTTTTTAGTTATCAAATGCCTATATAAATCAATCTTTGTTTCTACCTAATTCATTACAGAATTGCTAAAACTACAGTAAGATGTAAAAGATTTCAAGAAATTCCTCGGAGAACTACTGAGGTTATTTTATGAAACAATTTGGATCTTTCTTTAATTCACCTATGTTCACAAATATATATTGTATATGCACCTTGAATATAAGAACTGAATGAAAACAGTCAAAAAAAAAAAAAAAAAAGACATGGAAAGTGAGGGGTGAGGCAGTCAGTGCCCTTCCTACTTCTGATTATTATTACTGTGTTGTTTTTATTTTTTTTTTAATTGTTTTATTTTTAAATACCACCACTGAAGAAACCCAATGCAAATACAGTCCCCAAACCCACACCAAACTGCTTTGCTGCGCATCTTTCCCAGCAGGTTTTCACACTTGCTTCTTCAGTCAGAGCATCTGGAGGCTTACAAAAGCATGACTTGTATTTCTCCATCAGTCAAGTTTGTGTGACGTTTCTTCCAGATCTGGAAGTTTTTCAATCAGTGCTTTATGGTTCATATTGATACTGGCTATAAGTCCCCCCTCATTGCCATCTGAGCCAGTGTAACTGATTTCTTCACCATTCAGGGTAGTCATATGGCCACCCAATGCTCTCAACACCGCATTTCCAGCACAGATGTCCCACTTCTTAATATAGGTGACATGGATATACACATCAGCTTCTTCTTGATTCTTTTCAGCTACGTCAAGGAGGGCCAGCACTTTATAACCTACAAGAATTGATTGGAATAAGAAAGTTAAACCACGTTTCCCAATTCCATCACAAAGGAAAAATCTAGCAGTGTTCACAATATACACATGCAAGCTACAGCAAAGTAATGTCATGAATTACATCACGCTAGTCCAGTATAATGGTGGAAGCACCAATAACCTGCCTGCCATCTCACCCATAAAACAAAACGAAAACAGACCCCCCAAGATTCTTTTTAGACAGCCGTTACCAGTGTGTTACAAAAGTTTAGATCTTTTAATGAGTCTCTAGATAAGTCTATAGGCTTGAACATAGTTTTGCTTTTACGTTCACTTACTCATTTTTCAATCACTACATCACACTGAAGCCTCCCATCTTTCTGCCTTTTTATTACACTAGAAGAAAGATGCATACACCAGTCTATTACAACAACTTAGCTCAGGGCCATTTTCTTCTATCATACATTATACAGTATGAAGTCACTGCTCAAAACTGTATTCTTTATTTTATGGATTTCTTTTTCTATTTTTAACTGTTCAACCAGTATTCTTGTTTTGTTAAGCTGTATCTTTTTCTTCTCATACAGTCAAGACCAGGAAAAGATCTAATATAATCAGTTAATATAATCATCACCTCTATCAAAAGAAAATTCATTTAGATTCATTCATTATCAAGAACCGGTGCAAGATAATTCTCTCTAGCTTTTCACACTAAAGACAGATACATTTCTGTAAAATCTGAGTTCTGCACGGCTTTTGCGAGACTTACAAACAGCTATTGCTTTGCACTGGTGTCTCACGTATTTGCATTCTGCCAGTAAAATGCAAGAGGATATTGCATAATCAAACAAAACATAGCTAAAACTTCTTTGGACTGAATATGGGACAAGTAACAATGGGCTTCAGTGACAATATCTTTCTATTTGACATAGATGCAAGAAATAGTACCAATCTTCAATGGCTTTTCCTTAAAATATTGTTTAATTAATGTACTACTCATTAATTAAGAACAAACTGATTCTCTTCCATGATTCTTTATTTGGTCACACATCCCCCTTCCTTACTCACAGGCATCATTATCTTCAGTGAACACACATCAGTGTGTTCAATGGGACCAAAGTAACATTGTTTATCCAGGATTAGATTCACATATTAACTTATGAATTACCTAAAGCTAGAATTAGGTTTGCATTTACATGTCTACATTCAGGAGAAACTGTGTCCCTATTGCTTGCTTTTGTGAACATGGAGAATAGAAGGTAAGAGGAGAAAGAGGGGATGTCACAGTTGTACCCCTCTGTCTAGTAACAGCTATCCCATTAGATCATTTGAAAGCCCTAAAATGGATAGGATGCTTAAAGAACCAAACCTGCTCCACCAGCGGGGATTATCACAGTCTTATTTCCAAAAGTCTGCCGTGCAACCTTCTCCACTTTTCCTGCATGGGAGCGGGATACAATAATCCTTGGAGTTTTCTCATTGTAGGAGGAACGAGCTTTTACGTTTGACCCGCCATCCACCATTGCCCAGGCTACAAGAGAAAAACAAATTCTGCTAAGCTTTACTCTTAACAGAGACTGCCTTTTGTAGAGATAAAAGGATACCTACCTGAAAAAATGAAAGTGATCCCTCTCTCTTACTTTAAATTTTACTTTAATTTTACTTTAATTTCCCTCTTTAACAGCAAAAGTTAGGGCTGACCCAAGGAACAGGCACATGTCCATGTGTGCACAGGAGCACGGGAGAAAAAGAAACAGCTCTTCCCCACACATGCACAAATCTGAGTGTCTTTGACATTACTTCATGCCTGAATATGCCTGTGACATAATTGCAAAATCCGAATAAGGAAAAATCCCAAGTAGTGATATATAAAACTCACAATTGGAAAGCCACAAAAATTAAGAAGATAGTTCTGTGCCAAATACATATCCAAATTTCCTCAAACAACACTTTCATAAAAACAAAAAGCCCCACTGCCCTTCAAAAGAGAAAATAGAGGAGCAAAAATGTTACCATAAGTCTTCTTGCTCAGAAGGATAATAATGAATAAGGAAGTGAAAATATCTGATATTGTGTTTTGGAGCAATGGATTTAGAATATGCAGCCTCCCACTTGCTTCATTGTGAGGTTCAAAGCCAAGGTTGGAAGTTGGCATCCCCTAAACACTAATTTGACATTTACTTAGCAGACTAACCAGCAATTTTATCTCAGTAGAGGGCCAGATTGTATGGCAACAGACTGAGCTATGTGTATTAACAATAGTGACTGCCTTTTATTGCTATATATTGGAGTGGTACTACTAGGAACAATCCTACTCACAACACATTGGTATTTCCAGCCTGGAAAATGAACACTCTTCACATGGAATGACAGAATTAATTGCATTTCATCTAATGCCATGTCTGAACATGTCACATTTTACTGCTGTTAAAGGAGTTAAGTTCTCAAAATTATGGTGCTGAAAAACGGCACTGAAATACAGTCTTAGTTTCTGTGCCAGAACTACTGCACAATTTTACAACTCTAGAGGTCAGTATTGCCTAAGGGAAAAACAAGAAGAGAAATTCTTGTTTTAAGTGTATAGTACAGAAGATGTGAACAGTAAAACTACTTTGAAACATTCAGAAGTACACACACACAGTGCCAAACTTTTAGCCATCCTCAGTGATTAAATCTTTAGTACTAAAGATTTAATTAGGCCAGGGTTGTGCATTAACAACATGTCAGATATTCAATAAGGCTACGTCTTATTGAAGTCTTGCCTGATACATACAAACAGTTGCCATTAAGGTCCTTTATTTATGTTATCCATATTGAATAAACACCAGCTCCTAGCTGTAAATTTATGGATCCAACTTCTGCTGCTGCAGGAACCAAGTAGACTAAAGTCTAACAGCACGCGTAAGAGCAGTCAGTATGCATAGGCTTCACTTTCTTTGGTTTGCTCTAAGTGCTCCTAATGAATGGAGCTTAATTCTTAAACATATTTTCAGTTACTTTGTTTTAAAGGCATTATTTTTTATGTTAGACACAGGCAGCATTTTCCTTTGTGGTTTTACAGCACAGAACACATTGATCTCTAATTCTGAGGTCTACAGCAGTGTTCTTTTGCACCCTGGTACTATTTTCCTCATTTGTATCTACAGACATTTCCTCAAACATTACATTTTAGTTAGGACTATGATTGAAGAAGTCAGAAATACATAAAGGAATAAAGGTACCTGTATATGCTGAGAACGGCTTATGTATCACTCCTATTACTGGTTTACCATTTACAGCCACACAAACCATCGTTGTGACATACTGCCGAAGATTCTCTGTGGGCCAAATAAGAGAGCAGGTTCACGGACAGACGTTAAGAACAAAAAAGAAAAGTAGACCTAACATTACAGAAACATGGCTCTTTGAAGACTAGCCTACTTTCTAACTCTTACAATTATGTAACTTTGTTGCATTTCAAAAAACCTTGCAGTTACAAAAAGATTTTGAAGACTTTGAAGCTTTCCAGAAATTTTAGAATTAATGTTAACAATTGTGTCTCCTATAAGATGTACGTTCACGGAAATCTGTGTCCTTAAATTCTCCCTTCCATGCCCCTTGCCCTATCCCCTACTGGTCCAAAGCTGAAAAATTCAACCACTGAAGAACATTCACCTGAAAAGATGATGGGATCAATGAAATATTCACAAAAAAAATCCCCATCTAGTTGTGTTTGTTCTATTTATCAGCTAAAATTTTATTCGCATTGCCCTACACTGCTTATATGACATCTTAAAACATGAAAAAGAGGGAGACTCAATTACGTATTTTTTTAAACTGTAACAGAAACCTTTTTATCTCAAGTTAAATTTAATATATTAATTTATCCTTTCCTTTACAGAAAGAAACAAGAAAAAAGAGATATTTAGTGTTGCCACAGTAAAATAATAGAAATAAAGAAATGTAAACAAATGTGCAATTCCAACAGAATCCATATACAACAGTTACCATTCATTTTAGCAATTAATTAGAAGGAATACCAAAGTTATCGGAGTTGGCACAAATAAAAGTGAATGCTACAGTCTGACAGCTATTGATATGTCATTATACAATTTGTTCAATTACATCCCACTAGCTGTAATATAGCACACTTGAACAAGAGGTGCCACTTTAAATACTTACTATTTTGTCTCCAGTATAAAAGGCAGACATCAGAATTACACACATGATTTGTCAACAAGAATCAGCTACCTGTGTATTCTTGTGTAGCATCTAATGGATCGATCCAGACAGTAACACTTTCTGCTGGAACCTCCTTAGGCTGTATTTTTTGTTTTATTTCTTCAGGTATACTGCGATCCCAAGAGACTGTCTCCTGATCAGCTGTATCAACATGTTCTTCAGAGTTTATCTACAAGACAACAAAGGTAGGCACATTAGTTTATCATACACAGCAGCTGTGGTACTGGGAAAATTACAGGTGTGTTCAAATATTTTCTTTCTCCCTTCCCCTCAAGCTAAAAGAGCATGAACTGTTTTAGGAACGAACATTTTTCAGGAACTGAAAAGTTACTAACATCATGCACCAAACAATGAGAAAATAGAATTCAAAGTTTTGCTGTGAACGACACCACAGCTGGACACCATTTCTCTGGCTGCAACGCTTTCTACGGAACACTCTCATTGTAGGAATTGCATTTTTTAAACCAGAATTTAAATGCAGTTGCTTCAAGGACTACAAACAGAACATTCAATTCTGGACACTTGCACAGTGCACAGCTATAGTTGGGGTCAAATATCACACTTACACAGATCAGTAAATGCAGATTCAAATGCGCAGACACTTTAGCAATACATATTTTGCAGACTGTGGTATGACTTTGGGGAGTAAGAATTCTAGGTTGCATTCCTGCCTCCAAAATTGAGTTATGACTAGCAATTTAAGCAGCTCACCTGGATGTAACCTTGACACAACTGTCAGATGTATGTTATTTTATAAAGAAGTTAACGTTTCTTGTCTGTCTTTAGGGTATGTTGAGGTACGAACCTAAGGCAACCCATAAGGAACATTTAAAAACAGCAGTCAAATGTCCCATTTAACCTCACTGCCACTTGTTGCCTAGCTTCACGAATTTTCTTATTGACCAGAAAGTGTTTCATAGAATCACAGAATTAAAGCACTCATGGGCAAGGACATCTTTCAACAGATCAGGCTGCTCAAAGCCCTGCCCAACCAAACTCTGAACTCTGCCAGGGACGGGACATCCACAGCTTTAACTGGGAAACCTGTGTCAGTACCTAATCACTCTCATTGTGAAAGTTTTATTTGTTCTATCTCATCTAAATCTACCCTCTTAGTTTAAAACCATTACCCTTTGTCTTACTACTACATTCCCTAGTAAAGTCTTCCTTTGTCTTTCTTACAAGCACCCTTTATATATTGAAAGGCTGCTGTAAGGTCTTTCCAGAGCCTTCTCTTCTCCAGGCTGATCAACCCCAGCTCCCTCAGCCTGTCTTCATAGGAGAGCTGCTCCAGCCCTCTGATCATCCCCGTGACCCTTCCCTGGACCCACCCTAACAGCCCCACATCCTTCTTGTGCTTTCCCCTTACTTACTACACAGAGTCTAGACTATTAGCTTAGATACAGATATCCAACTGCTAGATCAGATAAATATGCTAAGACTAAACCTATTACAGATGTTGTAGGCAAGTGACATTGAAAAGTAAGGAAAATAAAGAAACAATCAGGTTACGTTTGAATGTAACAACCTTTGTATCAGCAGGATTTTTACTTAATTCACATCATGACAAGAAAAGACATCACACCTCAACTGTAACAGATTATCAGCAACGGGTTAAGGGCCGCCTTGTCCAAGAGAATTAAAAAAAAAGAAGCAAGCAGAACTGCAGCAACTCCAGCCATACGTCATAGCTGTCTTTTCATGTAAAACCAGTATTTGAAGCACTGCGTGCCGAACAGAGCCCCTGAAGTTGCCATGACATTTACAAATTAAACATCCGTCACTGTACAATCAACCTGATGATTGTTTTCGCCCCTGGGGGTAATGGTCCTGCAAAATCAAGATGAACGGTTCCACAGACTTGGCAAGCTCAACACAAGCTCCTGGCAGTTCAAGTTCCACTACGGCAAATCAAGCACCACCATAGGAAGTCACATTAAAAAAATGAATAAATAAATAAACAATCCTCAACAGAATAAAGGTTGTCTCCAAGAAGTTAAGGGGGTTGGAAACAATCCTGAGAAGTACAAACAAACAAACAAACAAAATAATCTCTTGTTAAACCTGTTGTAACATTACAGTAAAATGAAAAGGCTCAACGTATCTGAAAGGCATTGTTTTCAAAGACTTCCTGCTAGTTCAAAATTTGTTATTGTGGCCATGACGTTGCAGCATTTATACCGCTAGTTAGCGGTCTCTCTCAACAGCCATAATTAACCTACCAGGAAAAAAAAGAAAAAAAAGAAAAAAAAGAAAGATAATAATGTGGTTGCAGAGATCCCATGACACTAGCTCCACTTGCTGGTCTCTTGCTCTGCAGGCCACCAGTTCTCCCCTTCATATTACCATTTACTCTGTAGCCTTGGCTGAGTATCAGTCATAGTCCAAGTAGAAATTCACAGCCATTCTACCACATGGTTACTAGATTTTTTTATATATTGTTAGGAACCTACATTACAGGCTTTGCACGACATGGTTGCCTTATAGAAGATCACCAAGCCCTTAAAGCTGGGAACTTATCTTCATCTATTTCTAATGAATTAGAATATAACAATAAAACAGATCTTTGTGTCAAGATGATGGCATACCTTACTGCTTGATTTTCAGTTCCTCCATGTCATTCTCATTTGTTGGAAGCCTCCAGAGGCCACGACCTTAAGTTTCAGTATTTTCTGAAGTGATACAGCCATGTTGTTGACTATATTGTCAAGTCTTCACTCAGAAATCAAGAGTAGCTATGGTAGATAGACCACCACAATGCCAAACATTTTTGTCAAAGTTTTTCCAGCAGCATACTCTCCGTCAAACTGTTGTATTACTGTACATAATTATAAAGCTGCAAGTCTGTACACTTGCTATCACATAGATAACTTCGCTGACCATGGTGGCTTTACCCAGTTGGGCAGCCAAGCTCCACCACAACCTCTCTCTCACTTCCCCTCCTCAACGGAAAAGGGATGGAAAGGGCTCAAGGGCTGAGATAACGACAGGGAGATCCCTCAACAGTCATTGTCATGGCCAAAATAAATTCAGCATAGGGTGATTAATAAAATGTGTTACCTACTACTAACAAGCTAGAGCAATGAAAAAACAACAAGAACAACAAAAACCCTAAGGACACCTTCTTTCTGCTCCCATCCATCTTCTTCTACCTCCTTCCCCTGAGCAGTGCAGGGGAATGGGGGCTGCGGTCAGTCCCTGATGCTGCATCTCTGCTGCTCCTTCTTGGTCCCTCTCTGCCCCTGCTCCCTGTGGGGTCCCTCCCACGGGATGCCATCCTTCCCCAACTGAGCCTGCGGGGGCTGCCCACAGGCAGCAGCTCCTCAAGCACTGCTCCCACACGGCTCCGTACCACGGGGTCCATCCAGTCCCCAGGAGCAAACTGCTCCAGCACAGGTCCCCCACGGGTGGGCGGCAGCTCCCCCCAACCCCCTGCTCCTACGTGGGCTCCTCTCCACGGGCTGCAGCTCCGGCCCGGGGCCTGCTCCTGCGGGGGCTCTCCATGGGCCGCAGCCTCCCCCAGGCCACATCCACCTGCTCCACCGGGGGCTCCTCCACCCATAGGGGGGCTGCAGTGTGGAGATCTGCTCCATGTGGGACCCATGGGCTGCAGGGGGACAGCCTGCTCCACCAGGGGCCTCTCCACAGGCCGCAGGGGAACTGCTGCTGCCTGCCTAGAGCACCTCCTGCTGCACTCACCTGGGGGGCTGCAGCAGAGCTGCTTCTCACTCCTCACTCTCCCAGCTGCCATGGCACAGCTGTTTTTTTTCCCCTATTTCTTAACTCTCCTCTCACAGAGGTGCAAACAACCTTGCTTATTGGCTCCGGTCTAGCCAGCAGCAGGTCCAGCTAACACTGGCCCTTATCAAACACGGGGCAGCTTCTGGACTTTTCTCACAGAGGCCACCCCTGCAACCCCCACTACCCAAACCTTGTCACGTAATCCCAATACCCCTACTCCTAAGAGTCAGATTTAAAAAGAACCCATCACACAAGAATTTGAGGCAGCAAGCAGAAGACAAAAATAAAGAGCTATTGGGAGGCAGTCACCTAATAGCTGCAAGCAGTAAGAGCCCATCTCAGGAAGTTCTGCATGCTGCCCACTGACACAGAGCATAACATTTTTAATAATCTTCCCTAATTATGTTTGAAGGGAAGGCCCTCCTTGCAAAGAAGAGCCACATCAAACACAGAAATTTAAAACAACATATGTAAATCAGTGAACAGACTACTGCTGAAAGGTCGACAAAAGTTACTTCATGAGTTTCGGTAATCTGGCTGATTTTTGCCAGCAGAGAACCTTCTATAAATGGGTTAGAAATGTGTATGCATCCTGTAACAAGCGAGGTGTGCTGCTCTCAGGAGCCAGAAAAGGTTCAACAGCAACACCTGGATCAGACAGAAGTGTGCCTTCCAAAATATGGAGGCATTCCCAAGCCTAAGGAAACTAATCCACCACACAGAAGACACTCTCCTCCTGCACGCTGGAGAGAGAAACCTGGGTCTGCTTGCTCAGGAGGAAGGCAGACAGCAAGCTACAGAGCCGTGTGGATGCATTCAACACTATGGGCATGTGTCCAGCAGGCCCATCTACATACAGGCTTTATGGCAGCTCACAGGGGCTCACTGTCCTGTGTGGGACTAATCCCCACCAGCTCTTCACAAGGGCTCCGTTGCCGCTCCCCATCTAGGAAACCATCCTCAATATCAGCTGCATGGCTGGGGTGAGGTGACCAACCTCAGGCTGCATGGTATGAAAGAGCAGGGCATGGATGTAGTTCTGCCTTTGAACTCACCTGTCAGAGAGAAATTAAACTGAAAGAAGAAGTTAAATATAAGTTTCTATTCAAATACAAAGATTTTTAAAATACACAGCTTTTTTCTTTTTTAAAAAGCCAATACCTTTGCTTCTTTTAGAAACTGTTTGGGATTTTATTTCAATTTATTGCTCCTCCTCCTTCCCTTATCCATCCAAATATGACATACGTGTTATCTACAAAAATAATCCAAACTCTTGAAAAAGAGATGAGGTAGCATATATGTTTACTCCTGGAAGCGTTAGCATCCCCATCTGTTAATTGTATCCTCTCAAATCTAAATCTCGCTGCTTTTTTATTAGAATAGAAAGCAAAACCAGAACACAAATATTATGCCACCTGTATTATAAAAGGGAAAGCAGATAATTAAGCTACTCAAGGTAAACAAAACAGTTCAGGTAACAACAAAAGATAATGTTCACTAATTAGAATACGAATACAAGGGGAAGTACCGCATTTTGAGGACAGAGATCAACTCAATGGTTAAGTCCACTGATTTGAATGGGACCATGAAAATGAAAAGCATAAGATACCCAGGCAAAACAGCACATGGGAACATCAGTAAAAATACTAACAGACATTTTAATAACTGCATAACAGACACAGCCACTTCATTGGTTGTTACACAACATATGCATTGTACACACCCAAGCTTCAAACTTTGTCATTTGTATTCAGGTGATAGGAGACAGAGGAACAGAGCAGAGAGACAAAATCAAATCAATAAAGAAAAATATTTGTAAGCAATAACCCCTCAACAATCATCCGGACGCCTTCTTCCTGGCTAACTCGAGGTGTCTCCTGTGGACACCTGGAGGTATTCCCTCCAGGAACCAACTGGCAAGAGGACACCACACAACTCGCAAGGCTCACTGACCTGCTGCTGTGTGGCTGCACAGGTCTGAACATGACTTGCTGTATCTGTCTGTGCTTCAGAGGAGCTGCCACCCAGGGGAAAGCAATTCCACCAGCAGCCTTCGGGATTGAGCAAGCCCCTGTGCAGCCTCACGCCTCTTCTCTCTCAGCGCCGCTATCGCTTTGCTCCAAAGAACGAAAGGCACTCACATCCACTGGGTTGGAGGCTGGGCTGTTTCCCCCTCATTTGCTCAGCTTGTGACTTTTCCCTCAAAAGGTACTGGAGGGAAAACTGCCTCATCTTCTTGCAGCACCTGTATATATGCAAACTGCATGAACTGATCAGATGCCGAAACCTCTGAAAGTAGCCACCCACTCAACAAGGCGGGATACCCAACGGCACCATCTGCAGCAGCACGATGGAAAAGCACTCCCAGGAAGCAACAAATCACCATATTCCCAGCAAGGGAGTAAAGTACCTGTGACTACTTATACCGGTTAAGAAACAGGGCTCCAGAATCTGCTGTGGAAGGTAGCAATCGCATTCACACCAAGACTTAGTTCACGGGCAGCAATGGCCACTCGCAATCCTTCCCCTCAGTATTTTGGGTTTGGAGGTGGTGAGTAGCAATTCACCATAAACGAAGACTGTTTCCTGAAAGCTTCTGTCACTACTTGACACTGAAAAGAAAGCAAACTTGGAAATCAAAATACACTTTCTTCTTTGCCTTTCCAGGCTGCTAGCTAGTTTTCAGCCAGGTTTGTTAGGTCATGAGTGAAATCAAAACTCACATACTTAAGATACTTTAAAGCTTGAAACAGTTAGAATATTAGCCTTGCCAGCACAGGCAAAAATTCCAGTTTTATTCAATAAAATTGACGCTCTAAGATCAGGCTGCTTCTTTTTGAAAGGGTTCCTCCTCTCCTTTCATTTACCACAGTATACCAGAAGGGAACATAGTGTTTGCAAGTGAGCTTCTTCATGCCTTTCAGAAAGATTACGCTTGAGTTCATATGGGTACATTTCATTACAAAAGGAGACAAAGAAATTTGCTGAATGACATGGTTCTCCAAATAGATTGCTTGTTAAAAGGTAACAAAAATAACAAAATATGAATTCATATAAAGATGTATTTTTATATACATGAGTAATGTACACAAATACGTAAAACAGTAAAAGGCATAAAGTGCTAGCCACGTCTTGGCTCTCATTTGAAAGGAAGACAGCAAATACTTCTATACTAATGCTATGGCACAGACAAAGGAGGCATTTTTAAAGACACAGAAGTCCAGACAGGAAGAAGTTTTGAACTTCTCTCTACTGTCAACTGCACCTTCAATTATTTTAACGAAAAAAAGTGGTTTGCCTCAGGATTAAGATGACAAGGTGCACAGGAAAGAATATGGACTAGCCAAAGCGTCAAAAAGCCACCAGTTAATGCTTACGGAAACTCATTACACGGCTGCAGTCATTAAGCCAGCAGGAAGCAGGGTGCAACTAACAGATAAAGACATATCAGATGACAAATCTGCTTCTTCCGACATATGATGAATAGAAGTTGGTAAAGTTGGTAAAAATAACAGAAAGGCAACAGAGGAAACTGCATGAATCACAGAAGCCACACAATTTCCAACAGTAATTTTTTGAAACAACTAAAACCTAAAACTAGAAGTAATAAAGCCACTTGCTCGTTAGTTCACAGACTGTTTTGATAGATGGCAAGATTCACGGTTACAGTTCTGTATGGATGCAGGCTAGAAAAAAAAAGGAACGTCTGGCTTGTGACAAGGGTCGCACTGCCACTTCCCAGCTTCAGACACCAGCCAGGTAAGAGAGGAGGAGAAGCACACTGACACAACAGGGCTGTGAAGCTCTTACTGACTGCGAGCAGCTGCAGCAGCACAGGATTCGGGTCTCCTGGACACTACTGGTAGCTACATCTGGAGAGATAATCACAGAAACCATTACCATAAAGTTACGGCCTTTCATTTCAGTTTAGGTACAGCGCCTGCAAAAGTCAACTACGATCAATTAAAAGCCATGTTAGAAGGCGTATGCCCAGACAACACCTACTGATGGATTTCAGATTAACATTCACAGTTCTTGCTTTACTCATGAGCCTGTTGGCACTTTCTAAGATCATGAAGGTGAAAAGAACGTTAATTTTGTTAAAAACTCCAAGAACTAAGCATACCTTGCTTCCAACACAAAGGGACAAACAACTGTGTTTACTTTGCATAGCACTGAAATCCTTCTGAAGTTTAAGCAGCATTTTGTTTTCAAAAACCTAGTTCTTTAACGTATCTGTCTCCTCCCATTGAATCCATATCAGATGCAGTTTGCAATCTTAGATGAAATTCCAGTTTTGTAACTACAATAGTTGACACTGCAACCAGAAATCTACAAACAGCAGGTTTAAACCTGGAAAATATTTCTGGTAGCTAGGAAAAAAGAAAGTGCTTAGAGACATTCATCTTCAAAAAATTGAATTAATTTAGGGGAACATCTCATTAAAAGTAAAACTGACATGTTCTTAAATTTCCATTTCAAACACTGATGCCCAATCTCAGCATTATTGCGCACAAACTTGAAATGAGTTATTTATCATCTGTCTTAATTGGGAAAGAGATAGAAGAACCAGCCAGGTTCCAGGCAGTGCCAAGACTGCTTGAAGATGCTTGAAGAGAAAGGCTGGGACAGAGAAAGCTTGATTTCCATCCCAGTCACAATAAACTAGAAAGAAAGGAAGAATATTTCTCTGCTTAGTATTTATACTAGAAAACAAGACACACAGCTGGCACAACTACAGAACATACATCAACGTGCTGGTCAAAAATGAACACAAACTGTTGCAAAAGCGAGAGTGTGTGGTAAATTCATTTGAGTCAATAAGACAAAGTCTATGAAAATCAGGGTAATATAGTGCAGAAGCAAAACAGCAGAACTGTTTGTGCTGCTTTAAAACCAGCTCTTCCACAGTCTGAGCACAGAGCGACTTTGACCAAAGGTCGTGTTTAAGGAGTATGCACCGCCCTTGCCAGTCACTCCTGCAGATGTACTGACACAGGTATTGCTGCAGCATGAAGTGAACCAGGGTATGCCTAGATCTTTTTTTTGGTCTTACATTTCCTACCTTAGATGCATTCAGATACCAATCCCAGGACAAGGAACACTGCCAAATGGGAAGACCCCGATGCGTGGCACTCAGAGAAGCTCTTTTAGCAGACAACACAACTGAAGTTCCTGCACCACGAGACCAATTCTTCAAACCCAGAAACTCTCCTGGACAGCACACATTCATGTTTCTGGCCAGTCTCTAACTGGATTTGGAAACAACCTTCCCACCCCTCTCTCAAGGCAGGGCTGCCTTGAGCATCACCTCAATCCCCTCACCTGATTCCTGCTCCAACACTTCTTATCGCACCACCACTATGCTAGAGCAAGGAGTAAATGGGCCTGCATGGAGAAACAAACAAGAAAGCAGTGAAGTAGCCTAAAATAGATAAATATGGTTCGACAAAAAGGTTGAAAGAAGCAGAAGGGATGATTTTAGCTGGATCAAACCCCAACTTGTTCTCAGCACTATGAATAGCAGAGGACAACACTCTAGTGCAGGAGCAGGAAACACCTCCAGCCTGTAACTGTAACTGCAGTTGACAACTTTATCAGAAGAAACCACTGGATATATTTCAGCATGAAGTGTATTTTAAAATCAACTGCACAAACCTGTTTCACAGGAGATGTGTGCAAACATCCACTACTGGATCATGACCGTCCTGAAACAGCACTGGGTAATACCTGAGTTAGAAGGAACTGATTTGCCCCTTCCTCACACCTGTTTCCGAGGAATATAATGACAATGCTCAGTACCATTCAGTTTACTATGCAGTCGCAAAAGCAAATTGATCTGCCACTCTTCTGTATCATCTAACCTTGCTGTTGATAGTCTTGCTTATAAACTGATGCAAACCAAACACATCCATTTATACCAAGCATAACAGGTAACATAAGTATCAGACTTTCTGTTCCTCCGTAGAGACAACAGCTTTACAAAATGCTTTGCTTTTGTCTTTTTCCATATTTTTTCCTCTTCTTCCCCTCAAATTGTGAACGTTATTTTATAAGCCACAACTGTAAGGATTGTGAGAATCTTCCCAGATTTATTTCAGCTTCTAGAAGAGAAAAAAGCCAAAGCCTTTCTATCTTCTCTTAATAATCAAGCCTTAGGAGGAGATCTGCTTCTGACAGACTGCATGTGTTTTCTGCTATGCCAAGCAGCACAATGCAAGATATCCAAGACTGCTCATTGAATTCAGTTTATTTCAGTCAAATGACTTCTCCCCCTAGTTATTTTTAAACAGTGGAAAGCCAGAATTTGGCACCAGCTTAAATGCTGAGACACCCGTTAGGCTCAAGGCTTCCATGATGCAAGTAAATAAAAATTTTCCTTAAGTTTACCCTCAGAATTCTTTGCATTCTTTCAGTTTTTATCAGTCCTTTTGTGAGCAGTAGCTTCTCTAGCAAGAAGAGAAGAGAGCTTTTGTTTGACTTAGCTTTTTTTTTTTTTTCTGCTGGAGTGTCCTTCTGTACTTGGAGATAAGGCTGCAGTTATAAAGCATGACACCTACTGCAATATGCAGTCTTTTATTGCTTCAACATGAAAGGTGTCTCGGGAAATCCCATACAATCCTCATATTCATACCAACTCAAACTGTAGCTCTGCTGGGTGAAATAGCAGCAGTTTTTGGCAGGTCATGCTAAAGGTTCATATGATGGATTTACACATTGACATGACCTTGTCTTCACACCTGAAAGTGTATACTACAACATATATATAGTAAAATGAATTGTTTGGACAAATACTTATGAACACATCTTCAGCATGCCAGAGACTACAAGACAGTGTGTGTTATCAGCATATATAGTTCAGTAGACATTTCTTACTTGCCTCATGAAATAAGGTGCTATTATTCAGATCATGTGCTGCTAAACATCTCAGAGCTGGCCTGTCAGATTTAACAACTTTAAATCAGCTGAAAGATTTCTCAAATAAACTCTTCCTCGTCCTCCTCAATGTTCAAGCTTTTTCAGTCTAATGGAGCAGGGCACCGGGGAGGAAAGGAGGGCATACGCCCGAATTTTATCAAGTTCTACAGATGCATGCACACACATGCATTTCTGATTTCACATCGTGTTTCTGAACATATCTGTGCTTTAGGAAGTGCCATCTATTTCTAAAGACTAGCAGCACAAGCCAACTCCTTGGAAAATCAAAAGGAGTCCAAAGTTTTTAAAAAGATGGTCAAACTTAATGCCACTGAGAGGAACAGACCCACATCAGACCCTCACCCGAGCAGGGCTCGTGCAGGCAACCAGACAGAGAGCAGGCAGTTCAGTTCAGTATTGCCAAACAAATCCCCAACTTCTCAAGTAACACAGAGAACCCTTATACCTAAAGGAATGAAGCCCCTCCTTCTGTGGAAGGGTGAAAACGTGTAATTTCAAGCAGCAGTCATACAGCTATACCATAACGCCAAGCTCCACGAGGGCACTGAATAGTAAAACAGAAAGAGGAACAACACTTTTTCATCCATTAACGCAGGGCTTCTGAAGGTGGCTTCCCATTGACAGAAATGCCAGCAATCTTTGAAATACAACCTTTATAATTTTTTTGCAGAAAAAGGCTAAGTACTTATAAAGTTTATTTCCAATACCGATCGATCTGGTGTTTCTTTTAGATTACATACTCAATGCGGTCTCTACAATACTTTTTAAAAAACAAACACACCCTAAGGAACTTCCAAAAAGTCAATGAAAACTGATTAAATAGTGACTATGCTTAAGTAAACTTAACTATTTTCCTTTTTCTCTCAACCTGTCCGGGAAAGGCATGTAATCAGCACCTTTCAAACTCAAAGTTCTCCACCAATTTCAAACGTCAATAAAAAGTTAAGGGATTTAACATTAAAAGACTGAAGAAAAGTTCCCATTTACTAAACGAAAAGGAGAAACAAAGCAGAAAAAAAAATAATTAAAAAGCCTGTAAGTCTGTTGCTGGTTTGGGTGCAACTTGAAATACCAGACCCAAGTTTTGGAGGTGAACGAGGGCAGAGAGGGCCATGCTTCTCTGAAGGAGAAGCAAATCTGTGTTGCCCACGTGGGCAGCGATCTGTGTCGTGGCACAGCTGCTGGCTTACCTGCTCGGCCAGAGCCCAAAAGCCTCAGGTATCGCAGCACTACGCTCCTCTACACTCTATTACATCTCCATATGCTCTCCCCACTGCTGGCTCTATAACAGAGTGGGAAGAATGACCGGTGGGAAGGGTAATTAGGAAAGTAAGTTAACAGCATATGCTCACCTGGGCGTCCCAAACGTGTGCTGAGACAGCACTACCAGGTTACATTTATACTGGAGCAGAAAAAGTTTTTTTTTTTTTGCCCCTCAACACTTGGGCACCCCCTGAGCCCCCCACCACCCTCTGCACCCCACCACCCGCAGCGGGGCGAGCGCTGAGGTGGCACTGCCACAAAGCCAGCAGGAAGGAAGGAAGAGGAAAAAGAAAAAAAGGGGGGGTATCAAGGTATCGTTCCCCGTCCCCAGGAACCCGAAACAAGCCCGTGGCCGGGCAGGGGCAGGGGCAGGGGCTGCAGCCGGTCGCCCACCTGCACGCCGGGGAAGGCGGCTTGCAGCAGGTGGTACATCCTGCGGTTGGACAGGAGGTCTCCGCTCGTCAGCTTCTCCTCGGCTCCCTCGCGGGTCTTCCCCTTCGCCTTCTCGTTGAGGACGTTGCCCTCGCGGACCCGCTTCACCTCCTCGCCGCCCCGCACGGCGGCCAGCACGGAGACGGCCAGCAGCTCCCGCAGGTCCACGGCGGCCGCGGAGCCGCGGGGAGGGGGCTCGGCCCCGCCGGCCGCCGGCTCGCTCAGCATGAAGAAGGCGAAGCGGCCGGCCAGGAAGCCGGAGTAGAGGTGGTAGAGGACGCCGAGCCCCAGCAGGCAGAACACGGCCATGCCGAGCGGCGACAGGCGGATCCCCATGGGCGCCATGGCCGGCGGGGAGGGGGAGCGGCAGGGGAGCGGCGGGCGCTCAGCGCGGCCCCATGGCTCCGCTCCCTGCGCTCGGCGGGGCCGGCCGGCTCCGCACCGCGGCGGGCAGGCGGCGCCCGTCTGTATCCGGGTCAGGCGGAGGCGGGGCGGCGCTGAGCACACTGAGCATAGCCCGAAGGGACGGGGGGGGACCGGGGGGAAGCGGAGGGGACCGGGGGAGAGAGGGGTAGAGCCGGGCTGGGACCCGCGGGTGGGTCTCGGTGGGTGCTCCCCGCCCGCAGCCCGGAGCGTGATGGCGCGCGGGGGGCCTGAGGCGAGCCTGTGAGGGGAGCGCACTACGGCTCCTCGCTGTGTGCCTTCTGTATTTATGTATTTATTGATTTAAGCTGCTGTGCACAAGAATGTGAAAGCTCAGACCCCAATAAAGGTTGTCTTTGGGAACTGAAGCTGTCATATCGTCGCTGTTTCTACATTTCCATTTTACAGGCATCGCCGTCACACGGTGGCAAAGATCAGCATCCCACCCTCTGCGAGGTGCAGAGGCTACAAATGAAGGAAAGGAGCAAATGCAGCATTTAGTTTGAAACGGGATTCCAGAGAGCTGGGTTTTACTCTTACCTATGCAGGATTTAACTTTCTACGCTATTAAAACCTCATCGTTTTCCACCTTTCCATGCTCTTTAAGATTTTTCTTCCTGCAGTCTTGTCTGTCAGAGGAGGGGCATTAAGTATATACCACTCATTTTCCGTTCATTGATTTCATGCTTCAGCATTTCATGTAGTAATAACGAAGGGTAATAAACTATGCAGCAACACCGTGGGTGTTTGATAAAGAGTAAACTTGCGCCTGCAATGAGCAGCGAGCGTGAGGCTAATGAAGCAGGCGTGCTCGCAATTTGTCGCCTTTTTAAAAATGCTGGGCAAAGCAGCCAGCAGCTCTGCCGTACGATGCGGTCAGTAACAGTTCGCATGGTCAGTGAACAGTAATTTTCAACTATGGATGGAGGAAACAGGAGAAGGAGACAACCTGTCACTGTTTTAAATTGAAACTTTCTGAGCTGGTTTCGTACTTAATGGAAAGTAAAATACACAGCCTTTTAACCCACTGAATTGGCAAAGACCTTCCAGAGGCATAGAAAAGTAAAAGATTTATTATTTGCTGCAAAAGTTTCTATGCCTGCAATAAATATAGCTTGTAAATATTGGCGGCAATGTAAACTGTGAAGTGGACAATGCACAGAGGGCTCTTTATTTCCATGGCAGTGTATGTACTGCTGGCCTCTGCTGGCCTGAATTCACCATGTCTGTTGCTGAGCACAGTCGTGCAACCAACAGACAATCTGCTGGCATCCTTTTTCTCTGTAACAATCATATTCTGTAATTACAGACATAATTTTTCAAAGGTGTTAATTTCGCACATCCCATGCCACCCTCTGAAGATCCCTGGCTTGAGTTCCTCATGTTTCTCCAGGGTGCCGTTCACACCAGCTGGCCTCCAGAACACAGCAGAGATCTCTGCAAAATGCTCCTGGCCTGGCAGCATAAACAGAGTTTAGGCAAGCTTGTCTTAACATTTTCAACCTGTAAGATGGGTTTCTAGAGACAGACCATGATGAAGGCAGAAACTGTTGATAAACTTGAAAAATGTTTTGGTTTATTTGTAGCAAAATGAGCTTTATCCCCTTATATGAAGGGTAAAGAAAAAAAAAATATGGAAATGTTCCTTTTGAAACTATAAAAAGATTCTTTGGGACACTAATTCTGGGCCAAATAATTTGACACAATAAAAAAAAAAAAAAAAAAAAAACACTAAAAAACAACAAACAAACAAAAACTAGTTTTACCTAAATCAAACCAAGTTTTTAAACAAACACGTGATTTTGACAGGAAAAGTATTTCCACTGGAAGGAAGTGTTCCGTAACTGAGTGAAAAAAGATGCTCTAACTAGAGTGGAGCTGAGGATGCAAGTCTCAGATATATAGATAGATAGATAGATATATACACTTATGGGAACTGTGTCAGCTGCAGTCTTAGGAGTCAGCTTCATGTGGAGGCAGCCCTGACCTTGATGACCGAAACAACACACTGATGAGCTAAAAGCAATGGGCCCCTTTAGCCTCCCACAGACACAGTTGCTGTAGAAGGGCTCAGCAGAGCTTCTCGAATGGGTTGCAGCGTGCTGGGAGTGAAATGTGCTGCTTTCTGTTTAATTCATCTAGCAGGGGCTGTGCGTGACACAGAGGCAATGAGGATATAATGCAGTCTGACTCCCAGGGCTTTTGGAGGGCGATGTTTGTGCTGTTCACAACCACAGTGACGAGGCG
Source organism: Netta rufina (assembly GCF_964035555.1). Lineage (NCBI taxonomy): Eukaryota > Metazoa > Chordata > Aves > Anseriformes > Anatidae > Netta > Netta rufina. The sequence continues at coordinate 119,481,287 of NC_140124.1, forward strand.
AGTGGTGGTGACTTTGGTCATGCTTGGAGTGAGGGAGGCTGACAAATGAAATGGCCACTTGCTGGTAGGGAAAAGGCATTGACAAAAGTGTCCTGAGCACCCTGTCGGGAGCCCTGAGGAGCACAATGAAGATGGCTGTATAGGTACTGTGAACCCCTGACTATTGCCAGGGGCAGAAGGAGAGGGCCGTGACCATACACAAAGCTCTGGTTTATGTGATAGCTGTGTGGGGAGCGTTCCAGAGCACATGGAGACTTGTGTGTCCAAATTATAGTCTGTGGTAAGAATGTATACACTTAGAGAGCTCCTATCCTTGTCCAGACTGGCAGCTTTTTGTCAACAGCACTGTAAGCTGTAGTATATTGCCACAGCTGCTTTGCCAGCATCAGCGCTGACTCATGTGGAAAAGCAGGCGATGCCCGCATCTTCCACAGCTCCAGCCATGCGAGCAGGTTAACAGGGTCTGTTGACAGCCACAGAAGTGCTGTGTTGCTGGTCATTTCTCCATGACTCCTGCCTAACCCCAGTGGTTTACAAAGTCACTCATGGGCAGCCCCGCTGAGTGTTCGTTTTTTGTGCCTGCAGCTGCAGCGTGCCAGTGGAGTATCTGTTCAGCCATCTGAAGAAACGATGGGTTGTCCCTCAGGGCCAGAGCTGAGTTTGATCTGCAGCGCATGAAAAAGATCTGCTGTGCCTGTGCTTCTGAGAGGCCATGAAAGAGCAGATGGCTGTTGGATGGGACCGAAGGACCCGAGGGGAACCTGCTATGCAAGCGCGAGCACAGCTGCAGCCGCTTCACTTGCCTCTGAGAACTGGAAGGTAGTCCATGAGGGCAGCCCATAGTCACTATTTAGTGTCAAGTCTTGTGTAGTGTGGGGAAATTTTCTCTTGCATAGAACATTTGATTGGCACAGAGTGCGTTTGGGGAGCTCTGACTAGTCATTGTTGGGTTTATATAATTGGCTTATTCCTTCTTTTCCTTTCCTTTCTTTTGCCCTCGTATTTCCAGTTCTTGCCAAGTAATTTTGCTTGTAATGTTGCCTCACCCAATCTTGTTTGCAGTAGCAGCCCCAGGTATAGTTAGCTCTTTCTTCTATCCTGGCTGTCTCTGAGGGATGAAAACCTCAGGAGGGTTGTGCAGAGATGTTCTAAACTCAAGGATATTTTTAAGGTCTTTATGTAAAGTAGCATGTAAAATAAAAGCAGAATGCTTCATGGTTTTTGAAGCGTGAAGGTTGAGAAAACAGCGAAGAATAGGTGTGTCTCTGTTTTACAGGGCATCCCAAATAGAGATGGGCTAATACTTCTGCTGTGCCTTTTACTACACTCTCTTCCTCAACCAAACCACAAAGTGCTTAGAGGTTTGCATAGGAGAGTTTGCATGGTGCAGGACTATGGGACAGTTGTTAAATTCATGGGACCAGCTGCAGAACGAGTCTGAATGAATGAGTGATGAAAACAACGTGACTGGGCACTGCTGGAGGTGAAGCATACCAGTTGTCGTGTTAGATCATTGCATTGGTTAAATGCCCGAGGCCTGGCTGCAATCCCAGAAGACAAGAGAAAATGACTAGTTTAGGAAAGGTCTCACAAAGTGAATTTCTTAACTGGTCTTGATCTGGGATCCAACTTGAGGTGCTGTAGTAGCCCAACCTTTCTCAAAGATTTTCTCCCCATAGCATTGTGGTCCATGGCTGCGGATGCTTCCTTTTCCTTAGTGGAGAAGAAATGCATCCAAATCCAAATAAAGGAAAGAGCCATAATCTGTGCTGCATGTGGGAATTACATCTCAGTTCCTCACCAGGACAGGATCCAGCTCCTGGAGCTTGCAGCAGGTCACACTGCCAGAACTAGAGCTGTTATGGACATTCATGGTCCCCTGGCACACGCTCTTCAGAGCCTGTCTCCTTGTATTGCTCCAGGTCCAGTTAGCACTGATACTGAGATGCTCAGCCAGAAGCAGTGCAGTAAAGCTCTTCACTGTCTGATGGGCAGGAGAGATTGCTCTGCCCTGCTGCCTGCTCGCTCCTGTGCATCTTTGTGTGCTGAGCTGTGACCAGGGAGAGCTGCCTACGGCAATGCTGGCTCTGCACTATGGCTTGGTTCTGACTTGGTGGCAATGCTGAGAGTATTAAATACAATACCTGTGGTTCAGGAAAGGCACTGAGGAAAAGCAGAATGTGTCCAAGGCAAAAGACAGATGCAAAATTGTATTGGGTTTATGTGGCAAGGCTTGAGTAGTGGCAGGCTGCAGGGGTGACCTCTGTGAGAAGTGTCCAGCAACTGCACCATGTTAGATAGGGGACAGTTTCAGCTGGCTCCAAAATGGACTCACCGCTGGCCAGAGCTGAGCCATGAAGTGACTTTTTTTGCACCTCTGGGAGAGCAGATTTAAGGAAGGGGTGAAAAATATGCTCTGCTACAGCAGCGGGGAGACAGAGGCAAGAACCAGCCCTGCAGCCCCCCAGGTCAGTGCAGTAGGAGGGCAGGAGGTGCTCCAGGCACAGGGCAGCAGCAGTTCCCCTGCAGCCTGTGGAGAGGCCCTTGGTGGAGCAGGCTGTCTCCCTGCAGCCCATGGGTCCCACATGGAGCAGATCTCCACGCTGCAGCCCCCCCATGGGTGGAGGAGCCCCCACAGGAGCAGGTGGATGTGGCCTGGAGGAGGCTGTGGCCCATGGAGAGCCCCCACAGGAGCAACCCCCAGGCCAGAGCTGCAGCCCATGGAGAGGTGCCCACGTAGGAGCAGGGGGTCGGGGGGAGCTGCCGCCCACCTGTGGGGGACCCGTGATGGAGCAGTTTGCTCCTGGGGACTGGATGGACCCCGTGGGACGGAGCCATGTGGGAGCAGTGCTTGAAGAGCTGCTGCCTGTGGGCAGCCCCCACAGGCTCAGTTGGGGAAGGACGGCATCCCGTGGGAGGGACCCCATGGGGAGCAGGGGCAGAGAGTGACCGTGAAGAAGCGAAGAAACGGTGGAGACCAAGCGTCAGGGACTGACCACAGCCCCCATTCCCCATTCCCCTGCACTGCTTGGGAGGAGGAGGTGGAAGAGGGTGGTTTGGTGGAAGGTTTTTTGTTTGTTTGTTTGTGTCTTTCTTTTTTTCTCACTGCACTAGCTTGTTAGTAGTAGGTAATAAAATTTATCAATCACACTGTGCTGAGACTGTTTTGCCCACAGTGGTAATTTTTGAGCGATCTGCCTATCCTTATCTCAACTCTTGAGCCCTTTCCATTGTATATTCTGCCCCTTTCTGTTTGAGGATGAGGAGTGAGAAAGCAGTTGTGGTAATCAGTTGCCCAGCTGAGTAAAACCACCACAAAAATGGCATGCAAAGTATGACAGAAAGAGAGCTGACAGTGGTGGTAAGGCTTCAGGAAGGGAGAACATTTTCCAAGCCTGCATTTACAGGAGAGAGCAGTGACAGACAAGTGCTGTGACCTCAGGAGCCAAGGAGTGGGAAGGGAATGGGAATGGGCCTGCAAAGGACCCGTGGGTGGTCTGGGGAATTCTGATACAGGCAGATACTGCTTGATCTGATACAAAGCTGCTTTGCCAAAATGTTTGGAACAATTTTTAATGGTCTTGGTGCTTATAATTCAGATCAGCAGTTTGCCTCATCTGACTGCAAAGGTTTAATGTGAGGCTCTAAGACCTTATGCTGTCTTTAGGGTATGGTCAAACTTAGTTTAGGATAATGGGTAAGGGTAGAATTTTACTATTTTGTTGAGTCACAGATTTGTTAATAGGCCAGTGACGTACAAAGCTGAGTAGGTAGTCTGAAAAAATGATGTTTATATCTCCAAGGAAATGAAAAAGTCTCTAAGAAGTCAAGTGTAGAAATATCATCTGAATAAGTATGAAATTAAGAAGTTTAGAAGGGGAAAGACTGAATTTGTGTGGAATCTCGAGAGGATTAGGAGAGAAAGCTTATCTGTAAAAGCTTATGTGATAGATAGAAAGAGGCTCTGTAGATACCACATGCATATGGTATGCAGAAGACTGCAGTCACAGGAAATATAAGGAGGGACCTCTTTTTATATTTAATCATAGTGCAAAAAGCTTAAGCATTTATAATTGTCAATTTTAGATGCTGTACAGAGAAATCCTTTTGTTTGGATTCTAAATAGCATGAAAGTTAAATGTGATTTCACTGGTAACTGAACTATAGGGCTGTAGAGAATCTAAACCACAATGCACTGGCATTTCATCCTAGGAAACAGGCAGGACTCTGGCACAGGTGAAATTCATTGAGGCTGTACAGAGTGAGAGACCATTACAAACATCAGGGAATACAGAGAAGTATTCCTTCTCCTGGTGACAATAAGGAAACTGTTGTGACGATGATAAAACAGTGGGAAGACACTGAACTGTAGGAATATAAGGGAGTTTGTGGCAGATGTCAAACACAAGCTACGCTTTGATCAAATTAATTACTTGGCTCAAGGTGGTGTAAAATTTAGGGGTCCAAGAAAAAGAGCTGCTGTTAAATGACCTGATAGTCAGTTCTGGTCTTTAAAGCAAAATCTTCAAGTCTATAAAGTAACTATAAATGCTATAAAATTAGAATAGCATTTACATATGAATTGGAATTATCCTTTAAGGTGAAACATCCATTCAGTTTACAAAGGAAAAAGATGACTGTGTAAGTGCAAGGCAATGAAATAACCAAATTTCACAGCTTTCTGGAGAGACTCCTTTAAAACTCTATTGTATTTCTATAGTACGAGAGACTAACAGACTCTCCCAGAACTGGTTGTTGTGGCAAAATCCCCTCAGCCAGGCAGAGCTTCATTTCAACACCGCATTGCTTGACAGAGGCACCTCTCAGAGTTTCTTCACATACTTCTATCCACCCAAAACAAGAATGCATATTCACTGCTTCCAGCACTGCAGAAAGTTTCAGAAATGACACTGAACACTATCACTTGCTCAGTAGCTGAGTGGCAATCACAGCTGAAGTGTTTATTCCCCTCAGTTCCTGCCCACGACTGCTCATTTCTGGCCCTACAGTCATCATCTTTCTCAGTTGTACCAACACAGTTATTCACGGAGGTGCACTGCAAAGTAGGACAGTGAACTGACCCAGAGTCAAAGCAGTTTTATGTCCCCATGTGGCACTGCCCATTTGAGCTTTTTAGCTTGGTGCAAGTCTAAGACCACCCACTCTCCCTGCACATGCTGTCCCCAAGTATATTTCCACCACCTCCACACAGGTAAGAGAAGCCACATGGGGAACTGGGCCAGAGAACTCATCCATCTGCAAGCTAGTCTGGCAAAAAAAAAAAAAAAAAAAAATATATATATATATATATATATATATATATATATTTGGCGTGGCACAGAGATTTAAGTGTTACACTGCTCTTTTGGATGGCAAAATGGATTTGCTGTATCCTGAGACACTGCATATCATGCCATGGGCTTGGCGTGAGGCTCCCAAGTATGCTCTCCAAAGTCCCGTGTTGTGAAACTGCCTCCTGTGCTTCCTATTGCAGCTTCAAAATAGCTTCACAATAGAGTGCTAATACCCTTAATACAAGTGCCTGTGCTCCTCTTTGAACATCTAAGGATGGTGACCTCAAAGGGACCTCAAATCTAGGTCTTTCCACAGTTAATCTATTTGAAGAAGTCTTGAAGTCTTGGGTAGTTCAGAACTCCTGGCCTCAGCCTTCAAAATTAACATCTGGTTTCAAGATACTCATGCTTTATGCTTGATGAGAAACACCTGAGTGGTGAGTGCCTCCTCACTGTGGATACCTTTCTGCAGAGACGGGGAGAGGATTCTGCCCGTCTTGCAGCATACTTTGCCTATGAACTTTTTATGAAGGGGGAATAGATCAGAATTTAGGGAATATTCTGCTTTGAAAGTTCAGCTTGGACAATCTCCATTATTCCCTTAAGCTTCTCTCTTGTTTGTGGCAACGAGCAATTATTTGGGTCTTCTATTCTTTTAAAGTTGTTTAACAACACCTGCATGAGGGAAGTTTACTATGGTGTACTGAGGTGATGGGTTTATTTCAATGATGAATGTTGAAATAAAGTGATTATCTTTAATTTTGATCGTGAAGAACTCTGCTGAAAAGTTTATGATTTTATGGTAGTTATTCCAATATTATTCTTAGCCTATAATTTATAATACTCAATACTTTAATACTTTTTAATACGTAATGCTTATAAACTTTTATAACTGGTATTCTTAAGCCGGCCAGCAGTCCAGTTTTGAGGTTTAGAAGAAATTGAAATGGGAAACCTTACTAGATTATTTTGAGGGAATCCAGATGTTACTGATAATTACTCAGTTTTACTGATCTCAATAACCATTAATCATCCCATCTGTGATATCAGTGATCTATTTGTGAACATGAGAGAACAATAGCAAGGAGAAAGTGTTTAAGTAGAAAAGGCTTATTTTTATATATGTTCTTAGTCAAAAGCTAGAGACAAGTGTCTATCCTGTATCCATCTGTTAAACTCAAAATCAATTCTTAAGTAATTTACAGTCCAGAGTTTCCAGCAGTAGAAGGTCTGGTGACATTGCATGAAACTATAGACAGAGATAATATTATAATGTTTTACATCCTGTCTACTACTTGTAAATCATTTTTTATTCTTATTCTGTAGACACATCTGAAGTGAGTAATAGACTTTTATAGTCTTGGCTTTAACAGAAAGGTTGTTAAAAATATGAATGTTAAATTAGCCTGCATAAAGTTGCTTCCCTTGGCTGCTGTAGAGTAGTTTCTCACCTTGAATTTCTGTGTGCCAATAGACAACTTAAACACTTTCTCCTTGTTTGGAGTACTCCTCCATTAAAGGTGGCCCCCAGATCTTCTTTTATACTAACGAGGTTTTCCAGTGCAAATGGCCCGTGGGACTAGGAGAAGTTAAAAACTGGAAGAGCTGCTGTTGGTCTAGCCATCCAGCAACTCAATAGCCAGAGGTGGGCCTGGGTTTGGATTTGTCTTTTCATATATGTCCAAGGGGGATGTCTTTGACTGTGTTTGCAGTGCCATATCAGAACTACTTGTCCATGCTTCCTCCGCAAGTCTCTGTTATGTAGCTTGTCATTGCTCATTGGTTTTGGTGTGAATTGAAGATGGTCAGCATGACAGAGATCCAGTTAATGGTTAAAGAAGAGGCTCCCGTTAAAGTTTCCATTCTCCTCTTCTATAAATTCCATGATGGTTTTCCTACTCATTATAAGGTTTTGGGAGGGTATATTTACGAATGAAGAAGTGAGATTAAATGATCACCAGCTTCATCACATTCTAAGTCTCTTCTTGAAACCTATGGTAATTAGTTGCTTTTGGCATTACCCTTCAGCCACACCTGTATCATTTTCCTTATCTTCTAAATCCTTAATCAAGTCCTTACCGGTTTACCTTGTTATTAATGGTAATATTAATAATATTAGTTTTGGTCCTAACTCTGTGAAATATTTATGCCCATTTCCTAGTAAGATCCTGATTGAAGTACTTAATTTCCAATACATGTTTTTAAATTGTAAATTCTTATGACTTTAATTATGAAAATGAGAAAATTGCAGGTGAGATTTAGTCTACCCAGGAAGACATAACTGAAATGGTAATTGTCATTTTGTCCTTCTAATACTTTTTTTAGTTGTAAGACCAGACAGATAAAAAGGAGTAGTAGGAGAGTAAAGAGAGTAAAATAGCATCACCAGCAAATCTCAAATATTTATTTGTGGGAAATTTTTTATCTCTGTAAATATCACTGGAAATTCTGAAGAGCATTTTGCTGAAACATTCCTAAGTAACAGACTGTTAAAAATGTGATCCTTTTGCTTGTGATAATATTGTTATTGTTATGTGTGGCTAATTATGGGCATCTGATAAGGCATCTGTCCTTTTATTTTACTGCTGTTATGTAGGCAGTGTCTCTCTCTCCACTTCTAAAAGAACACTGTGCACTACTGTGGTATCTGCACATCAACAAGATGTAAACAAGGGGTTTCATGTTTGCCTATGTTTTGTCTCAAAAAGCCTTTTGCTTCAAAAAATCCTTTTGCTTCAAAAAGAGTCAAACTTTTGACTGCCTGCCTTTAATGTATCTTGAATGTGAGTAAGTTGCTCCATGAAGATTTGTGTGGAAATAATGGGCTGAGGATATTAGCAGCAGAAACTCAGATTCCCATTCCCCACAGCTGCAAAAAATGTGCAGTCAGACATGAGGCAATGTTCTCAGGCCCATGAAAAAGCATTTTCATGTATTCAGATAAAATATTCTGATAAACAGAGTAGCACATCATGACAGATTGCATCCATAATGAACATTTTTTAAAAGTAGTTTTACAAAATTTGATTTTTTTTTTCCAAAATAACTATATTTTGTTTGAATATTGCAGTCTGGCCTTTTTTTTTTTTCTTTCTGTGTGGTTATGATTCTGGAATAGAAATATGGCATTTTAATATAAATATTCTTGTGAGTAAGAATATTTCTTAGATATACTAAACTTTGAAGGCTCAAACATTTTTTCCTGGTCAGGCAAAGGAAATGCTGTTGACTGTTACATGTTTTTTAACATTAAAGAGCTTCAGAAGTATTAAAAAGGATTTTTTTTCCTCATAAAAATGTTTTTTTGTTTTCTTGTTTGTTTTTCTTAATCTTAGTAAAAATATTGTTTACAATAAGAAATGTTAATTATTTGTAAACAAACAAACAAAAAAAGATGTTATCTCATTTATTTTTCTGCAGTCACAATTTGAATTCTGGTTCTAAGAAATAACTCTCTCCAAACAAAATTTGGCTAATTTCCTGCCAATTACAATGTTTCTCTTAAATAAACTGAAAAAATTCCAAGGCACTTACAGAGCCAAGGCCTCAGGCACATTGAATCTAACACAATAAGGATTTCCCCCTCAACTCCCACCTTTTTTTTTCTTCTTTTTTTAAATCTCCTTTTTACTTGTAAGTAAATGTTTCCTGTAGAACAAGTTAGTTCTCTGAACATTAAAATCTATATACAGCCACCCCAATAAAACACTTTGCATCTCATGCTAATCTTTTTTTCAGTGTGTGGTCTCATGATCAAGAAGACATTTAAGTCTTCAGATTTCTGTGGCAATGTAAAAACATTGGTAACCTTGCACTGGTAAGGCCCCTTGTAATTTCTTTTCAACTGCAGTGTAAAAATGTTGAGTTTTGCAGAAAATCAACAGCTAGGGAGCTGTGAAATGCGCATCAGTTTCAGAAGAAGAGAGAGTGATGCTGATCAGGTTCCTGTACAAGTCTGCTGTGGCCAGTTAGCACATACTCTGCAGGTCTCTGACCACCAAGATGCCTGCATTAACATCAGAGACATGTAGTGTTGTTGAAACTCACACAAAAATGTTAGGGTGTGAATACAGCTGAATGCATGGCTATAGACTATAGATCTGGAAAATCTGAACACGAAACTGGCAGTGCTGTTCAGGGATTAAGCATATTTTATGCACTGTATTCTGGTTTGAACAAGAACCTATCAGCCTGGAATCAATACCATCCTTACTTTCTTCCTGCCTGCCTGCCTTCTTTCCTTCTCTCTTTCCTTCCCTCCCTCCTTCCTTCCTTCCCTCCTTCCCTGTATGTAGTGTGGATGAGAGGAGCAACCCTCATGAACGCTGTTCAGGTTTCTTCCCTGGGGCTACTCCTGTGAGTAAGGGCTCCAGGACTGGGCTTTCAGTGCATATCCTTTGGTGCAATGTTGAACTTTTGGATATTGATGAGAAAGAAAGGAGAAGCCTGTTTTTTTTTTAAAGCAGGACCCTGAAGACAAGATTATCTAGCTATAACACTCAACACTTTTTTTTTTTTTAATGTTAAATATTTAGATTAATATCTAGAAATGTGCAGTTAAAATAGGTTATACTTCCATTCCACATGTTATACTTCCATTTTACATTAGAGCAGTGCCTTCCCAAACAGTAAGAGATATCCTTAAACAGATGAGCCAGCAGTGTCAGAGGAAATGGAGCCTTATGCTTGGTTTCTAACCTTTCTTTAAGAAAAAAATAATAAAATAATAATAATAATAATAAAAAAATAATAATAAAATAATAATAATAAAAAAACATGGTTATATACCTGAATACTGTCTTCCAAACAATTCAAATAGTATTGTGCCAAATATGATTGCAATCATATTGCTGTTCAGGTATAATCTCCCAAAGAGCTTATTTCTATTACATCGTACCCTGAGTAATATATGATCTCCTGAACTTTTAATTTTTTGCAGGTGCATTTTAAACTATTGGCCTATTTTATTGTTCCTATTATTATTGCTCCCTGATTTTAAGGCATTAAAACCCCTAGGTTACAAACTTACCAGCCTGCCAAAGAGCTATGTGTTAACTGGCACTGTATTTCTAGTGCACTGGTTGCTTTCCCTATCACAGAAACATTATTCAAACCCTTTGTGGGCTGGTTGCTCCAGGAACGGATGCTTTGTAGAGCACAGCACTAAATAAATTGATCTTCTATACCTCAAAATGCAGTGAAATAGAGGATTAAACTGGAATGTCACCATTGTATTAATTTCCCAGGGAGGAAACAGTGAACTTCACTGATCAGGCTGTCTGCTGTTGCTAAGATACTGGCATATGAACAAAACCTCATGGTCAAAAAAAATGCTAACACGTATGAAAGAATCAGCCCTAGGCACTCGATCTCTTCTTACAGCAGAAAGCTATCATCTATCAACGCAGTCACCAGAGGGCTACATGCAGTCCTAACAAGCACTTTAACATGCTGATGATGGAGTTCAACAGAGGTGGAATTGTCCAGAAAGAAAATTTAAAGGATAATTAAAAATAATAATAATAATTAAAGTATAAGCCCTATCCATGTTTAAATTTGTCATACTACCCTACCTAAGCTCAAACTGTTTTAGCCAGAGCTTCAGGATCTCTCTCTCTCCCTCTGTAAGTCTGTATGTATTACACAGAGAGTAGTTGATGCTTTTGTTCATTGTGCAGTGAGACTTGCTCCACAGGGCAGGCAAGAGATGCTGAATCTAGTTGAAGTCCCAGGCACTGACTGAAAGCCCTTTATCATGTATCATTCAAAATTCTCCAGGAATCATAATAATTTAAATCTCAGTCCATCAACAAACAGCAGTGCTCATCAAAAAGATTCAGTAATGTCTGAGGTGAGAAAATTTACTAGTCTCGCTCTTTGCACTACAAGCAAAGGTAGTAATGGATTTTGTTCAAGCACATACCCGATTAAATCTGACAGTGCACATAAAGCATTTGATGTGGTAAACAGTCAATACTAATGGAATCCGTTAGTGGCATCTGAAACATCCACCACTGAGAGGGATTAAAAACAGTGAAAAGATGGGTACGTTAACAATCCAGGACTATGGTGCATGCTACAACACTTCACAAGCAGCAGAAGGATTAGCAAAAACAAATGAATCACAGGCTGTAAATTAATGGGACTTTTGTAAAGACAGATGTTAAAATGACCAAAGAGATAAACTGAATGTTTTTCTTAGTGTAGTACAATGAATGTTCTTCTTTCCTAATGCAACATAACTAACCTTCTGTTCGCAATGGTGTGTATAAGAGCTCTATTTGATTGAAAATTTAATTGCTAGAGAAATCCAATAACAGAAATAAATATAAGTTGAGTAACTGGAGATCAGGCCAGAAAACAAACCTAGAGAAAAGAGGAAAATGCTAATTATTTCTAAAACTAATTATAGGATGAGTATTATTAAAACTTTTTTCAAATAGTGTTATGCAGTGAAGGCAGTATGCTTTGCTGGACAAAATTTAATGTTACATCCAAGAATGGGCTGAGCTTTAAATATTGACATGATACTTTTGGAAACTGCCTGTCAGAGAAGGTGGAACAAAAGTGTTGATGCACTAGAGTAGTTCCATGTTAGCCATTGGTGGGACACCCCAGCTCAGACTCATGCATGAAGTTGTCCCTTAAGGTCTAATCCTTTCCAGTTCTCTACTTTGCAAGCCTCAAGCATATTATGGCATAGATTCTTACTGCAGGAATATCTGTCATTAACTGTGGAAGTACATATTTTAAATATTGTACACTAGCAGCTGGTCATATTTGGACAGCTTGCCTTCAGGCAAAGGTGAGATGTTTGTTTCTGGGGGTTGTTTCTACAAGGTGCAAAGTGCCTTCTGCTCCTGCCAGCCATGAGCTCACTCAGCTGCTGCAGACAGCACTCTATTTGCCCAGGTTGCATGAGTGGCTTTAGTGAGCCTGCATGACCAATTCTGTGGTTCACTTACTCGGTTCTTAGCCTGTCTTAAAGTAATGTCAAATTTCATTCTTCTTGTATTTGCTCTGAGTCAGAGAAAATATCAATATGTATATCTATGTATATCTATGTATAGATATATAAATGTATTGAAGTATAACATGGCAGCACGTTTCAGGGATTACAAATCCAGAATGTCATGTGTCTATTAACCAATGCACTGAAAAATCATAGAGCTGTAAACTTCTAAAATAGACACAGTGAGCTTACAAATTGTGTTATATGCTTTACTGAGCAAGTATAAGTGCACCTGGATGTTTCAGGGTCTTTGAGAAAACTTCCTTGTGTGCTCGAGCCTTGGTTCTCACCATGTTCCTGTCTGTCAGGTGCATTTCACAGGTTTGAAATAAGTCACTGGTGCTTTGTGGTCACAACTAAGTGCTTTGTATTTCCCATGTGACCTATCGTGCTTCATTTCCTGAGCTTCTGAAGGAGGACATCATTAATTTGTGAGAGCAACGGTCCGAATGCCTCTAGAATATTCACATAGTGAAGACTGAATGGCAATGTCTTACCAATCAGAGGTGTGGTAAGCAATATCCATGAAGGAACATTATTTTTCCTGTTTAGTTATTGCTGATAATTTTAACTAGTGGTGAAGTATCATTGAAACACAGATGTCTCTCTACATATCTGTGGGCACCTGCCAAATTTAGCATCATTCTTGAATGTTACTTAGGTAACATTGCCATCTGGACATCCTGGAGAGACTGAGAGACTTAGTCACACCTGAGAAAAGGGTTATTCACTCATTCACTCCAGAGAAAACAAGTCTCACTCATGGAGGCTCTGCTCAGCATCTTTGCTGAGGCTCAGTAGGGCTGGTAGGTCTCATTCTAAATGTAAGATGCAGAACCAAAAGCATTCAGTTGTGGTTGTATTATTATTATTATTATTATTATTATTAATAATAATAATAATAATAATAATACAACCACAACTGAATGCTTTTTTTTTATAATAATAAATATATAATATATTATATATTATTTATATATTATATAATATATATAATATTTATATATTATATAAATATAATATATAATAATAAATAAAATTATTATTATTATTAATAATAATAATAATAATATTTAACCTTTTAATTTTTATGATTCTAATGAAATTATGTGATTGCAGGGTTAAAGGTAAAAGCCTTAAATCAGTCTCCCAGAAGCCTCCTTTGAACGGACTTGTCCTGTTGGCTTCTCTTGGATTGGTTATTTAGCAGTTTACCCAATAAAAGATAAAATGAATCATATGAAAGTCACCTGTTTATATCTATATTTTAGTAGTGCTTAAATCATTCTCTGCATGCTGTTCAGCTCAGTGGAGTTGCTATGTTTTTCCTGTTTTCAGAATAAATGAAAGGAGGTGTGAATAACAGTTGTATCATGCACAATTTAATGATATTTAAAATTATACAGAGCCTATTTCTTTTCCAAGTTTTCCTTATAAAAATCTGGAGTTATTTCTTTGAAGCTAATGAAATTAAAGTAATGGAAACAAAATGCAAGTGAAGTCAGAATCTAATATATCAAGTTTAAGAAATACTGGAATAATTAATCACAATAAAGTTTAATCAACTATTAGATTTCTTTCAAAGCTATTAAAATGGTATTTAAGTTAACATTAGCTATTTTTTTTTTAAAGCCTATTCTGGATGAGCAATTGCATTGCTTGCAAGCTGCTTCACAGGGAGACATTATATATTCATTCGTTTGAAAGTGACTTGTCTCCACACTCTATTTCCATCTTCCTCTTCAGATTGCATTAGTTAACATTCTCTGTAAAATTTAAATGTGCTGTTAAAGTAAGGGCTAGCAGTGCTTGCTGGAATATATTTTATTCCCTATTACATTGACTTGAACCTAGGGTAATGATAACAATGAAATTACTTCAGATTTATGCCACCTTCGATCTGAACAGAATCTGGCTTTGGAAGCTGTGGTTTTAATGTCATATAAACGTCCTCATTCATATTAAGTGATGCTGATGTTTCTCAGGCAAAGAAGACCAACTCAAGCAAGACTGTCAGAGCTGTTATGTTATGGAAGGTCATTAGTGTTTAATATGCTTTTGAGACATAGTACAGTTTATTGAAATGTTGTCTACTTGGAGCCCCCCAAACTGCTGGCATTCTCAGCGTGTGTTTCAGCCAAGTCTCTAATTTTTGCAGTTTTAAAGCAGCTGGGAAGTGGAGCACTGGAAGGAGGGCCCCCATGCCAAGAGGGAGTTGTTCAGTGCAGGGCTTTTGCCAGCACTGCCACTAAGTAGTAGCAGATGAAAATTGCAGTGGGAGAGCCAGGGGATGAGAAAAGCAAACAGCAGAAGAGCAGAGTGGTATCAGGGTAGATAATACTAGTGGGATGGGAAGAGCTGGACTCCAAGTTGCTGGTGGGTCGAGCTGCTTGAAAGCAATGACTCTGATTGCAGTAAACAGTAAGGAGTGTTTTTCTTTGCTCCCTTTCACACATCCCCTAGATTTTCTAGCACTAATTCCAAGGATCATTGCTTCTTTGTAGGAATGCAAAACTATTTCAGAGACAAATGACACTTGTTTGCTTTATCCTGAAGCCAAGTGTTATGTGGATAGTGAGAGACAGTGAGGAGTAAGAGCTTCATGTTACAGAGGAAGTGAAGCACATGCATTTTGTAAAGGGCAAAGATCTTGCACTCAGTTATTCAGGAAGCACAAATGCATTTTGTAACATGGTAAAACAAGGTATCATGCCTGCATTCACTACCCTGCAGTATGATTTTAAGGTACGTCATGATGCCAGCTTATATTTTGGAGAGCCATATCAGATCTGTATACATTTTTCAAATTGAGACAACAATTGTGGGATTCATCTTGCTTCACTTTGTATTTCCCATTAATTATGCTCTATCTCTTGTCAGTGGATGCAGAGTGAAACCTCTGGATTGCATTTGTTTGTTCATAAGATCAAGTGGATGCTTCTCCTAAGCAACTTGTTTTTCTCTATTGAATATGCATGCAACCCAGAGGACCAGCTAGTTCTTAAGCAGCTAATGTAAGCTGAAATGAATTCTACTTACATTATACAATGTCCCTAAGGAAAACTTCACCCACCTACTACCTCAGTATCTTTCCTTCACTTATTTATGCAAAAAGTGTTCAAACTGTTTGGGAGGAATCCTGCGTCAGCCAGAGCAGTGAGATAGCACCGTGCCATCTCTTCTCTGAAGGCATCAACCAAATAGTTCTCTGTCTCACACAGGTAGAATTTTAGGACACAACATGTAAACCAGAACAAACTCTCCCATCTGCTTGATGAAGCACACTAAGTCAAAAAGATGTGAAAATGAAGTATCCCTTCTCCAGCAGATTTTTGCATGCTGGGTGCATTCCCTCCAGTTTTGCTTTCTCTTTTCTACACCTTCACCTCCCAAAGAAAGAGCAAAACAACTTCAGATAAAGGCACCTTCAAACAAGGAACTGAATTAAACTCGGACCAATCCCTTCAACATGCCTGGAGACAACATGACCCCTTTCTCCCCTCAGACCTGTAGAAGCCACTGCTGAAACCAGAGCCCCTGGTTGTACCCCTGAGAATATTTTTCTATAAATTGCACTGACTTTAATACCATCTAGTCATGTTGTTGACTTGGGTCTAGTAGCCTGGTAGGTTTGTTAGCCATAGAAAAAAATCACAATTATAACTGGCTTCAACATACCATCTTTGTTCCTAGGTTCAGCAGATAAACCAAGGCCATAAAGATTTTCATCAGGAAGTCTGTCTAGATAAAAAACAAAACAAACAGCAGGAAGGTTATTTATTTGGCATTTAGGTACTTGGTGTCTGATTGCAGAGTGCAGGTAAATCTTTTGTATTCTGTAGCCATTGAAATGTTAGTTTGTCTTCTTTCCTTACTTCTCAGATCAATGTTTTGCTTGTTCAAAGTCAGGAACAACCTGCATAGATAGCATTCATTCAGAGGAAATTAAAGAAACTGAGACTAAGATTGTTATAAATTAACGATGCCCTCATTATGCCTCGTACGTAGAATTTCTGTCTTATTGTATGTGAAACTTATCTCCCTGCAGAGGAGTTTATAGTGTGAGAACAGCAACCTAATGGTTAGCAATTAAAAATCTAACTGCCTATAAATAGAATTCTGAAAATCATAAACAAGTATTTGATGATGTAATTGGTAGCAGAATTCTTTTTCTGGGTAAGCATATAATTCTGTCTGTATTAACTTTTATCTGAGGTCATAAGTGACCTCTCATATCATTAAATAACTACTAAATCTTAACATTTGATGCTGTGATTTCAGGAGTAGAAACTTCCTAATATGTATCATGGAGCTGATGAACCATCAGTGCTACCTACATCACAAATAACAAAGTTCTTGCACATAGCTCCCAGGTTCTCCAGGATATCACGATACCATGCACACGTCTGGCTTGAGTTACTTTTCTCCTCTGTATTTGGGGTTTTCTGAGGCAGTTTTGTGTCATGCAGTTCATTAAATGCAGGCAGGTTAGCCTTTAGGTAGACCCTGCACTTCCCTTCTGAACCAGTTTCTGATCTCAATCATTGCATTATCACTGCAACTGAATCCATGCAAACAGTCCTTGACAGAGTCCTGCTGGGTTTGACAGGGGAATACCAAGAGGCCCCGCTGTGTACATCAGGTCAAGCACAAATTGGAGTGAACTGCAAGCTCAATAAAGTTAACAGCATATCAACTTGCAAATTAGAGATGGAGAAAAATATGTTCTTTGGGAATAAAAATTAATAGGAAAACCCCATACCTTCAACCCACGCAATGTGTTTCTGGATGCAAAAATCATTATCAGCTTCCTCCTGAAAAAAAAAAAAAAAAAAAAAAAAAAAAACCACTATCAACAGGTTTAGACATATGTATGTATATCAGCCTAGAAGCTTCTGAAAAACAAAAATCCCCCAAAGCTTGGCTGAAACCTGCCAAAAACACTTTTAACCACAAGAAAAAAAAAATAATAAACAAAACCCAGTTTTAAGTGAAGCAAATACTTCAAATGAAAGAGCTAATTGAATCCCAAATCTGATAAACAGATTGATGGAAACTCTTCATATCGGTCTTCTGGTGAGAATAGGCACAGGCAACCCACCAGGGTAGTAGCGTCTCCTTGATCTGTACTGGCCCAGGCTGAGCACTAACACATGGCAGAGAACAGAAATACGGCCCGAGGGCTCCTTACAGGGTGAGTTTGAAAGCAATAAAACATGGTGCCAGACATACTATACATTTGCAGATGATGGGAAAATGAGGAAAGTGTGGAGTCTTATTTCCAGTGTACACCATGCAGCAGATTGGCTTCCTCCCTGGGTAATAGGGATAACGCAAGCCTCAGCTCTTTATGAGAAAACTTCAGAGGCCACCAAGAAGCATTTTGCTTCTCAATTTTGGGCAGCTACTTAATCACTGTTTAATCATGTGAAATGGCTGCCAAATTCCTTCTAAGGGACTAAATTAGAGATTATTTAGGGAGTTGGTTTTTTTTGTGTGTGTGTTTTTTTTTTTTTTTTTTTTTTCCCCCTGGATATAGCTTTTATGAAAGTAACACGCATGACTAATTGTAATGAGTGCAAAGTAATAAAAACTGGAGATTGAAATTTAACTCTATGAAAAAGCTGAAGGAAGTCTTGTATTTTGGTATTATTTTTGACACTGTAAATCCTGGGTAAACAAATATAAAATGAGCTTATGTCAGACTGAGTATAAGCATTTACCGCAGTGATGTTGATTACAATGTGTTCATTTGCACTGAGCTTTCCCATTTGCACTGCATTTTTGCATAAGTCCTTTGCATTTGTTTGTTAGCTGGGCAATGCTCAAAGCTGGCTGGGGGCTTGGGAGCAGTCTGAGATGGAGCTCTTCTCCTCTGCTTGATGGTTTGTCATGAGCATCTGCCTTCTGGGGGTTTGTCTACCCCCAAAATATCAAGGTAAAGTCACACAAAATCTTAGCTTTTGATTTGTAGCTAATGTCAGGGGAGCAACACATATGAAAGTTAACTAGACTGAACAGGTCAACATTTCTGGTCTTGAGACAAAATGGAAACTTATGCCATAAAAGGAAATCAGAACTGTTTAGGAGACACAGAGACGAACAGCAATGTTACTGCCATTTCTGCTGCTGTCTAGACAAGGAGATCTCAGTATTTCTTATCCAGGCAGTACTGAGAAAAAAGAAATCTTCAGTTTGCATGCAGACGAGATGCAAACTGATGTGGGCCTTGGAAGAGAAAACAGTCATGGAGAGGGAGGCTGAGGGCGGTTGGTACTAGCAAAAGAGAGAGGCAGTGCCATGTTAGCACTGAATGCTGTTGCAACATGAGGTTCAGCCCCATGTGCCCAGTAAGTGTCTACTCAGTGTCTTAAGAGGTTTTCAGTCCTGGTTTCACTCAATGCTACTTGTATTAATTATCGTAAAGCTAGCTTGGCTATGCTAGCAGAAGCTGCGCCTGCAGAAGCAAATGTAATATAGATTGACCTGGAATGGGTGTGAGGGAGTCTGAGGCCTGATAAGGCTGAGCCTGGCTGAGAAAAATGAGAACAAGAAGAGAAGACTAAAGGTGGGGCCTGGGACAGATGAGATAAGAAATCTAGTGCAGAGGAGAACAGACAGGAATGGGCAGAGCAGAGATGCTCTCTTATTCAATGTGATGCAGAAAATATGGGATGCACGCTGAGCAATGTAGGAAGCACAAAACACTAAATATCTCCTGTCAGTGATCATGGCTCATCCTAGGCACAAAGTGCACTTGTGTCTCAAGAAAAGGAGTGACCACATAGTTAGACACGTCACTAAAAGTGCACCGAAAGAGGCTTCATTAAAGCTGCACAGGGAATCTTAATTAGAGCCTTTCTTACTTTTGCAGTGGAGTTGCCAACCACTCTGTCTTCTATCACAGATTTGTCTGTGTGTAGATAAGTGCCTGTAGATTGTAAAGTAACAATACTCTATATGTTTTTGGATGTAAATGGAAAGATGAATTAGAGGGGAATTCTACATCTTCCATAGCATATCATAGGTAACTGGCTGTACAATAACATTCTTGTTTGTTTAATTTTTCCTGAAGAAATCCTGCATCAGTACTCAGTAGAGGCAGAAAGTCAGGCAAAGTGGCTCATTGAATGGGAATGGTATAGGGAAATTTACTAGGCTATTAAAACCATTATTGCTCTAAAAGTTGAATCTTTTTTTCTCCAGTCCTTGGGGGTAGTCCTTGGGGGGTGGGGAAAGGATTTGTCATGGGCTATTTAACTTCATAACTCCTAAAACAGGTGTTGTAGTAGTCAAGGTAGAATATGCCTTTCTGGTATACCTTTTTGTTTTCTGAACACAGTGAATTAAATGTGCTGATCAATAGCTCACTGAGTTCAATAGATCCATTTGATTTATGTCCTTTGGCTCAAGGGACAAAAGCAAACTAATTTCACTGATGTTAGCACAAGTAATGCAGGTAATCTACTATTTGCTGTCTACTAATCTATGCAATCTACTGTCTAATAATCTATGTGAGAGCAAAACCTGATCCGATGCTACACATAACATTAAGCATCATGAAGAGTTTTGGCCTATTAATACCTTATTTATATGAAGGTTAATCACTGATGATTTACAACACCTCTAAAAGAAGAATCTGCTTTCCTGTTAAATCCTATAGCTGTTCTTGTTTCTGACTTATTTAAAAATACTCATGAGGGAGCTTTTATTATCTAAACTGAATTTGGTGATTTGTAATTACATATCACCTATGAAATCAGTTAAAATTTGCTCTCTTCCTGTGGTGTAGTTTGGGGTGTCATGTGGGTTTTACAGAAAATTTGCTGAGTACTTTTCAAACACACCATGCAGTTTGCATAAGCCTACTATAATTTTACATTTTTCATCATCTGTATGGGCTGATGTATTTTCTGTCAATCATAAAATTGTGTAGGTTTATTTTAAAAATTACAACACTTATTCATACTCTGTCTCTCTCATGTGACAGAAACATTTAATCAGTGAACATAGCAGGTAGTATGTTTTCTAGGCAAATTTCACTGTAATTGCTTTCCAGGATAGTTTCAGGGCAAAGTAAATGGTGCAACATTGACTTATCGTGCTTCATAAATTCTGAACTAAAGAGACAACATGGCTGGCTTGAGCAGGCAGGACTGCTTTGCTCTTTCTGCCAACAGTGCAAGCATCCCAGGAAGAGTGGGGAGTAGGCAGTACATGTCTGCAGCACCCTGTGCTGCACTATTTGTGTCTGCTTTGCTTAGCGTTCCTCTCCTCTATGGAGTGGACATTATATGTCTTCTACCTTTTGTTTTCTTCTACTTTCTACCTGGACATTATATGAGGAAGTACAAAATTGGCATTAAAAAGCTGGGTTTGAGAGCAAAAGATAAATATGGAGTTCTGCAGACATTCCGTACCTGGACTGGTCTCTATTGCCAAGGTTCATCCTATTTCTACCAGTTCCAAAACAAGACATAGCCTTCCTTTTTTTTTGATGGTTGCTATGGCTAGAGTAAATATACACTTTGATCCTCACCATAGCGTCACAGGAAGAGATGCTGAAAGGTTGGGAGTGACTGTGGATGGCAAAGGTACAGTCATGAAGAATCCTGGGACAGCCATGACAGAAACACAGTGGTTTAGAGACCTCCTTGCTGACCAGCAAGATGACCTTCCTGCTGATTTGAAACCCAGACCACATCTTCCCCACTGAATTGCTGACTGAAAAGTGAACAGTTATCATTCTTTAACACTGGAAGACAGGATTGTACACAGGACAAGGCACCTAAAACAGTTTCAATGCCCAACTCCCCACTGCCACAAGACCCCATCATATGATGACAATTATGAACTTAGTTTGCTCCATCTCCAAACTCTCTTGGCCTTCATTACTCTCTGACAGTCCTTCAGGCTGACGTAGATTCTGCCAATCACCCTGGGCAATGATGGTCCTAGCAAGATCAGCCTTCAGAAATCCAGGCCGTGGAGACCTGGGAGAAAGTCTGGAGCAAAGAAAATGGACCTTAAGTGAAAGAGGATGGGGTTAGACCATTTGGAACAGGATCACATTAGACAATATTTAAGCAAAGTGGACTTCAAAACACCTCCTCCTGCAGATTTGAATTGGGCGGTGGGGGGGATTGTGGTCTCAGGAACGCCTTTAGTTAGAGCACTTCCTAGAGCATTTGAGATTACTCCACAGAAACACTTCATTTCAAAAGGGGGGAGACAGGACAGCATCTTTGCAAAGGCAGTCCCTCTGCTGTGGACCAGGCTTGAAGGCTTTCCTTGAGTGGGCTGGGGTGAAATCAGGCGGTGAGAAACACCTTCTTCTTGAGGCACTGAAGCATTGAAAGCTGGCTTAGAGCACCATGAAAGCTATGTAACACTGTTGATGGCTTCTATGGGCCTTAGGAAAGCCCTGGTAATGTATCTTGCCAACATCTAATTTATGAATATTATGTTCCTGTTCCCTCGGGTTAGCTGATAAGTTGCTAAGAGCCATTCTCATCCTCCTCAAGCAGTTACATTCATTGCTCCACAACACCAGCCAAAAATCCTCAGCCAGCACAATGAGCTCCAGCAACTTCATCATCTGTGTTGTGCCAAATCTACTGAGCCCAGCTGAGGACAATCTGCTCCTGCTAGAAGCACTGATGGAAGTACCTGACAAGATAGGCTGAATTTATTAAGTGGATACAGCCTTGAGGGCCAATCAGACTTTTGCCTTTCAGAGGTACCTTGCTGAACAAATCTCTCTTGAACAAATGCTTGTGGAGAAGCTTCCTGGAAGAGCAGCCCCACTGCTACAACTTTCTGTAGTTGTAGCAAGGCTCAGGAATAGGAAAGGCTGTTGGATGTATTTTCAGCCACATGGCTTGAAAGCTATAGTTAAATGCATGAAGGTGGAGATGCTAGTGGAGTTTTTCGTTGAGAAACGCAGAGGAATATTGGGGAGGAGATGGCAACTTTTTCAGACCTTCTACTGAGGGGTTACTAGTACTCGACAACCCCACAGGTATGAAGATGGACTGAGGATTGTGACAGGCTGGGGCTTCTGGTCGTATTCTTAGTGTGTTACTGCCTGGACGCTTTGCACAAACAGAGCTTATGAGCATTCAAGATGTGACAAATTGTTTTCCTACTGAGAAAAATGGTGAAGAAGAAAACTGGTGTAGGGCTTCAGGTAGGTTTTGTTTTAGTTATTTTTTACTTCCAAGAAGTCATCTCTCTGCATACGCTTTTTCTTTCTAGTTTGTTTGGAAGAGCAAAGCATCTGTGAGGGGGAAACTGTTATGGGTTGTCAGGAAGACATATTTCTGGAGGCACCATCCTCTCTGCTTAGCCTGTCCCTAGAAGCAGGAGGAGATGCAGTGGTGGGAGCAGAAATAGGAAAAAGATGTCAGATCCACAAACAGCGTAACAACTTCTTGTGTATAAGGGTAGTTTCTGGTGTAAAGCTGAGGCTGAAATACATGGGGTCTTCTCCTCTCCAGAATGGTATAAGGTGTCTGTTCCAGTGTTTACTGTGAGGATATCAAGAAGGCAGGTGCTTGCTTCTCTGTAAGCAGGTATTTTTGTTTTTTCAGCCAGAAATATGCTGAGAAATATATCTCAGTTCTGTAGACACAAGATACAGCAGAAGCAGGGTTCAAGTAGCTTCTATGCCTCTTCCTAGCATTAGTATCTCGTGTTTGTTTTTTTCTCAACACCAGAAAGATACATAATAAGGAAAAATTGAAAGTGCATAGGTTAATCAAACAAAATTCCTGCAAGAATAATACAGGGGAAGACAAGTTTCAAAAGAAAAGCCTCACAGCCTAGAAGGTTAAATAAGACTCACAGCCCAGAAGATTGCCTGAGGGCTATCTGCTGAAATATTTCTCGTAAGGGCAGAAGAAACCCTGGCAGAAAGAAGTTGCTACTTCTCTTGCTCTTCTTTCCCAGCATTTCAGTGAGCTATATCTCACACAGTCTGAAAAGCTGCCCCCCAGCTCCTTCTGCATCTCAGCATGTCAGGGCTCGAACGTGTGGCTGCAGCAGTGCCTGTGAGCCTAGAGCCTTTCACAAGATCTCTGTTTACTCCTTTTCAGTAGGAAGCCCTAAGAGTACTTAAAGAAGGCATGATGGTGGCAGAGCTCATGCGTGGCTTCTTCTGGACAACAAATTGCTTGCTCATTAATTTGGCTTTCTACATTTTCTGTCCTGTAGTTTGTTCCTTCTGAAGAGCAGGAGCACAGAAGAAAAACCCACTGGCTGCAGCCAAGTCAGCTGTCCTGCTTGTGGCAGTGGTGAACACAGCAGCAAGCAGAGCTGTCTGTCCTCTCCTACTACATAAGTTATTTGTGCAGGAGCCATATGTTGCTATTGTAGCTGAAGGCAGGACAGATGTCAAAATGCATTCTGGCTTGTGAAGCTCTTAAGATGGCAACCAGCACCTTTTCCTGCACCAGCCAGAAGGTCTCTAGGGAAAGTAAAAATATCTGTGGCTGTTTTTTTGGTGGATGCCTTGGTTTCTCTGCAGCATCAGGAAGCCAGCATAACTTCCAAAAATCCAAATTCACTTGGATATTCAGCCCCTACCCTACAAAGTAGCTTGTGGACAAAGGATGAAGCTTCACTTTCACTGACATCATACAACAGGACTCAGCTGCTTTACCTCTGTCAGTAAGCACATGGGATCATAAAGCTGTGGCCATAGTTAAACTCTTTATTTTCCTACGTATATGTACATCAAATTATTGTAAGAGTTACCAAAAGTATATTCATCATCTTAAATAGTATCTGTGAACTTAATGCTTTCAAGGAGCAAGTCAAAATAATTTCAAAGTCATTTCAAGGCCCTGTATTCCCCAGAAGGGCAGCTCTAAGCAATAGCAGACACAGGTGGTTAGGGAACAGATACGCTGAACGGAGACAGGCCCCAGTAAGCCGTGTATCTCCTGTAACTTCCCTTTCACCCTATGCTCAGCTGTTCAGTGATTGACAATAAGGTCCAGATTTGTGTCTGGCTCCTGACAGGGCTGTTGCCTTTCTCTTGCAGAATAAAGTGTCGAGACTTTTCTTTGAGGCATAACATACGCCAAAGGATTGATAGGAAGGAGGAGCTGAAAAAGAAAGGCTCAGTGGTGCCTGGGGATCCTTGTTAAAAAGCTAGTGGTATATGCTAAGATCAAACGTGAGTGTGCTTCCCATCTCAGTTTCAGCCATCCAATATGTCCCTTCTTGAGACATATATGCAAATACCTATTGCATGAGGAAGCGTTACTGCAGTCATTGAAAAGATGTCCTAGGTCTGTCCACGGAGGGCTTACAGTATCTGTTGCCATTCCTCTCTCTCTTTCTTTTTTTTTTTTTTTTTTTATGTCTTTTCTTCCTTCTGTCCTTCCTTCTTTTCTTTCACACTTCTTTCCTTCTTTCTTTACCTTTGCCAGAAACAGTGAGGAAGTAGACAGCTAAGGAATAAACCTTTAAATTTGCCTGCAAATGTAGATTTAGCATTCCTTCAGATCTCTTACAGCATTTCTGCCCTGAGTCTGGGAAAGTGTATGTTTGCTTCCTTTAAAACCAACATAAAAACAACCCATGGTGACTTTTAATTCCTGAGGCTTCTTTTTGAGGCTTTGTATGAAAGGGAAACAGTAACATTACAATTAATACCAGAGAGAATTTCCAAAAGCAGCAAGGAAAAGAAAATTAACAGCCAAAGGACAGTAAGAATTCAAGAGCTGAGGTGTGAGATGAAGATTTTTAGGAGGGACAAAGTGAAGTAGAAAGTGTCTTGAATTTCATGTAGGTTAATGCAACTCTCTCTCAGGTGTGCAGCGGATTCTGCTGTCCATCTTACAAACCTTTGAACACTGCTCTAAGTAAGTGAAATATCCTTGTGATGCATAAAGATGGTCCCAGATCAGAAGCACGCACCTGTATTTTGAAGAAAATATATGTCAGGTGGAAAACACACTCCATATTTTTCAGCTTTAATTTTGCATGTATTAAAACTCTGTTGGTACCAGGGTAATCAGAAACCCTGGTAAGGTCACAAGATTCACAATTTTTAGCTGTTTCACATACTATCTAAATGAAGAAGTAACGTCTCACTATTTTACTTCTGTCAGTTGGCAATCCTACCACTGGCTTGTGATGTGTGAATCCTAAAGACTCAACAAGGATTTGCTCCAAGTGACTTTAGACAGTAATATATAGGCAGTTCTTGAAAAGGTCATATTTCACCTGAGGTAATTTAGAGGGAAAAAAAAATAAAAAGGAAAGGCAAAAGCACCTAGGCCATATACAGAAGAGATCTTGTCTGGTGCCTTCATATTTTTTTCCCTCTACTGCCCACTAGAGAGCAAAATAGTCCAGGACATCTCAGTGCAAACGTAAAACCAGACAGCTCAGCCTTGTGTTTTGCAGAAATAGTGGCTTAAGTCCTGGAGACAGTGCAGTCCTGCCAGCTCCGTGGCTCTGCCCTAAGGAACATGTTTTGCTTGCAAACCTGGGCTATTAGCAAGGGGTAGCAAATGTTTATGATGCTCAGGTTTTGGAAATAGCTACATCATATCTACCCAGGGGCTGCTGATCAAGCCTTCTGCATGGCAAGGGGACACTGCAGATCTCTGTACACTTACAGGTCTCCAAGGTTATTACAAATACTCACAAGGTGCAAAAGCAATGTCGTATGCAACGCGAGTAATAGTTCTCTCTTCTGTGCTATAAGCAATTCCTTTTAAACTGTATTTCCCAAAGAACAAAAGCATAACT
This sequence comes from Netta rufina, assembly GCF_964035555.1. NCBI lineage: Eukaryota > Metazoa > Chordata > Aves > Anseriformes > Anatidae > Netta > Netta rufina. The sequence continues at coordinate 119,507,360 of NC_140124.1, forward strand.
GTTCCTGCCTGTAGGGTTTTATCAATGCTTTCTGACTATGTTCTTGTGGATCCCAGTTTATGGTTTGGTTTCCCAGCTGAGCTGTGTCTCCTATCAAGTGTGCTCCTTCCCTGGAGCTACCTGTGTGAAACTAGCACTGTACGGCTGCAGCACCTCTGGCTTAGGTGGCAGATGAAGAGCCTCTTTCCTCATCAAACACATATCCTTATCTTGTCAGCTGCAGGGGACACCTTGACAGGTGGGCAGAGGAGAAAAGCACTCCCACAATTTCTAAAATGGTGTGAGATGTTTTCCTACATACGAAGACTTACTCAGTGTAACAGTGCTAAGGATGGGGAGGATGCTGCAGGGTGGGGGAACTGTAAGGACTGTGGGCCTGAGAATGGAGTGGTAGTTCCCCATCCCCACACCACCTTCCCATCCTCTGCCTTGCACTGAGGGTGCAGGGGGTGCCTGCAGTGCCCTTGCCAGCAGGCATTGCTGGGTGGTTAATCAGCTCTGTGAGTACATACCCACCGGCTGGCAGATCTGAGAGACTGCTCCAAGACCTGAGGAAAGCCCTGGGAAGCTCATAAAAGAGGGTGTTTTACAGTAACTCCTGGTTCTGCCTGACTAGCTCAATTAGGTTGGGTAAAGTTTCCCATCTTCTGGATGTTTATTTAAATGGAACTGGCCAACCTTTGCTGCTTTACCTTTGGCTCTATTTGCCTGTCAAATTAAGAGGAAAGTTATCATCAAGCCACTGACCATGGGCTTTGCCTTGGCAAGATTGTGGTATGTTAGCCTGATGCAAGCCCTTCATCCAATCTCTCTCCCTTTCCTGATGACCCTGCCCTCCACCTCTCACCCCCCTGGAGCATGAAAGCTTTCCTCTGCCAAAATCCAGGTGGTGACTGCATTACTCCCCTTCTAAGCAATCCTCAAATCTAATTTCTTCTGTTACGCATGTGAAGTGATCAGCACCGATGTTCTGCTCCTGCTGCTTTGTGGGGTACTAAAGCACAGTCAGCCTAATTTGCAGCACTGTGGGCAACTGAGTTTTCAGTTCTGTAGCTAAACTTTAAAAATAAATAAACAAAACATCATTTTAACTGAATACAATTCTTCTTCAGATGTCTCACCAAAGCCAAACCAAAATTCAGGTTCTGTCTGAAAAAAGACTTTTCAGGTCATTGCAGAAGGACAGAGATAATAAGGGTTGTTAAGTTCCCTGAAATTATCTTGATGTCTATCCAGTTCTAAACAAACAAACAAAAATTAAACTAATGATTTCAGAATGAAAAGAAATGGGGAAAAAAAAAAATCAAAATGTCGGACTCAAATGTTTAAACTTGTTCTGAAGTTCTCTTTCAGTTCTTGGGAGGCCAAACCAATCTGATAAATTCAAAATGTTCCAAATCAGTCTTTCCATATGCTGTTCACAGTGTGAAAAGGTGTTCCATGGAAAATTGAAGTCAGTTGGAGTTCACTGATGTGTTTTCTGTTATCCATCAATTATCTCCTGTTTCCATTGTTATCTCTTTGAAGCAGACCCCTCTACCTATGGTTAGATAGCAGGGAAAGATGGGATATTGGTCTCTTTCCGTGGCTTGTATGCCTATTAAAATAAATAAAAGATAAAATAAGGCCAGGATTTCCATCTCGGTAAGGCTAGAAATGTCCAGCTATTTCAGGTCCTTACTTTTACTCTGCATTCAATTTTTGCTTGCTGAATTGCTACAATCCTACATGCTGCCTTGCTGGGTCTGTCCCACTCCAAGCCACCCTAATGTGGTAGTCAGTAGTTCTTCCTCTCACCTATGTCATTGCATGGATTTCTGAGAATCCCCAAAGAAAGTTTATGTCACAAGAGTTGTGCACCTATCTGTGCCACCAGGGGAAGCAAGAAGCCAAGAAAGGAACACACACAAGCACAAACAATGTGGATAATTAGCACATTTGCAAGGTTTGTCTAAAAGTACTAAAAGAGGTTGTACCAGTCCCTATCTACTGCTTCCTACAGTAACAAATTTTCTTTCTTCTGTGTTAATTTGCAGATTCCTCCTGTTGTTTGTCCAATTACTTTGATCTTGTATGTCTGCCTTGCCCATCTGGAGGTAGATTGCCTGAGTCCTGGTTATCCTTCACTTTCTGTAGTCATTTACAATGATGATTTATGTCCCCGAGCTTTGCTCTGTTTATAACAGTACAAATGTGGTAGACAAAGGTGGATTGCATTTCACATCTGTTGTCCAGATGTCTTGTGCTTCTTGTTCCCTCTTCTGAGAGACTAAGGTCAGATCTGATAAAGACATCCGTGGTTTTCCTTGTACTGTTTGTGAGTGAACCCCATCTTGCTTGTCACGCATGAAGTTCCCTGTCCAATTTCCATGTGCATCATGTGCTGGCAGTGAGTGACCTTTACTTTGTGGTGGTGAAAGTTCCTTATTCGTATGGGGTGATAAAGTCATATGTGCTTGGGACCTTGAATGGTTTGCCCACAAATTTTGTACATGTAATAAAGTATTCTAGTCTTAATAGCTTGTGGCTTAGCCCACAACACAAGTACATCTTGTGTGCAAGTTTTGCCTAAAGATAAGCAAGCTCAGAATGTGTTTTGTCCTGCACAAAAAGCTCAGGAAAGCACATTATTAATGCTGCATCTGTATCTTCCAGCTCTTTCATCAGGGAAAACATTTTCAGTGAGAGAGAAACCAGCCAAAAAAATAATAATTCTTGCACCTGGGGGTGCCTCGGAATGTCCTCTTTTTCCTGGAGGGAAAAAAAAAAAAAAAAAAAAAAAAAAAAAAAGCTATGTTTTGAATATATAATTATATACTCATCAGAGTAGGGACTAGAACATGAGTTTCCCACTTTCACCCAGTAGAAGTCACCCTCTCTCCATTTTTGTCTCTGGGGACAATTGCTATTTAATTGAATGTATCCAAGTGGAAGACTTCCCAAAGAAGAAATTAAGAGAAACCTGTTTCTATGCAGTCTAAACTGCTGATGAAGCCACTTTCTGAGAAGTAAATAAGCCAAGTTCATGTTCCAGTTCTGAGTCACACAGAGGGGATTGGAATGGATGAGCATGACTGCACTGAAAGAAGAGCAAAAAAATGTTAGGAGATAGTACATTTACATTAATAAGTACCAGACAGTGTGCCAAGGAAGATTTTGATTAACTAAGATTTTCTCATTAGTCAGTGACTAATGACAACTCTTCAGGAAAAAATCAATAAAAATTGAAAAAGCAGTCCTATTAGTGGGAAGAAAAAAAAAAAAAAGGGTCCTGTGTTTGAAAAAACTCATCCTTTTACCTTCCTTTAGGATGTGTTTGATGTCTTTGGTTATCTCAGGGACTGAAAATTTGAAAAAAAAAAAAAAAAATCAATATATTGGAAACAGGAGGTAGAAGAATAATTTTATTCTCCAGAATCCCCCAGGGGGGATTTGAGCTCAAACTGCTTTACTCAAAAAGCAGTGTATCTCATATTTAATTAAGTGTAAAACCCATGTGACAAATAGTCTTCCAGGTCTGATCTGGAAATACCAGTTATCCCAATCAAAATAGAGCACATAGTAGGTGTACAGGGCTCTGATAATGGTGTTAGCTCAAGGCAATTCAAAACTATTAATTTGATTCTTGTCAGGAAAATTATAAATGAGCAATTTATAAAATGGAAAAAAATATGGTGGTGGTCAAAGTTTAATTAGAAATTATGTACCTGCTCAGTTTTTAATTGCAATAGCCAAAATGTTATAGTACCGTAAAAGAAGAAATACTTTTCTGATAAGCCTCAGAAAAGTTTACATAACTGAAATGGCTTTTCTGAATATACATATTTAGTCTTATTTCTAACTGGAACTTCTGTCAGTCATCCAGGAGTGAATTGGTCTGTCAGCATCACCGAAGCAAAACCAGGCAGAGGGAAATAATAGAAGTCATCCCTGCCACTCACGTTGAAAAACATACCTCTCAGAGTTAATGGTGATTTTCTACAGCAATATTAGTCAACCCTTCCTGGTAAAAGAAAAGCTGTTTATAGTTTTGGATGTATGACCAAATCAAAACAGGTGCTTGGGCAATTTTTATCTTGTTCTAGATTTTATCCATTTAAGAATTATGAAAACACAAGAATAACCATAACAATTTTGACCAGAGATACATGCTTTTTGCTTCCCACAGTGATGATAAATGAGTGACTGGTGTAAAAGAGGAGCAGGACAAGCTTTTTCTTCTAATACTCTTCCAGGATCTGAGAATTTTGAGCACAGGGAATTTCCTGAGTGTCCTATGATTTCTCTATTTGGTAACTGACAAGAGATATCTTCAAAGTTTGAACACACATAAGCTTCTTGCCTCCTTAGCATCCCCAATCTAGGAGTGCCACAGGCCCATTACACTGTGAGAGAGGTATGACCTTCTTTTGATTGTTTTAAACCTGCTTTTCATGAGCTTCCTTTGATGCCTGTAAACCTTGGACTTGGCTTCTGCTTTATTGGAAGCTCTGTTTTGTTGTTAGAAGCTACACAAATTAGGGGGGTCTGGCTCACTTGGAAGGTTTTCCTTTGTTTCACCAAGACATTGGTTTCCACCAAAATATTTCTTTCACTTGGACTAGGGGGTTATTTCAGAATACTATGTCATTTTTTGCCATCAGACTTGACCTGATTTCTTCCAAACCTCATTTGACAGAAGAAAACGGGGTGTGCTACATAATTCATTAGATACCAGAAGTGCATTAAAAATGTATTTGACAAGAACTAATCCCACTAGGAAATCAAATAACAGCTTATTTCCTTAAAGCAATCTTGATGGAGCAGACCAGTATGCAGACTTTCAGACTTTCTCTATATTACTGGGAAAAAAAAAATCATCACCTATGTTAAAAAAATAAATAAAATGGCAAGGTCAATTGGACAGTAGGAACTTAATAAAACCAAATAAACAGTGGTGTGCTCAGACCCAAAATACACGTACCCTCAGGCATTAGCCTGAAGAAAAACTAATTTGTTGAATTATTTAGTGAACGTGGCAGATCCTGGATAAACCTTTTTTCATCTGCTTGGATCCAGATAAATTATATGTATAGCTAACCTGTGCTTGCAGGTGACTTCTCACCCTTCTACAGAGAAATTGGTGATGTGGCACTTCTCCTAGTGCTTGTGGTTAGAGGAAGAGCTTTCTAAGAGCAGAGGGTTTGCTTTGAGTTCCCACACTGGAACAACATTGCCTAATGTCAGGATATTTACAGCAACTCAACTGTAAGCTTTGAGCAAAACTGTCAAGAGATCTGCAGAACCCACTTAATGTCAGCCAAACATAAACTATTGATCACCAGGCTGTTTAGATCTGTTCCCTTTAGCTCTTAGGATTTGACAAGAAACATGCTGCTGCATAAGATCTGGAATTCAGTCACACAGAAGTTTTCAGAGGGAAAATTTCTTTGTTTTTCTGTAAGGAAGAGCCCGTATGGAAGAAATCAAAACATCCTGTAAAATCATGTCACTTTGGGGATCAGTTCAGCAGAAATGAGGCAATTTTCCCAGGGAAATTTTCTCTGCTTTCCTTCCTATTTGACATGCTCCTCTCCAGCCTGCCTAAAAGGCAGCCTGGGCCAAGACCCTCATGATTTCCTGTAGTGCAGTGGTGTGCCTTCTGTAGAGAGGAAGGTCAGGCAGCACGGGTAACCTCATCCCTTTCTAATTAAGGGTGAAATACATCTGAGACATTTTTCTATGCTCTTTTGGCCGTGTTCAGGGGATTTCGACTTATCAAGCTTGTTCTTTAATATGGGAAGATTTTATCTGGGGGAGATGGGCAGCAAAGAAGACAGGAGGGGAATGGGGATAACATTCCTTATAGCCTGCCAATTTGAAATTCTTAATGGATAAGTGGTTTCTTTTCTGTCCCAAGAGCATCTCCTGCAGCACACAGCATGCTCCTCTGTAGGAACAATCTTCCCAGAATAGATCAATGGCCTATCTAGGACAAGATACATTTTCAAATCCTAAACCAGATATTTAATTAGAATGCATTTCCTTTTCAACTGCCTTCATGCATCCCATCAATACTCTTGACATCTCATCAATAATTCCTTTTTCACTCAGTCTGAGAAGTGCATGCCTTTCCAAAAAGCTCTTTTGCCAATTAGGCAACTAAATGAAATGACCAGAGCTGCAAAAATGCTTGGCCCTGTCTTACCTAATAAGAGCAATGGTAGCTACTGTGTATTATGAAACGATGAAACCTCTGCTTGTTGCCTGCATAGAAAATGTCCTGCCATTATTAGCTATGATTAAGATGGGAGAAGAAATAGATTTGATAATAGAAAACAAATATTATAAAGACAGACATTTCATGCAAAACAAAATTAAAATAATAATTAGTTTTCTTTTTTTCTTTTATTCTAGACATAATACTTACTGTCTAGCATAAGTTGAAAAGCAAATTTGAAGTACAAAACCAGACTGAATGTAAAGAATGCAAACTGCAATATAATTCTAACTCTAGATAAAAGTTGAATACCTGTATGCAGATATTAATATATTTTAATCAGATGAAAGTTACAAGTAATCAAAACTGTCTAGTATGAGTAATATTTTGGGCTTTTATTGTTTACAACATCTATATTAAAGGAGGTACTACCAAGGAATCTTTTTGTTTGTTTGTTTTGTTTTTTTCTTTAATACATCAAATGTTGCATGATGTAACTATTTTTCCATGAACAATTTTTCCCATGATCAGATTTCCACTGTCTCCTACTAGATGATAATTCATTTGGAAGCAGTTTGTCACTACTGAGGCCAATTATTCAGTGTAAGATAAGAGCTTACAAAGTCTTGCTTTGTAAAAGACATGTTGTTTCTGAGATCTATTAAAACACTCTTTAACTTCCAGCCAGATGCCCCGTTTCATTTATTATTTGCAAACTTTTAATGTAGATGATATGAATGAATCAGTAAAAGTACTGTTTGTGGGTTTTTTCTCTCTCTCTTTCTCCCTCTTTCTCTCTCTTTCTCTCTCTTTCTCTCTCTTTCTCTCTCTTTCTCTCTCTTTCTCTCTCTTTCTCTCTCTTTCTCTCTCTTTCTCTCTCTTTCTTGCCTGCTTTGATTTCATTTTTTTCTCACAAAATGTGTGTATCCTGTTCCAGAGCTGCATTTCTGGGTCAGAGAATTGGTGGTTCTAACTCTACATCATATTACTCAAGTCAGCCAAAGATGTGACCTGTGCTGTTTTTTTTTTGTTTTTTTTTTTGTTTGTTTGTTTGTTTGTTTGTTTGTTTGTTTGTTGTTTTAACAAGAAGAGGAAAGGGGATATCTGTGGATTTGAGGTATGATGGAAAGGACATTAAGAAGATGCTGATTTAGCCTAACTCTGGAATCAGGTTTGGTAGGGCATAAATTTCCAAATGAATTTACATTTATTAACTGTAGTTTCACATTTTAATGTGAGTTATATCAGGAAGATATAAATCATGTGAACCAAATTTGATCTTGGTCCCGGTCCTTGTTTAGCTCTTGGTTTTCAGGGTCACCTTACCAATAGGCATTATTCAGGCTTCCTTTTCCATTCATGCAAATAATTAGTATGAGCAGCGGTACCAAAACTATTAGAAGAAAACTAATGACTAGTTCAAGTCTTTGCAGGAGCAGAGCCCAAAATCCTGAAGTAAGCTACACAGTTACCTCAGTGGCATTGAATATTCATATTTCTTTGTTAACTTTGACTGAAAACATGGAGTTATTTTCAGCAATGAAGAGTGAAACAGGGTGTCAGCAAAATCTGTGTTCTCTTTCCCCTGGTCTTTAACTTTTAGCATGAATCACATACGAAGTGTGATCCATCAGAACAGTTGCAGCCTAGCCACATCGCTGACCATTCAGTATTCTATTACATCCTCCTGCAGAAAGTCATCTGACTTCTATTGGACAGCTGCAACCCTTTCTGGGCCTGAAAAGCACAGTGATATCCTGATATGCTAACTATGGGATTCCAAAGAAAGTCGCATTTCATAGAATCATAGAACATCCTGAGTTGGAAAGGACCCATAACAATCATCGAGTCCAACTCCTGTCACCACACAGGTCTACCCAAAATTTTAGACCATTTCCAAGGCCAACTACCACAATCCTGGAATAAATTTAAGACGTTCCCATAGAAAACTGTATTTGGTACCAATTTGCATAATCTACCATTTGATATTGATGGCCACCATAACATTATATTTCTTTCTCTTATCTTTCAGACATTTAATAGATGACTATCTGCCATATGATATTCTGGAACAGGTAGATTTTGTTTTGCGATGAATCCTAATGGAGGAGCTTAGGATCATCCATTGTCCCAGAGACCTTTGCAGTGTTCTTCAGGGCTGAGTTAAGATGCTTTATGAGAAAAAAAGAATTACAGAATGGTTGAGGTTGGAAAGGACCTCTGGAGGTAATCTGGTCCAGCCTCCTGCTCAAGCAGAGTCAGCAAGTTGCCCAGGACTATGTCCAGTTGGGTTTTAGATATCTCCAACGGTGGAGAATCCACAGCCTTTCTGGCCAACCTGCAACAGTGTTTGACCACCCTTACAGGAAAAAAAATATTTTATTTTGTGCAGATGGAATGCCATGTGTTTTAATTTGTGCCCATTCCTTTCTGTCCTGTTAGAGAGCACTACTGGGAAGAGTCTGGCTTCTTTATCTTCTTTCCCTCACATCAAATATTTATACACATTGATAACACACACACACAATGCTTGACTTCTCTGAGATGAAGAGTCCCAGCTCTATCAGCCCCCCCCATATGAAAACAAGAAGGAAGATTTCAACTGGTCCTCTGCAAACTTTTGGAAGGCATCCCTAAATAAGATATTTGATATATTATTCTGAATCTAATTTTCCTCATAACCTGTGTGATTTCAGATCAGTGTGCAAGTGCCAGACCAAATCATTAATAGGATGTTAGTTTGACAGTTCTAATCGTGAAGCTCATATGACCACAGATTTGTACAGCTCTAAAAGCAATGGCACAGCTACTGCTGGAGGTATGTGCACACTGACAACTCATAGTGTGTCCTTAGTTTTATGATACCTCAGCCTTGTTTTGATGAAAAGGTATTGACAAAAGTATGAAGATGGCACAAAGAACAACTGAAAACTCTGCCACAGTCTTACTACTGGTGGGAAGCTGCTGGTAGTGAGAGCTACCATAAGAGATAATATCCCACATTGCAGAAAACAAAGGAAGATGCTCCTAACATCTACCATAAAGGTAGGCTATAACTTAGAGTAAGCACTGATTTGCCTGTTCAAAGAAAATTCTTCACCTACAGTTTCTCAACACAATAGTCAGAAATGACACTGTGTTACAGAATAAGGTAATTTCTGATGCCCTGATTTGTGAATCATCCTTCCTAGGCAATGGATAAATCTCTCTGTGCTGCTTGTTTTTTAGAGGACATTAATTTCTAAAAGATACTTGTTCAGTTCATAATTTTTTCCCAAAATATTTAACATTTCTTCAGTAAACAGTTGTATTTCTAATAAAATCACACCACCAATGTTCAGGAAACTGCCACAACTGATAGAAGTGGCTTCCCAGACACACATTTTGATATCACACTTCACTTGACAAATGTGCTGCTGTCCTCCGCTCCATGTTTGTTTATTTTGACTCATGCCTTTAAGGCATCAGGACCTGACATTCCCTAGCCTGGCATTTTGAAAAGAAATGTAAACTTTGGAATGTATTATGTACATATTCCTACAGATATGATCTCTGAATCTACAGAAGGTACCTGGTTGTCCAAATTGTTTGTAAGCCTGTTAATTGTTAGCACTGCTCATGGTACTGTGAGTGCCTGTCACAGATCAGAACAGCAATTACACTGATGACTGTACAAGCACCAAATAAAAAGACGATCGTGGACTCCAAATGCATGTAGACCACAAAGGCACTATCATCCTTTTGTCCTAGGAAAGTTAACCCTCCAAGCACTGGCTTCTACCGGGTTGCTTTTTACTTTGCATGAGATAAAGTACTTTTCAGTATTAGGTGGCAAAAGTTCTACTTAATACAAGTGATGCTCTTGTTTGGCTTAAGAAAAGCAATCTCTCAACATATAAGTACTTTTATCATTCCTTAGTACACATCTGTATTTTACCTGGGGAAATCATTAGTGTCATTCTTTCATGTCCCTTTTAAAGTGATAAAATACTTGACACTCATTTTCCAGATAGTGACCGTGGCATGAAGAGATGATGTCCCAGCTCCTTCAGGGAGTTGATTTCAATGGAAGTATGAATTTCAGTGATTTTCCCAGCCTGTGAGAAGCAGCAATCTACAGCTTCCCAAAGTCTAGGCTAATAATGTCCTACCAAAGATAGTCTGCTTCCTTCACCCACTGGCATTTTTTCAACAGAAAAAGAAAGAAAATACTAATAAATAAAGCTGCCATAGCTCAGTCTGTGAAGAAAGATTTTCCATCAGATAAAAGGAATGTCTCCAGTCTCTTTATCCGGGCTTGCCAACTGATCTATGATGGAAGAGAAATTTTTTGTGGACTATTTTCTCACTAATCTTATTTTAAGGAAAGTAAAATAATGAGGATTTATGTGGGGCTCTTGGTATGCTTTTCTTAAAGCCAGACAAAAAAGGAAATCTGGTATTTGTTTTATTTCTACTTTAGCACTTTATCTTGACATGAGAGCAGACATGACAGTATAGCTCATTTGTCTAATATCTTAAAGGATCACAAAACAATTTCTCCAAATTATCAAAACTAGTCTGATTGACCAGCATGGGTCCTGTGTCTAAAAACAGTTTGGAACTGCCATTCTTATAGCAGGGCAGTGTTTTTTTCTGGCATGTACTTCTAAAGGTTTTTATTAGTTAACATGGCTTTGGTTGGGTTTTTAGTTTGTTGTTGTTGTTGTTAATTTTGTTTTTCTAGTTGTTTAATAAATCTTTGAAAATTCTGAATCCTCAAATGCTGTCTCCTGAAAATGAGTTCTGAAATGGTGACCAACAAAAAGTAATACAGGTTGAATGGCATTTGAGCAAGCTAGTGCCCCAGAAAATCAAAAAGTGCTCTGTGAGTGTATCTCACAGTCTTGTAGCTGGGTACTTAGCTATACTTTTCAAAGTAGTGAGTGCACAGCATCCCTCTGGGTTGCCAGGATGGCTCTGAGATTGTTGCATTGTGACCCCTGTCACAAGATAGACAAGATTAAGGGCTGCAACGGGTGCATGCTCTGACATTAAATCAGATAATTCAGACATATTAGATATGAGAACAGACTCTCTGAACTCAATGATATAACTTATGCAGTGACAATTAATGCTTTTTGACTTGGCATCACAACATTCAAAACCCCATGAGCCTACTGACACAAGTAAAATTTTCTTCATCTCTTCCCTGATATACACTAGAAGAAAAAACATCAGGCATAGATATTAAGCCACAGGAAGGTCCAGACAAGTGCCGCAGTGTTGAGGAATTCATTAAAAAGCAACTTTGACATTTTGGCAAATGGATAAAGTTCACTGATTGTATTTTGCTGTTTTATCTGAAATCCCTTGTGTTTTGCATGTTCCAAATGTCAGACACATTAGGTAGGTTTCCCAAATCCCCACAGCAAAATAATAAGCTGTGAGCTTCAGATTCCTACTTCATCAGATATTTGCATAAGGTCTTTTTCCCAGTTCATCTCTGATAAAGTTACTGTTTTCTTTAGTTTCATCTGGAGTTATTCCTGTACAGTCTTTCTGTAGTTCTGCAGTAAAATAATAACTTTTCTTTTTGTTTCCTTTCCCTTTCCCTTTCCCTTTCCCTTTCCCTTTCCCTTTCCCTTTCCTTTTCCCTTTCCTTTTCCTTTTCCTTTTCCTTTTCCTTTTCCTTTTCCTTTTCCTTTTCCTTTTCCTTTTCCTTTTCCTTTTCCTTTTCCTTTTCCTTTTCCTTTTCCCTTTCCCTATTCCCTTTCCTTTTTCTGGTCACTGTGCCAGATACCATGGCCTGCCAAGGTAGTGGCAGAAGTTACAGAAGCTGTCCTGCTCATGGCCTGGTGATAGTCACCTCAGTCTTCGCTACCAGCATCCCAGCTCACTGCAGAGTTTTGTGCACCTCAGCAGGAATGGGTTCAGGTAGATTTATGCAAGCGAGAGGAGTCAGAGAGGCTGGGAGTGCATAAAACAGGAAATATTTAGACAAAATAATGAGCAGTTGCTGCAAGTGAGTACCAAAGTATGCACAGTATCACAGGGTGGGATCTGTATTCCACGCTGAGGCCAGTGCTCAACAAGAAAACCAGGGTCATTGGGAAAGCTCCGATCCAAAGCTTCCAGAAGTCAGTGGGAGTCACTCCATGGACCTGCCCGGCATCCATCTCCAGGGTGATGGGGGGTCCCAATGTGTGGAAACAACTCCACCTATGTGGAACTCACAGCACTACCCAAGACCAACTGTTTTTGGTTTGTTTGTTGTCGTTTTGGTTTGGTTTGTATGTTTCTGTTGTGTTTACATTTTTAGTGGCAGGATTCAGAGAGAAATAAGCAGCCTGTCTGAATCTTATAGATTTGTGATAGTACTTTTTGAATGGCAGTCCCCTCCCTGAGCAAGGCTAGGAGCAATACACCAGTGTTAGCTACAGTTCAGTTTCCTGTACAGCAGATGGAGCTTTCTATTTTTAAATGCAGCAGTGTTCTGTAAGAGAAATGTGAGATGGCATAAACCCAACCAAAACACCAGAGCCAAACACCCATGAACATGGGAAAATCACCTTCTGGATCCAAGTTTTGGAGAGCAGGTCCACCTACTGCAGAACCAGATGTTAGTAATTAATAATTGACTCAAGTTAGCTGCCCCGTCCTAGATAAAATGTTTGAAGATTAATCACAAGCTTCTGAGTCACTGATATTTAATTATTTATTTATGTTTACCTGCCCTTTTGTGAGATTTCTGCCACATGTGGGATGAAATTTGGGACCGTAATAAGCAAAGAAACTGCATGGGGGAGATCTCACTGCTGCCATGAAGTGTTTGGTGACGGGACTGTTAATAATTAGGAGTCAAAGTGTCACAGCAACAGGTCTGTACATAAGAAACATCCATTCTTGGACAGATTTAATGGGAAAAAATCAAAAGGTAAATAATTTCCTTATGGCCTCTGGTAAGTGAATCAATAATAGTGCCATTAATTGGACCCAGGCAGTTTCATGCATGCCCAAACCTCTCAGTTCATGATTCAGGTCTATCTCATTTCCCTCCAGGATTCAATCAGATAAATATTATCTGAATTCACATGAAGCAGTGTTGTGAGCTAGTAGACAGCTGTTCCTCCATGGCTGAATGTCAATGTACATGGCAAAAAAAAAAAAAAAAAAAAGCATAATTGTATTCTTCGCCCATATAAATAAGTGCAGGTCCTCTGAAATCTCTTAAATTGAAATGGAGTTACAGTAGTGAATTACCTAACCTATAAAGCTATAAAGCACATTATCGTAATTTGGATGCAAATCAATGCTTAAAGATAATTAATTACCTATACACTGCAATGCTCCTTTCCAATTAGTTATTGTTAAATATCTCCAGAAGCGAATTATTGCCATAGAACATATAGTACTCACTTTTGTGTATGTTTTAAAAGTACATTGAGAGATAGTTAAAATTCCAGTGTAACCATGGCGTGTTCTGTTATCCTGGGAATTTTCCATCCGTTCAAAATTACTTCTGTTCTGTTTTAAGCGTTATAGTCTCTATAAATCTTAAATATGCATCAGATGAACTTTTTATTGTGGAAGATAATCCTGTTGTCAATTACTAGTAAAATCTTACAATTAAGTACATGGCTGCAATCACAACATATGTAATGACCCCCTAAAGCCCAGACAGCAGAAGGGCAATGTGCTGAAGAGTATTATGCTTACTAACATCTCTCCTTATTTACTTACTTTCATTACCATTTGTTGAGCTATCTGTCCCCAGATGCCAATACTTTTTCATGTTTAATAAGATACCATTAAAACTTCCATTAAAAGAGTGGTAAGGTTGCAAGTTAAAGCACTTGGTAATATGCAGTGTCAAAGGTAAATCTGCCTGTGCAAGCAGAGCTTTGCACTTTGCATTTGAGAGGCTGGACTGTGGTTCTTCAAGTAATGATGTAAACACACACTTGTTTTCTTTCACAGCATCATTTTGCCAGCTGCACAGGAAGGGTTTGAGGGCTGCACGTACAGCATAAGTCATATTTTGGGGATCCCATTACTGTCATGCAGCATAGGTATATTCAATATTATCTAAAGTCTGCAATGGTAAAACAAGTCCATCCCACATCTTATATTTAGCAGAGGCTTCAGGTAATTGCTGTCTCTTCAGAGTCAGACTGGAGATACCTGATTTCAGACACTCCAGCCCCAATGATATGAACTCTGAACCTATGTGTTATGAAGTAGAGGACCTAGTCTGTTCAGCTTTAGCAGGGATTTGAATTCATCACATTGTCTCTTCTTAGTGAAAGAGATGCTTAATATTAGGTACCTAAATCTAATTAAAATTTCCTGCCCTTTATTAATTGTATACATGTTTTTGTTGCTGCTTCCTTTTTAACTATGTCACATAATTAAACGCAACACCTACTTTTCCCAAGCCACTGGGTACATCTGCTCTTCCTTCTAGCAGGTATTTAGTATCTGTGCTGTAACGGATTCCCAGTCTGGCATGCTGCAGTAGGCTATGGCTTGGCTTGTGCAACATCAGAAAGTGCTGTAAGGAAAATCCAAGGATTATGTATGCCTGTAAGCCTAGGATAATCAGGATGAATTTGTGAAAGAGGCAAATATGTTCCAGGGCTTTTTTGTAGGTTGCTGCTCAAAGGTTAGCTCCTTCACTAGAGGATCTCAGAACCGGGGGCTGAGTGCCGTCTCCAGAGAGCAGCTTGTCCAGGCCCCACATGCTGTGGCAGTATCAGTTACCAATATTGGGAATACATTGGAAGTGAAAGTATATTTGTGAATTAAGGAAAATGCAAAATCATAGTGATCACAGCGTTCAAAGATCTGCATAGTCCCCACCCTTTAATTCTGACATTTAGTTAACGTTGACATTCAATAGCTACTCCTTTCCCCACCCCCCCAAAAAAAAGGGTTCCTAATTAAATATTGGACTATATTCTGATGAAAACACCTGTTTTTAGTAAATTTCAAAAACTCAACTGATTTGTCAATGTTAACTGAATGTCAGAATTAGGGGAAGCTGGACTTTGCAATTAAAGTGCAAGTCCGTAATTTGAACTTTCATGTTTTTTAAGTGAAGAAATAGAGTTGCATGGATTTGGAAGAGTTATGGATGGTCCATGAGTCAGCATGGAGATCCAGAGCTAGATTTCCATCTCCATCCCTTAATTCTGAAAAATGGAGCCATTTGTACTGAAGTCACTAGAAAGAGAAGAGGCTTGAGACACTCAGTTTGGGCAGCAAGAGAGTGGGACCTGAACATCAGGGGTTTAGCAATTATGTGAGTTGACAACAATCAGAGAGGTACAGTCCTTCAGGCTCCCTGCAGAAGTAGAGCTCTGGTCTGGCATGCCTTAACTCACTCTTCCTTCAGTGTTTCCAAATATTATCCACATATTGACTCTAGTAAACAGAGTGGGTGTTTGCTTTTGGGAATAGCAGGGTAAAATGCTTGTGTATGTTAAGAACTGCTGGCCATTGATAACTACCTCCCGTTTTCAGTGAGGACCATCCCAGGTATATTTAAGACTTCATCTGCAATCAATTTGGGGCAATTTCAACAGGTCTGCACACAGAAGCAACACCAAAAGGCCTTTATGCAGGGAAGAATGTTTTTTCCTTTCTCATCTCCATGGAGCAGACTGAGGACCACCTCATCCTGTATGAGATGGGACGTAGGTGGAAATTTCATTGTCTTGATCCATTTCAGGGGATTTTTGCTGCTGAAGCTGCTACGTGGTCCTTAGCATGAAAGGAGAAGGATTACTATTGATCCTGCACTGAGATGTTACTGTGAGTGTTGTAGAAGCTCAAGTGAAGGGTTAAACATGGATGGAAGAGGGACCAAAAAAAAAAATGGGCCTGATCGCCTTCTCATTTTGACCCTAGAGGCAGTTTATTAGCCAAAGCAAAGTTGTTTTAGCAACCTTGGAGTCAGAGTTAAGGTCAGGACTTTTATGTTCCTTCAACTTGCTGATAGCTATACAGAGAGAAAGAAATCCTTGAAAAGCAGCCACGCTGTTTCCCCTTCTCATTGCCTTTTCCCCACCGAGCCTGAGGGTTGCAGCAGCTCATTGTGTGCAGATGTTTGCTCTTGGGAAGTCCCCACCTGCCTGGAGAGCTGGCGGTGGCCCCAGCAGCTGGCTATGGGCTGATCCAACTTTCAAGCTCCAGAAATTTCATCTTGCAGGAAAGTAACATATGTATTGGGAGCATCAATGGCTTGAGTTTGGATTAATATTTTTCACTAAAGGAAAAAAAAAAAAAGCAGAAGATACTGAAAAACAGAAGCATTCATTTAGACATTTTAATAATGAAAAATATCAGCCTATATTGGCTTTACAGTTTCCAGAGAAAAAGTTTCTCGTTTTCATTTCAGGGGAACACCGTTTTCACTTAAAATTGATCTGTGTTTAAAAGAAAGGGTAACAAGAGACTAACACAATTGAAAAATTGATTTTTTCTTTTGCCTGAGAAAAATTTTGAAGGTTGACCTAAAAAGGTTATCTTGGGTTGTTGTTTTGTTTGTTTGTTTGTTTGTTTGTTTGTTTGTTTGATGTTGTTCTTCTGCTTTGTGGAAATGAAAAAGGAAAGAAGATATTCTATTGTATTTTCCTTTTGTTCAGTTCTGTCCTCTATCTTTACTTGGGTAGATGATAGGAGATCTATCCTATCATAGATGATAGGAGAAGGGGCAATGGTCTTAAACTAAAGAGAAACAGGAGAAAACTGGAACAAGTTGCCCAGAGAAGCTGTGGATGCCCCATCTCTGGAGGTGTTCAGAGCCAGGCTGGATGGGGCCTTGGCCAACCTAATCTAGTGGGTGGCATCCCTGACCATGTCAGTGGGGTTGGAACTAGATGATCTTTAAGGTCCCTTCCAACCCTATACATTCTGTGATTCTATGATTCACTCCCACTCCCACCCACCATCCCAACTGGGCTAACACATTTTTATGACCAACTCCATTTTCAAACAAAGGCATGCCAAGGATTGCAACAGCTATCAAGTAATGTTTATTCCTCATTGCTACGTTTTCAGTAAATCCTCACCAAATGCTCAGTGTCTGATAATCTGTTCTCTGGCTGCAAAGGGCCAAGCCACTGACTTGTGCAGCAGCATGCAGCGGAATCGCATTCTGCAGCTGGAGATGGGGAGCAGTGGTCTGCACCTGGACGGGTCCTTCCCAGTGATGAGCAAATCACCTGTTCTTGTTCCTATAGAGAACATCGCAGAAGGCAGGTAGTGTACAATTTCCATAACTCAAACGTGATGCCAATCTTTTCGTCATGTTACAAAGGAAGGTTTACTCCATCAGCTAAGAGTGACACGTGTATATCTCCATTTTACTTCTATTTATGTTCCCTTAGATGAAGCTTTGAGCTTGCAATAGCAAACCCATCTAGAGTGTTCAGTTCTAACTGATCCTAGTGGAAATTTGCTTTCCTATTGTTGTCATGGATTATATTATTATACTAGCATGTGCTGTTTGAACAGTGTTTGTTAATTACATCAGACCGAAGCATATCTGAGATTATATTTGAGTTGTTACAATAATGAGAATGCTGTAATCCTTTAAACCAAAGCCAAAAACCACTGTTTACCTACCTATCCTGTGCAGAGAAAGAAATCAGCCATCGTGAAGGAGAGAGTGAGTGGTATGTGTTTGAGGAAGAGAAAGATCTTTAGATGTGTAAATTCCCTTTAGAAAGGGAAATAAATCAGAAGGCTTTACGTCTTTTTGGCTTACTTCATTGATGTAATTGTGTTGTGTTGTGAAACTTACCGAAAGCATCTTGCCCTAAGGCCATCAGGGGGTGCCTTGGGTGATTTCCATTCTCATCTAAATAAATCCCCTGTGGCCTGTGACTGCAGAGATGTACTTTGCCTCACTGATTCAATCTTGTTTTCCATGAGCATCTATTTGATTACTTTAGTTTTCTCCCCCCTTTTTAAATACTGTTCCTCCTCTGAGCTGTCCCCTTTCAGTTGCTCGTCCTCTTCACTTTATGCTGATGGCATACAACTTTATTTTAGTCTGTGACAACTTCGATGAGGACATGTTTTGTTCTGCAGTTATATAAGTCTGGTCTCGCCAAGAGCATGCGTGCAGTTTGGGCCAGGAGACGTGTTCATGAAGGAGGAATGAGATATTAAATGAGCATCAGCAAGATAATTGGTGTGAATGTTTGGCACATATTTAAGGTCTATGGAAGAAAAATGATTCCAGGTGATTCTCTTTAACACAGGCTTGCTTGGGAATCACTCATACAGCTCAAGTAATTTGGAAAATATTACCTAGTTATCATGATAGCACAAAGCAGCTTGGGTTTTCAGACAAAGTTCACAACTTCATGAACTTCTCACTGAGCAGTCAAGCTGCAAACAGTATGGTTGCTAATATTTCTCTTATTTCTCTTTAAGTAAGGTTGTCCTCACCTAAAAAATTTGGTTGTTATGTGACTCCTGAATTCCTCTATCAAAAAAAAAAAAAAAAAAAAAGGGGGGGGGGGGGGGGGGGGCTTGGTAAAATTGTTTCTTACAGGTTCTTCTTTGTATTTGGCCAGGCTGAATTTTGATAACTTTGATTATTTCCCAGTTTATTCCCTTTGTACTGCCAACACAGGATTTTTGTCTTTTACAGTATTTAATCTCTACTTTACTCATGCCAGAATTCATTTTATTTTGCCCTGTGTTTGGGATACAGTTCTCCTCAAAAGCTGGAGGTCACAGGCTTTTCTGCAGAGTCTTATAGACACCTAAGGTCAACACCTTTCTTTTCTTCACCAGTAAAATATTGTCTTCTTTCTATTGTAAAGCCCTCGGTATGTGCTAAGGGGCTTAAAAAAAAAAAGTAATTTGAAACTTTGTTAGTGATCTAAAAGGTTATTTAGTACAATTATATAATGTGCTTTGTCATCCCAGGTCCTGCCCTAATACAGACTTACACTGAAGCTTGGCGTCATGTGCTCTGAGAATTGCCATTGAATTCAAGTGATTAATTAGCCAGAGGCATAAAGATTTGCCAAAGCGTAAGCTTTTTGTGGATCCAGTGCCTTTAGGTAGACTAGTAACTTATTTGATGTTATTTACATAGTATCAGTGTTCTTGCAGCTGAGATAGCCAGGAGATATTTCTAAATGAGACGATAATTATAGGGGAAAGGAAGGATATTTTGTTTGACCAATAGATATAGTTAAAAAGATAAGTCTACTTTTGTATACAAGAAAAATGATTTTGTATTCAGCAGTACATATGGAGCGGGGAGTGCTCTGGTTGTATAGGTTATGTATTTATTCTGTATATAAGTGCAATAGAAAGGGAATAAAACCCTCCAAGCCCCAAAGCTGCTGGTAAGCCTCACTGAAGCCTGTCATTGAACCCTCCACCTCTGAAGGAATACTTGTATATCATATTTCCATTGCCCAGTCTCATCTCTTTATCCAAATTTTCTGAGAACTTTGTCAAAATTGAAATGAGCTTTACATTATAAGTAACTGTTTGTGTCTGTGGGTTTGGAAATCATAGAGTCATAGAATCATGGAGTGGCTTGGATTGGAAGGGACCTTTAAGATCACCCAGTTCCAACCCCCCTGCGATGGGCAGGGACACCTCCCACTAGATCAGGTTTCCCAAAGCCCCATCCAGCCTGGCCTTGAACACTTCCAGGGATGGGGCATCCACAGTTTCCCTGGGCAAAGTCTTTCATTTCTTTTTTGGTCACTAATGGTCTAGCCTGGCCTGATCTACAAGTCTCAGGCAAAGTTTGCTGTCCCTGCAGGTGAAGAAACTTTTGTATTGCATTGTGCTTAATCTTATTTTATTTTATTTAGAAGAGAGGGAGATGGTTGAAAGGGCAGCCCACAAAGAGAGGTTCCAGAGCTGTTTTCTGCTACCTCTGCAGGCACACAGGTAAATATGCTCAGCACCCACTCAGAGGCTTATTCATCAAGGCATTTAAGCATGCACTTGAATAACATTAAAGTCATTGGGAGTAGTTTAAATATTGCTTGAGGAGAGGGAGGATGGACTCTTTTGGACTGAGAAGCACAGAAAGAAACTTGCTTTACTGAGACCACAGATGACAAAGCATCAAGGGGGGCAGAAAGTTCTGCCTATGGGTAACTGCAGCTCCCATTGTGGTGGGCAGGAGACCTGTGGCCAGCGTAACCAACAGGGGACACCCCAGCACAGACGTCCTGGGACACCCTGCCTGCCCTGTGATACAAGGGGAGGGAAACTGGCTGTGCCTGCACCCACCCACCTTCTCCTTCCCTCCTTGCTTGTGCCTGTATTCAGATGCTTTTACAGATGTAAAATGACCTCAGCAGTGGCGTAGGTATAAGATAAATACAGATTGACATGCTAGCAGCTCCCCGATTACAGATTTTATTGAAGACCTAAGCAGAAAACATGGGCAAAATGGGTGTGTGTGCTGGGCAGGACACGGGGCTTGTGCCATGGGGGTCAGGAGCCCAAGAGCTGCTCTTTGCCACCTTTGTGGGTGAGGAAGGGGTCTGAGGTGGGGGCAGGGGGAACAGGGACAACAGGCATCTCTCTGCTGCTCCCTTCCTTTTCCTTCCCTTCAAGCTTCTGCTTCCAGTGGCTGGCTTCCCATCATTACCATTTCCTGTTCATCTCAGAGAGACCGGACTCAGGAGGCAGCTGCCTTAGATTTTTATTTTTTTTTAACAGATTATCAAAGCATTACATTGCATTCATTTTAAGGCAGGGTTCTAGCACGCCTTTTAGAAAGGTTATTATGCAGGTGACCCTGTGTTTCTGCAAACATATCTCCCTGTGCAGTGAAGTGCTAAAGTAAATTTTGTGCTTTGTAAAACATAAAGCACTATTAAAATAAAGCACTTGGAGCATAAATAATAAATGCGGTGCCATGCTGGTTGCATTTTTGGCTTTCCAATTTATAAAATCTGTTCCATGCATCTACCTGAATCTCTCTACTACTGCTTTTGTTAACAGCCATCTTAAGAACCATGTTATAGAAATGATGGCAGGAGCCCTCAGTAACACATCAGTTTTACCATTTGATATTCTTCATCTGCAAGCAGGTTGAAATCTCTAAAGAAATTGTTCCTGCCAGTTCTGTGGTGTTCATTTTGTACAAGCAGAAAGAGTTTTTATTGTAGTCCTAGCTTTGCCTCTGAGTAGCTTTTTGTTTGGTAATTAAGCTGAGATTTCAAAGAGAAAAAGGTTTTGCCTTTCTCAGGTTTGCTGCTCTGCTAGAGTTAGACCAACTTACACCAGCAGGGAGTGAACATTTCTCCCCAGGCACACAATAACGTATTTTAAACAGTTCAGGATGCTGCAGGGTTCATTCATTCGCTGGAGAAGTGTCTCAATTTTGAAATGCTCCAGCTGGAAAAGAGACATCCTGTTTTGGCTTTTTACAAGCAGTCCTTCTAGGTCTTTCTGCTCTTGTAAGTAAAGCAAATCCAAGAGTATAGAAGCTGGCTATCTCTTCCTGTGACCTCTATGTACTCATCTTGCTTTTTGATGGGTTACAAAACATGGTAAATTTGTGCAGTCTCCCTCAAGATGCAGCACTGGGATGCAGGCTTTTAGTGATTCACAAAGCAGAAGGGTGCTCACTGCCTGCTAGCTCGATGAGCTCTTGATAAAAATCTTTCAAAAGCACTGGGGAAAAAAGTAGCAAGCCCAGAGATTTATTCTGCTGTCACTGGTGTGGATCATGACACACACTGACAAAATCTGTGTAAACTGATGGGAGGACAAA
Source organism: Netta rufina (assembly GCF_964035555.1). NCBI lineage: Eukaryota > Metazoa > Chordata > Aves > Anseriformes > Anatidae > Netta > Netta rufina. The sequence goes on from NC_140124.1 coordinate 119,529,316, forward strand.
ACAAAGCCTGTCAGGTTGCTCTTTACGGATGTGGATTGTCCAGAGTGGGCCACGAATGCATGTGGTCATCTGAGTAATATAATCACTTCATACAACGAGACTATAGACCTTGTTTACAGATACAGGCTGTTTGCACAGTTTTGAGTCACTGGTTCAATACTCGTGCCCTAAGCTGAGGGACTCATAGATGTGGGTGCATGTTAGATGCAGCTCATTAAGCTGTAATCTTTATTATCAGATGCTGCCTTTGCTTCAATTGCAGGAGGGTTTCTGATATGTATTTTTCCACCTTCCCAGTCCATCTGACTTTCTGTAGCCATGCAGAAACAACTAAACAGAAAAGCTAAAACAGGAGGCCTTACTTACACAAAGACTCAATAAATTCTGCCAGCCAGACTGACTCTCCAAATTGCAAAGCAAGGTTGCCTTCAGCAAGGTATAAAAGTCATTCGTTCCTACATGCTACTGGCGTGCCACGAAGCTCGCCATATTCACCAAGGCATCTTCTAGAGTGACCCCAAGACTCATACATGGGACTTTCCACCCAACCACACCGAGTTTACAAATATGTATCTTCCTTGCAAACCATGTCTTTCGGCCTGTAAAGAGAATGGCACAGAAACACCCAAAGGACGACAACAACAGAGACAAAAATCTGTGGCATATCATGGTTTCAGGGACCTTTGAAAATTAATTTTCCAGGTCTACATGTGCTATTTTATTTTCCTGAGGCCGACTCGCTGTCAGGAAAGAAAAAAAAAAAAAAAAAAAAAAAAAAGAGCTTTTTTAAACTCATTACTGAAAAGAAATATACTCAGGACTGTCACATCTTGGCTCTAGTGCTGGAAGGAGAGAAGAAAAAAATCCATCCAAGAGACTGACAAAAGCCTTCACATAGGTAGTGATATACATGGCACATGTATATCACAACCGCAGAGCTGGAGATGTTACCTGTTTGTTGAGCAAAAGAAGGAAGATATGTGGCTGAGAGCTTTCCACCTAGGGCTGGGATGTACTGCCTACAGCACCTGCTCAGCCTCATGCTGTGCAGCCTGCCTGCTGCACCTGTGAGGTCTGGGGAGGCTGCAGAGTCAGGAAAAAAATCCCCATTGTATGGCAACTGCTGTCAGCTCTCATGGCAGCACCTGGAGCCAGGAGGAGGTGAGACAGGGGGTAAGAAGCAGCAGCACAAACAGGAAGAAAAACCATTTGGCGTTCTATAAATTCTGATAAAAGAACATTGAATGCCAGGAAAAGAAAATGCACAATTGAAACAGATGCTCCTGGCAGCCCAGAGCTCAGGTAAGCATGTGGTGGCAGGCGAGCCTCAAGCCTCATCACCTCACACGACAGGCATCATTCTTCATTACTGTTGTTGTTTACTGCATTGGTTGACAAAATGTCTTATGCACATGAATAATCAAGTAAAACAGATGGGAAAAATCCTGCATCAAAGACTTAATTAATGGGATCTTTGTTATTCATTTCACAGTAGCAATAACACCTGAAGTTGCTGAGGATCACCCAGGTTTAGATTCCTGGAATCAGGTGTTGGGATAGATTTTCTATAGAGCTTGGCAGTGAAACTTGGAGTTGACCTAAAACCACCTACTACAGACTTCAGACCTGCACTGGTTTAGAAGAAAGACTGCCTACGTTTTGGAAACCCGACTCCATCTACCGCACAATTCTGACGACTGTCCACAGCCAAACTTGGCATCAGGCAAAGTCTAAGATGTTAGCATATATTATCAAGTCCCCTTCTGTTTTCTTCTGTGGCAGTAATGTTCAGATTATTTAAGAAAAAAAAATATCTGTCATCTTGGCAACGTAGATGATTTTGAATCTCAGTTCTCCACTCCTCCCTGAACATCTGAATTTTTCTTTGAAACTGGTTCAGCGACATAGTTCAGCTGGCACTGACAACTTCTGAAAGAAGTTGTAAAGCTTGATGAGAACAGCATAAAGAGGATTATATCAGCCTTGGAAGTGTAAATATCTCTGAAGACATTAATGTTGGAAATAAACATCTGTGTGTATACACATGTATAAACACATAATATTAATATATACATAATAAACATGTAATAGAGAGTTATTTTCTGAGCAACATCACACACCTTGACACTACTTCTTCACGTACAAGTTTTCTTATTTTTTCCTTGAAATAAGACTTCTCAAATTTTCTTCCATACATGAGCTTTGAATTTTTATTGCATATATAATGTTAAATTAAAATTGACATTTCTGTGCCACCTGCGATACAAGGATTGCTGTCAGGGACTGTTAACCAATTTAATGCTATACTGAGTTAGAAACAACAAGGAAAACCATGAAGCTTTTCATCATGAAATTTAATACTGCATTTAGAGGAGAAGTATATCTATTTTTTGTAGATCCAGTGTCTTTTTTTTTTTTTTTTTTTCAGATGTTGATAAATTTCTTGTTTTGTAGGATTTTTTTTCCTGTCTTTTCGAGTTGGGGCATTGTCAAATGCTCACAGATGTTTCTTTCCCCACTGCAGTGGTGCAGTATCTCATGGTATTCATGAGGGTTACTAAGGAGCCTCCCTATGAATCTGGTTGCTAGCATTTCAATCGTATTGTGACATGACTCATGACTGTTTCTCAGAACTTGGGGAATGGGGGAAAAGAAGAAAATTCTTTAATTAAAAGACATTGGGTAAAAAGCAACGTTTTGTTTTTGTTGTGGTAAAAATAAAAAAAGTCACATTTTACAGATGTAAATGTAGAACCCTGAAATGCTGACACATTCTTTTATCAGGCACAATGCTGAGGTCCTCTTACAAATCACTTTAAAACAGCAAATAAATAAGGAAAAAATAAAATACTACTACTACTACTACTACTAATAATAATAATAATAATAATGAAGTATCTCTTTATCTACTGTTGCCAGTATCTCTGGCAAAACTTTTTGGGTGGGTGCTGTTGGTGCCATCACTCTCTGCAAATGTGAGGAGCACCCCTGAGCAGTGCTCACCTCTAGGGCATGGGAAAGCAACCATCCCATTCCCTCTCACTACAGAGACCTACAAACAACTCTGCTTTTCCAGCATATACAGTCTCAGAAATGAAGCTCGGCTGATGGGCACTGATGTTCCCTTCAGTATAGTTGCAGTTCCTCACAGCTGTGGTCTGGCTTTTTTTGGTGGAAGGAGAGAGGGTGTAAGGAGCTTTGTGGCTTTTCTTACTCTTGGGTGTTAGAGCTATTGCCAGCTCCCTCTCGTGTAGCTGCTGACAGGCCATGCAGGTGGCATCTGGCCTTAGGAAGGGAACATGTCCATTGCGAGAAGTTATGTGGCTAAGCAGGCAGACCTGGGCCTTGATCCCAGAGTGCAGGCCCTGGACCTGGCCTCCCATAAATCATGTTGTTCTCCTCAGTTAGCTACTTGCCCCACAACATAGCAATGATATAGCTTCCTCAAAATGGTGGCAAGCTGGCTGTAAAAAGGTAGCAACTAATTTTAAAGCCCTGATATACACACACTCTGCCACCTGCGAGAACTTTCCAGGGCATCAGAAACCTGTTGTCTACCAATCTGCCTCAATTTCCTAGGACAAATGTTCCCATTAAACTTTATTGTTTTCTAGTTTTAGGTCTTCACACCTGTGTCCATGGCGCAGCTGAAACATCTGTTCTTCACTTCTGCAGCTGGAAGCTGGAGTCCCTTTCTCTCCAGCATGTGATGTAAAAAAGGTGCCAGTTATGTTTGAATTAGGTCTGGGAGAATTCTCATTATTCTCCCCCACCCCATTCCCCCAAAAGAAAAAGACTTTACACCTTGCCTGTTGTGATTACAGTGAACAGGCATCTGTTCTGCCCCTAAGGGAGCAGTGACAACCCGCCTGGCCAGAAATAATGTGCTAAAGATTGGGACATTCAGATCTCAGTGAAAAGGAGAACAGAAATGAAATTAATTTTGTTTTGGCTTTCTCTTTATTGAGTATATAATTCCCTTGTCACATCCTGTAGCTATATGCTTCACCCCTCGGACTTTAAGTCTTAATTTTACTGAAATCTCCTGCTCACAACCTTCCTGCAGGCAGGGCTGAAACACTGCATGGTGGAGCTGTGCACCAAAACTAATGGAAAACAGAATTGTATTTTTCAGGCTTTAACGTGGGGCCTGGAAAAACTATTTGACACCATAGGTTGTGCAGCTGCTGGGGAAAAGTGCTCTTGTGCCAAGAGAAATGTTCCCAAACTGCTGCTGGCCCTTGTTAAAGCTGAATGTATTTCTAGCTCTAAGCATAGTGAATATTTGGTGACAAGCGTCGATGACAGCTTTTTAGGTGTTACAGCTTTAGAGGCAGAAAGAGTTCTGAGCAATTGCTTAATCCATAGGCTAGATCCGTCTTGTTTGATAAGTGGAGGTGAAGATTTATAAGCAAAATGGTAGGAGTCCAAAGGCCTTTAGGAACTGAAGGGTAGTGGAAAGTAATTTCTGTGAGCCTTTGGTGTTCTGCTCCAATGTTGAGGATTTTATCATTTTCTCATGCCTTAAATATTAGTTTAATGAGAATAACTTGTTGTTGTTGTTGTTGCTTCTGTGCAGTATCATTGTGCTGTAACTACTAAGTCTTAGTCTTTGTTTTTGTACAGAGATGGAAGGAGCAGGCTTGTCTGGTATTATGTCCACTTAGTGTAGGATCACAAAATTACCAAAACTGGATTCTCAACAGAGTTCCTTTCTGCAATAAAATAAAAGATAAAGTTCATAGGTGACTAAGTGGACAAGATTTCAAACCATTTTCTCTTCCTTTTGCTGCACTTATTTTTGCTGAAAAAAGATTTCCCACCATTATGCTCTCTGAATTGCCCAGTCAGAGAACTCTTTTTAGCTGTATTTTACCAAACGTCTAATAGATGCTGAAACCTTCAGCCAAGAGAGCCTGGCCTTTGTGGCTGCGTACATACATACACAGATCTCAGCCAGTCTCTGCTGAGTACAATACCATAAAACCACAAAATGTTCAGTTTCCACGGAAACACTGAGCTCCACTTTTTGACAAATGTACACAATTTATTACTCATTTCTACAACCATACTGGTTTCTAACCATTTTTCTGCAGCTAGAATAGTATGTGTTTTCTAACACAAAATGAGAGGAGAAGCTGGCTTTTGCCGTAGGACAGAGCTTTCCCCAGGATCACCATGGTTTCACCCTGGCAGCAGATTTCACTCATTCGTGAACCTCACGAGAAATGGTGTTGGATGTGTGTGGTTCAGAGGTGACCTCCAGAGGAAGTCAGCCAGCTGGTGGTCTGGTGACCTTGGGCCGCCTACCTAAGGGTGTGCTGATAAGCCCTCGCTGAGATTTCCAAAAGCTCTTAGGCACCTCTTTCACTTTGAAATCAACTCATTACCACAGCTGCAGCCTGTCAGGGAAGTGAAGTGAGAGCTAACAGAAAAATCTTTCCCTCTATTATTTGGATGTGCAGAGGGGAAAAGTATGGCACTTGTTCTTCCCACCTCCCCCCAACTTGCACCAGAGGAGTGCTTAAGTGCTCAAGAAAATACATGGATGGGTGGCCTGAAAGCCACTCTGTGCTAATGTCACCACCCCTGCCAAGAGCGTTTGCTGAGATTATTGGAGATCACTCAGGTTGGAAAATTGTTTCACGGTGGGAGTACTCTATTCTACCAATAAATGACAAAACCAGGAAGGTCCATTTTTTTTTTTTTTTCTTGCTGGATCTCTGATGGTGCCAACACCTTGCCATAGATGTCCCATGGGTGCCCTGACCACTGCTCCTGTTCTGAAGTCACAAAATCACACAGAATCACAGAATGGTTGAGGCTGGAAGGGAGCTGAACTTGTGTTCAGGAGCCCCTGCCCCAGGGACAGGGCAAAGTAGACAGCATGGGATTTTATCTGTTGGCTGAGTGGTGATGAAAGTGGCTCCCACTGGTCAGACTGGTCAGACTCACAAGCAAAATACAGGCAGGGTGATGCATGATGTTTCCCCAAGGCAAGCATCTGCACACTTTGAAGCCTGGTATATGGACAGTCAGAACTAAACTGTGCATCTGAAACCACTGAGAGATAATTGAAATAACCACAGAGAGTCCTCCGCCAGGCTCTGAAAGCCTGACTTTTAGAGGCTCATTGTGCCTGAAAGAAATGCTTCAGGCTGAAGCAAGGCTTATTTTTATGCCCTTTTACTGTACAGAACATAAACACTCTCAGTAAGGCGACTTACATATTTATCACTTGTGGTGAAATGGAGGACGAGGAAGCCATTAGCTGGCACATGCTGCATCCCTGCTGGAGCAGTGCAAAGCTGTGGATCACATTAAGGGCAGATACAAGAGGACTGTGCTTGAAAACCCCAGGGTGAATACTGTAGGATCTGCTCACCCTGAAGGGTTGAATGGCAAGCAGATAACACACATTTTAACCAGCAGCATTGCTGCAAATTTAGAAAGCCACAATCCTAATTTCAGTTGTGAGCAGAAAGGTTTAGAAGAGAGCTACAAGGCTACAGTTTTTATTTAGATAAGAATTGAACTGGCATTTGGCTTTAAGGTTTAGGGACAAATGAGAGTTACAACTGGAAGTTCAGGTTTTTAATTAAGTTGCTGATGTCCCATAACTGAGCCTGCTAAGTTCTCAGATCACCAAGCCAAAAATTATACATTTCCATTGTTGTTGACAATACAAGAATGGGCAGTCCTGGTCAGTCCTGGCCAAAACAGAAAAAGGGACACCTCCAAGCATCCCTCCTAGCCCCAAACCAGCACAAATTCCTATCTGAGAACCCCATACTCTACAAAGTGAGCAAAATGGTGGAGGTTCTGGAGGTTCTAGGTTTCAAGTCTGGTCCGTCTCTAATCGTCGTGGATCAGGACTACCATACACTGACTTCACGCTGATGGAAGCTTTCAAAGTGCCATCACTTCTGATTAATTTTTTTCCTTTTTCTCCTGAGCATCAACGCAGGCTGTTTTCCCAAGAAATACGCAACTCAGCTACATACTATCTATGATCAATCATGAACAGCCTAGAAAAAAACAGTTAAAATTCTACCTCAGGCCGCAGACCCTGAAGGACCTGACATTGCTACCATTAAGGTAACAGCAACTGGCACCACAAGAATATACTTTTATTATACTTCTATTTATGGTACAAAAATATGATAATTTTGATTTTCAGCATGATTTGTTGGTTTTGTTGTTGTTTTGTTTGTTTGTGAGAATTGGATCTTTTAATTAGGTTGCTTTCTCCTTTAAGTTTATATGCACTGTATTTAATCAATATACAACTAAATTTGATAAAGCTCTGTGTGACCCATCCTGTTTTTTTTTGTTTGTTTGTTTTTGTTTGTTTGTTTGTTTGTTTGTTTTTTTCACAGAATCACAGAATTTCTAGGTTGGAAGAGACCTCAAGATCATCGAGTCCAACCTCTACCTAACGCTAACAATCCCCACTAAACCATATCCCTAAGCTCTACATCTAAACGTCTTTTAAAGACTTCCAGGGATGGTGACTCCACCACTTCCCTGGGCAACCTGTTCCAGTGTCCAACAACCCTTTCGGTAAAGAAGTTCTTCCTAACATCTAACCTAAAACTCCCCTGGCGCAACTTTAGCCCATTCCCCCTCGTCCTGTCACCAGGCACGTGGGAGAACAGGCCAACCCCCACCTCGCTACAGCCTCCTTTAAGGTATCTGTAGAGAGCAATAAGGTCGCCCCTGAGCCTCCTTTTCTCCAGGCTGAACAAGCCCAGCTCCCTCAGCCGCTCCTCGTAGGACTTGTTCTCCAGGCCCCCTTTTTTTCCTAACAGATGGTACCTGAGGAGGAAGTTGGACTAGATGACCTCCAGAGGTCCTGAATTTTCCTGTTATCCTGAAGAACTTTAGCATATATGTGACGAGAAGTTTGGAACCCAAACACTCATATTGCTCTAATGTCACCACAGCAAGCAGCCCTTGCATCCTTTTGTGGCACTGAAATCTCTCAGAAAAAAAAAAAAAAAAAAGAAGATTTAAATGACACAGTGGCTGACAAATATACAGCCTATTGTCTTTCTTCATATTGACATCATTATTTTCAGTTGTGTTTTCTAATGACTATATATGCTAATTGTATCGAGTTCAATTCAAGGAAATTGCCTCATGCCATGCAAATATTGTTTTACAGTAATAAAAAGTAATTTTGGAAACTCACAAATAACTGTCTCAAGTTATTCCAAAGCCAAATTGAAGTGTTAATGTGGTTAGTGAAAATGATTTTGAATTAGCCACATTATTAGCTTTTCAAGAGACAGAGAGAAATTGGAATTCTCGTGGGTTAAAGAATTTGGCTGTGAGAAAATATTTGCTCAGGCACAAAAATGTCATTAAGGGGATGAGGAAGTGATGCTGGATATGTTCCTTTATCTCACTCCGTGATTTTGTTTCTAGAGCTTTATTTGCTTACCAGGATACAGACGGACATTGGTAAAACAAGGTTGAAAAAATATCTGTCTAACAAAGTCAAAATATTAATTGGCTGAGACTCAAATAAAATTCAGACCCAGAAGTGGTCAGAATTATATACCTTTTTCATGGGCAAAAATTATTTTTGATATACTCTTAAAATATGTTAATGGAGTGACACATTCTGGAAGAAAAGATCATAAAAATCAGGGATCAGAACAAAAAGGGAGGCCCTACTATGTATTCCAATAGCTCATGTAGATACAGGTTAATTTTGAACCGACCTAAACCAGAATGTAGACCACAAATAAAGTCTTAGGAGATAATGGTTTCTTATTACTAGTGGTAGATCAAAACATTGTCGAAAAAAAAAAATATTACCTCCACCCTCTGCGCTTCCCCCAGTAATTTTCAGAAGTACATTATCTATTCAGGGACACTTCTAAAAAAAAAATAAAATTGCTGACTAGCTCTCTATACTGGAAAGGAGTCCATTCTGGCAACACTTTCTTCCATCCCCTGACAGTTTTTACTCTGTGCCAGGAAATGGGGTCACATAGATTTATCCATGCTGGTCCTATGCCATCATGGCATTATAGATGCTAGAAGGTTAAATAAATACTGAGTCTTCTTGTAACAGCCTTATCCTGTCATGTGAATAAAGTGTAGTTTATAATTTCATTTTAAATAATGAAATTAGCTGATCACCCTGTTGTTTGAACCCTGCTGAAGAAGTCAGTTAGTGTTATCACAAATATGAATGATGGATGAAATAAACAGCGGGAGAACAGAGATGGCATTTATTTTCTTTCTTTCTTTTTTTTTTTTTTTTGAATGTGGAAAAGAGAAGAAGATGTTCTCCAGCTGTGTAGAAAGAGTTCAAATCGCAATCACTACCCCATTTTGCACAAACCACTGGATTCTTTGGAGGGCTGGTTAGCATTCAGATAGTTAATGAAGAGCAAAGGAAAATTACTATTTTTACTGAAGACATACTTCATTTTGCTGGCTGAAGTTAGCTTATATTGCTGGGAAATGTGTCATACCCAATTTGTTCCTATAAAGCGGGGGAGATAAAATGGTTTGATGTATTACAAGCTAAGCTTTACAGTGGGGTGTAACTCTTAAACTCCTTTGGAAAAAGAGGGGAGTTATGATAATTTGGAAAGTTCCTCATAAGTTCTGGTTGATATTAAGAAATTGATGTGACTATTTGAATCTGCCATTTGATTACAGGACTGCATGCTCTGAAGGATCATTGCGGTTCCATATTTTCAATTCTGGTGGTGGTAGGCTGGTGGCTGAAACTGGGGGAATTTGGCCTGAAAATGTGTGAATTCAGAGAACAGAATCCCTGCCCAGGAGAAAGGAGAGGCACTAATGGTCTCAATTGCATCAGGCCAGACTCATCCCATATTCTGCGTCTTAGCATGGCGTCAGAAAAAAAAAAAAAAAAAAAAAAAGCCATGGGAAGGGTGCAGTAATACTTTCCCACAATACTTTGAGTTGCAGAAGTAATCTGACTTGCCTCAGGGCGATTCTCCCCTCTGAAAACCTGCTGCATGTTAATGCAGCCAAGGAACATACATAGGATCCTGTTATTTTTTATTTAGGTATGCAGACTGCCTGTGTACAAAGCCATGGTCCCCGGCCTGCGGCTGGTGATCAACAAGTTGTTTACCTGGCCTCTGACCTTGCTTGCGGAGACAGGAAATAAAGAAGTTAATTTGGAAATTTGCAAGGGAATTCGCAGGGGAGCTCAGAGGGGAAGGAGATGCTTGCGGCATGATATGTGGTCAGCGCAAAACGTGTTGCTCAAGAGCTATGTGAGTCCAAAATGAGACCTACTCGGCAGTATCTGCCGAAACTAGTCTTTGTCTTTCCATGAGGCATTTCTAAATCCTTGTAGAGTTTCTCAGCTTGTTTGCTTTCACCACCATACCTCTCTGCAGGGATGACTGGAATTGGAGGCTGCATTACAGGCTGAGCTCCGGCAAGGGATTAGTTTAACTACTGAGAAGTCCAGGAGGTCAGCCCGGGTGCTGGGAATCTGATGATCCTGGGGTGGGAAACAGCATTTCTGCAAAAAGCTACCAGAGAGGTCATAAAGTGGGTAAAAGAGCAGGACAATGTTTGCATCCCAGCACAGCGAGACCAAATTTCTTAGGTCTGAGTAGCTGTAACAGAGCCACCAGTTAAGTGGCAGAATATTTCATGCCATCTGGGTTTTTTTTGGAGGCGGCAGAAAGCATTCAAACATTTTCAGAGCCCTGAGACAAAGATTTGCATAAAGTAACCATAAGTAGACCTCTTCAGAGTTATATCAACTAGGTTATCTCCAGAACAGAACAATGATATTTCTTCTGAATAGATTTCTGCCCTACACTGCTTTGGCTGTGCCTTACTAGTGAACCAGACTGCACAGTCTCATGAACCACTGTTGCCTGCCCCTGTGAGGATGCTTTTTAGGAGGATTTGAGAAAGGTTTTGTGTTATTAAAATTCAGGTGGCACTGGGTTTATCAACTGTTAAAAAAATTATCAAGCCATGGCTCATCAATACTCACAGCAGGCAGTGCTGTGGGCTTCTGCTCAATTTCAGGTAATAGCAGTGTTGCCACCATATTAAAGTGAAAGATGGATGTGAATTAGAATATGATTAATCATTGTTGGCCTTGTTTGGCTGATGCATGTTTGCTTTTTAGGTAATATATATGTATGACTTTGTTGGATGCACAAATACCTATTATGCATGTACAGCCACACAATTTCTTTCAGGTTTAGTTAAAAAGAATGAATCATTTTTAAAGGAGTCAGGCACTTTGAATACTTTACACTGACATCACAGACAAGAACAAAACTTAACAGTATGCCCACACATCATGTGTATGCAATTTTTAGCAGCATTCTTTTTTATTATGAAAAGCAACCACAGGTGATTTAAATCATTGACATATTACAAAGATTCCATGTACTTTTGCTTATCTCTATTCCTATAGCTTTTTTCAGTGGCGGGAAGGTGAAAGAAAGGCAAGAGTTGTATTTAGTGAGACCCTGATTCTTCAGGACCTTTATAAATACCATTTTTTCTGACAGATATCTACACAATAATGGTGAAAAGCACAAACCTATTTCTTCATGCCTGAAACAGACTGACAAGGAAATAAAACTCAGATGATTTTCCATTTCTTTTTGGGTCTTACCATTACCCTTGGCTGGGTAGATATGTAAATATGGATTTGCAAATAGATATTTCCATGAGGCTGTAGCATCTATGAATTTTGAAAACAGGAAGTTTATGTAGAGGTGAAAAATATCAAAAGCTGCTTCAGGCTCTGCGGTGTCCACTTATATAGCCTTGAGATTTTTTCCAGCTCTCTGGATTTGATGTGTATCTTCTCCTTTGAATATGATTGTAGGCAAACTGGTTCTGATCTTTATATTACCAGTCAGAAAAAGCCTCTGAGCAGTTGTAAGGTGCTACGTAGTGGTGCATCCAGTCTTTTGGTGGAAAGCTAAAATATTTTGATAGTGCTTATTAGAGTTCAGTTTCAGGTACCTAAAATCCTACCTATAGGCCAAAGTCTCGTAAATAAATAAATAAATAAATAAAATAAATAAATGCAATCTTTGATGCAACGTAGTCTGGTCTTTAGGAAAAAGAAGCATGTCTTTCAAGAGAAATTCAAGGGAAGAATCTCAGATGAAGCTTTGGACTCATACAGGCTTAAGTCACTAAAACTGCAGCTTTCTTGAGCCATTTTTTCATGGACATTTTCAGTGAAAAAAAAAATATATATATCTTCTGTTGAAAACTCCATTTTAGGCTCATAGATAAATTTGAAACTTGTGCTTTTATTAGTCCCTCATGCCCAAACCAGCTTTTTCGGAATGAACCCTGGCCTTTGACTTTCTCAGCCACATCCATACATACCTTTGGCTGCTGCAGCCACAGCTGTAAGGAGCAGCAGTGAGACTCAAGCCAAGCCAAGAAGACTGGACATACAGTCACATTCTCTAGTTTTGTATTTAAGAACTCTTCACTTTTATTGGCAACAACCCTAGGACTTTAAGACTTACTGTTGCCTTTCTGAGCTTTAGCTAGGATACTCATGAGAGGAATCACACCATAACCAGTGAGACAGGAACTCAGAAATGCTGAGCTGTTTCACCAGCCCAGAATCTTTATTTCAATCCACCAGTTTCTCCCCACCCAAGTTATAATGATATTTCCTAATCCTCTCTTCCAGGGGGTGGAGACTTAAATGTTGTCTGGAGTTCCTGACAAGATCAGTTGTCATTTCTAATATCCTTGTTCTGCTAAATTTCCATTTCCTGGATGGATGTGTGAAGGGTGTATATTCTTGTGTATATGAAAGTGCACATGAATGTTACAGTTCTTCAGGCCATATATATTATGTCTCCACACGTGTTTAACTTCCTCTGATGTTAATGGAAGATATAAATGCCTTTGTGGACAGATGTTTTAGAAAAGGGAATGTTTACCTAGGTGGATGTCATGGTTTTGGCTGGAATATAGTTTATTTTCTTTGTAGAGGCTTGTATGATGCTGTGGTTTGCATTTTTGATGAAAGTGATGTTCATAACACACTGATGTTTTACCTGTTGCAGAGCAGTGTTCACACAGAGCCAAGGCCTTTCCAGCTCCTCGTGCTGCCCTGCCAGCGAGGAGGCTGGGGGTGCACCAGGAGCTGAGAGGGGACACAACCAGGGCAGCTGACCCAGGCTGGCAAAATGAAGGGAATCATAGAATCATAGAACAGCTTGGGTAGGAAGGGACCTTAAAGATACCCTAGTTCCAACCCCCCTGCCATGGGCAGGGACACCTCCCACCAGACCAGGCTGTTCAAAGCCCCACCCAACACGGCCTTGAACACCTCCAGGGATGTGTTCACATCCACAGCTTCTCTGGGCAACCTGTGCCAGTGCCTCACCACCCTCTGAGTGAAGAATTTATTCTTTATATCTAATCTAAATATACCCTCTTTTAGTTTAAAGCCACTTGTCCTGTCACTACACCCCCTGACAAAGAGCCTGTCCCCAGCTTTCCTGTAGGCCCCCTTTAGGTACTGGAAGGCTGCTGTAAAGTCACAGAATCACAGAATCACAGAATTTCTAGGTTGAAAGAGACCTCAAGATCATCGAGTCCAACCTCTGACCTAACACTAACAGTCCCCACTAAACCATATCCCTAAGCTCTACATCTAAACGTCTTTTAAAGACTTCCAGGGACAGTGACTCCACTACTTCCCTGGGCAACCTGTTCCAATGTCTAACAACCCTTTCGGTAAAGAAAAGGGCTTTGTCTTCTCCAGGATGAACATCCCCAGCCCTCTCAGCCTGTCTTCATAGGAGAAGTGCTCCAGCCCTCTGATCATCCTGATGGCCTTCCTCTGGACCTGCTCTAACATCCTTCTTGTGCTGGCGGCTCCAGACCTGGATGCAGCACTCCAGGTGGGGCCTCACAGAGCAGAGTAGGGGGACAATCACCTCCCTTGACCTGTCGGCCACTCCTCTAGTAATGCAGCCCAGGATACGGCTGGCTTTCTAGGCTGCAAGCACAAGTTGCCAGCTCATGTTGAGCTTCTCAGTATCCCATACCATGTGGCACCATGCTCAGCAATAAAAGCTAGGATAAGAAGGAGGAAGGGAGGAGGGACACACTGGGAGTGATGATGTTTGTCTTCTCAAGAAACCATTATGCATGTTGAGCTCTGTTCTCCTGGAAGTGGCTGAACACCTGCCTGCCAATGGGAAGTAGCAAATGTATTCCTTGTTTTGCTTTGCTTACACATGCAGCTTTTGCTTTACCTCGTAAACTGTCCTTATCTCAACCCATGAGTTCTCACAGTTTTATCTTTCTGATTCTCTCCCCCATCCCACCTGCGGAGTGTAAGCTAGCGGCTGTGTGGTACTTGGCTGCCTGCTGAGGTTGAACCACAGCAGTGGACTTTTCCTATTGATACATTTTATCCCATTTCTATAAAACATTTCTTGCCGTGGGAAATTATCAGAAAATCGTCTTCCTTACTGACCGTATCTAAAATCTGTTTCAGACTGTGTAATCAGTGAGTAGTTGAGAGAACCAGAAAGATCTCAGCTTTCTTAAAGCATAGGGCCTCTTTGGTTTAATCACACGCACTGCTGCAACATGGACAAGCTCCAAAGGCAGAACAGCGGTCCTAGCACTGCATCCTGACAAAAGGCAGGTGCCACTCCTGATCCCTACAAGTGTACAGGCACACAGAGCTCAGCAAGTGGGTTATGAAACCCTTCCATGACCATAGATTGACCTTGCTTTTAAGATTCTTGATCTAAAACCACAATGTGCACAGCAACACTCAACATAATGCACTGGATTTAATGAATGTCATCAATAGATGTGAGGATGGATGGGAAACCACCACCCTTAAAAATTAGTGTATGTATAAAAGAAGTTAATCAAATGGCAATCACTTTAGTGCCAGGTTGACCACTGCAATTTAATGCTAATAACATATCCGTTCTCTTTCATTTGCACTTTTAAATTGCAGTTTACTGTTTACTTTGTACCGGTATCATCAACTAAAACTCAATTTCCTGTAGACTACTGGAAATTTCAGGCAATTATAATTACAAGTCAGAAAGAAACCAGAGGCCAGCTGGACCCTGTGAAGTCCTGAGTCACAGCCAGGTTCACATGGAACTCACCAGGGTCTTGTCCTGCTCCACTTCTCCTGGCCCACTGCTGCAGACTGCAGTGAGCTGAGGCACACATTGTTCCTGGCTCAGCATCATCATCACCGTGGTGATGGAGATATGGCAACAGAAATATGCTTTGTGATGGAGCACCCAGGGGTCTCCAGGGAGCAGAGGCAGAAGCAGAGGGACTCTGCCAAGGTCCCTCTGCTTGCCCAGGAAGCAGGTGCTGCAGTGTGGGCAAGCCCCAAAGGCAGCACAACGGTGGCCTTGGCACCGCATCTTGGCACAAGGCAGGTGCCACTCATGATCCCTACTAGTTTATAGGCACACAGAGCTCAGCAAGTGGGTTATGAACCCCTTCCATGATCACAGATTGACTTTTGCAATGTGGATTGCCTGAGGGACAGACTTTGGGATCAGGCCACATGCTGCAACTTTCACTTAGCTATTTCCTCTTTGCATGTTTTGTCTTTTGCCATACACACCACTGTACTTATACTGCTATGAAGGTGTGGCAAACACCAAGTAACATAGCTTTTGTACAGCCATAATTACCTGCTCTACCCAGGACCTAGTACTGTCTTCCAAATGCTCTTCAGTTTCGACCTGACTTCTGCTAATGGACCTTTCTTTTGCTAGTCCATTATCCCAAAATACTTCATGTATGCTAAGGTTCTTCTAAAGCCTGGAGAATGAAAACTGTTTTGGGAGCTACAGCTCCATTCCTCTCCAGTACTAAGCCAACTGCAAGCCCTTGTGGATTGGGCCTGTACTTGGTCACGTAACCCTTGTGTTCAAAACAACACATTCACCACGCACTATTTACTCTTTTGTGCCTCTTTGCAATCAAAATCTACTTTGTTTTTCTTCTCTGTCTTAACTCATATGCTTTTCTTAGTCTCTTCTGTTTTCCTCTTCATTTTTCATATAGTGGATTCCTTTTCCTCATAGCCTAAGCTTTTTTAATTTTAGCTTTTCCTCATTTCTGTGCTTTTTCTCTCCTTTTAAATGCATATTTATCTTTTAATTAAATCACCAGGAGGCATATTTAGAGCCCCCAGGGTTCACTTTGAACTACGAAAAGGAAAAGGCCTACTCTGTGCTCTAAACAAAATGTTAATTTGAATTAATTGAAGGAAATGCTTTGCCTGTGATAGACTTGTTTCTGAATAATTAATCATTTCAGCCAGAAGAGTAAACATTATGGCCCTGGATTTTGCTTCTGGTCCTACCAATGTCAGTCGGAAACAACTTTGCTGATATGAACTGAATTATTCTTATTTTGATACTGGTTTGGGTAAAAACAGGCTCTGGCCCCAAATCATGGTGGGGAAATACCTTTTGGTCCATGTCATATCTAAATGCTGTGTGGTGCTATAGGTGCTCTCCCTGATATCTATGTCCTCATTATTAAGAAGGATGGCTTTCCTCCTCATTGCTGAAATGCAGTGGTAGACAGGGTAGGCAGCTGGGGTGGCTGGATCTCAAGAGCCTGTTGGCTGAAGGAGAAAAAGCCACTGATGGATGGTAAGATCCTACCTAGGGAAGGGCCCAGTGACAAGGAGAAGACTGTGGGGAGTAGAGGGTAGGGGCACGTGCCACCAACCCTAACATGTCCCTTGGCTCCTCGAGGTATTGGCCTGAAGGTAACTCTGCCACACAAGCTGCTGACTTGCAGTCCAGCCCCACATCTCCAGTTTGAAAGAAGAAATAAATACCATTTGCTGCTCTATTTCTCCTTCATGTGAATGATGAATTCTTTGGCTCTTCACAAATATGATGTGGAAGAGAAGAAAGACTGAATAAATCTGAGGTTGAGGAAGCTCCTCTAAACAGCATAAGAACTCTTTATACCCTTCTACCCTGCACTTCCTTTACCAAAGACTGATAATCTGTTCTCCTTCTACATGAATATCCCTGCACAAGAAGGGCAATTGCATACCCCTTTATACTACCTGAGAATCTAAATTGAAACAAATGCTGCAAAATCAGAAACTACCATTGATCAGTATTTGTGACACTCAGACACAGAGAAAGCATATCAACCAAGTCAACCGAGACAGAAACCGAGACAGAAGATATCTCAGACATATAACAGGTGTTTTACTGTATGATGCCGTTATTTAGTATTTGCCACAGTTCCTGACAAAAAAAAAAAAAAAAAAAAAAAAAAAGACCACTCTCCAGTGGATGTTAGTTTATTCAAGGATTCATAAGATTAGATAAATTAATGGGAGAGGCTCATAAATGCAAAGAGAAAAATTCCAGAAGCTTTGGGAAGGATTATGAGGGTGAGGGAAATAGCCTTTCTCATGTATCTTCGATACCTCCATTCAACAGTAATCTGGAAATTTCTCTTTGCATTTAAGATCTAGAGGAAAAAAGTAATTCAAGCAATTTCTTAATAGTTAAAAGGAATAGATCTTCTTACCCTTGGTCCCTTCCCAAGAGATTGGGACGTCACAAATTTGTTAATTGTATTTCTAGTCTGTACAGAAATCACTGCATTAGTATCCAGCCCTTCCCAATAGCATTTTGTCATAAATTCTATCAAACCACTCTTTCTCAGCATCTACTCTCAAGCCATGCTTACTAGCATCAAGAGAGTATGAGAGAGAAAGAAAGGGAGTCTTAGTCTTAGAGTCTAATAATCTAGGCATGTCAATGGGGTGAAATGCAAGTTAAAGCTAACTTAGTTTTATATAAAACAAAAAGGGAAAGTTACATGTATTTTGGCAATGTATAAGAAAACTCAGGTTTTCTGAGCAAACTTACTTATTTCTATCCAAATGATATTGAATTTATGATTTTTTTTTCTACAATATAGAGTAATATCAAAGTAAGAATGTCTTCAATATTATTTACCTTTAATAGAAGAACAATTCTTAAAGACTATCAGTCTTTACAAGGCACTTTTTTTTTTTACTTTTTTTTTTTTTTCTGTATCAGTAGTGATTATTAACAGGGATTTGAAGAAAGGTTATTAGAGTCTACTCTCCCTGGAATTAGAAAACTATGAGGTCTGAGAATATACTTCACTGAAATTTTTGATCACAGATTAAAAAACTGATTAAAAAATAGATTTGAAGAACAATGTTATTAATATTGAAATCAGTAATACCTCTAAAGAGATATAATTCCTTTCTGCTAACAGAACTCTTAAAGGGATTTATTTTCTCCCACTGAATAATATGAGTCTCAAATGTCTGAAGAGTGATGATTTTCACAATGAATTTCTAAAGTTTAAGAGACAGGAGAAAAAGTGTGTTTTTATGGAATTGCTCTTTGAGACATAAAGTTTGACCCTTCATTAATGGAGCCATGAATACTTTTACCAGTGCATCACTACTAGTATTTTGCAGTGTTTTAAAAAACTGAATAATCATTTATTTTCAGCAGATGGTAATAGTTAGCTGCCTTCTGCACCTGCATTTATTTTCATCCACTCACTAAGTTTTCTGTTAGGTTCCTCTTTTTAACTAAAAAATATGTCCCAAACAAGGGCTGTCCTTCATGTTGTACAGAGAGACACTGACATGCTGATGATGCTGTAGTCTTAGTGTTCTTCCAGGAAAAGCACCTGGACCTTATAGTCATTGGCCTTGAGAACCCAGTCAGGTACTCAAAGGTGATGCTGCCCTCCAGTAGGTTGTACAATGTGGTGAAAAATGCCCAGGAGCAGAAATACCCCCAAGAAGTTAACTACCTGAAAGGGGTCATAGACCTCATGTTCAGCACACAGGAGCAGGCAATGACCTGTGAGCTGAGGCTGAAAGGAAAGGAAAAGAAGAAAAGACCCTCAATAGAATAAAAGGTGTCTGCCTTGAAGGTTCAAGTTTTTCTGTGTTGATTTGTTTTAGATATATGACTTACCCAAACCTGAAAGCCTGACTCTTCTGCCCTGAACTTGAATGCCTGACCTTCCCAGAGCTGCTGTTGATCTGTTCAAGAGTCAGAGCCTCAAGTCTGAATCTCAGAGCATAACTAGAAACAGGTAGTGAATATTTAAACCATTTCTCAAATACACATCTTTCCATGGACTTTTTTTTTTTTTTTTTAATGGTGATTTCCACGTTTTTCTTCACTAATTTCTCTTTTCTTTCAGTGACTTTATGCTGCTTGGATTTTCCTCTTTTGCAAGAAGTTCCTTAATTACCCCAGTCCTCATCTTTCTTTTCTGTCTCAGTCCCTCTCTTTCTAGATCACTGGTCCTCAGGCTGTTTCCAAACTTCAAAAAACTCAGGCTTCAAATCCCTCCCTCCCACACCTTCCTTCTCTCAGGTGTTACAGATTAGATTAATCCAATAACCAATGGAACCCAATGCATGTTTATAAAACTAGCTTTAACTGCTTTAATGTGTTTAATTAAGAAGTCCCCAAACCCTTAGCTGCATCATGACAGCAAATACAGCAAATGAGTTTATTCATGTGATTGCTGTAAGAATTCCTGAAACTTGGCAGAAGAGGCCTGGGCAGGTATTGTCCATTTATGCTTGTACTGCTCCTGAGGTACCTTTTTAGAAGGAGATGCCATGGATCATCCTGCCTTATCTTAGTTTTCCCAGAACATTTTCTACCTTGAATTCAGCCCCATAAGTGATCGCCATAGTGTCAGTGCCAGGCTGGATACAGTTGGCTACTTATGTGTTAACCACAAGGTCATCTAAATATTGCTCTGAGCTACTCAACATACAGAAGAGGTTCTTCAGATCTGCTCTCATCCATGCAGGTGCAGAAGGCAGCTAACTATTACCATCTGCTCTCTGGAACTGAGTTTGCATGGAGAGCCAGAAAACAGACACCTGTTTGGAAAAGGAACTCACAATAAATCATTGCCAAATTATGTTGCAAGAAGGGTATGAGTGAACAAAAAAAGTGAAACAGGAGACAGACAACTCCTTCCACATTAACAGAAAAATAAGTAGGGTAAGAGGGACAAAGTTGTTGGGGTTGTAAATGATATGTACAGTCA
The DNA here is from genome assembly GCF_964035555.1 of Netta rufina. NCBI lineage: Eukaryota > Metazoa > Chordata > Aves > Anseriformes > Anatidae > Netta > Netta rufina. Next base: position 119,549,434 of record NC_140124.1, read on the forward strand.
GAAAACTGGAAACTCATTTGTAAAGTTCAAGGGAAGGTGCATGATAGTGCTGTGCTCCCTCTGAGGTCATAGCCAGTTTACATTATCTACCAGGGAAGTGCTGTTTGTTCAGCTTTGACTGAACCATGAGTAAGTCTACATTGGGCTATTAGCTTTCTATGGAGTGCTTTGTCTAATTTCTTACTTTCATTCCTTACTTTGGTTTCTTGATCTGCCACTATTGCTGCAGATTCACTGCGGGTTTGTCACTTCTAGCGAGTGCCTTCTGCTATCTCTCTCCATTCTTGCAGGAATGTCTGGCAAGTATCCTCACAACTTCACTAACTGCATGCAACACGACCATAAGAAGGAGCTAGTGCAGTTAGAAAATAGACTTGCTGGCAGTCCGTTCCTGACCACAGCATGAAAGTGAACTAAAATTACATATAATTAACCCCCCAGTATTTTCTGATAAATCCTCATAATATGGATCTTGTTTATCAGCTTGGATCTTCTCAGGTTCAGAACACCATATAAACATTTATTTAAATATCTTCTCACATCAGTTACTTTTGTGAAACTTAAGCATGTGCTTCAAGCTAAGTATTGTCCAAAATGCTGCCTTAGATTCAATTTCCTCCTTTCTGTTTCACTGTTCATCTTTGTCTTTTCATGCTTCATCTTTTCAGTCACAGCTACTTTGATTTTCTAAAATTAAAGTGAAACAAGCAATTTCCTCTCCAGAACACTGTGTTGTTGTGCTCTGTGAAGTTTTCCTCAATCCACATGGCCTTATTCTTCTGTTTTACTTCCACTTGTTAACATAGACTTTAAGCACAGATCAAACAATGATAAATCTTAAAAGGAGTATATTGATAGTTATAAACTACAATACACAAGTGTATGTTTAATGTCTCAGGTTACCTGGTACCTCAAGATGAGGTGACTCAGGAGAGGAAGTCACTAACAGAGCATCAAGGTTATTTAAAGCTGGTTTCCTTGTGTGTGCTGTTCCTTCGTTTTGGAAGGCACATGATTATACCATAATTAAGGCTTGATTTCATAAATAGAGCTTTGGCTTTTGCTCTGATTCAGTCTTTCCCTACTTCATATTTTCTGGGCATTTCCTGCCAAGCTTCATTTTTCTCCCTTAGCAGATTGGTCTCTGCCGTCTCCTGGTTTCTTTTACACCAAGTCCCTTTAGGCACCATATCACTTCTTTTGAGCTACACCTCCCTTTGAACAGTGGAGAAGCAGAACGGAAACTGCCGTTCTAGGAACTGGTAGTTTGGCAGCACCTTGCTCATGTCATAAATCAAACTGACAATAAATCGTTAGCTATTATTTGATATGGCTAGAACTGAAATGCATATTGACTTTGGAAGAGTCCTTTTTCCCTTCAATCCTTCTGAACAGTCACATGCTCTTTCTTTCTGTCCAAAAGTGAGGACTGGCAATGTTATCCCTGGGTATAGGAAATTAAAACACCTTTTCATCTTGTGTCCTAAATATTATTTGCTAGTTAGGCTAATGTTTTCATAAGGCTTTTTTGTTGTTCCACAGACTGCTAGCAACTGCGAAAGTTGTTTCTCTTACTTCACCCTAATGCATGAATTCAGCAAAAAGTGAGACAAATTGGAAGTGGAAAAGAGATTTTCTTTCTCATTAACAACATATCCCTGGAATCTATATTGAAGAAAAAGAATACTTATTGTAAAGTTATCTGTGGTTCAATGATAGATAGATAGATAGATAGATAAAATATTCATGTATTATTTATATACATCTATAGTAACAAGATGCTGTAAAGACCTCTTGGAGAAATTTAAAAAAAAAAAAAAAAAAAGACTAGAAAAAACAAATTGGGCCAAGGTTCTACATGTTGAAGGTGAAGCCAGAATGACCAGAATGACTGAATGCTTCCTGAATTAAGAAGCCCTGTTGGGTAAGCAAATGGAGCGTGTCCATCTGTGAGAGCGAGGAAAGGAGGATAAAATCCAAGGTTCCTATCCGAACCTGTTTTCAAGCCTCCTGGCTTCTTAATACTGAGGGTTAGATCTGGGAGCCCAAGCCAACTTAGGTTGAAACTTGTCCTTGGAGAATAAAAACAAAACAAAACCAAAAAAAACCAACATGCTGTTGAGCTGCAAGTGCATGTTTGCTGTACTGCTAAGAAGTGCCTGTGTTATCAGCCTTGGATCTTGGGAAAGTTGTGGATCCAGTGCACATTTCTTCAAGATTGGTAGCAGCAGCCTGGGTGTTCAGTTGTCTGATGATGGGCCAGGAAATTGAGTAATTTCTTATATTGATCATCTCTGAGAGCCCTGGTAGCTTGCAATAGTTTAACTTAAGGGATTGCCCAGAAGGACCACATGAAATGACTTCTGGCATGGCACAGGCTAATAATGGCAAACAGAAGGAGGGGCGTGCAGCAAAACTCAGTTCCAAGGCTGGGAAATATTCAAAACCATGATTGAATTGTCAGAAGTTCAGTGTGGAAATGCTTCCTTTGCATGCCTGGTTGTGTGAATGTTATTTTTGGTAACAGATGTGATCATTTATGGCATCGTGGAACATTAAGTTTACAGATGCTGCTAAGTGATAAAGTGGCACTGTTATAATTTTTTGTGTAAACTCAGTGCTTAGGAATTCAAGATCTTAATGACATTGGTGCAATGTGGTAAAGCGCTCATTTGTCCCACAAACTCTGCCAAGGTCCCTCTCTCTTACTCTGCTTGTAACAAGCACTGCAGATACAAACTGTAGAAATGTTTAGGATATGGAGATGTGAATATCCAGATAATACAAATTGATCTTTGCTCCTTATGCTCAGGAGACAGTTTGAATTTACATACAAATGTCATTTCCAAAGCAACCAGAAAAGTATTAGACTTTTCAAGGAAAGACTTACAGGCTATCTGAAATTGGCTTTTCGACTTCAATTTAATTTTAAAGGCCATATTTAGTTCTATTCCAGAAAAATACTCAGTAAAGTCAGTTCTGTATTCTGAACCAAGCTCAGTGAAGTCACTGGAGAATTTCTTTAGATTTCTCTTCACTGTATAAAAAAAAAAAAAAAAAAAAAAAAAAAAAATTCTGTTTGTTAAGATTTAAAATACCCCTAACTCCCCATCATGGAATATTAATAAATAGCTATTTTTACATGAAAAGTTCCCAGGTAAGTGCGACTTTCATGTGAAAGTCTTTAAGATCTTTCACTTTTTTACTGGATTTATATCTTCCAATATCTTACCTCATTTGTTCTTATTGAAAAGAATGGCAGACTGCTTGAGAATACTGAGACTGAACAATCATTGCATTTGGCTATTCTACTGTGTAAGATTATGTGATGCTGCCCTGCCTACAGCAAAGCCCCTGTGATTTACTACTGTCAAATTGATTTTACTCAGTTATCCAGCCTGCTTATAACAACTGCCTTTGCCAGTACTACCAGACTATGTGCAGCTGTAGCATCACCCTTGTGTAAGGGTGTCACCCTCTGTGAGGGTGAGATTTAATTGAAGTTTCTTCTATGTACCCCATTATTATGAGGTCTATGAGTCAAGCTTTGGGTGTTTTATGGAGTCCCAGGGAAAGGCATTTTCTGTCTCAACAAGTCACACTTATTTTTGCCTTTCTAAGCCCCAAGGTACATAAATTTGGCTCAGCTTCTTTATACAAATATAAAATTACCTTTCAAAAAATATCCCCTAAAACCCAAATCACTGAGTTGTATTGGGATGTACTGTTGTACTCAGACCCAGGTTTTGCTTTAAATATAGACATGGCAAAAACGAGTGTATAATAAGTTGCTCTTTTTTAAAAAATGGAGTTGAAAGACCTTTTTTGAAGAATATTGGAATGTGCAGTGAACCAAAAGCCCAAAATGTCTTTAGGAGAAGAAATATCCACTGTTTTTGGAAAGTATGAGATATTTATAGCTGTCTAAAATACCTGATGAAATGTTCTGGTGTCCTTGGAAAATATATAGTAAATTATTGTTTTTTTTTTTGGGTGAGAGAAAAAAATGCTTACTTTTAACCAACTTGAGAAAAGCCAAGCCCTTAATCCATGTTTCCTGCTGGCAGTTCTTTGTCGTGCTGTGTTATGAGTGAGTGCAAAGATGGTGAGTCATATTTTGTAAATGAGGGGTGAGAAAGACAGGAATTGTATTTTTAGAAAAAGAGGAAAACAAAATGAGACACAGAAACTGTTTAAAACAAACATGCTTTCATAAATACTCTCTGTAGAAAAAATGAAGGAAGCACAGAGTGTACATTTCAGGCCCACAGAAACTGTTGAAAACTGTGGAAGGCTGTGAGAGAGTTTTCTTATCCTGATGTGGTCTAGTCCGGAAAAATTACTTCTTGCAGCCAGAGAGCATTAAGAAATGGGTTTTATCAACATACATAGTATAATTGCAGGCTAAACTCAGAACAGATGTTGGAAATCATTTCAACTGGGTAAGGTTGTGATTTGGGATACTTAGCTGTTCATATCAGTAGAAAAAATGTGTTGTTTAATTTTTTAATTTTAAAATGAGTGGCACAGTTGAAAATTGTGATACACCGAAATACCATAAAGCTAGCAAAGATGTACGAATATTTCATACATCTAAATGAAATCCCTAAAAGTATATCTAAATAGATAATTCTGTCTGTCATTTCAGGGCATCAAGATTTAAATCAAATGCCAAAATCATCTATTCTAATACTAATAGAATATTAGTATTATTCTAATACTAATAATTCTGTGATTCTGTGATTCTGTGATAATTTATATCAGCAACAAAGAAATTATGTTATTAGCAATGTATGTAATATATGCTAATATATATGCAAATTAACGTTGTTATAAGTTAATATTCCTTATAAGATACTGATTCTTGTAGGGGAACATCCATTAAAACATGCTGATCTGGAATTAAGCATAGCTTAAAGGCGGTACAAGTTTTGCTGAAAAAGAATACATTATGTACAGTTAACCAAATATACAGTCACATTTTATATGCTTAATTATTATGTGACATGATAAGTTGCATTTCTTATTGATTACATTTAACTTATACAAAGTTTTTTATAGTAATTGTACTAAAACATAGAGTAAAATACACTTTAATTTAGTTAAGCAAAACTACAGTAAATATATGGGATAAAACCATTTTTTCTGTATATCAAATGGTTTTACAGTTAATACTTTTTTTTTTCTTATTGTTGTCTAATAAATAAATTCTACTCCTGTTAAGTGAATCAAAACCTTTAATCCCATCCTTCAGCATTTTAGACATAGTATATCTCAACTCCCACTGTCTCATATTCATTGATATAATGGGAAACATAAACCATTTTTTGTCCTTGTTTTCTGAATATTGTATGACATAGTTATGGCACTGGCCTAAACTGAGTAACTAAAATAAAGAAGATTGTCAGTCAAGAGTGGCAGAAGAGAAAAACGTGGCTGTTACTGAAAAACTCTCTATCACCTTAAGTGGTTTTGCTTTCAGGTTCTAAGCTGATCACTTTGCTCTGTACCAGTCTGACTTCCTTTAAAATTTTGACTGCAGATTTGGACATCTCAAAAACAACTTTTCTCCAATTACAAGTAATTTTTCTCTAAGTAAGTTACAGACAGCTCAGGGTATTCACAGGTGTCATGTCAAAACTAATTTTCAGTGGATGTGTTTTAAAGGAAAAATTACCCCACTTTTTTTTTTTTTTTTTTTTTTTAAACCTATTTTAACTTATGGAGAGCTCATAAGATGTGCTCTGTATTGGAGAGAACTGTGAAGTAGCCCATCAGTCCCACCTGCTTGCTACACTCCGTCCAAACCTGCCACTGCTCATGGCATTGGCCAGGAGTCCCTTCCAAGAAAGCAGTCCACAGCTCAACTGGCAGTACTTGCCTGCTGGCATCTTCCATGCTGTCCCATAGAAGAAGTATGCAAAGTGCAAGGTTTTGTTCTGAACTCTTTCTGCACATCTCTATATACAGTCAGCATATACAGGCACCATTTTACATGGCTACATACTGCTGTAGACACTTAGCTTCAGGCTCCCTTTTAAGTCCCAGACAGGTGATTTAAAACCACAAACACCTTTAAATAGCTACATACATGCCTGTAGATCTGCGTATGATTTAATTTACACTGACTATTGAACAGGCATTATTCGCCAGGTGTTCCTCATATTCTTGCTTTTCAGAAATCCATGCAGTATACAGATCAGATTCCTGAGATTAAATTTGACCTTTGAACGTGTGTATGCTCTCGTACCTCTTGATTTTACCTCTTGCCCCTAAGGAGACCTGTGTATAACATTTCCCAGGGAGCTGGAACAATCCTTAGTTGAGCTGGGTCGTGAGAATTTGGCAAGACAAAGTGCAGAATTACCCAGGCAATTGCTGTAGGGACAGTATGAATTGTTGCTACTATGTAAGCTTTTGCTTCCATTTATCTGGTTTGTATTTATTTATGATGCAGGAGTTATACAACTTGGACAGGCTCCTTCAATTACTTAATAAAATACAAACATGTAAATGTACATAAACATCCCCAATACACTGCTTTCACTTCTTATCTGCTAGAGCACATTTGCTGAATTTTACTCCTTCCAGCGCTGCTGGTAGTAAGTGTTGATTCAAAAAAAGAAAACAGGAAATAATTCTTCATTTCAATAATTCATGGAAAATGAACTGAAGCTATGATACCTGTGACACATGAGAGCACACATCTTAAACTGTGTTATTAGTATTCAGTGCTGGGACTGCAGCCCTGGAACATATGCTTAAAGCATTGCTAAACCCCTTCGGAACACCATTTCAATAGAAATTCAGTAATCGGTTGAAATAAGTCGACACAGAAAATTATGATATAATTGGAGCTGTTTAATTGCCTGTTATGTCCTTTAGTTGATCCCCTGAAACAACGTTATTAGTATTTAATGTGAAATTTCTGCAGTAAAAAAGGTGAATTTATTGGGTGAAAGGACAATCTTCCATTTCATGAAATACAACTGGCAGATGGAAACATGAAATAAAGTGCCTCCAGTCAGCTTTTACTATACCTGCTCATAAACTTCCTTGACCTGAGACACAAAAAAGAGTTTCTGTGGGACACTTATCATTTACTGAAGGATCTGCTCTTCCTCCACCTTCACAGCGATACAGGCGTTTTATAATTTTTAATAAATTATATAGCACTTCAGTGAAAAGTGTGGTTGAGAGAAATAATGTGGCTTGTGTTGTTAACATGTGAGCATGCCAAAGCATGACAGGCTGGTGTGGTGCTTAGGTTCCTTAAAGAATAATATTTTACATAGGATTTAAGAGTACAAAAGGTTTATTGCTGCCTGAGTGGAGCCTGTATACTCCAGCTTGTTTTACTTACTCTTTCCCCAATTTTTTTTTTTTTCAGTAGATGCCTGATCACCAAGCCCAGACCTGCTCACCTTGCTCCTAGATATGGAGCTTCAACAGGGCAAGCAGCAGCTCCTGTGCAGAAGCACAGTGGTGTTATGAGGAGATGTTTTCCACACACAGGAAACTTTGCAGCTGGGTAATTTGGAACAATTTGCTTTTAATTTTGTGCATTTATCTCAGATTTTTCACCTCTTCTTTTGCTCTGAGCAACCCCAGCCCATGAATTTATCTCACTGTCACGCAATGTAGTTTGGTGAGCAGGTTGCAGCTGCAGATGGCTTGAAGCAGGTTTTCTCCTCCAAATACAGAAACTCCTCCTCCTCCCCCGCTGCCCCCACAATATACCTCTCTGAGGACCACAGTAAGTAGTAAGTAACATTCAGTCCTGGATCCCAAAAGCTTTCCTCTGCAGATAAATATTTTAAAGTTTGAAAGTCCCTTGTTTCAGGTCATAGAGGGATAGGGAAGGAAAAAAAAAAAAAAAAAAGATTTAAACCAACTGCATTTTCTCCACCTTCCAGAGACACCCTCACAGATAGTGTTGGTCTTCAACATCCTCCCCATCAGAGGCAATACTTAAATGGGTATTTACTTTAAGGGACCTTAAGGGGACTGTGAGACTTCTTTTGTGACAGAAATAGATATGTTACTGGTCCTAGCACTGGGTATTTGCATAAAGCCTCACACACACGAACACTTAGATTAAGGTCAGTTATCTGTTACCTTACACATATGGTCAGCTATCCCACAGGACTAGGCTGATGCCATTTCCCAGATGGCCACAGGCTCATTAGTTATTCAGCCTCATTGGTAAAGGTTGGTAAGAAAGGGTCTTAGTAAGAGTTAAAGTGATTTGACAGTATTTTAAAGGGTCTGTTAGTATAGTTAAATGTGGAAAGATTTCTGTAGTAATTATAGACTTGGAGAAAACATAGTGTGGAGTTTTATGCAAGTTTTATCACTATTCTTTTGCATTCTTCTGAGTGGCGTTGACATCCTGTTAAAATATTCGTCAAGGGTTCACAATGAATTTGCAATGTTTAAAAAGTAGTTTTCTGCAGGCATTTTGGGTGCATATTAAATGATGCATTGCATAAAAGTTTGTGGTTTTTGTTAGGCTTTCACTGCTGCAATATGAGAATGGCTAATATAGTTTGAATATTTTTATTATCTCATTAAAATACAGCATTCCAGCATCTCCTTAAAATTGTTAGGTAATTCAAGAGCAAAGGATGTATTGTCTAATAAAAATTTTCATTTGCTGTGCTTTGTATTTTGGTATGAAACAATGGTAGAACACCATCAGTGGAAGTATTTGTTAAGATTACGTAAATTCTATGAAAACTGCCAGGATTTTAAAATCCAACACAACCACGTTACTGCTTCTTTACAAGACTGACCAACAGATGTGGTGAGGTCTGCTTTATGACATACCCCAAAGCCAGGTAGAGCAGTCAGGAAAACGCTGCTGACTTAGGGTGTGGGGGGAATTCCTGTGCAGCCCCAGCCGCCCAAACCAAGAGGGCAGTTACTCTTCAGTTCCTTAATTAGCAAAGCATTGGTGCCCCATCTTTTCCACCACAGGGTTTTTAAGAAAGACATGGAGCAGGAGAGGCTGGGAAGATCCCCCACAGGCTGAATGCCTGTGGGAAGACATGGTGAGGATGTGCAGTGTGAGATGGGATCTGAGAGGCTCCCTGCAGAAAGCCTCCCAAGCTGTGTGCTCACCTCACCTCCCAGCAGCGAGGCACAGCTCGAGGACATGGCAAGCAGAAATCCCAGCACAGTTTTCAGCACACTCAGCAAATTAACAGAAGTGTCTCTGTTGAATATGTAAGTGCGTTTAGGCACTTCAGACTCCTTGGCTGTGCTTGATTGTCTAATTTTGCATATTTTTAGGAATGAGGAATCTGTGCGTGACTTTGAACACTCTGTATCGTATTCAGTTATGTTTATTTTTAAAGTGCAGTGTGAGGAGAGAACATTTCAGCACAAGTGTTGCATTTCTTTAGCTAATAATTGACATGCTTTAACATGCATTTTCCATGGTAACTGAGAAGATTTAGGTATATCCATTGCCTTTGATGTCAAAGATTACCTCCTCGCCATCTGCAATTACTCATTTCTTTCCCACTCCCATAAATTCCCACTTTATCCACTGTGTTAAGTGAATGTTTGAGGAGCTGGACTGTAAACCAGATAACCAAAGTGGTAACAAACTACAGCATTTGGGCAGAAGTAGGTGGCCACAGATAAGGGCAAAAGCAAGATCTTGTACATTTAAGTTGGCTGTGTTGCCACAACTGTTGTGCTGTTGCAATCCGAGTGGGTTAGCACGATGGAGGACCCACTGTCAACACACTGGGTATTGACTTTCTCCTCCACAGTTCTACAATGTGTGTATACAGCTCTTGGATCACCTGCCGTCATGACCCCAGAATGACAAGATGATTAATATCAGATGAAATTTATACAGTGAGCCAAGAACCTTGCTGCACATACTTTATTTCTGAAGGAGTGGTGTTAGATAGTGACACAAAGCAGTTTTCTAGAGAGGGGTCAGTGATGGACAGGAATTCCTTATGATAATAAGGAACTTGACATGAGAAATCAGTCTGCAAACACTAAAATCAAATCAATGGAGAAACAAGGCAAGTATTTGGATTACATTCATCCCTGCTTTATGTAGTACATTCCTCAGGGCCTTGCTCCAGTGTTTAAACTTCCCACCTAAACAGTATTTCTTTCTTAAACCTACAACCACCATGTCCCCTGTTCAAGTAGTGCTGGCTTCAGAAAGCAAAGCAGCAGAGTGAGACAATGGCTGGGGCCACCAGCTTCCAAGGCAGCGTCCTCAGGTGAGTCTGCCTGGGGACGGAAACCCACCTCGCTGCTCTGTGACGAGGCCGGTCCCACTGTCACTCAACATCACTCAAGAAACACTTAAGAGAGCAAGAACCATTTGTAATGTTTTCCCCTTCCTTCCCAAAAATAATCACGGTTGGTAGGTTTTTTTTGTTGTTGTTTGTTTGTTTTTTAAATCTTGCATTCTACTGCTTTACATTTATAAGTGTCACTAAGTGTATATTAACTAGGATGGGCAAATAGTTTCCACAACTCCTGGACTGTTTTTACCTCCCAGCCTCATTGAAGAGCTTATAAAATGAGTGTGCCTATGCCTGCGCATGTATATGTATGTACACTTAGGGACAAGGTTTAGTGGATAATATTGGTGGTAGGGGAATGGTTGGACTAGATGGTCTTGGAGGTCTCTTCCAACCTTAATGATTCTATGATTCTATACATACGCACACATATACAAAACAGGCACACATATTTTTATGACACTTTTATCCGACAGCTGAAGTGCTATTTTTTCTACTCAGAATATATTCTCTTCCTCAGTTTAAAACATCTTAAAGCTATTTACAGTCTCAGGGGAAAAGGATAAACTAAAGAAAATATACTGTGAACATGAAAGGTGCTCAACAAGTGCCTCAACTCTGCCTTTAAAGAAAAGGGAGTATGAGAGTGTAAAGCATGTGCACCATGTGCATCCCTCTCTGGCCCATCAGTATCCTTCAAAACAGCATCCTATAGGAGCGTTTCAGTGGCTGCTTGCCTCACCCCCCTCCTCCCCCCACCAGGTGCCTCTTCTCCTGAAAACCTCCCTCCTTTCTGTCCTCCAACTCCTCCAGGAGGTAACAGTCCTCCTTAGACCCTCTTGGTCTTTCAAGCTCAGAGGCCAAGGATAAAGAACAAATGAGAGCAAAAATAAAATAATCATAGAAAACAAAAACAAAATAATCAAGTGTTAGCTTACTTCAGCCAGGAAGTAGTGAGAAGATGCTGTTTGTGGTTTGTGTACCTTTTGGAGCAAAGGTGATGTTTTTAAGCAAACTCAGGTACATAAGGAAAATGTCACTCATTACAATCTAGGAAATACAGTTTGAAGGAGCATATTGTGAACAGCAGAGTTCATAAATAATCTGGTGTGCTACATGCAATTACACAGATGAACATTACTGTTTAATCTGGGGAGTATTTCCATAGTTAACTGCCAAAGGCTTGAAACTTCAATTTTGTTATTGAAATATAACTATAAAAGCCACAGATTGATAGTTAATACAGTAATCATACAAACAGATGAGATATATGAGTTAAATTATTTGCCTTTTTTTATTTTTTTTTAATGGATTAGTAAGGTTCTACTTGTGCTTCTGAAACAATGCAATCCCTTTCTGTTCCAGACTCCAACAAGGGACTTAACATTTCAAATGTGTTGATTCTTTTTTTTTTTTTTTTTTTGCTTTAAATGCCTACACTGATGTATCAGTGGTTTTTGTGATTCTGTCTGCTCAAGTGCTGTTTTATCATGGAATGAATTGATCATTCTGAACAGAGAACACAATACAAAATGAAATAGACTTGAAGGTGCTTTGTGCACAGAATATAAGTAAGAAGCACTCAAGTACTGAACACCTCGTCATTCCTCCTACTCAGACACCTAGGACTGGGTACCCGGGCCATACCGTAGGCGATTTAAACTGCGATTTAAAGTCCTTCATTAATTTACAGAAAGATAAGCCTGAAGCTGAGTGTGCACCTCCATGCATGTGGACATTTCTAACTCTCCACCAGCTTCTTAAGAGTGTATTAAAGCCATTTTGTATAGAAGGGTGGAAAGAACTGATTTCTTTTATTATTTTTTTTTCTTTAGGTGGAGATGATTGTTGGATTTTGAAACTTTTGCAGTTGGTGATTTTTTTTTCAAGTTTTGTGTGTTATCTTTTGGAATCTCACATATCTTGAAACTTCATTTTATTTTCCAGATGTGACATTTATATTCTGTCAATACACGATGGACTGCAGTTCATGAAGCTACTGTCCAGTTAGACAGTAAAGGATTAAATAGCCCAGCCAAATTTCTCCTCAGCCTCTGGAATTTTTGTCAGTTAACTTTAAAGAGATCAAGACCTTCAAATCCTAATGCTGAGACACTCTTTTAGTACCCTACACTCTTCATTAAGAAACTAATTTCTTGGAGGAAGTCTGAAACCTGCATGTCACCATTTCCATGGGTATCAGTAACTTGCACTGTTAAGAAGCAGTTGTGCTACGAAAGGGAAGCTAATGGTAAGCACCAGGGAAACTCACTGCCTAGATGCTCTTATTGGAGTAAATTTCCAGAGAAGAAACAGAAATTGAAGAGGGCTCTCCATTCCAGTAACATTTCTTCCAACCAACACACTGACCAGCTGGCCATAATGTTATAGTTTTCTGAGTCTGCAATTAGCTTTATATTCTCTGCTTGCCTGCATGCTCCTAAGAGAACTCATCACAGCACATAATAATAATAATAATAATTAAAAAAAAATAATAATAAACAGTTTATAAAAGTAAGTTGAAAACAGCTCTTAACTACTTGATAATGTTCCTTCCCAGACTGGTTATTACTAAGTTGTGCCACAATGTGCCATGCATCAGAAATCAAAAGGTGGTTTCTTCCCCAAGCTACCAGTCTTTCAATGCTCTCTCAGAGCCCGTGTTTAGTTTTGGCTGACACTAGGTGCTGTATGTGCTGGAATTTTTTTGTTAGATGAACAAACGCTAATTTGGCATTTACTTGGATAACTTGACCAACTCTGAATATGGTTTCTTCTCCCTTCTGCCCAGATAGGGGCAGCAAATGCAAAACCCAGAAGTACATAATGGTATAGCACGGACTAATGTAGGCCACTGCTTCTATGGGAATGTCATGCTCAATGGACCCAGATATTCTTGTTTATTCTTTGGCCAGTCTTCATCACTCTTGTCTGACTGATCAGTGCTGTAGGAAAACAAAGTGCTACAGAAAAAAGGTCTTTTCGTCTGACATCTGATAGCAGACATGACAAAATCATGGGCCAACATATTTTTATTTTTAATAAGTTTAATAATACTATGCTGGGGAAAAGTAACAAGAGGTCCCTATATACATTTTCAAAACTTGGAGACAAAACCATACCAACGTGAAATGTTCATTTTTTTTGCAAATAAAACCAAAATCCAAGCAACCACATTACTAAAGGTTTCATTTATCAAAATATCTGTAGCTCAGCAGCTTTCAACAGAGATGTTTTCATACAGAACAAAAATGTTATTTGAGGTGTTTGTTTTCGCTGTCTTTCAGTGCAATATGTGAAAAATAGGGTCCCATGTTTCCAGTCATACAAGTTATATCAACCTTTACATGCTGTTTGTCCTCACAGGTTGTTTTATTTTGTAGCCTCCTTTCCAGCATGCCTTTTGGGCACACTCAGAGAGGTGTATGGGTGGTTGCAATGATGAGCAGCTCTCACTGCACAGTCTCTGTGATGCCACAGCCCATTGGTGTGGCTGAGGCTTGTTTCATGAGAAACAAAGAAATGCTGTGCTGGAGGAAAGGACATGATGTGCTGACCAGTGTAGCAGGAGGTCAGACTTGCTGGTTAGGATAACAAGGGTATTTTGGAATCTGAAGTGAGGTGTCTAAATGTGAACCAAAGAGCCCGTGTGTGTCCTCCCATTCTCAAGTGCTGAGCACACAGTGCCCTAATGGTTGTTGCTGGGGCTTTAGTTCTGTGAAAGGGAGTGAGAAGAAAAAGCTGATCTAAAACTTGGTTGGCAGCCAGAACTGGAGAGAGCAAAGACTCCCCATGAAGAGGATTTGGCCCAGCACTTTACACTTGTGACAAATTTAGGAGTAACTGGCAATACTACCCTGCTGGCCAGTACACTGGTAGAGGGTAAGCACCAGTGGATTCTGGTGTGTTTTGTTTTGTTTTTGTTTTTGTTTTTGTTTTTTCCCTTGCCCTTAACCCAACACTTAAAATATCAAGCGATTTTCATTTGCTTAGTTTGGGGATATTTTGGTGATATTTGTTCTCTGTTGTGTTTGTTTATTTGTTTGTTTAAGACTTAGCACAGGCAGCTGCTTTCAGATCTGTATCTGCTTGAACTCTGCTTTGTCCTCCAGTCACCTCAGCAAGTCTGGGGATGAGGGCAGAGCATGGGCACAGCTCAGATCCATGCTGATGACAATGTTCTCCACACTAATGTCCTTTTGCTCTTTTCTGGACAATATACTTTGTGTGTGTGTGTGTGCAACTCAGTTTTAACAGAACAAAGTTAAAAGTATGAACTTTCCGTTAAAGAGAAATCCTACCTGACATTGCTTCATTGCTTTGGTGGTTTTTTTTTGGAGCTGTTGCTTTTGATACACCTTAGGCAGGACCAGGAACAGTCACGCTCTGATCACAGTGAAGCCCATCTGAATGCTTCTCCTTTCCCCTTGCTGTCACCACTGATTGTGATCAAAACTGAATCAGAAACCCATTCTTCTATTGTTTGCCTCAATACTTAAAATGTTAATTACTTAATCATTGTGAGAATGGTTTTGTTCTCTTCTATGATATAATTAATTTTTAAAACCATGGGAATTAATTGTCCTAAGAACTTACTTTCTTCTCTGCAAGAGAAAGTGGAAGATAATTTGTTTCCCTGATTTAGGATGTTCTTGCTTTCTAGTGTTGCAGCTGTCATGATATGCACGCCTGTTTTCTCAGAATGACATGAACTTGGAGCTCACTGCAATTGTAGTTGTCATTTTTCTACCCACCCAGAGACACCTGGGGTACAAGTTTCTCTTCAAGCATTTAATCCCCAGAATAATATGTGATGGCCATGCAAAATGCCATGTTTTCTGCAGCTAACATTCCTCCTCCAGCTGCATAAGAACTGGTTCACCCTTTCTCAGCATTATGAATGCAGCAGGCAGGGAATGGTAGGGGCAGGAAACAAGGGGAGAGGATAAAATCCCGTGCTGTGGTCATTATTCTGACCTTTTAATCTGTAGCTGCAACCACTCCCAACAGGAATAGATACCAAGACAATTCCACTCTGAAAAGCATCCTGTTTAACTGCAGTGAATTCAATTTTCATGGTCTCTTCTGGTCCACAGACACAGGACACATTCTGGGTTAATTTCCCTTAATATAAATTGTGGTGGCAGCTTTAAGAGAACAAAAGAAGTTTTCAGACATACAGTGTCACAATCCTGACCTTGGTGAGGGCAGCAGTTTTGCACTTACTGAAGGTCTGGCCTCTGTCTGTGCTGAGCAACAGCACAACAGCCAGGAAACACCTCCCAGATTATGCTAACTATTCATTCTTTGTAAAATGCTTCTGTAATTCTCCAGCTAAAATCCATGTGATTGAGATGCTCTTCTCAGCCAGGGCACTGCTCAGCATAGGCAGAGGTGGGAGGTAGAAGGGAAAAGCCAAGGGATTTTACCTTGCTATCTCGGGAGGGCTGTCCCACCTCCTGTGTGGGACAAAACCAGTCACCATGTTGGCTGATTCCCCAAATCCCATGTCTTCTGAATGCAGCACCCATTGGAGCTGTGACCCCTAGTCCTTATTTTGGTGTAGCCAACGCTGACAGTGGTGGGGGATTTTCTGGCAGGAGTACAGCCATTTCAGACTCTTTAACTACTAGGTACAGTACTTTCCATTCTGGTTCAGCTAGGTTAGATCTGCTCTTAAATTAGAATTTAATCTATTTGAATATATTTTGAAGGCAGAAAAAAATTTCCCTGTAGCAGGTCCCTATCTGCTGCCGATTCTCTTGCTTACTGTAACACTGATATAGTGTTTGGGGGGAAAAAAATCATCAAGGCCTCACTTACGAAGCATTAAGAAGTTAAGAAGTATTTTATTTAATATCTGTTTATGAAACGTGGTACTAGGAGTTTGGCTTATCCAATCAAGGTACAGAAACTTATTGAGATACAGAAGCTCATATTTTCAGTCAAAGCAACTCAAACCTTGATTTTGAAGTAGCAAATATCTATAATGAAAAACTGATGAATTATTTATGTACTAAAACCATTCACTTTTTTTTTTTTTTTTTAATCAATATATTTAAAAAAGACAAATACATGCAATAATTCAATGAGTGACTAACAAATTCCAATTAGGAATAAGAATCATATCGCTAAGGGGGAACTCTCATCATAAGTTCATTTTATGATTTTATTTTGCTAATAGAATTATATTCTATAATAATAGGACACTTGACCTCACAGAGAACAAATTTTTAAGTTGGCTTCTAAGACATGACCTCTTCAGTTAAAGTTTCAATGCTCTATGAAACAATGCATGCTATTAAAATAATGACATCCAATCCTACATATATGTGCTGTGAAGACTTTTAGCACTCTGACATTAATTGCTTATTTGCTATTCAGCATCACACTTATATCTTAGTTCATTTATACATGTTTATTAAAAGAAATCAAATCTGACTGAACAATTTCTTCTGCAGCTCTACAAGTGTGAAGATGTAGGCCCGGTATATGCTTTGAGCAAGGAGAAATAGCACTGACAACAGTACAGAAGAGCATAGTTGACTTATAACAAGTACACCAGTATTATCACAGATGTCATCCTCTATAATTTATAGAGCAGTTTGGATTTCTTTTATGTTAAATCAGTCATATTTATAAATGGGGAACAGACTGTAGAGTTACATGAATGTACAACTCTTAACTTGTAGGGTAACAATTGAAAATGACTTATTTGTGTTAATAGGGCTAAATGGCCTTCAGATATGAAAGGGAAGATATAGAATGGCCTTTTTTGAGCTGGTAAGTTGGTTGACTGAAAAGTAAGATTCATATTCAAGGTAAGGGGTTTGTAATCCCTGCTCATTTAGCAAGGAAAGTTGGTTAGTGACAGTGGAAAATAGTTAAAGCCTTCAGTCAAGTATTGAAATGTTTACTACTGGATGAACAATGACAGCATTGCTGATGACAGACACACACAGCCTATAGCAGGAAAACCCAGCAATCCAGGAGAGTACTGATAAAGAGTTATGATGCCATTATCTGTCATGAAGTCCATGCAGACAGGGCTCTACAATTTATGTAAAGCCAAAGTCAAGTGGTAGACCTGAAGGAGACTGAGGGGCCTTGAAAACTACCATGAGATAGTGATTTGTGGATTTTATATGGGTCTTTTCTTTGTAATTTGAAGCTTGATGGTATTGGTGAGCTGTCAGAAAGACTTTGAGCAAATACAGTTTTATTGCAAATCATCCTCCCAAGGAATAAAAAACACAATCACCTTGCATGTTTGATTTATAATTAACAGAAATAAAACTCTAATCACAAATGTAGCTACCACATCTAGACATAAATATTTTATGTAGTTCTTCGAAGTTACATATAATGTGCACTGGAAAAATTGAGTATTATAGCAAATGAAGTTATTAAATTAACCTTTAAATGAGAAATTCTGGAGTCTCATATTTGTTGAAACATTGGTGTGTTTGAATAATGATTCCCAAAGATACAGCATGTAATAAAAACAATGCTTATCTTTCTGCAGACTGTACAGAAATATAAATGTCTCATAAAATTAGTAAAGATTAAAACCTTGAGGTTGAAAAGACTTTTCAAATAATTAAATAATCAATTTTATTATTTGAATTCTGCTTTCAAATGCATTTATAAATGATATATATTTTTAAGGTGTGAGCTCTTCTTTAAGAAGGGTCATCATCCAGGTTTTTCTTAGATGAGACAGTGGGCTTAGGAGCTTCACTTGCAGGCAGCTCCTCTGCCTGTCTCTGGAAGCAGACAACTGTCACAGAAATGGCATTAGAAGTGCCTGTATCTCCATCGGTGGCTTATCTAAGCAGTACATAGATTTGAAGGACCAGATATTGGAGGAAATCTCAGCTGTAAATGTGTGGAAAGTCTCTGTGAAGCTGGGTCACTCCTTTGGTGCGAGGGGAACCTGAAGTACCACACATGAGACGTTTAAACAAGTTCCCAAGTCCCACAATTTCACTGCATTCAGCATCCCAGTTTCCAGAGGCACAAGTTATGTGTGTCACTCCAGACAGCCCTGCTGAAAGTGCCAGTCCTGTTTTGTAATCTGCATGTCTGGCAGATGGCATATGTGATTAGTATTGATTAGTCAAGGCTCTGAAAGGAATCTGCTTGAGCGGAGCAGAAGAGAGCAGTTGGACATCTGCACAATTGCCTGCGAATACCACAGATGGAATCTGTCTAAGTCCTTACTGTGGCCATATCAGAACTTTTTGTATCTTATATTATTGTTTGTTAGAGGTTCTGCCCAAAAAGCTGTCAACTGTCCATTTCACCTCCTTTCCTACTTCTTTCCCATGACTGAATAGATGCTGCAAAATGGAGTCATGATAATTCATACAAAAGATACAGCAGCCTTATAATAAAGCAGAGAATGACAGTTGTAGAAGCCCTGTATATATATATGTACATATGTAATATGTATTATATTATTGCATATGGTGTATTGAGTGGGTGATTGCTGATGAATTTCTTGTTAATGGCATTATAGGACTGTTAAGAGAAAAAGTGAAACCTGAATCACACAGAATCACAGAATTTCTAGGTTGGAAGAGACCTCAAGATCATCGAGTCCAACCTCTGACCTAACACTAGCAGTCCCCACTAAACCATATCCCTAAGCTCTACATCTAAAATTCTTTTGAAGACTTCCAGGGATGGTGACTCCACCACTTCCCTGGGCAGCCTGTTCCAATGCCTAACAACCCTTTCAGTAAAGAAGTTCTTCCTAACATCTAACCTAAAACTCCCCTGGCGCAACTTAAGCCCATTCCCCCTCGTCCTGTCACCAGGCACGTGGGAGAACAGACCAACCCCCACCTCGCTACAGCTTCCCTTGAGGTACCTATAGAGAGCGATAAGATCGCTCCTGAGCCTCCTCTTCTCCAGGCTGAACAAGCCCAGCTCCCTCAGCCGCTCCTCGTAGGACTTGTTCTCCAGGCCCCTCACCAGCTTCGTCGCCCTTCTCTGCACCTGCTCGAACACCTCAATGTCCTTCTTGTAGCGAGGGGCCCAAAACTGAACACAGTACTCGAGGTGCGGCCTCACCAGAGCTGAGTACAGGGGGACGATCACCTCCCTAGCCCTGCTGGTCACACTGTTTTTGATACAAGCCAGGATGCCGTTGGCCTTCTTGGCCACCTGAGCACACTGCCGGCTCATATTCAGCTGACTGTCCACCATCACTCCCAGGTCCTTCTCTGCCTGGCAGCTCTCCAACCATTCCTCTCCCAGCCTGTAGCTCTGCTTGGGGTTATTGCGCCCCAGGTGCAGGACCCAGTACTTGGCCTTGTTGAACTTCATGCAGTTGACCTCAGCCCATCGGTGCAGCCTATCCAGATCCTCTCCAGAGGATCCTATCCAGAGGATCCTAGGATAATCCTATCCAGACCTGGCTTATAAACAAGTCTGCCAGAAAAGGTGGAAAGAGTAGAAGAGGTTACAGTAAAGAGTAAGACTATTCAATATATTGTTTAGTTTGGAGATAAATAATTTCTCCCTCTCTCACCCCTCATTTAAATAATAGATTACTTATTTTCACTGTGAAGACAGTTGATTTTTCATTTGAAAAGACTCCTCTTTTACAGTGGAGTTATACATTAATATAGATCAACTCTAACTGGAATCCCTTTGCCATTCATAATCATTTTCTGACTGTTCTGGCCATACTGGAAATGTCAAGGTAGGAAAGGGAGACTGGAAGTCATTGTCTACCTTGCAGGATTTCTCTGAGTAACAATAAAGGCGCTGTAGTATATTTGCATTTGTGTTGCTGAACTGTATTGTGGTTCATATCTTTTCCCTTCTTTGTGCCAGAGACTTTAGAAGAATATGAAATAAAGAGCAGAACTTTGTCCAGCTTATACAGAAATATTATGATAATATGTAACCCTCCAAGTAGGAGAATTCAGGTAAATGAATGGCAAATCAGTGCACAAATCAGTATTCGCCTCCAGAAGGACCATGGTTAGAGCATCACATTAGGGCCAGCATGCCTGGCAAGGCAAGCAGACTGCAAGAGTCTTAAAAGCTTTCTCTTCCTTTGAAAATTCTGGTTGCTGCTTCCCATTCCCTTTGTATTTGACCATTCCTACCTGATCCATATGGATGGGAAGTGTCTATTGTAAAGCTGGCTTTGTGCCTTTGTAAGGGGACCTGGTTCCCTTCTCAGCATCCTAGTGCTGGTGCCAGTAGCACAGTGGGCCTGGTGTGACCACAGAGGTTTTTTGTTTCTGAAATGCATTACTAGAGAAGTGCTGGAAGAGGTTAGAAACTAAAACATTACCGTTTTTACTCATTTATGAAAGCTGTGCTTCATAACAGAGGCTTTGACAAAGTTAACAGGCAGCATATTCCACTAATTGCAGTTCATAATTATCATCTCAAGCTTGAATGGTCCCAGTACTCACAGAGTGGAAAGAATGAGAAGTGAAATAATCTGAAACAGCAAGTGTGTGTGTTGCCAATTTGTCTTCTTGTTTCATTTACCTCTGTATGTGATCCCAGCATAACTTTTTCCATTGTGTCTGAGCCCTTCCATCAGCGTACCTGCCCTCATGGTTCTGGTTCCTCCAAAATGAGATGTACCTCAAAAAAACAACACCCCCCCAAAAAAAAAAAAAAAAAAAAAAACCAACAACAACAACAACAAAAACTTTTCTGTAAAAGTCAGTTCTCCCTTCCAGCTTGTGGAGAATGGCATTGGTCTCAGTTAGCAGCATCAAGACCAGGAAAACTTACGTAGACTGTATACAGACTCAAGTCCAAAGCCTACATGATGCGAAG
Organism: Netta rufina; assembly: GCF_964035555.1. Lineage (NCBI taxonomy): Eukaryota > Metazoa > Chordata > Aves > Anseriformes > Anatidae > Netta > Netta rufina. The sequence goes on from NC_140124.1 coordinate 119,570,529, forward strand.
TGTTACATGATGCCAAGAATGTATGGGTGAATGTCTCTAACTGGAGAATCAAAGAACCAATGTCCTTAAACTATCAGAGGAGTTAGTGAGTGACAAATAGTGCAATATTAAGGTGGAGTCCTTAAAAATGCCGGTCTGGTTGTACCCATGATAACATTAATGTACACAACTCCACTAACAGAACTTTGGTGTCATAAGCCTTTGTAGATTGGTAGATTCTTGAGCAATGCCAACCAGTTCATGGCTGTTTATAGACAGAACATGAGGACTGCAGGGACACCAGAAGGAGACCAGTGCACACGTCCTGATGTCTGTCCAACATCCTCCCTGCGGTGATACATCTGCAAGTGAATGAGGATTTGGGTGGTCATTTTATAAACAGATATTCTAAATGAAAGTGCTAACTTTAATAACTGGTGCCAGAATTATGGAGAAACAACTCAAGTTTTTATTACTGCATTTTCACAGCTTTGCTGAGCATTGCAAATACGTTGGATGAACTAATACAGGGGACAAGATAGGTGCTTGTGTGTGACACTAATTCAACTCATCTTTTCTTCTAAGGAATATAACAGTGCTGATTGAGGAAGCAGTATGACTTTAGTGCTATCAGCATGAAGAATTAGTATTAGATACCAATGACAAAAGAACAAGAAGATAAGATGTGAAATGAGCAGTTGGTCTAACCACTGGCACACCAGAACAGTTAAAAATGAAAGAGAATTCAGGGAAATGAAGACCAAAAGGACAAAGATTGAGCCAGAAAAGCCAAACTACAGCTAGAAAATATGTCGAGCAAAAGATATAATGATTTACATTGCAGGGAAAAGGATTTTGCAACAATTGTTGTGATCCAGGAAAAAGCATCCAGACAGTAGAGGCTTTATAACCCTTACACTGTATATTTTAGAGATTATATCCTCTGTAAAACAAATAATGTCTTGTTTGAACACTGAAGTTAGAAAGGCCTTTGATTAGATTTGGTTTTGCTTCACAGCCCTACGGCATATGTACATGCTCTGGTTACAAATAATAAATAAATAAATAAATAAGAAAACAAGGGAAATGCAAGCAAATAGATATATTCTTTCTTTCCATATATATCTATGCAATAGCTCAGTTATCAGTGATTATTTATTTTCAAAGTTAGGTATTACATTAGTTTTTTTGCCATTCAACTTGCTAAAGGATCAATGTTATTAAATGCATTCATCAATCTGTTTAGAAGGTTTGTTTCAATCTGTTTTCTTCTAATCTATCTTCAGCACCTGAGACTTTCCATATGCCTTTCCCAAATTAAAACAGCATTGTCTTGTGCCCTTTGCCATAGAGTTGATGTGATTTAACTTAAAACTAAGAAAAAAAAAAATGTGGTCAGCTTTCTGAATCCTTCAAATGCATTTGCTTAGCTGAATGTAGAATGCAAGTTTAGAAAGACAAGAATATATAGTGTAGGGCTTGCAATTAGTTAATAGGGGATCTGACCAGACAAAAGCTAAAGCCATTAAATTCCATCGAGATGTTTGCCAGTGAAGGAAATCTCTGCATGTAACAAAGTAGTCTGGGAAATTTTACCAAAGTTCACACACCTCGCAACACTTCTAGGGGATCTTTTCTCTTTATTTTGCAGGCTGTGGAAGGGAATGATTGATACAAGAAAAGAACTAGTGCCATCAACACCTGTTTTGACAGATTATTCAGTAGACTATTGACCAATAGCAGCAAGTGCCTGCATATTCAGAAAGGACAGTACTTACAAAAAATAGCTGGAAAGAAAAGAAACCAGATTCCTGAAGGAAGCAACAGTGCATCAAGCGGATTTAGGTCTCAGAGTTATTACCTGGGTGGACGCCCAGAAGCTGCATGCTTGGAAACTGGGTAGGTATTTATCGAGTGAAAACCTGATTTCTTCATGTGTGGGTGTGGTTGATTGAGAAGTGTTTTGCTTCCTTTTAATCAGAACTGGTCAGTAGAAATAACCATCATGCAGGCATAGTTTAAAATACATAAAATGTACCTTTCATATCACAAAAAGATCACTATAATAACATGTTTCCTGAGAAAGGATTTGGTATTTAATTCAGCTAGACCAAAAGCTGAGCACATGTATTACAAGAAAAAGATGAGGTTTGGATTGTCCTCTATGAACGCATGTAAATGAGTCTATATGGCCTTGTACACAAGCTAAAGAAATGAGGTTCTTACGGAGTCACATCTCTAATAGTGTCTTATCTTGCTCTTTCCCTTTCTGGAGTATTTTTCATTCTTACTCATTTACCTTGCATAAGGATGTATCACCATCTAATCCTTTTGTGAGAGCTCAAAGGCTCCTTATACTGGAATAGCTTCTAAATATTAACTTTTAAATTAACATCAGCCTGGAAATTCACCTACTGCCATCATTACTGCACTGATGGGGAATTCTTGCAGGGACTCGCAGGGAAAAGCCAAGTCAGAGCTTATTAAGCACTGTTTACTTGGAGTTCAAGACAAATAGCACAAGTACTGTATATCAGTACAAAAATATGTATCGCTTGCATAGACTCACCCTGGTCTGACATTATAAATTGTTAGTAAATGGTGCCAAGGCCTACCAAAGCCTACTAAGTCAGTTTAATGATAAACTAAAAGCTTTCCATTTCCTTGCCATGAACATAACAACTCCCATGTGTTTTATACAGTTATTACCTTCAGGGAATTTAGACTTTCATAAGTGCTATTGCTATTTACTTTATTTGCTAATGGAGTTAGCTGGGCTTTAATGTGAGGAAAGTTGAAAAGGCAAAACCGGTTTGCATTGAGAAGTGCCTAGCAATTTGCAAAGGAAATAGTAAAAGTAAATTAAAAAAAGCAAGTCTGTTAGTTCTAATAAAGCAGGGAGATGCATTCCCTCTAATTTAGATGCCCGCCTAAGCATGCTCCCAGAGGAATTTTAGCTGAGCAGCTCAGTTTGCCAGGTGTAATTGTTTCAGTCCCCCCAGGGGAAGGCAGGTACCTCTGCAAACCTGCAGAGTCACCTTGGACATTATGCTGTTTCCATTGTTTATGCAGTCAGTTTTCAGGTCTCAGGAAGACAACCCAGTGGATCTGGGCTGGGTGACTTGCAGAGCGCAGGTCTGCTGGGTGGTGGAGCCCGTGGTAGGCCTTTCCTTGACTGAGGGGGCCTGGCCCTGTGCTCCAAGAGCTGCCATGTCCCTGAGTTTTGGTTGACTGGAACAAATATACCTTTTGGATTGAATCTTCCTGGGATAAACCCCACAAACTGTGCTGAGTGACTATATGGAGTGAAACCTTCCTTGACTATGGTCATGCAGAGTGTTTCTCACAGCTGGTCTGGCACCCCAGGAAGCTGCCTGCATGGACTGGACTTTGAGGCATCTGTTAAAATTGTCTTCCTTACTTCACATCTGGGTGACTGTAGATTTTGGACAGAAGCAGACTCACTCCATCAGCCCTCTTTCAGGACTCTCTGAGAAGAGGAGGCCTCCCTCAGGCCTCTCTCAGGAGCTGTGGGAGCTGGTAATGCAACAACGGGCTCACCAGCCCCATCCCCACGATTTACAGCCCCAGCCCAGCACTATGCAGACATGTTCATGCAACCGCCCTCTCTCCTCCAGCTCCAGCAGTCAAATGCCTGCCCCTGATACAAAACATGAGCATACTCCCACACAGCACACTGACAGTACTTTACTCGCGTGTGAGAAAAATATCAAACTGCCTTGCGTTTTCAGCAGCCATCCAAGGGCAGAGGATACGTCTGAGTGCAGAATCACAGATTACTCTAAAAGCCCTGCTACAATCCCATCTGCTGTTTGTTTGCTGCAGCATTGTCAGATTTCAAAGTGTAGGAGAGAAAAATAGAAACTACTGTGCCAAAGCAAGGCTGTTTCAGTGGCTGAATTTCATTAACATAGTCTTTAAAATGGGTTTCACTAAGGCGTTTAAGATATTTCTGTCAAATCAATTATTTAAACAGGCACAAGATGCTAGATATCAAATGAGGCAAGCATCTAAATCTTCAGAAAATTAACTGTTAAAATAGCTCCCTTTCTTTCGCTGTTTTGCTTCTGTTGCCCATGCTTGAAAGGCTCTATGCAGCAAGTTGTGCAATTTAAATGACTTCATGAATTAAAAAGAGAAACTTGTCTGAGAGAACTCATATAAATACCAACCCTTTTTCTGCCTTCTACCTGAGATTGCAGGATAGCTATGGGCTACATCCATCCCTGCAACAGTTTAAACACTGTCAGGAAGATGTTGGAAGCAGGAAACGGGGGCAGTCTGGCAAACATCATAGTTCTCCAGCATCACTGAAATGCAAGAACCCAAATTAAGTGCTTTGTCTTTCCAGGAGAGTGATGTACAGCTTTAAACAAACTAAGTAAAAAATGCACTGTCATCCAACCACTTTATTTACTTTAAATCCTCCTGAGGCTAAGGCACTGACCTGAGTGGACAGAGAGTTTATTTAATATCAGAGTAAATTGTTCTTTTCAATTGCCTTCAACGTGAGGGAGTGGGGCTGCAGGAAAAGCTGTTAGTCTGGACAGTCTATAGGATCCCAAAGCCAAATGTGAACATGAACTGTAAACCAAAGCGTGTTAATCTTGAAAATCTTTAAAAACGTGAAACAGAAAAACAAAACAGAAGACCTTGCTGAAAGAAAGACGGAGCCAGGCTGTGGCGCAGCTGAAGGAGCACACTTTTGCTCTGTGTCTCATATATGCGGGCAACCTTTCCAGTTTAGAATATTGTGAAACCTTCTAATGAGGAAGCTGGGAGCATGCTGTGTGCTCTAACAGAACATGATTGAATTTCACTTTTACTGCTTTGCTGCTATTAGTGCGCAGTGACCTGTGGAGTTTGTTAATAAACTGCTATTCCCATTATTGTTACTCATTACAATAGGCGTTACCACTGTTCTTCCCTTCCTCTTCTCTTCGACAGATTCAATCATTTTATCTTGGCAATATATCGGTACATTAGTAGTATAACCGAACACTTTTTATATTCAACTATCTAAAAGACACACTGCTTGCCTGCTACTACAGGTTTGAATAAAACACTGCTTTATTTAGTTCACTGCGAAAGGTTCACAAGTTGTGTAATTATTTCCACAAGCTGTTTTCTCTATTAAACATAATTTCAAATTCTTTTTTCCCCACCACCCTCCTCAGAGGGTAAGACTTCTCATAAACACAACCTTCAAATAATCATGTCTTTACTACCAGTGTATAATTTTATTTAAAAGGAAAGGAGGGGAAAGTTTACAGGGTTCTTATTACCCGACTGTAACATTTCATGATTAAATGTGTTAAAGCAATAATTCAGAGTGAAGGGGTAGTGCTGAGGGCAAGAAAGTTTACAGTGTAAACACTTAGTGAGCCACGCTGGATAGTCAGACCTCTTATCTTGCGAAAATGATTTATAGAAAACAACTTGATTGCATTTTCAGCCCTACTACCACTGGGTGATTAGATGAGAGCTCTTTGTTGTTATGACTGTCTGTTTTAACTAAACTTAACTCCATCTGCTTTTCATTCAGAGCCAGCACTGCTCTGGCAGGCAGCTGCCAGGTAAAGGAGAGGGCGGGGGTGATGCTGCTAGGGGGTTCATGGCCTTCAGTTCAGCTCCCCGGCCTCCCTGAGGCTTCCTGCCAAAAATCTGGACATGACTTGATCCTGGGTAAGAAGCTGACTGGAAGGCCAGGCTCAAAGAGTCGTAGTGAATGTAGTTCAATACAGTTGGCAGCTGATGAGCAGAGGTATTCCCCAGGGCTCAGTACTGGGGCCAGTATTTTTAATATTCTCAGTGATCTGGATGAGAGGATTGAGTGCACCCTCAGTAAGTTTGCAGGTAACACCAAACTGAATGCCAATTGATCTGCTTGTAGCTAGGAAGGCCCTGCCAAGGGCTCTGGATAGGCTGGACCACTGGTTGAATTCAATAAGGCTAAATGCTGGGAGCAGCAGAACAGGCTTGGGAAGCATGGCTGGAAAGTTGCCTGGCAGAAAAGGACCTGAGGGTATTGGTCAACAGCTGGCTGAACATGAGCCAGAGCCAGCAGTGTGCCCAGGTGGCCAAGAAGGCCAGCAGCATCCTGGCCTGCACCAGAAATAGTGTGGTCAGCAGGACCAACGAAGTGATTGTCCCTTTGTACATGGCACTGGTGAGACTGCACCTTGAATATTGTACTCAGTTCTGGGCCCCTCACTACACAAAGGATATCGAGTTGCTGAAGTGTGCACAGAAAAGACCAGCAAAACTGATGAAGGGACTAGAATACAAGATATATGAGGAGGAGATGAGGGAATAGAGGTTGTTTAGTCTGGAGAAAAGGAGGCTGAGGATTGACTTCACTCCCTCCCACTACCTGAAAAGAGGTTGCAGGGAGGAGGGTGTCAGTCTCTTTTCACAGGTGACAAGTGCTAGAACTCAAGGACAGAGAAGAGAAGAGAAGAGAAGAGAAGAGAAGAGAAGAGAAGAGAAGAGAAGAGAAGAGAAGAGAAGAGAAGAGAAGAGAAGAGAAGAGAAGAGAAGAGAAGAGAAGAGAAGAGAAGAGAAGAGAAGAGAAGAGAAGAGAAGAGAAGAGAAGAGAAGAGAAGAGAAGAGAAGAGAAGAGAAGAGAAGAGAGAAAAGAAAAGAAAAGAAAAGAAAAGAAAAGAAAAGAAAAGAAAAGAAAAGAAAAGAAAAGAAAAGAAAAGAAAAGAAAAGAAAAGAAAAGAAAAGAAAAGAAAAGAAAAGAAAAGAAAAGAAAAGAAAAGAAAAGAAAGGAATTCCCTTCTTTACATATGCATACTATATTCTGAGTTAAAGACTTTCTCTTGCTCAGGGTTCACAGTTCAGGCCTCATACCTGGCCTTAGCTGTCTTTCTTTTCAAGGAGAGAAGAGGTGTTTCTTCCCTACAATGGGAAAGAGAAGCCCTTGACCACCCTTACCATGGGGACCTTCTGGTACTGCACTGCTGTGATCCATGTCCAGGCCCTCCCTCCCCTTGCAAGGGTCCTCAGACCCTAATGCCCAGGACAGGGATCTGTTGTCAGGTGGATCCCAACACTCTGCTTCCTAAGGAACAAGAAAAAATATTTGCCACAGAGGAAAGAGTAATAGCTTGGCTTAGGAATTACAGCTGCCACCTGAGGCTAAGGAAAGCTGGATTCTAGTCCTTTCACTGAATGATTAATATAACGTAATGCAAGAGTGCAGCAGGGACTTGGGAAGCACATAATTTACTCTTCAGAGCCCTGTTTCTCAGCAGATGGGTGGTGGGGGGCCAATCTTTAGGCTTTATCCCAAGAGCCTTGCTCAGGAAACCAGGGCTTTTATATTTTGCTCTGCTCCAAGGGCTGGGCTGTGAGCACTCCCTTCTCTTTCTTTCCCTGGAGGCACCATGTTGCTCACTCTGTTCCTTTCTTGTAATAGGAAGTGTTGTCCTACAGCTTGTCCTACAACAAGCTACAGGGATGAAGGTTAAAATGTTAATTAAAACAAATCAAACTCTGAGCCTGTATGTCCAGCTGAAAAGAGTGGGGTGGTTACATGCACATTCAAGGAAGCTGCTAAAAGCGAATGGTTTTATAGCTAAATAAAAGGAAATGTGTGCTTTGGAAACCCATTTCCCTGTTTAGTCTGTCTTCAGCTAGGTCCCAATGGTTTCTTGTTTCAACCAGGGCTACACCCTCAGGCCAGGATATTAAAGTTTCTGAAGACGATGAAAAAGGATAGAAATAGAGACACACAGGCAAAAGTTTCAAAGTCAACTAAGAAACAGGATATAGTGCAGGACAGACAAAAGACCCTCTCTGCCTAGAATATTTCATATCTCAGTTTCCTTCTTTGCCAGCACCATGTACTGTTTGTTTATTTGTTTGTTTGCTTGTTTTCCTAAAGACTGTTATGGCTATTTTATTTAAAAACTTAGCATACCTGATTGCATGTGCCCATTTTGAGGTGCTCAGACAATACATCGAATTCTTACAGCAGCAGCTATAAATATTATTATGCCCATCTAAAACAGACATAGAAATTTTTGGTGACTTGCCAATTATATTTGTGGGACAGAAGATATGAGGGCCACTCACAGGTCCTATTCAGTTCTTACTCACTCATAGATCCTATATAGTCCCTGGATTGTCCTTCTACTTACAAAAGCAGGAGTTATAGTGGGACCTAAACAACAGTCCACATCTCACAAAATGTTGAGCTACACAGGCTCAATATATCAAGTCTGTCTCATTCCACTTTTACACAAAAAGGAAGTCTTTCCCCAACAAGAAGAAACCATTTCACCAATTGGCTTTCTAGCAGTTTTTTTTACTCCTGTGCAGCAATTGAGCTTCTGTGCGTGTGTGGAGCTGCCAAGGAGAATGCAGTTGATGATGCTTCATTCTCTCAGTAGTAAATGTTTAGGCTTGAGGGAAGACCTACAGAATGAAACAGCTTGTGCTGGAAGTTTCATTGCCTCACCCACCGTTCCTTCCCTTATTTTAGTTAAAGTGGCAATGTGCCTTCATTGAGCTGCTTGCACATTGTAATGATGCTGAGGAAGCCTCTTCAGCTGCCCGTTGAAATCGCTTTTAGGCAGAATGGTAGTGATTGGGATGCTATGGGCTGGATCATCTTCATATGTTTGTCATGGAAACTAAGACTGAGGCTAATCTCACTTTACTATAAGTCATTCTGAAGATGAAGTAACTCAGTCAGAACTAGAAAGATCTTGAAGTTGATGTATAAACCAAAATCAATATGATTTATTTTAATTATACCCTTTAAGGATAAATAATCAAGAGAACACCATTGCAGCTCATTTGTGCCGGAACTCTAGTGTGCTGATCTTCTGCATTACAAACTAATGAATTGTACGTCTGTCATTATTTACTGCCTACTTGCAATTAGAAGAATCATTCATTTCTGATATTCACAGCAAGAGCTGAAGCTGGGTTGGGGGGGAGAGAGAGAGAGGAAAGAGAAATCATTTCTCCTGTTGCTTTGTCAGTGATTCAGAACATGGAAGCTTACTTAAAAAAAATAAAATAAATAAAAATAAATAGATAAATAAACAATACCTTAAAAAAATACTCCTTGTGCTGCTGGTAAAATCAATGTATGATATATAGAGAAAAGATACATCAACACAAAACCCTTAGTTTTCTAGCAGGAAATCTTTCAGATATATTTGGAAAAAGCAAGGCAGATGAGAAAGATGGGAAAATCTGTTTCTGCCCCCAAAACTGTTTTGCTGATATTCTTCTGAAAAATGTTAAAGCATTTGAGCATTTGCTGTTTCCCAGGTATCAGCCTAGAAAGATCAATACAAAAAGGTGACTAGTACAGCTGACACTAGAGGAAAAAGAGATAAAGTGTCTGACTTGAATAAGAAAGAGACACACTAGTTCTTTTACAGTACTCTATCTCATCTCTCAAACACACCTGACCAACTTTATCCTTGGACACTTAAGAAATCGTTGAAGTAATTCTGGAACTACTAACAGTTTTATCATGGAGGAAAGGTAAGGTATAGGAAGGATGGGAAAGGGTACACATACTGCATCTAAAAAGAGAGATGAAGCAAAGAAAGGGAAAAGAAAAGGAATTAAGGAATTGTGGAGCAGGCAGCCAAATTCAATTTCCAGAGTATTTCTGGGATAAATGCTTTAAAAGGTTATATTCATTTATATTTCATGCCTGACTTCATCTTCTATGATGGAGTGACTGCATCAGTTGACAAGGGAAGATCAACTGATGTCATCTACTTGGACTTCTGTAAGACTTCTGACACAGTCCCACACACCATCCTAATCTCTAAATTGGAAAGATGTGTATTTGAAGAGTGAACCATCCAGTGGATAAGGAATTGGCTCAACGGCCACACCCAGATAGTAGTGGTCAGTGGTTCTATGTCCAGGTGGAGGCTGGTGATGAGCATTGTCCCTCAGGGGTCAGTCCTGGGACCGGTGCTTTTCAATACCTTCAGCAATGACACAGACAACGGGACTGAGTGCACCCTCAGCAAGTTTGCAGATGACACCAAGATGAGTGGTGCAGTTGATACCAAAGAAGGAAGGGATGCCATCCAGAAAGACCTGGACAGGCGGGAGAAGTGGGCCCATGTGAACTGCATGAGGTTCAACAAGTCCAAGTGCAAGGTGCTGCACTTGGGATGGGGCAATCCCAGACATGAGCACAGACTGGAAGAAGAACTCATTAAGAGTAGCCTGGCAGAGAAGGACTTGGGGGTTCTGGTGGACAAAAAGCTCAACATGAGCCAGCAGTGCGTGCCTGCAGCCCAGAAGGCCAACTGCGTCCTGGGCTGCATCACCAGAGGACAGGCCAGCAGGTGGAGGGAGGTGATTGTGCCCCTCTGCTCTGCCCTCATGAGGCCCTGGAGTGCTGCATCCAGGTCTGGGGCCTCCAGCACAAGAAGGATGTGGGGCTATTCGAGTGGGTCCAGAGGAGGGCCATGAAGATGCTCAGAGGGCTGGAGCACCTCTCCTCTGAAGAAAGGCTGAGAGCTGGGGGTGTTCAGCCTAGAGAAGAGAAGGCTCGGGGAGGCCTCATTGTGGCCTTTCAGTACTTAAAGGGGTCTTATAAAAAGGATGGACAAGGACTCTTTACTTGGGTAGATAATGATAGGACAAGGGGGAATGGTCTTAAACTAAAAGAAGATAGATTTAGATTAGATATTAGGAGGAAATTCTTCACTCAGAGGGTGGTGAGGCACTGGAACATATTGCCAAGAGATGCTGTGGATGACCCATACCTGGAGGTGTTCAAGACCAGGTTGGATAGGGCCTTGGCATAGTTAGATGACCTTTAGGGTCCCTTACAACCCAGACCATTCTGTGATTCCATGATCTGGAAGCCAGCAAAGTAAACACCAGCAGATATGAATTCGTTAATGGTAAATAAACTGTGTTTCATTGTGCAAACAGTGTCAAGCCTCATGACTAAGGTGCAAGCCATAGATGTGCTGTAATTTGACTTTCTTAAGACTTTTGGTGCTGCTTCACATGACATTTTCATAAGCAAGAAAATATGGTCCAGAAGCAAATTTTACAGAATAGTGGAAAATTGAATGTATAACTTTTATCATCACCTAACTGCTGAAAGGGATGACTCTTTAAAGAGGTTTCCACTGATTTTGTATTGTGTCTCATTCTGGACAATGTGATAATTATAAATCATATGTAAGCATACAGAAAAGGAAAAGAAGAAAAAAAGAACAAGAACAAGAACAAGAACAAGAACAAGAAGAAGAAGAAGAAAAAGAAAAAGAAAAAGAAAAAGAAAAAGAAAAAGAAAAAGAAAAAGAAAAAGAAAAAGAAAAAGAAAAAGAAAAAGAAAAAGAAAAAGAAAAAGAAAAAGAAAAAGAAAAAGAAAAAGAGAAAAAGAGAAAGCTGCTATGAGAAAAGATAACTATACTAGAGAAACATCTTCATGACATCCAGCAATCCTATTCTCAGCACCAGTAATGCTATGCTATGTTTCAAAAAATATCTGGAACAACTGGAAAACAGAAAAGAGAACTGCACGACTATTTAGCTGCCAAAGAAAAGTGGAAAAGTCTTGTTTAGGCTTTAAGAAAAGTGTGGAAAGGCAGCAGAGGAACAAGGATGGTTGTGATGGGGAGAAACATGCTTTTGCCAATTGTGGTGGAAAGGGCAGGTGTAATTTGAAAGAGAGAATGAAGCTAGACCTAAATAAAATGTTCTGAGTGTAGGCAGTGAAAGTGGAAAAGAGTGGCTTGGAAAAGGGTGGTGCCTTCAGCATTTGTAGTCTGCCACAGCATAGTCAAGGACTGCAAATCTGTGGTGATGCTGCCTTGGCAAAGGAAATGGGGAAGGCGGGTGGAATTCCGAACTAATTTTCCATGGTGTTTGACTGCCACAACAGAAGCAGAGATGAAGTAGATGGATAGGACTAGATCATTTTTTGTCAGTCATGTTAAGGAGTCTGCATTGAATAATAGCTCTGCATTGGACTCCAGTGTTACACCCATGGCAAGAGAAAGGGGACTTCTAGTAGGATTTGGTAATGATTTTCCCAATTTTAGAACACTGAGGTAGTGTGACTAGAGTACAAACATGACTCAGTATTTGATTTAACTTACTTGGTTTTACAGCCATCAGATTGGAGCTTTCATTATTTCAGATTTTGAAATATGTTGCTCTGCAATGTGTTGTCATATAATTTATCAACCAGAATCACAAACACCATTACAAAAATATTTCTATGTCCATGGTTTTAATCTAGTGAAAACATACCCCTGCAGGGAAGAAAAAAAATCACTGCCAGATCAAGATCTAACAACTATCATGAATCCCTGGCTTCGCTCTACCTTCCTAGTCCAGCAACACTCTTTGATCTGATTAGTGGCTGGTATTGGATGCTGGAGAAAAAAAAAAAAAAAAAAAAAAAAAAAGGTGTAGAAGAATCTCATGGAGAATGATTATTTGCCCTGAAATGCCTAAAAGGAAACTTTCTTCCCTGTTCTTAGCCTTCAATTTGTGTTTGGCAGGAGACAGTGCAGGCTGTGTGACCCAACCTTTTCCACAGTGACTCAGCGTTACATTGCCTTCAGTTCTTTGTAAGGCAGACATAAGGTGAAGTCTGTTTTCTTTTCTCTAGAAATAGGGACAGCAGATGGCTCGTGGAAGAAACCAAACTATATTTCAGGTCCTCCTGGGGCTTGTTTAAATCAACCTTCCACATATGTAGTCAGATTGTGTTTACTTGCCAATGAAGAAAAGTCTATTTTCAAGTTCCTTTATTTTCAGTTGACATAAACATCAGCAAAGGTTGAAATAACATTGAAGCAGTTTTAGTAAATGAATAAAAACAAAATCTAAATTGCAGAGGGAGTATAATATCATGTCTATAGTGAAGGGCTAAAATAAGGGCAGTGAATCAATTTCATAAAGTTTCTGAGGTTTTGCTGTAACAAATCTTAGTCTGCCATATGCAGATCTGAGCTGGTAATGAGCAATCAGACCATTTCAGGCTCCCTGATCAATCTGTTTAGTCTCTATGTGACTGGCAGATTTTAAAATTAATTTGCTTTGGCATTTGTAACAGTCATTTTTAAAAACCATCTATAGCGACTCTGCATATCTTCCTAGAGGTGAACCAAATTTGCTAAAGAAGAGTCAGAAATTTGTCACTGCAGCATCAGCTTGTAGTCAAGTATGGCACAGAAAACAGCCTGTAATTTGCAATGCAGGCTAGTACAAATTATATATTTTCTCAAATAATTGGCTAGATTTATATGTTTCATATATATTTTCATCTAAGTTAGATTATTTAGAATGTCTATATAGAACTATGGAACTAGAACCTAATCAAATGCTGTGTAACAGTGTTGCTGAGCTCTGCAAACAAAAACATAAATTAATCATAAGGAATTATGGGAATGTAGAGCATGACCGCCTGATACATGTATATATATAAAATAAAAAAATAAAAATAAAAAATAACAATAAAAAAGTGATATATTACCCGAATTAAACATCTCTCCAGTTTATCCAGAGGCAATCAAAAAGCATCCTGAGAGCATGTTCCAGAGTTGCTCTCCTCTCTGCTTGTACAGTAGGGTGCATGCAGGGTTTACGGCCATGTGCCAGGGAGCACTTACTGACTTAATAGCAATCTCAAGAACACTTGTAGCGACATCTGTCTTTACTGGAACAGCCTCAGTGTGCCAAGAAGTTCTCATCCTTACTAGAAAATATCTTTCTGACACCACCTCTGTGTCCTGGGTTGCTGGGTTGTGACTGATGAACTAACAAGACACTACTAGGTGTCAGCTTTTATTTCATAATATAACCCTGGCAGGACAGTGTTGATAGTCTGGATGCAAGCTTTAAGAAATGCTTTGACTAGCTCTGCTGGGTTATTAACTCACCGTTAATGCTATTTACATAACTTCTTTCTGTTCCTAAACTAAATGGAAGCTATGACATGCTGGAAAGAAAACATTACTATAGTTGTTGAGAGAAACTTCACATTTTAATTTGTTTCTGGGAAAAAATGCTAGATGAATTGGTGTTACTTCATTTGGCCTCTGGGGACATAATGTCCTCCAAGAAGTAATATGGGACCTAGACAACTGCAAACACCTTTTCTGAAGGAAAAATACAGAAATATTATGTTATAAATCAAAGAAGAGAGTGTAAAAGAAAAAGGTCCATTTAAGTTTGAGAAGATTGAAAGGAGGGCAAGATACCAATGAAAACACTATCTAGGAATGGATTGCAAAGCTTAATGGAAAAATACTGTGTTCAAACAGTCCTGCCTAAAAAACTATGAAAACTGTAAATATAAAGGAGAGAAAACCTTTAGAGTGATCACTAGAGACATTATCTGAGAAAAGCTTTAGAAGCTGAAAAAAATATATAATTTAGAATGTGGATATATCAAAGTACATGGTAACCTATAAAAGTCTGTTAAAGAAGTTTTTATCTTGAGATTTCTGCTTGAATTCTCATCCAGATAGATATCACCTTTCGTAAGAGGTGATAGCTGTAAAGCAAGAAATATTTCTACAGAGGAAGAGAGAGGAGTATGGCACAGTGGCACTAGGGCACAAGCTGTCCTCCGTGCCAGGGAGACTGCAGCTTTCGGATGTGTTTTCAGATGTGTTTTTTGTGCCCTCTCCTCTTTTACCATCTAAAGGGCGTTTTAGTATAACTTCTGTAAACTGTTGGTACAGCAGTCAGCTGTTTGGCTGCTGGAAGTGGGTGGTTTCTTCAGAGCTGTCAACAGGACTTTAGGAGATTTTGCACACCTGCTATTTACTGTTTCTGAAGCCACATGCTTATCAACCCTTGGGGTGAGTCTCTATGTATGTATGTTTTAAGTCATGTTTAAAAATGAATATATGGCTTGATACTTACAGGAATCTTAACCTTGAAACTTTTCTCACCTCTGTGTAATTTACCCTCTTGTAGGTATAATTGCCTCTTTTCAGGAAAAATCATTCCAGTTACCTACAGGATAATTTCCATATGCTAGATTTATAAAGAGAGGAAAGTTAGAGAACATCCTCTTTCAAGTGGGAAACAGTGAGTAATGGTGATGACAAAGAGAAAAATGATTCATGTTGTCACATTTTCAGGTATTTCAGTTCCTCAAATATCATAGGTAATGATTCATTGATTCCTTACAGATTTCAAAGTGCCTCTAATGTTTTTTTCTAAGAGGTGCTTTGTGATGGCTGTCAGCATTAGGAGTCTTACTCTAAAAACTAGTGAAACCTTAAAAGCATGCACTTAAGAGTTTTATGGAGAATACAAGCCTCTTGCCTTTGTGAACAACCCCAAAATTCCTCACACAAAACTGTTCAGATTTTGGCCAAGAAGTCTGAAGTTTGGATTGCAGTTTGGATCAGAAAGTTTGATCTGAGGAAATGAAGTAAAAAGGTTGAGTGAGAGATAGAAACTGAACACAAAAACTGGATGTGAGTTAGGACTGGCAGTCAAAACAGCTTTTATAAACAGGGCAAAATTCTGATGGATATTTACTTTTAAACTGTCCCCTGAGAATTGTTTCAAACAACTCATTGATCTTTTAGGAGGCAGGAGGGGTCTCCACAGCACCTGGCTTTGTGTTCTCATTTCCTCTACACTTCAGGGTTTTTATAGAATGATCCCTTTGCCCAATAAACTTCCAGTGAATCCAAATGTAAAATGAACAGGGGAAAACACAATATTCAGACTCCTCTACCCCCCAACCACCTGGAATTTCTTTCTGTGACTGGGGATTTAATAGCAGAGCTATTGCTCGTGTAGCAACTGCAGCAATCTCAATCATGGCAATAGCAACCTCATTGCTAATGCCATTTTTTTTTTATTTTTTTTTTTGTGACTATACAGATGAGAGTGTATCTTGCAACATTCACTGTTTCAGGAATAATGAGGCTGTTCCTGCTGAATTTACAGAATATATTTTATGAACCTCTTTTATTCTTATCTTTTTTGTGGAATTACTTATTATCACTTTTCCTTCCACCTTCCCAACCTTGATTTTCAGTAGGCACTGTAGCTTGTATTAGGACAAAGATCAGGGAATTAGTCTCTTTTCCATATGCAGCACTGCTAGTTCCTCACCTTTTCAGCCATGTATCTTTTGGCTCTTCTGGCTTTTTTTCACACAGTGCATGCTTGCCTGTTCACGTTAGTTTTCATTTTAATTCTCCGTCCTCTGATTCCTTCAGCCTCTCTTCCCATGGTTGCCTGTCTACCCACCCTGCTCCCTTACACTACATTTCTGTGGTCCTGAGGAAAGGGTTATTCAGGTACTGGGTGAGGACCTGTTTGTGTGTGGGTGGTGCCCACTCACTGTTAGAGGTGTGCTCCTCACTGTTAGCTGCTAAACTTCTTTCAGGACCTGATGAGCAGATATAAACTGAGGTTTTTGATGATTTGCTGAATTCAAATAGTTTCCCAAAGGCAGTGGCACAACCCCTAGCTGTTTTTCAGTAAGATCATTTGTATCACACGCCATTGATGTTTACCATATACTACTCCACTGGGTCCAATGGCCTTTGTGTTTTGGATAGCACGTCTTCAAAGCAAATCATTGTAGTACTCCAATTCAGGGATGATAAGACTTTAGGAGATGGCAGATTTTCTAAGTAGTTTACTTCAGGAAACAACCTATGTGAGTGTTACTCGGTTTTGTATCTTATTTCCTATTAGTATTTATCTGATTCAATTTATTGGTTTTTCTTGAGCCTTTCTCACTAAATAAAGGAATATGTACTCCCCCCTGTTTTCTCCTTGTGAAGGCATTATAGTCAGTAATCAAATCACTTTTCAATCTTCTCTTTTAATAAGCTAACCAGATTTGAGCACTAAGCCTTTAACAGCAAGATGCTTTCTCCAGAAAATGAATAACTACTGTGGTTATCTTCTCAATTCTCTTGAGGTTTCTTAACTCTACCATAAATGCAGCCACCAAAGTTCCATGCTGTATTTCAGTACTAGCCTCACCTATGTTTCACACAGGGATAAAATTACTTGTGGTTCATGGATTATAGGGTTCAAACAGTCCTTTTTCACTAATGCATGCCACTCAGAGGTATTAATGAGGTTTTCTCCCCTACAGTGAATTTTAATTCCGTTCAGTCTCTGCTTTCCAGGATACAGTCCTGCATTCTGTTAGTATATCCCATCTGTTAAGAGGTATTTAGTTGTGTGGCTTCCCCGCATTCATTATTATGAATGAAGCCTCTCGATTTTACCAAAAATACTTTTTCTCCTTAAGTTGTAGCTTTCATTGTTTAACAAACATTGGAAAGTACTGGGGCCCCACACAAATCCCTCATGAAAGATCTTTTTCCTGGACTGATGATGTTCATGACATGATTTCTTTATCACACACTACTGAGAAATGCTTATTGAGTAACTTGCTCAGGTTTGTAGCTTACAAAATATTAGACTAGTTTTGTTAGGAGACCATAAATGATCCATGAGTGTCTGAAGTCCTATATTCCTTTTGTTACTAATGGTTCCAAAGCAATCAATGGGATGTATAGGGCTCCATGTAATATTGTTCTTCCTTTTTACCTTCTCTGTCTTTCCTTAAATTACATCTGACTTTTATTTGAAACATACAAAGTTCTCTACAAGCTTTTAGTACTGTGGCTTAATAGCATATATTTGCCTTCCTAGAAAGTACTTTTTTTGTTAATCTTACACATTTCTTCTCTTCATATCCCTTCAAGTCATTGTATACTTGATGAGGCAGTGGGATTTTTTTTTTTTCAGTTTACCAATAGCAGCCACTTCTTCCAACCTCTTAACCTAAGAGGCTTCAAGCCTCATTAAAATGTCCCCTGGTTCCAACAAGCCAAATCTACTATGCTACTGACAATTTGCCATTTATCTTCCCTTGCCCATGAGCTGAGTGAGCACAGAGACAGACACCTGGCCTTTCCTCCATAGTTTGTACCCAAAGCTTATTATACCCTATAAAGTTCCTTGTGACACCCTGTCTTTTGTTCAGTCAATGACATGTGGAGGATTGTTATTTGACTATATTTGCCCAACCAGCCCTGAAATTGCATTTCATACTTTTGTGCCAGAGAATCATCTCACCACCATGTTGTGATCATGTCCAATGTCCACAATGTTTTCACAAGTTGATGCTGACAATTTCTTATCATCCCATAGTGTCTGGAAGGATCATTTGTAGTGGCTTATTGTGTGCTGGATGTATTTGTATTATTTTTTAAAAAAAGAAAAAAAAAAAAAAAAGATCAATACAAACTATGAAATAGACGGACTTCTGTAAAACTGAAGCTAGACTTAGAAAGGAAGAGCCAAAAAGCTGTGTCTAGTTGGTGCTCTCCACCCCATGTAAAATATATGCTGTATAAACCGTGGCTTAGTATGAGGATACTAAATCTGTCATCAAAATTTGTCATGCTTAGCCTTCTTCCAAACAACTCATCTCTTGTTAATCAAAAATTTTTAAGATTCTTGAAATAAGTGATATCTAAGACTAGATGGGAAAACCTGGGTGATAAATGTCTTTATGTTTCCAAACGGGAATTGCACTCCCCACCCCACCCCCAAATCATTCTTGCTTAATATTTGGCACAGGTAACATTTAGGGAAAAAGAGTACAGAAACATTACGAATAATTCTGTCTTTAGGGCCTAGGTCTTTCTATTTTATTCTTTTAACCAATAATAATCTAATAATATAGGAACACAACTTCTTCCATTCTTCTGCAGGAGAATAAACTCTGAAATGTCAACATTTATTTATTTATTTTTTATTGATACTTCTAGAATACACAAAATCCTGTGCTCTCACTTAGGTACTTCTTGATTTGAAAAAGATTTACAGAAATTAATGTATCATGCCTTGCTGAGACACAATATGGAAATTCCACCTTTCTGCTAATTGTTTAAATCCTTTCAGTCAGCTTAAACCACTGGAAATCTTTGAAAGAAGTTCTTTCTTACTGAAATCAGTAGAAATGTTTCTATTAACTTCAACTGGGATACAACATGTTCAGGTCTTCCACTTTAGGGGTTGCTGTACTTTTAAAGGCATATGAGAAATATTTATGAAAATAAAATCATTGTATCATAATGGATAGGCTGCTTTTTTAATTTTTAAAAGATTTTCCTATCCCTTCAAAGCCAGGTGGGTATTTTCTTCTGTTCATTGTAGGCAGATTTGTTTGTGCATCTCTTCCGTATAAGCTACTTCTTGAGATGTCAAAATAAATGTAATTCATGAAATCATTTGAGCTCTAGAAACTTCATTATGTTTGGAAAAAGGTACTGTAAATTGACCTTTTTTTTAAGAACACTTGCTGTTTCAGAAAAAAAACTCCTTGTATAAATATTTAAAGTTTGAACATCCTTTATTATCTTTTCACATGAGCTGCCAGGTGGTAAATCTATTTATATTTTAGGTTGTTTTAATTTATTTTATTTATTGATTTGGTGATTAAATTTCATATGAAAAATTCAAGAAATTTCAGACATTTATAGTAAATATCAATTATGTAACATCTCACAAGAACCATTTCAACAGAACAGATAGTTAAGAACCTATCAATTTTATCCATGCCAAGCAGTAATTTCTTTTAAATATTATGCTACACATGAATAAATTACATTGATGTTCTTTCACAGAGCTGTATCTTCAAAAACAAAAACAAAGAGATTATGAGAGAAAAAGGACTGTCTGTTCTAGATCAGTTGTGAAAGGCATAAATGAAAATATACTTCAATTTTACATCACAAATGCATTTGCTACCAAAGGTCAGCAACAAATCAGCTTCCTCACATAAATTGGATCGCTGAGTTTTAATTCAGTCCTGTCCCTGAAATATTTGCCTGCCAATGGTGCTAATTTCCAAGGGATGTTGAATAGGTTTCTGCTGGATAATTTCAGAACAAAGCTGAATTTAAAAATATGCTCAGCTCATCCTACACTGAAACAAGAAAGCCCCAAAAAGATTTTTTAAGGTCTTTCCTTGAGGGGTAATGTCCTATTACTCAGAATTAACATACAGCATTTTAAGAAAATAAATTAAAAAAAAAAAGTCTGAAAATAATGCAAATAGAATGCAAGATTGTATCATACAAGGAAGGATAATCATGTAGCATGAACATCATGGTTTCAATACATTTTTCTCATTGTCATTCATCTTTTGGTAACTGTACTGTAATACGATATTAACAAGAAGCAACCTTGATACAATGATTTCATTTTCCAAATATGGCAAAGGGTTTTCAAAAGGTGCTGTATGTAAAGTATTTTTAAACTCATGTATCTAGGACAGGAAAAGATGGTCGAGCTCTTGTTAACTGGATTCTAGATGAAATAAGCAGCATAGTACTTGCATCCAGGTAAAACAATCTAGATCTAAAGTGACTTTGTGTTCAGAGTCTGCCTTACTGCTCTCTTTTGAAAGGAGTCTCAAACTTTAGACACAGTGGTTTGAATCAGCAACTAGTTTATGCAGTTTTCAGAACTTGACTGTCTATGTCTCATGCCCCATCCTAACAGTTCAGCTGCCAAGGGTAAACAGAAAAAGTTCAGTATGTTAGGCATTTTTTCCCCATTATCTTTCATAAACTTATCAAAAAGCTAAGAATCTTTTCATATAGAAGGATCTATCTTCCCAGCTTTCTATGTGCACCTCAGATGGTAAAAATTCAAAAGATGCTGACTGCCTATTTTAGACAACTGCCTGCCTTAAACAGTCTTAATTTTATGATAAGAATTCTTCAACAGCATTGGAAGGAAAAAATATACCTGAATTTATTTTAGGTCCAAATTTAAAACAAAATAAACCAACCAAATGAACAAACAAAGCCCAACATCTTTGTCTGTTTGTTTGTTTCTCAAAAAGCCAGTAGATGATGCTGGAAGTCTTAATCCAACGTATAGTCAAAAGTGAATCAAGCCCAGATCATTTCCCATGTTACTGTCTTTGAGGCAAATTCATCTGTATTTTGCATATCACTATTTGTTTAAGTGGAATAATTTACAAGGAAAAAAAAAAAAGTTTGATAATCTTTTTGAGCCTGAAAAAAAAATAAAATGGACCTGAGGGTATAACAGTCATATATTATAACTTAGTTATTAACTAAGTTATGCAACATTGGAGAACCTCATGACTTGAAACAACTGACTTTTGTTGATGATGATAAATATTTTTGTATTTTTTATTTTATGTTCTTTTTGTCAGAGTGACTTCTTAAGACTTCTGTATTCATCAAACACTTGTGTTTTCTGTAAAAATATAAGTTGACATTGGTTTTATATGGTTGGTCAATACTAATAAAAATCTTCAGCTTTCACAATTGGTTGTAGTATTTCATTTTTCTCATGTTAATATATCATATATATGCAAATTTCTGAACTACATTACATTAGAACTTGTGAGCCATGAAGCACAATTATTTTACATAGAATGCAATTTATGAGAGTGACATAAAATCATTCTCTAGATCAGTCCTTTTCTTTGACTTTCTTGAACTGTTTCTTGAAATTGTTGTTGTTGTTGTTGTTTTGTGTGTGTGTGTGTGTTGTGTTTTTTTTTTCTTCTCAAAATAATTGTAGGCATATATGAGCTTGGTATATTTCTGTTTTTCTTTACTAGATATTCTTATTGCTTTTTTTTAAGCTTTTAAAAGCAATGTTTCTCTTTTTATTTTATTTTTTGAAATTTTTTTATTTTTTTTTTTGCCGTTGTGTGAAGGTTAACATGATGAGGCACTTCCTGTATTATACAAATACAGCATGTGTCCAAGACTGAAATATGATCACATTCAGCCAAGGCTTTTTGCATGCTTTTGTAAGTTTTTTCCCAGCTATTACTCTGCTATCTTGTCATCGACTATTTGCACTTGAACTTTTTTAAGCTGGATAGGGAATTTTATCTCATCCTGTTCTCTCTACATTTCTTTTCTAAATATTTATAGTAAAAATGAGCTAAATAAACAGAATTTCTTCCTGATCTCTAGGATATTTTAACCCTTTTAGTGACTTTTCATGTTTCCTCTCTGCCTGCTGGGCTGAAATGCAGAAAGATGATGGTGGGATTTTCATCCTGCTCTGAAGTTGTTGCAGCACTTATATAGGCTTTTGAAATTGTCCTCCAAAAAATTAACAAGAACCATTGATAAATTGTGCTCTTGTCATTTGACTAGCCATTATGTACAAAGTCCTGCTTTGAAAAAAATGTTTTTATAATCCATCAAATAACTGGATGTGAAAATTACTCTTCAGCAAGATGACAGAGAGGCTGAAGTTACTAATTGACCTATGCTGTACATAGGCCTGTATTTCCTTAAAAACAAACAAACAAAACAAAATAAATAAATAAATAAATAAATAAATAAATAAATAAACAGCTAATTGACAGTAAGGTATTTGAATTTAAAAGCCAGACAGTATTTTGGAAAAGATTTTTTGGTTGGAAGCCTTTTATTTGCTTTCTTGCCTATTTGAAAAGGAATTTATTCTTTTTTTTTCCTGTCCCTGGACATTTTAAACACTGAAAATGTGAAAAGAAAAGCATAAATGTCAGGTGTCAAAATTCTAGGAAAAGTTGAAATTTTGCTTTGTACAGAGGTCAAGTCATAAAAAGACCTATTATCTTTCAGTTCCGTGTGTCTCCAGCCTGAGCTGCATACAATTTATGAACAGCTGTTAGGATATTCTGTAAGATGATGTGGATTCAGCTCTTAACCAAAATTAGTCAATAGACAGGCAGTGGTTTGCCATCTACATCACATATGGGTTACCACTACTGCCTGTGTGACCCACTGCTTGGAAAAGTTCAGTCTGTGGATGAATAGAAACCAAGTATTCAAAATGAAGCTGAACATTTTGCTGGAAGTAAAGGGCTTTCTGAAGAGGCTGCAGCCATAACACCATCTCTCTGTTTGAAGACATAAATCCCTAAGTGTGTATTGATTTAGCATATTAATTCAGGAGTCCTCACAGGCTAGTTTGTTGCACTGGAAAGACATCTGTACGTTTTTGCTGTCCAAAAAGCTGTACTTCCAATGGCTGTAGGTGCTTTCCAGCCAGACTGCAGTGGCAGCCTGATATCCTCAGAAGTTCCCATCTAACACAGATTACTGCAAAGCATCCCTCATGTCTTATCATTCATGTGAAAAGAACTTTTCTTTAAAACCATTTTTATATCTAACAAGAAATAATTTTCTGTGTTGAACATCTTATTTTTTTCCTTTTTTTTTTTTTTTTTTTTTTCTGGAGTGTGGTA
This sequence comes from Netta rufina, assembly GCF_964035555.1. Taxonomy (NCBI): domain Eukaryota; kingdom Metazoa; phylum Chordata; class Aves; order Anseriformes; family Anatidae; genus Netta; species Netta rufina. The sequence goes on from NC_140124.1 coordinate 119,593,792, forward strand.
AGAAAATGAGTCATGTGTCAGATATCAGTTAAAACATTTCTAGAAAGTATTTGAACAGAGACAGTAAAACAACTTTTATGGAATAAAGAACAACTTGTATTTCTGTAGAGAACATAACCCAAAATTCTTTTTCCTCAGGGTATAAGTCATGGACTGCAGCAACAATGCTGACACAAATTTTGAGAAGCTCATGCAGTAGCTTGACAGTCCTGGAACACAAGTCCCCTCACGAAATACAGTTGCTCCATCTGCTATTCACCTGGCATGAGATACTCTTGCTTTCATGACACACTAGCTATAAAATACACATACCAGAATTGTTTTCCTGTCATTGCTGCTGCTTTTCGTTGTGGCATTATTCAGTGTCACTGTTATTCCCCCTCTGCTTCCTACTGTCTCATCTCTAAACTTGTCCTATGGTCACTCCGGAATAACTCTGAATCTAGACACTCTTTGTTGAAGTCTACCTGTGCCTTTCTTGCCTCCATCAGTCCTTGCTCTGAGTAAGGAATAGCTTAATTCTGCAACTTTATATGCTGGTGGACAGCAATATATCTAAAGGTGTCTGGAGCCCATAGACTCCTTCTGTTGCATTTGTCCCAAGTACTTCTGTTTTAGCAATCACACAGTGAGAGTTGTGACACTTACCAAAGCTGTGTCACATTGAGAAATACAATATTCAGGTTTGTCTTTTCAGTAAATTGAGAAAGCTGGTTGATGCATTCAGAGTCTACAGAAATTCAAGCCTTTCAAATATAGCTTTACCCATAACTGTACCAGAATTCTTCCTGTTGAGAAGGGTAAAGTATTTATTACAACCTGATGCACATTTTATTTGCATAACCATTTTTTCTGAGTCTGTATCCTGTTATTGAACCAAAGACATTCTGATTTTACTGGCTCATTTTTTGCTGTTCAGTTCTGAATCTATCTCAGATTAGACCTCTACAAACCAAGTGATTTACAACTGCATGCAGTGTGTATTTTTCCGCTTCCTAACAAATAAAGCCTGTGAAGTATAACACATGACTGATAGATAGGCTGGTAGATGGATTAGTACACTGGGTAGATAGATTGACAGAGAGATGGATTTCAGAAAATTTAAAAAATAAAAATGAAAAATTAAAGAAAGCACAGTGCTTCACTGAGAACAAGTAGTGTCATGCTTAGGTAACAGATATAAATTTGGATACAGAAACCTGCTATCCCTTCATCTGTAAAGTGATAGTAAAGTGATAAATACGTTGATGACTGGTCAGGTCTTCCCTGGGGAAAAGGAAAAAGGCTGCATTCCCTATGTCTGTCATATTCTTGTGGTACAGATTTAGGTAGAAAACATAACTAGTTTATGACTTTTTCTCTTCTCCCTAAAACACTGGTAGTGGGTGGCACATTTCTAATGAAAGAAAAGAAAAGTTTCCTTATTCTTCCACTTGCCTCTATGAGCAGCTTCACTCTTACCCAGATTATTTCAAGACAATTCTTCACTTGGCTCCAAAATGATTATCATTTATTATTATTATTTATTTATTTTACGTCTATTTTATTTGCTGTTGAAGCAATGTTGTCCAGTGTTTGGACAGTTGCATGTGATTTTCTTTCTGTGCATCTTCCTTTCCTTTGATTTTCATTCTGTACACCTTCCTTTCCATTGCCCCTTCACTAGTAATATTTGTGCCTAGGCCTCAAAGGCTGCATTTGAAGACCCTGCACAGACCAAAGCACATCCTTTTCTTCTGCAGCCCAGTATCCTGTGGAAGGAAAAACAGGTACAAGGGCATAAGGGAGCCACAGAGAATTGTGATCACATCCCTGTTCACAGGACCAGGACCCAAAAGATATGAGCTTAAGATAAATTTTTCCTCCGTGTTTATGAAAAAAGGCAGCCAAAAGGGAAAAGTCTTCAATTCCTAATTGTAATGATTAAAGTGAGAAATCTCTGAGTGTTATCCTGGCAAGAGAGTGTCTGAAAAATGAGTTTCTTGGGCACCTGAGAATCCAGTTAAAAAGAAGTTTTAATCAGTATGCAAATATGGAGAAACTTCAATTCGACTTTCACACCTTTTTAGACACTGAAAGCAATCAATGAGGCTCCATAAATATGTAATAAACTGGAATGAATTCCTGTGCAGATAGACCAGATTGTACTACCATTATTTATGAATCTATTTATTTTTGCAGAGGTTACTCATTTATGAGTTCCTCCATGCAAAAAGATTGATTATTTCCAAGGGGTGTTGCACTGTTACACACATTTCACTTAACTGCAGAGGTGGTGAGGTTAGCAGTTAGAGGGGAACGTGATTAGCAAAAAGAAAGAAGTGTCGATGCGGATGAAAGATGGAAGACAATGGGAAGGGGGAAAACACACAGGCAAACAAATCTAGACAAAACAAAATCTGTTAAAAATGTAAGATCACTTCTATGTCATGCAACTAGCTCTGAAAATCACAAGATAAAACAAACCTCCTACTCCAGGTGTGCTGAAGAATTATTTTCTATTTCTCCTTCCAAAATAAAAAAGTAGTAATAAGCAATCTTATTTATATCTAAACATTGCCCTTATAGTATTTCAATTCCATGATTTCAACTTCATGATCAACCAGGCAGATCAGCCATTAAAATGTAACATGTTTTAAATAAGAGTTTGTGTCTCTGAGGAGTTTGTGTCTTCTTGAGTGGAAGAATATTTGTTTTAAGACATGATTTCACAGTATTTAGGAAGAAGAAAAAAGAAAAAAAAAAAAGTATTGAATCAACAAACAAAAACTCAAAACAGCAACTCAAAATAGCTTATTGATTTGGAATCATTCCAGACAATATAAGAAAATCAGGGAAAAAAAAAAAAATCCAATGAAGTGATCTGTACTCCTCCTGAAGCAAAGGTGTTTGCAACAGTTTTTCATCCTGTTTGGATTCAGAATATTTTTAAACCAACTTTGATAGCTGTTTCTACATGTGGGGCAAATGTATATGCAGGAAATAAAGAAGTAATATACAATTGGCCCTACTACGCAATAGGAAATTTCTTTCAAGTTCTTAGTGTTCACGGGTTGTAAGGCTAGAACTGACAAATATGGCTTTATATTTTTATTATCTTTCATCCATTATCTTTTTTTTCTGAAGTGAACCATAACTATAGAATTATATCTGATGTGGCATACATCAGCTTCCCAAGTTATCATCTGGACTTCCTTGATAGCTGAGGTAGAGAAGAATGCACTTCTAGGGCGTGATCTCTCTCTAGAGAAATCTAAAATAGAGCAGATTCATCACACTTTGAAAATGCCTAGCTCTGTCATGGAAATAGGCCTAAATATTTGGTGAGAAGAATACACTCTTCATCTCCATCTAAGAAACCAGTTCTGTCCAAACTCTTAGCAATTTTTTCATTGTCTGATACTATTCCCATGTGTTCAAGATCAAACAATATAGTCTTCAGAAAAAGAAAGTTGGATCAAACTGCTCCATCAGTAATGTTGTATTGGTTGTCAAAAATAAAGGTAGTCACATCATAGGCTGGGAAATTGACCCATTATTTTAGCTATGTCACTTAAGAAGCTCTTGAGAGGTATCACAATAGGTATGTTTTGTTCCCTAGTTTCAGAATTTCATGTTGCATTTAAAGAGCAGACGTCAATCTGCAAGTATGTGCATATGATGGGTTATTGCAAAAGAAAAAAAAATACACAGTATTGCTCTGTTAAGTAATCATTCATCATCATCTGCAGATTTTTCTCATTTATTTAGGAAATGGGCCATGGTCCCGGTGACATTCTGAGACCTGTAACTTTTTTGCTCTAGCACTTTGTTTAGAAATCCTGAGAAGAATTATTTAATTTCACACCATTAAGACTGGTACATATGCAGACGTTACTGCAGAAATTCCTGTCATTCATGTCATACTTTCCGTCTCCTTATCTGAAATTCCAAGGCAAGAGTGGTTTCCTAAAGTTGCAGACAAAACCTGCTCTGAATTCTTCACTATTGATGTCCCAGGAAGTTAGTTTTTGGAGTCTGTTGTCTTTCTACACTGAGTTGAGAATCTAGACCAGTTCTATCCATATGTGGAAATTAAGTCTGTTCCAGGTTTGTTTCTTTTTTGTGACTGAAGTCATTTGCTAGCTAAGTGACTTTTTATTAGTAGCTTCTGATGTCTCGATTTATTTATGTTAATATCAAAGAATTACACAATAGTTGAGGTTGCAAGGGACCTCCAAATTCTGGTTGAATCCTGCTACTCAAGCAGAGACATGTAGAGCTGCTTGTCCAGGACCGTGTTCAGATGGCTTTTGAAGGTCTCCAAGGAGGGAGATTCCACAGCCTCTCTGGGCAACTTGTGCCAGTGCTCCACCAACTGCACAGGAAAGATGTGTTTTCTGATATTCAGAGGGATCCTTCTGTTTGCCAGTTTGTGCCATTGCCTCTTGTTCTGGCACTGGGCACCCTCCCTTCAGGTATTTAAAATACTTTGATAATTTCTCCCCTGAGCCTCTTCTTCAGGCCAAATAGTCCCAGCTCTTTCAGTGCGTGTTCCAGTGTTTCTTCCATGAGGTGTTCCAGTCCCTTCCTCTTTTTTGTGACCTTTTGTTGGACTCCTCGGTCTGGCCATTCAGCCAGTTTTTGATTCACATCATTCTGCTCATCCAGCTCACATTTCAACAGCTCCTCAACATCTTATGGGCGACAATGTCAAAGGCCTTACTGAAGTCCGGGAAGACAATATCCTCTGCTCTCCCCTCATTCATCAGACTGGTGATTTCATTATAAAAACTTATCAGGTTGGTCAGTCATGCCCTTGGTAAATAGTCCTGATGATTTTCTTGTCCTTCAGTCCCAAATCTTTCAGCCTCTCCTTATAGGAGAGATGCTCCAGTCCCTTGATTATCTTGGCGGCCCTCCATTGGACTCTTTCCAGTATGTCCAGCTCTCTCTTGTACTGAGGGGCTGAGAACTGGACACAGTACTCTATGTGTGGCCTCAAATTGTTGTATATGTCCTGAAACACTGAAATACTGAAACATTATTTGGGACACAGTTGTCCATATGTTTTACTACCTGTACTGCATTGTCCTAAACTGCTGCTTTCTGAAAGAAATAAATTCCAGCTCTTCAACTATTTACAACTTAGGCTGCCATTTTATCATGGCCCTAAGTCTACCAAAGTGGAGGTTGTCTCAGATAACCTTGGCCATGCATTCCCAATCTTCCTTTTTTACCACCTCCATTACTCATCTTGATGTTCAATGAACTGGTTCAGTAAACTGATCTTCTTGAAAACAAGTCAAACAAACAAACAAACAAAAAGTGATGGGGTTTTACTGGAATAGTTTTCTGATTCATTCGTGTCATGTAGGCATTGACACAGAACTAGTAAAGAGTGCATGTAGTTGGAGACAATCAGGAGAAGAAGGAGATAATCCCCCCCCAACAGTTCCATCCTTCTATTTGGGTGGCTCGAACAAGAACTAGGACCTAGTGTGCATCTCACCTCTCTTTGGTGCATTTCTCCTATCCTTCTTTCACTCTCTGTCCATCTTTCTTAAATAAATACATTTGCCATTTCCCTGGATTTCCACTACTACTACTCCTATTGTTCTATTGTATTTCACAAAGAGGCCAAGAAGACAGATTTGAGTTGTATGCCAGGCAGGAATATTGCAGCTTTTTACTGACCTTTTCATAATGGATTTCAAGCAAGCTGGCAAATGTTCTAGTCAACAGAAAAGTCTGCTACCTTTATGGGTACTTAACATAAAGCCTGTATATCTGTCTTGACAGCTGGAGTTCTCTTGAGTCATCTTGATCTTTCACTATGGAGAAAGCCAGAGGCTGAAGAGCAGTTTCAGCAAGGGCCAGGGGCAAATCCAGCTTTGCAAGGAGCCTCTGTATTGCTAGCTACTTACACAGACAAAATGTACTTGCTCTAGTTCTGTGAGTATGTACTTGGCCTTCCAGTCAGTTGGTTGCTTTTGAATCCTTTGTCCAACATAAGCCAAGTATGTAAATGTTTGAAGTTCTACAAGAGAGCTCCCTGTGTGGTTCCTAGAACGAACAGAACAACTGTGCAATGAAGAAAACTCTATTGGTTGATAAGAAGACTCTGTTGGTTGATGAGAAGTTCAGTATGAGCCAGCAGTGTGCTCCTGCAGCCCAGAAAGCCAACTGTATCCTAGATTACATCCAAAAAAAAAAAAAAAAAAAGCATGGCCATCAGTATGAGGGAGGTGATTCTGCTCCTCTACTCAGCATTTGTAAGACCTCACCTGGAGTCCTGCGTTCAGCTCTGAGACTCCCAGCACATGAAGCACATGGACCTGTTGGAGTGAGTCCAGAGGAGGGATCAAAAGGCTGGAGCACCTCTCCTATGAGGATGGGCTGAGGGAGTTGGAGTTGTTCAGCCTGGAGAAGAGGAGGCTCTGGGGAGACTTTATTGCAGCCTTCCCATACCTAAAGGAAAGCTGGGGAGAGACACTTTGTCAAGGAGTGTAGCGATAGGACAAGGAGTAATAGTTTTAAACTAAAAAAGAGATAGATTAAGATTAGATATAAGGAGGATATTCTTTACTATGAGGGTGGTAAGGCACTGGCACAGGTTGCCCAGAGAAGCTGTGGATGCTCCATCCGTGGAAGTGTTCAAGGCCAGGTTGGATGAGGCTTTCCACCTGGTATAGTGGAAAGTGTCCCTGCTGATAACAGGGGAGTTGGAACTAGGTGATCTTTAAGGTCCCATCCAACTGAAACCTTTCTATGATCATTCTAAGAGTGTTTTTTAGGGGAATATTTTCTCCCATGGAGTACATTTGCTGTTAAACTCCAGAGGAACTGTAGAGAACAAAGCTCTAGTAAACAGGAAAAAAAAAAAAAAAAAAGGAGGGGAGGAGAGTAAACGACAGAATCTTTAATCAAAACCCATACTTTCCGAGAAATCAATGTCAGTCTGTTAACAAAGATACACTGAAAATCAAAAGCCATTACCTCTAGAGCTCACTAAACTATTTATTATTTATTAAGCTAGCTTAAACTGCTTGCATTTTAATTTCTTGCCTTTTCTTTAGGCAAGTAGATTACCTAAGTGTTCTTCTTCCTTTCAGAAAGATCTCAGTAACAGTAGACCTAATGTTATTGTAGAAGCTTATTCATTCCACTTGCATCAGTATTCATCAACGATACAAGAGCCAGTCTGAGGCTGGCAGTGACTCAAGGGCAAGCAGTCATTTTTCTAATCAATGCACCTTCAAAAAAGTCATTTACTATCCAAGTCTAGACATACAGCAGAAACCTACTTTGCTTTGCTCTACTTAACATCCAATCTATTCTCTAGAAAGCTGAGAGCAACTTGAATTTCCGTTGCCTTACGCAGATTTGGCAGGGTGCCGTATGAATTGTTAAGCTTATCAAACACTGTCTCTGGAACACCATATAAATAGCCTCCAAAGCCTTTGAAAGGCGGAATAGATTGTTTCACACCTGACCAAATCATGTCATTCTTCCTTAGGATTCATTCTGAGTAGCGAACACTTTTTTTTTTTTTTTTTTTTTTTAGCTTCAACCAATACCTTTCACCTATTGTTCTAAATATTATCCACTATTCATTTGAGACAGGTTGTTCTTTTATCACAACACTCTGAACAAGTCACAGGTCTTGTATCAGTCTGTGTTTATATGAACAGACCATTGTCAGTAAGCTCTGCAAAGACTGACACAAGCTTCTTTTACAAGGATGACATCAAAATCACTTCAATAATGCTTGCAAAGCTCTACACAATTTAAAGGGTCAAGCTCACAACACAAATGAGTTTTTTCCACATGTATCAGAAGCACTGGCTGCTATGTGTAAAGCCTCATTTTTCTTTCTTCTCGTCCCTCACTGTCCTTCACTTATTCCTGGCAATGGGGTCATTTATCACCTTCAAAACATCTCTTTGCTTTATAGGATATTGCCACTTTGAAAACATTAGCTGAGTGAGTCGTCATTTCCTATGGATAGCACTACAGACTTGTACAATTCTGCTATGTCTCCTACTCCTGATAAGATTGCTCCGCGATGCAGTCATAATGCATGCTACAGCATAGTTTGGACCTCGCGGACTTAAATCTTATCAGTCAGGGAGTAGAAGAGCTCTAAAGGGCCACTGGGCCACTGTATAATTTAAAACCTAAAAGATTTATATAGCAAAATGGCCTAGCCTTAAAACCATTATTGCATCATTATTTCAGATTAGTTCTAAGAACTGATATGCAAATTTACATGATCAGCCTAACTAAACAACTGAGCCTGATGCTGTATTAAAAAAAATAATAATAATTTATAAAAAAAAAAAAAAAAAGAAAAAGAAAAGATGGAAAACATGCCCCCTCCTTTTTTTTTTTCTGACATAGAAATATTGATCTAATGAAAAGTCATAGCATCATAGAATATCCCAAGTAGGAAGAGACCACAAGGATCATTGAGTCCAACTCAATGTTTTGTGTGGCTCCACACAGGACCACACAAAAACAAGCCCATGTGTCTAAGAGCATCGTCCAAATGCTTCTTGAACTCCAGCAGCTCAGTGCTGTGACCGCTGCCCTGGGGAGCCCGTCCCAGTGCCCGACCACCCTCTGGGTGCAGAACCTTTCCCTAACCCCCAGCCTGACCCTCCCCTGTCCCAGCTCCATGCCATTCCCTCAGGTCCTGTCACTGTCCCCAGAGAGCAGAGCTCAGCGCCTGCCCCTCTGCTCCCCTGTGAGGGAGCTGCAGGCTGCCATGAGGCTTCCCCTCAGCTGTTCAACCCCTCTGGGCTGAACAAACCTCAGCTGTTCTTCACACGTCTTCCCCTCTAGACATTTCACCACAAAATGCCTGAATTTTCAACAAGTGGGGATTTTTTAATTATACCTAAATCCAAGAGATTTTCTTAATAGCAGTGGCTTGCTTCCATTTTCTGATACTTACATATCTATAAATGTGTGACAACAACATTTGTGTGACTCATGGTCAACACACAGAGATCACCTCAGACTATGCATTTTAAGGCATAATGTGAAACTGTTTCCCTCTCCTCCTTTGGGTCATTACTTCTGTAGATGCAAAAGATGCACAGCCTGCTTTGTTGTCTGATGCAGGACAGCCATTCAGTAGTAAAATGATTTGCAAATTCTTGTGAAGTTTTTTCTATCAGGCTATGTGTAAGTTTGTGGGCAGTCTGTTTGTGGGCAGCAGATTCACACTGCAGCCATGTAATCAGCTGACCTGCCTGTGTCCAAGCACTTTGTGAAATGACATGCTATTTTTGAAAACAGAGCTCTTAAAGATTGAAATTGAAGCCTTGGCTGCAAAAATGTTTGTCACAAAGTATTATACTCCTGTCTCAGAAGCAGAAGTTATCTGCTGTGACAGAGTAGTGGTAATGATCAAAAGTACATCATGGCTCATTTTAAGAGACCACATAGTAAGCATTTTTATCTGACCATTTCAAATTTTCTATAATAACTTATCTGATTTCTTTCATTGTTACCAGTAACTATTCCTCATTTTCCCTTTTGCCTGGGAGCCTTTAGATGCCACACCACTCTTCAAATGATTTTTTCTTTCTTTAAGTCTCTCCTTCAGGCTGAAGTTCCTAGAACAGTCACATCAATGCATTCATCAGACCTCCAGGCAGGAGATCCAATTAGTGACTTGTTGCTTGCCTTTGTGAGAAGCCAGGGCACCATTTGTGCCCTTCAGAAGGATTGGGCAGGTTCCTTGCTGAAAAACACTAAAGGGTGTGTGCTGGATGTTAGCACCTCTTGAGTGCTGGCCCTTAGTTAATTTTGAACAGATGTGGAGCAGTCTGATCCTGCTTTTTCTTTGTCAGGTCAGCCAAGCATCCTGCTTGAATCAAGCATATTCCACATAAAGGAACATTTTCCCCTGGTTCTCCCTTTCCGCACCATGCTTCTCCTCAACTTAGTCTGGTCTTTTCTAGAGCTGAACAGTTCAGAGAAGTCCATGTTTTCCTTGGCAAGTGAGGTCTGCAGTGAAAATGTGCAGAGCTCAGCTGTAGGGAACAGCCTTGGGAGATAAAACCTACCAAAACTAGATAGAATAAGACTTGGCACAGCATAGTCTCTGTCAGAGAATACAAAAAGGAGAAAGTGGTTAGGAAAGAGAGAAAATAGAGTGAGAAACAGGGAGAGATGGAAAAAGTGAAGGACGTAGAAGCCAGAGGTGGGCAACAGATTTGGTGAAAGGGCTGGAAGGCATGTCCTTTGAGGAGAGGCTGAGTACTCTTGGGTTGTCTGGTCTGAAGGCCAAGAGGAAACCTCACTGCTCCCTGCAGCTTCCTGAGGAGGGGAAATGGAGATGAAGGTGCTAACCTTTGCTGCCTGGTTACAGGATGTGAGAGATCAGCACAAAGCTGCACTAAAGGGAGGTTTGGACTGAATATGAGGGAAAATGCCTTTACTGTGAGGGTGATCAAATAGTGGAACAGACTTCCTAGAGACATGGTTGATGCCCCACGGCTGTCAGCGTTCAAGAGACATTTGGATAATGCCCTAAATACTGCTCTAACTTTTCATCAGCCCTGAAGAGGTCAGGCGGTTGGACTTGATTTTTGTAAGTCCCTTCCAACTGAACTATTCTATTATGTTCCTATGAATTAGGAACAACACGAAGCAAGGAACAACACTGAAGTATGGAGATCCTGTGACCATGTGAGAAACAGGAAAACAATCTATCTGTATCACTTATGACCACCTTGCCACCAGCCAGCAGTCTCTTCTTTTCCCTTCCTCTCACTCAATCTGAAAACACTACGTGCTGCAACCCTCTTCCTCCCCCTCTGCACTCGACTCCTGATGAAGCATGGGCTGAGTGGACAGACAAATATTTAGAGCCTTTCAGTCATTGTTGTATCTTGGCATTGCACTGAGTAACAGTGAGGGCTTGTGGGTGTGGGAAGAAAGCTGATTAATCAGAGCAAAGGCCTTCTGCATCATTTGCTCTTCAGGCAGCTGTCATGAGATGCTGTCCTACTGCTTTGCTGACCTTACTCAAATATAATTTTCAGTCATCTTTGCTGCAAAATTTACTCCTTTCCTTTACAGCCTACCTCCAGAGGATAGAAATGGTAGCCATTTAAAACAAACAAACAAAAATATTTTACACTTTAAAATAAAAAGATTTAACTGCTTTATCAAACATCTCTACCCCATGCTTCCTTTTCCTCAAAACTACATCCTTCCAATCTTTTCATTCTTGTTCATCTCCACTACATTCTCTGATTTGTTACATCCTTCCTTAGTGGTAACACCTACACCTGGAGAAGACCCTACAGGTGCTCTCAGATTTCCATGGCAGAGAGCAGAGCAGAACAAATAACACTGCTACTAATACCTCTTGCACTAAGATTTTTCTTTTCCTGCACATGCTCTCGTATTGAATCTCAGGGAGCATGTACTTGCTTAGGCAACTTAACTCTTTGTCCTAAGGTAAACATCATTCTGTGTACTAGCATTGTACATTTCCAGCATCCCATGTTTGGATTTGTCCTTGCACACCAATCTTTATGGATTCAGTAGTGTCACTCCAGGATGTAAAACAGTACCCGTGCTGCAGGATATAAAATGTTTCTTAGCTGAACCCAATGGGTTAGGCACTTCAGCACTTTCAGAAAATCTTTCCAGTGCAGTTTCAATTTTAAAGTCACCTTCTTGATCTATTATGGAAGAGACTATCTGCACTTACAGAGTTGACTGAATAAGGGCTGAAGAAGCTGCCATGCCCAGCTGTGATGTGCTTCTTACAGACCCTTAAGAGGTCTCTGTAATAAAGCACTGCTCCATTTCTCCACGTCTATGAGGCATGGAAATATCTATTTCTTCACAGTACTACTGTCTTATTCCATACTTTCAACCTTCTTCTTATATATATACACAAGGTAATAAAAATGTTAGAGATTAACAAGGTCTTACCATGAATAATTCTGCACACTGGGTCTGAAATCAATTAGGACCCACAGTTTTTTCCTGCTATGTTGCTCCCAACCAGTTATTCCCTCTTTTGTATTTTTACATTTGATGTCTCCTGAGTAAGTAAGAACAGCATGTATGCATCTAACTTCATCAAATTTCATCTGACAGATTTCAGAGTGCCCTTCTCTGAATTCATCAACAACAAACTGAATTCTGATCCTGGAAATACTCTTGAGCTTGCTTTTGCTCAAGAAGTTCAGATGTGTATTCTCTGCTGGAGAAGCAAGATCCTAAAAATAAAAATTAAAATAAAATAAAATAAATGTTATCAACTGAGACATCCTGAACTCTCAATCTGACATGCCCTCAGTTTGATGTGAGCTATCAATAATTTCATGTTGAGGATCGTGCCTTATTATTCTATAGATACCTATATTGTTGTTTTCCTATAACACTTCTGGGTATCAAAATTAGGTTAACCAGCCTGTACTTCCTTTTTCTCTCCCCCTCTTTTTTTTTTTCTTTTTTTTTTTTAAGACAGGTACTAAATTTGCCCTTTCCCCAGTCTTCTGACACCAACCCTGCTCTCCTTGGTGTGTGTTAGATCTGAGACCATGGCTAGCTGCTTTGTTCCTTAAGTACCCTGGCATGGGTTTCGTCAGGCACTCCTGACTCAAATACAACTGTACGGTCTAAATATTCTTTAATTTACTCTTTGCTCTGCTCTGGTCTGTGTTGTCCCATTTCCCTATTTACTTCGCTTCAGTGTCTGGTGAAGACTAATCTCTTTACTGCAGCTTGATAGAAAACAGGCACCAAATACTTCAGCTTTCACTATAGCACCTGAGTTCTGCACTTTTTTCTTAAATTGATTTTCTTTGAGGCCTTTCCCTGTTTTTCTTTTCTACTTGCTACAATTCCTGAACCCTTTATTACTGCTTCATTGCTTCTAGTGGATTGTACTTTGGAAAAAGTAAAAAAAAAAAATAAAAATGTTTTTCTAGTTTGTTTTGTTTTTCTTTATTATTATTATTATTATTATTATTATTATTATTATTATTATTATTATTATTATTATTATTATTATTATTATTATTATTATTATATTCGTTACAGTCATCCTTTATTGTATACCTTTATTTTCACTACGGTTTTGACATTTACCATGCTTTTTTTTTTTTTTTTCATTCATCAGGGGAAGAATTATCCTCATCTTTTAAAGTAGTGGTATATCTTCATTGCTTTTTATTTATTATTTGTCTGTTCTTCTCCTTTTAATTACATAGAAAAAGGATGGCCAACCAGTGGTATTTCAGATGCTCTAACTACTTTGTTGCCCCCCCCGCCCCCCCCCCCCCCCCCCCAGGTCCTTATTCTGCTGTTTTCATGCCTTGCTTTCTCACACCAGTTAACTCCTGTTGTGGCCATGTCTACCTATATTTCACCATCAGATTTCCAACCAGCTCTCTTTCACTAGACGGAAACAAATTTAAAACGGCTGGGCTGCTAGCAACTTCCAAACCCTGTCTAAAACAAATTGGGGTGAACACATTGCCAGATGGATCAGCACTACTTTTTGGACAGATGGATAGGTAGGTAATTAAATCTCCCATTGCCCAGTTCTGCATCACTGCCTCTCCCAGCTGCTGCAATTGCCTGGTGTTCCTAACCACATCTTCTGTCTGAGCAGCCTACATGATGGAACCAACTCTTTTATATTCCTCTTTTCCTCACTCAACAAATCTACTTTTCACTTTTTCCTAATGTCTAGAAGCAGCACATGCATTCTTCATGAGCCATTTAAGATGTCCTGTGCCTGCCCTTAAAATAAAGTTGATACCTCCTTTATTGTCACTTTTTCCACCAAATTTCAGGTGGCAGTTAATACTTAGGCTTAGCTTTGATTTGTGTTTTCCAGTCTGTGTCCCATGCCTCTGCATATAAACATCTCAGATGCTCAGCAGACTGCTGCATTATCTTCATTTTTGCAATTTCCCATCCCATGTCAGTCATATGATTCCTTTCCATTCTTTCCATTTACCTGTAAGCTTCTGACACTAGCTTCTTTGAATGTGGCATTAAATTAATTAACCACTAGAGGATAACGTGCACAAGCACACTTGCAATCTAATGCATTAAATTAAAAATGTCAGTATTGTTTCTGGTTAGTGGTATGTAGCCACATCTAAATGAGATGATTCATCTGTGAGCAGATCATAGCTATGTATGTGCTGCAGTACAAGTTCTGCAGATATGAGATGTTGTCTTCTAAATATCATTTCAGAACAGGGATAACAGAATTTCTTTGTGACAGGTTTCAATCATGTTCAGGTGGGAAACGTGGAATACGTTGATTTAAAGGCAGTTGCCCTACGACAAAATATCTACCTAAGATTACAGTCTTTTGATCTCAATTATAGATAATAATTTGATAAATGTATTGTAGTTCACTGCCTAAAATATATATTGTTTTTGACTGAGTCCTAGTACAGCCCATAGGGTGTTTTGGCCCAAAAGAAACTCACTGCATCATAAAAATATGTTGTGTTTTTTTTTTGTTGTTGTTGTTTTTTTGTTTTTTGTTTTTTGTTTTTTTTTCCCTTTTTAAATATAACGCAACATTGGCAGAAGCCTTGTTTTTGTAACTCATGAGGTTTTTACCAGCGGATATACCCTATTTTTGATTATAATGTGGTGTAACAAACATTCTGCAAATCAAAGCAAACAACCACTGGGAGTTCTCAGGCCTGTTATTATCTTAGCCCTAACAAATACAAACTCCAGGCTTCACATTTGGTCAGCTATAAAGCGGCTACAGATGTGGACCATATTTCATCAGAGCTCTGTTTATTAGGTTGTCATATTTCTACAGGGAAACCCCAGAGAGGGTTGCTCAGAGCTTTTCTCCTTGGAAATGGAACTTCATGGATTTTTTCACGGAGGGTGCGGGGTGTCTCACAGCAGGACAACCAGCACCCAGTACCTGCAGCACGGACCCCATTTAGTCAGGGGATTTGCACAGCACTTCCAAGCTCCATCTCTGCCAGCCCCTTCCTTGGCTCAAGGGGGGCCATGGGCACTTGCTCTTCTCCAGCTCTGGAGGAGCTGCATTGCCCTCAGGCTGGCCTCTGTGTTCACACACACACATGAATGCTGTCCATTGGCAGTGAGGAAGGAAAAAGGAGACTGGAAGAGTTTTAAATGGGCTTTCTTAAGCATATTTTTTTAATCCCCATGTATTTCTGCTTCCAAAGTAGAGCACACATAGCTATTTCCTTTAAAGAACTCAAAATTAATTTTGTTTCTTTCATCATGCTGTATAGCTTAACTAATGATATCAATCTATTTCAATTCTCTTTGCTTAAATCACTTTGTGTCTCTGGTACTAGGGATACTCATCAGCTAATCAATACACCGGAGATATTCCTATTGATTTTTTTTTCTGTTTTTTCCAAGTAATCTGTTCAAGTAAATTATCAATTGCTGCTACCCAAATGATCTCACTAAATGCATTTGTCTACAGTAAGGAAAAAGCTTACTGGTTAACAAAAGGAAAAGGGAAACAGTTGTATTTTATCAGATCTGAAAGGTACACAGTCTTCTGATGTGTTCCTGTGGGAAATTCCTCTATCCCACTGGAAATAGTGTGGCATGGCATATGTGGTCACTGGAGACTTCGTTGCAGTGCTCTACCACTCTGCTTCTACAGCAGTGTGGAAAATGAAACCTTTGGTGATGACTTTGGTAGCTTTGTCACCATCCTTAGAAGGCCATAAATGGACCGTGTATGATAGTCTAAGATGGAAAAAACAGAGGGGAAATTAGCTCTTAATTAGAGAAATTCCTTTTGGACTATAAAAGTAATTTGTCCAGCGGGACCAGCACCTTGCAAGGAGGTAAGGTTGGACTTGAGTGACTTGCTCCTAGGTCAGCTCCCCACTCAGGCACTGATTCAAATGCTTTCACCTGCTGCAGTGCTGCACAGAGCATCTGACTGCAGAACAAAACTTGGCCATCAGTGACAGCCTGGTATTGGGGGAGCAGATCAGAATAAAACAAAAAAGAAGAATAAAAACTATTTAGGAAGAGCTAAACTGTACTTGTGTCTCCGTGGGAGACATGAGGTTTGCCTTCACTACCTTTCTTCAGTAAGTGTAATAACACTTAATATAAAATCTTACATAAATAGTGAAAACTTTGCAGTGACAGAACTATTTTGAGGGTAGATTTACTTTATTTTTTTTTCACAGTGGCTCCATTTCAATGGGACTTCAGTTTTCTGTGCCAAAGTCCTGTGAGGTCCAAAGTGAGAAGAAATGTTATCTCATCTGCTCACCTTGCACATTTACAATGGCATACAGGTGTTTCCTAATTCATTGTATTGCTGCCACACAGAAATCCAAAAAGCCAAAGAAACTACTACAGCTCCCTCAAGAACATTATCCGTGGTGCATGGAAAGTAAATATGTTCTTATTTTCCTTCTTTTTCCTGAAACATTTTCATTCAGATGTTTCAAATTCTTTGCAACCATGAGGTCTTAGAATTTTCTAGGCGTGGATGTGCCTGTGTCCAGATCATGAGGCTATATGAAAAACATTTAATAATTCAAGACCTGGTAGAAGTTAGAGAATCATCAGGTGTTACACCCTGTTAAAAAAAAAAATAATAAAATAAATAAATAAATACATAAAAATAAAAATAAAAATAAAAATAAAAATAAAAATAAAAATAAAATAAAAATAAAAAATAAAAATAAAAATAAAAATAAAACAAACAGTTGATGTTCTGTATAACCCATTAAGACAAAGCTAAAATATACATCTGAGTTTCTGAGGTTTGGGAATAGTGTGACTGTGCTAAAGCTGTTTGACTGGCATCTTTTTGTATTATTAATCAGATGAAGCTCATAAACTGTTTAGATACATCACACAGCATTATGAAGAGGTTTGCAATAATCCTTTTCCTACATTTTTAGTTTATCACTTTGTTTTCATAAACATGTCTATTCCATTTTTTGCTGCAGTATTTTCAGCTGGTCAGTTCTTTGACTTCCACACAGAAACTGGATGATATGCAAAAGACAGTTATTAAGGAATGCAATGTGGCACTCTATATTTTTCTTCACCATTGAAAATACTCTTGTATCTGGTGAAACACTAGGCTTTCTTCATGTCACCATCAGGTGGGGAAGCCAATCTTCCCTCAGATATACAGATAAGTCTGCGGTGGGTCTGTCTGCAATGAGCCACATGGGAAATTGGGCACTTGAACATGAGTGGATGGCAAAGCTGAGTCCAGGAAAATGGAGATTTTTACCTGGCCCAGGAAGGCTACTGGGAAAGTTATTTGTGTAACTTTTCTCTCCTGGATAAGAAAGTGCTCCCTCAAAAAGTTATCAGAAAGTTCCATAAAGCCTGCAAGTCCCTTTAACTTTTCAAAACTGATTTTTTTTTTTTTTTAATTGAAAAATGAGAAGTCTGGGAAGTTTCATAAGCCCCCAAAGACTTGCCAGCCAGAAAACTCTTGGCAGCTTTCCTACTTTTTCACTGATCCTAAAGCAAATACATGTGGAGCATATGAGGATCCCTACCGAACAGTGATTATGCTACTTCTGTTCATTGCCAATTAAGTTCAATAGTAAAATTATTTGGATTGCAGAAGTAATAAGACTTTATTGATTAAAATGTGCTGATGGTGGTTAAAATAAAAGTTTCCTTAGCAGTATATCACCACCACCTTCATAAATAAAGGGATGCTAATGCTGGATGTAATGCCAATACCAAGGCACACTGGCAAATCAATGGAGCTGAAAATATTATAATTTGCATAATAAGTGCAGAAATGATGTCAATTGCTCTTTATATTTCTATTAAAATGACATAGAAGCCATAATAGCATTTTAGTGGCTATTTTGCCCTTTGATATTCCCATGATGCAAGTTAGATTTATCCTCCTAAATGAAAGTAAGAATGGGAAACCAAAGATGAACACTCACAGTGGTTTGTGCAACATGTACGAAAATCACATCAGAAGCATGGGAAATTGAAATCTGCTGGAACATAAACATTTATTTAATGGTCTTCTGGGCTACCATTTACAGGGAGCCAGTGTTTAGAATTAAATGATAGTCCAATTTCATGTTACCTTTTTCTGCCTGGTTAATGTTGTGTAAGTATTATATAGTGTGAGAGGACTATACAGGGAAGCCTCAGAAACATATCTTTACACATTCAAATGTGTATGTATGTACTTGTAGGGTCCACTGCTCAGTCATCTTTTTTGGATTAAAGATAGCTTTAAGTTTAAAGACAAGCAATTTAAAAATCCTCATATCCTGAAATAAAGGATAACATCCTCATGAAACCCTTCAGTAAAGTTCAGATAACATTTCCCTTACTAATGATTGTATGCTTTATTTCAAATATAGGGTGTTAAGAATAGTAGCAGATGCTTTCTGGCAGATACACTTTGGTGAGGTTACCACAATACCAAAAATTGATACACTTATCATATTAAAGTGCTGATTAAGGTAAGTGTATTTAAATTGAAACCTTGTAGTGACAGGATAGTGCAAAAAGGCAACATGAGTTTCACTGAACTTCCTTCTGAGTTTTGGGGGTGCTTTTTGTTTGGATACTCCCTTTTTGCATAGGTTGACAAGTTTCAAATTTTCAAATTGAACCAACTTCCAAAAAGACTGTTCCCATTTAATCTGAAGCAACTTTTTTTTTTTTTTTAAAAAAGCAAATACAATTTAGTTGGATTTCAGACAAAACTCCCTCTCTGCCTTCCCTCTCCTGCCTCCTTTTTTTTTCAGGACTACCAATGGACCAAAACCACAGAGTATTCAGATGGTTCTGTGTTCTTGGATGGTAAAGAAATAACAGTTATTAAAAGGCTTTTTCAAGGATCAGAGGAAAGCACAATGAGAACCTAACCATGGAAATCAAAGCCAAAGAAAATCAAATAGAAGTGCAACACAAATGTTTAATAGTGAGGTTGATTTCTGCTGGAACCAGCTACAGAGAGCAGTGGTGGATTGAAGACTGCAAACCTTCCAGGTGCACATTTTAGCCAAATGTCAGCTATTGGGCTCCATACAGAAGTAGGTGGAAGAAATTTTATGGCCTATGATATACAAGAGATCTGACTGTGTGACCTAATATTCCCTCTCTGTGCTTAAGATCTATTAAAAATAAGCATTAGTGCCCCCCATCTGAATCTCATACATCAGGAAAAAAATTATTTTGGGGGTTTGTTTTTGATGGATGATTGTTGTGAAGTTATATAAAGGCTCTGGAGAAAGCAGTGTTCATTCAAAGTGTATAAATAACTCTCTTGCTGAGACTGAAACAATGACTCTGTGTATACTATTGGCAGTGCAAGCCCCATGCAATCTATTTGAAAGAATGAACTATTCCTGTAATGTTTGCCAGCTGGAGAAGATTTATTCTTGTATGTTAAGTGTTTGCTTTGTGCTTAATTCAAAATGTATCTTTGGTTCATCTTCTTTAGTAAGAGCCTTTTTGTTTACACTGTTAACTTACTAGAATAGCAGGGATTTTAGACGATACTACGTTGTTTCACATAGCTTGATGTTATCAGGCAGAAACAGACTTTTTTGGCAAAGTTATAACTGTCAGTATGGGTAGTTTGCTTAAAATAAATAAATAAATAAATAAGGAGGGAGATAAATGTGTGGTTAAGAAACACAAGCATAATTGATATTTTTCACTAAAACAAAAGTATCTGCTTTGTCCTTTGTTCATCTGTCAGATTTCATATAGGCCATATTATCATTCCTATTACAGTAAGGACTGTAATAAACCCCTCATGTGACCTGGAGGTTTTGTTTCACTTAACACGAGACAAACAGAGCTATGTGGTACCAAGGAAGGGGGAGAAGAAGAGAAATGCACAATTGTGATGGGATCATTGCTGTGCCTTGATATGTAGTTAGGTCTAGGTCCTGGGGTTTGTGCATCTTCATGAAGTAGCCTGCAGTGCATACTATTTTTCTTTTAACTTTTTTTTTTTTTTTCCAGCTGTTGCTTCTGCTAAAGCACTGAGCAGCTTTCATCAGGGATGCAGCACCTTTGCTCCCTCTGTAAATCATGTATAATGGAAACATGGGAGGTATGCATTTACTGTCCTACCTCACAAAAATCTCCAACCTAGGATGCAGTAGGTTTCGGCTCATTTTCTTTCTGCTTTCCCCTTTGTACAAATGAAAACTGTATTTCACCAGCTTTGCTAAGATCTACAATTCTGAACCAGCAAGTCCCCTGTCCAGAACTGCATTCTGACCAGGGAGGTCTTTTTTTTACTGCCATGAACTGTTCTTTCCCATGCATGGTCTGGCTTTCTCATGAGTTTAGTTATGCCAAAATGGATAACTTTATGTCAGTTATAAAATGAAGCCAAGCAAGTGCTTTCACATAGCTCAGCTTCCCACGGAATTTGTTACTGAATCTGGTCCCATCTTTTCATTAGGGCTCTTACTTGTGTGGCAATACATTTTCCAGGTGTAGTAACGTTGAAAGACATTGAGAAAACATCTCACTGGTGTTAAGTTCTGGTTTGCATGGGGATGATTTTCTACTGGGAGGACAAAAAATCAAGAGGCATATGCAATCGGGGTGAAGCAAATTGTCTCATCCAGCTCTAGAGAGTCTCAGTAGGCACTGTATTAGTCCATATACAAAATCATTTCTGAAAGAGTGAAAATGTCACCTGTGAAATGGCAGAATCTGATAAATAGCAAAAGACAATGCCTTCATTGCCAACTGCCAGTCCCTTCTGCCTGTGTCCTTCAGACCTCTTATTCTTATTTTCACCTCTGTCAAATGGCTTCAAAACCAGACTTGATGTCTTGCCTTTTCTCCTCCATGTTGGCATTTCACAGTGAGGGAGGTCAAACATGGGAACAGGTAGCCAGAGAGTTTGAGGGGGTCTCTCTGTCCTTGGTAACATTCAAAACTCAACTGGACAAAGCTCTGACCAATTCTTTCTGTCTTCAGAGTTGTCTTGGTTTTGATGAGGAGTGGGATGACCTTCAGAGGTCCCTTCCAGCCTCAGTTCTGTATCTGCCTCCAAGAGAGTTAATTCTTCTGTGACTTGGTTTGGTCTTGACCTACTTGTTATACTGCATGTCTAGATGGCAGTTAGACATCATATTAGACACCTGCTCACTATTTTTTTTTCTGTAATGGATGTGCTTCTTCAATGCCATGTCAAATATTGCTTGCCAATATTACATATTCTGCATAAGATATTTTAAAAATCTTTAATGCTATTTCTGGTAATTTACCACAGTGAATCACAGTCCAGAGGTTATTTTCTGGCACCCACAGCAACATGAGCTATTTGTCCTCTAACACCGCCATCTTTGTCCTTACTGAATATCAAAGATGTTTGCCAAAAAACTTTCTATTATTTTCACTGTCTCCTTTTGAACTACAGGATATAAATCATCTTGTCCTTTTGCTAGCTTTAACTGTTTCTGCTCAGTCTACTGTGTGATGCAATTGTAAAAGTCCTTTTAAACATTTAATTTCCTAAGAGTCTTGATTCAGTTCGCAGAGATGTTACCATTCTTCTATGACTTTCTTCACCTCAACATTCATAAATGAAAAAAGTTATGGTCCAGAGGTTTGTATCCATTTCCTTCAGAGATAACAAAGCAAAATTCTTTACAAAGTTGTATAATTGTATTGTGCTGGCTATGCAAGAATGACCTCAACTACTAGAAGATGCTTACCAGTCCTGTCCCAACGCAGTGCCAGACACAGTGTCAAAATGTTTTGGTTTTTATATCATTTGGTCAGATCTTTTCTAACAACAGACCAAAAAAATTCCTTCCTTCTTTCCCTCCAGCCCTCCTTCCCTCCCAATTCCTATCGTGATTTGTGTCTAACCATCAGTTTGCCATCATTTATTTTTTGACAAATACTTGCCCATTTAATGATGGCCTTGTACCTTGGTGTTTTAAATTCCTCAAGCACGCTATGAGCTGCTTATCCATAGGAATAAACACTTCCATTCCAGAGCCAATTTAGCAATACATATACAGTTTTCACTCCCCCCCATGGAAATGAAATGAGTGGAAACATAGTGTTTGCCTCCCATAACACCTCCTAGATAGCCATTCTGGGGACAGGGTGTCCATTTTACTGACTGGGAGAACATGAGCAATGCAAGGGGCCAAAGCAGGGAGTCAGCAGAACTCTTCCCACAAGAGCATGCATCCACCCAAGTTGAAAGTTTATTAGGTTGGCAATGGACTAAGAGACCACAGACTCCTTTTTTTTTTGTAGAGAGTGAGGAGCTGACGGCTATCTGTATACATTTCTTCCCCCCGTTTTTCAGTCTAGATGAAAAACAAAGTCCTTCCATATATTGGCATGAACGATCTTTTTGCTTTTCCATCAGCACAGAAGTTGTTTGCTGAAATCCAGTGAACAGCTTTTTGCACAGTGTCTGCAAAGTGCCTGCATCCTAAAGAGGTTTAGAAAGATCCTCATCTGTATTTTTCATCCGTAAGACAATGAATGATAAGTTGTGCTAGTTAACCAAGGTTATTTGGCTGAACTCTTCAATACTTTATAGATCATTTAATGGTGATGAGGGTGCAATATTTTAGATACAATATCAAATTAATGTCTCTGAGTTCTCACCTTGAACACCATTCATTTCTCAGTGCACACTGCAAGATGATTTACAATGAGTTCTGAACAGTAAAAGATGCATGTACCAATATCAAATTATTCTGTATCTTAGGCAGTCTTTCAATTTGAGCATTTATGAGGCGAGATTATTTATCTAGACGTATGCATAACTATATATTAAATCCACCTGCAACGCATACATTTGGGATAAAGGGTGGATGCACAGGTTTTCACTTGGCATCTTCCTCTGTTCTCTGTAATCTAAGAACTTTTTCAAATGAAGTTCAGAGGATCTCTCAGGTGTTCCTTTTGCTTTTTAAATAGTGAGAAAGTGAAAAAGAGGGTTTTGGACACAAATTATCATGACTCTCACATTTTTCTTGGTTTCTATATTCAGTTCAGCTTGTATTTGAACTCAGGCAAACAATCCCGTTAGATGTTTAAAAAAAAAAAAAAAAAGTAAAAAAAAAAAAAAGTAAAAAAAAAAAAAGTAAAAAAAAAAAAAGTGAGGAAAATTGCTATTAAGCTACTTAGGTTATTTTAATAAAATGAAAAGTATGGTATAATCAGTATAGCTTAGTTTTTGTTTGCTGTCCTTGGGTCTATTTTTAAAGGTGTGTTTTGAAATATCCCCCTTGAAATAATGAGATTTTGCTCAACTTCGTTGAGCAAACAACTGTTTACAGTTGTTAACAACAACAAAGCATGTTAATATTTAAACAACTGTTAACAATTAAATATATCTTTTTTGTTGTTTTGTTGTTGTTGTTGTTGTTGTTGTTTTTCATTTGGTAATTCAGTGGTATACTTTCTGTTTTTGTGGATATGACTCTTTTTTTTTTTCTCAGTCCTGTAGTCACAGGATACCACTTTTGATAAAACAACATCTTGAATAATTTTTGCAATTCCAATCACCTCATTTCTAGATGGCATGAATAGTGTGAGAATGTAATGGTTCAGTGAAAAAAAATAGAGGCCCCTCCATGACCTGATCAACTTTGGGTTCAAACCCAAAGATATACTGTGTCATAAAATGCGTAACTTAAATCATGGGAAACGTTGGTACAACGATGAGATGGGGAAAACTGTCCTCCTTTGCAGAAGCAAGCCCGTGATGTTTGATAAGCCTGTCAACCTTTGTTTGCTGTTATCCTTGCATGTGTAAGGGTTGTTTGCAGACTGAAATTTGGCTCCATTCTGTAGATCAAACATCTCTGAAACAGAACCTGCTAGCAGATGTGAGATGATCCCAGGACTGTTCCCATACACATTTCTCCTCTTTTTTACCCATTTCTCCCTAATCTGCTTGCAGCTGCTGCCAAACCCAACCAGCTAGCTCGGACAGACCTTTGCCTTGCCACAGTAGTGCTGGCATGGGTGAAACCTGTTTTGAAAGCATGGTCATTTGAATGGGAGGATGAATGCTACACCTGATGTCAAAGGAAGGAAAGCACAAATGATATTTCATTAATCCCTAGGCCTGCTGTGCTGAGTGAGGAGGACAATCCGTCCTTAACTTTTAGAAGTGGAATGGGGGAAATGCATCATTGCCACAGCAATCTTCCCTTCACATCATCCATCATTTTCCTAACACATAGCTTATATCTGGGAGGACAGACAGAAAATTAACTGGTAAAATCTCCAGAGCTGTGTGAGAAATAAAACCCAAAACATCAGAACAATCACAGAGAGTAAAATCAGCCTTCTCCTTGCACAATTCCTTGGCATTCAAATAAACTGCATTCATCAGCAATCATCAGTATACCACAGTAAAAGCCTGGGATTGCTCCCCTATCTTAAGAGTGGTCTTGCTGAACTTGCCATGTAAAGAAAGCAAGGCATGAAGGAGGATGGGAGTCTAAAATGGCAGCTCAACTTCAGCATATGGTGCTCTCTTACTGCTGGGCTTAGAGCCCTTAGAGCTCACACCAATCCTTGCCTCTTGCTTTGTAAGCCTCAGAGGGGCAAAACAGGAGACTCAGCCTTCAGGGTCATTGTAACCCTCTTGCCTTCCACCCTGCTTGCTTTTGACTAATGAGATCATTACATTCTGTCAAAGTTGCTATTGCGATAAAATCAGAGACATCACATTCATGTATCAAATGAAGAATAAACTGTTCATATACAACATATGAAAAATCTCCCATCAAAACTAGGTTTATATCACCCCATTCATGCCTGAGCCACAAAGTGATTCCTGTCTTCCTCAAATTTAACTCTACTCTGGACAGCTTTTTAACTATTTCTGCTGAAGGAGCTGGTTGAAGCCTGTGGGTTGTATTCATTCCTTAAGGATAGTTTTTTATTTCTTTTACTCTAGAGCTGGGCCATCATCTCAGTCAATAAGTATCTTTTGAACATAATTAAAGCCAGCTGTTTTCTGACTGGTGAAACAAATCCCTCGAGAGAGACAGGAATATATCCTCAGCTCAGAAGCAAGACATCCCAAGGAAGGTCCATCAACTGCCTTTTGTCCTTCTCCTCCCTCAATTCTCTTTGCTCACTTTTTCTCCTCTCCTACTATGCAATAGCTCCCTCCTATCCAGGAGGCTTAGAGAAGGTATAGTATTCAGTCTAGCAAGGGTTAGATTAGTTTAGGTGCAGTAGCCAGCGAGAGGCTAAACTGAGATGTAGGAATTGGCAGAGTTAGGCTGGATGAGCTCAAAGCTGGCTCTGCTGGAGTTTGAGCTGCAAAGGATTTCTGTAAGGGGGCAGGAACAGTTTGGCAAGCAGGGTCTGGAGGAAAGGAAGGCATGGGGTGTATGTGTATTTGATGAGAGAGGAGCACTCGAGCAGAGCAAGCTCTCCAGAAAGAGGGAGGCTCAGATGAAAAAGCTATCAGAACTGCTGCATTAAACATGCTTTGTCTGCCTATCCTCTCCTGAAAGGGAGAAAGTAGTACAGTGTATTCTTACATTTTATTGTACCTTTTGGATTAATGTGCAAATACCAGTGATACTTTACTGCTGTATGCATGTTAAAAAGCAAAATGAAGAAAAAAATGATGGAAAGGCAAGAGGGTTTTTGTTGGTCTTTCAGTCCTTGGGAGAATTTATTTGACAAGCTTGAAATATGGGCCCAGAAAACTGCCTCGGTGTTTATATTGGAGGGAGAAAAGGCTGAGATTTGTGGGGCCAAGCATTATGCTCAGCAGTATACAAATGCATTAAAAGAGGCTGGCCCCAGCCTTAGGACCCTTTATTTCCAACATGTTTCATTCTCTTTCTTTCAATGTTAAGTGACTAGAAACAATCTGGGGCCCTTTATTTTTTGATGCTTGCTTGAAGATTTTTAGGCAGGTCTTGTGTTTGTTTTTGTTTGTTTGTTTGTTTGTTTGTTTGTTTCTTGAAAGAGAGGCAAGTCAGTCTGAAATAAAATCTTTTATTCTTGTCCCTGAGAGTGTAAGACACAAACAAAATCTTCAGCAGGTGCAACAAGGGACAAGGTGACATAAACAGATGCTGAGCAACTTGACAAGGGTGCATCCTCTGACATCCATACCATCATGGCTATGGGTGCTGGGTGAATAATAGGGAACAAGTCATAGAAAGCAACTGGGTTTGGTGTCCTAACTCAATTTCCCTTCATCTGCTGCTGGCAGAGACCCCTACAGTGAGACTCATCTGACTGTAGGGACCTCTTATGATTTTAAACTCTTAAATCATACTGAGTCAAAGAATGGAAAACTGAAGAGCAACTGAAAACCTTGGTCAAAGCAAAGCTAAGATTGAACGTGGAGGGTACACAAATGAATTGTCATCTATCTGTGAGTTAACTGGAGTGAAGCTATCCTCTTTGACTCACCTTCTCATTGTTTAGGATGAAGTAAGTGCAGTTTCTGGAATCAGAGGCTGGAGTAGTGGGTGGTCGATATGCATCTGATTTTTGTTCTGCTCCTTTCATGTCTCTCCTAAAGAGTAGACCTCTATCTGAATCTAAACCATCTATTTTTATGTCTCATAAATGTTATCAGCAGTCTTGCAGAATGTTTTTAAACTAAGACAAGCCTTCTTCTCTAGTAAAAATAGTGGGTAAAGAAGTAATATTTTCATTCCTGTATTTTGTTTTTATTGTTTTTATTTACAAAACTCCTCATCAATGCTGCTACACATGGGAAAAGTGACAAGGTTAAGATCCATATGCAAATAAAAGACTTGCCAAAGAACTTGGTGGTACTCTTTGAAATGGGAAAAAATCAGCTGATGATTCCAGTTCCATATATATTACACATCCTTTTATAAATAAATGAATTTAGCTCTCCAACAGATACAAGCCCTTGCAAAAGTCCTCCAGCTGGATATCTACCCCCTTATCTCTTATTCAGCTGGATGAAGTCCTTGGTAATGTCTTTGCCAGTTTGTCTGTTTCCTTGCCCTGTTGTTTATCTCCTCTTCTTTTTGGTCGTTTTTCATAAACACCAACCCAGCAATGTGTAATCACAACCAAACTACTGATGCCAGTCAGCGCTCAATCTCTTCAGTGTCAAGGAAGGGCAATGGGATCTGGCCCTAATCCAGGCAGCCAGAAACATTTTTCTAATACATGCTGTTTTATGGTGGTACATGACTGTGAATGAAGCTGTAAGCGGAGCAGAAGGGAGCAGAAGGGGTCTTTTACATAAGATCAAATGGCAGAAGAAGACTATGCCAGCCCCTCCTCGAAGAAACAGCTTTGGAAAGCTGCTTTTGAAATACATCTTGTTCTTTGGGTTCTTAGGCTCACTTTTTGCCAATTTTACATATTTATTTTTCTCATTCAAGATTAAGAGAGCACAGCTTAGTTAAAAGTCATCCAGTAATGACTTCTAGTAATTCCTACAATTAGTGGTTCCTTTTGGTACCAGGCAAAGCTAGTACTAGCAAATGTACTTGTTAAGTTGATAAAAATAGTGATCCAGTCAACAGATCTTGTTTTCTGCTTCAGTCATCAGAATATAATGAGCTACAGCAATGCCAATGATGTGAAAACATTATGAAAAGACCCTAGAGGTAATTAATGTTTGTAACACTGCTGGAAAGTGATTGCAGTGCAACATTGAGCTCTGTAGAGATACTCAAATGTATCAGATGAATTCAGACTGGGAGCATGGCACCCCCCTGGAGAATAATTTCTGTACAAAATCCCAGGTGTGTTCACCTTATTAAAGCACCACACTAGCATAACTGCAAATACTTTAGGATCCAATGCGACACTCCACTGCTTCTTCTGAAAATAGTGAGATGCCTCAGCCGTCTGGGGTGAGAATGTGGCATGAAGCCATAGTGACAGGGACAAGAACAATACCTCCCAAAAGTCTGTCAGCTATGTTTTGCTGCTAGAAAACTTTGCTGATGCTTTTTAAATATACAAAAAGAGAAGAGCAAAGCCAAGCCATATGACTCCTAACATTACACAAGAACAATGTGAGAACATATCAGAAATAACACCACAAAAAAAAAAAAAAAAATCAACATTTTAAGCAGATGTTGCTACTGTAGATATGAAACCACTGAGTAAAATTTCAATAAATTCTAGTATTATGAAGGCTTTTAAGCATGACACAGCCTTTCCATAGGAGTGTGAATGCCTATCAAATGAGCCTTGAGGTACTAAATAGATATAGAGATACAGACTTACTTTATGTAATTCAGGCATATTATCCCAAATGGGATTTTTTTCTTGTTGAATCTATCTCAAGAGAGGGTTTCTCTGTGACTGCTGTATTTCTAAATTCTCTTAGACAATTGCTATATACAACGAAAGTCTCGGTTTTCCACTTGCACAGGATAATTCCTTCGGCTATCACCAATCTCACTGACACCACCATTTGCTGTTTGTTAGTTTGTCAGTCAGTCTGTTTCTAAAAGATGGACTTGATTACAGCTCCAGCTGGGAGCTTTATTGAAGCAAATTCTTCCAGAGACAGTTGTGGTGAAATAAGATATCAGGAACTCCTCTGTGAATGCTGAGACTTTTGCTCCATTTTTTTTATATATTTTTTTTTTTCACTTTGGGGACAACATTAACAATTGTCATAGAGCAGGGAAAGAAGTTTTGACTCAGAAACATGAGGGATCTAGTACTTCTTTCAAATCTTTCAAAGTTTATATGTATCAGGCACAACAAGACCAGCACATGTGCTGTACTGGTATGTCACAGGTCCAGAGATTACCAAATGTGAAGTGATCCATTGTATCATTCAAGACACAAGGAAAAATCCTCTGTAATATCACATCAGTTCATGTTGTTGTCATGAAATGTTGTCACCAGGTGTTCACAGAAAGCCATGAAACAGATTGCTGGGCTGCAAACAGATGTCTATAAACTCAGTTATGTGGCGTTTCAGTGCCCTTTATTTTTCAAATGTTACTGGAGCAATTTTTGTTTTCAGTTTTGGGTTAACATACAACTGAAACTCAGTGATGCTCAGCCAAAACCCACAAGTCTTGCCTGGTTTTGAATCAAAATTCTACAAAACCACAGTGTTTATCATGGTTTCTACATGAAGTCATAATTAACCCCAGGTTTGCTCAAAACTTTGTCCAAGTTAACTAAAAATTCTGTAAACTGTGGGGAACCTGGCTGAAGTATTGGGTAAGTATGAAAACATGAGCTGATATTTGAGTATGGTCTGATACTAGCTTTTGCTGAAAAAGTTTCAAATGACTGTAGCTGCAAAGTGATTGCTTTATCCCACAGGGTGGATGTTAATAAAGCTATAGACCTGAATTTAACTTCTGAACTAGAGAAACACTACAATAAAAAATATACTTTTCCACTTGTAATGGATTGTTCCTGTTACAAAAAGTTATGAAAATATGCAAATGTTAAGAACAGCATCAAGATTAAATGAACAACATTAACATCATACTTTTCTAGCTATTTATTGTTACTTAATTTAAAACAATATTAGAGAAACTATTTCATTTTTGCCTGAATTTGAAACTGGTAATTTTAACACCAAGCGTACTAAGTTGTCACAACCTTCTCACTTTAAAATGATTTTAGCATTAAATACAGATGGACCATATATATACATGGCTATATTAATAAACATATAAATCTTCGTCTCATTTAATTAGAAGTCAACAGCTATGTAAAGATTTTGCACTAGCTTAACCCTGGTTGAGTAAAACAAGTCCTCTAAACAGGAGCTAAGTAACTGCCAGGAGCTTTGCTATTTGCATCATTAATTCTGACCCTTTATTTGCAAGAATCTTTCTCCCTAAAGTAATTTCTCTCAGTTATCTTATCACACCAGAATTTCATACCCAATGCCAGGTTTCCAATGATTTCTCTCCATATGGCAACTTCCTCAGCTAGATATGTACAGTCACTGTGCAGCAGTCTCAGAGAAGTGGGTCTTTTGCATAACCCGCTTCACATACATTACCCACAAATATATTTCTGGAAGCAGAACAACGTTTCTTTGTTAGTGGCATGAATATATTTAAGCTCAAAGTAGAAAAACTATTTTGCGATTAGGAGCCCCTGGAGTTTCAAGATTTGATTTCAACAACTAACACTTTTGACATTTCCATTTCAACTAGTGGACCACTGCATGTTTAAGTTTAGAGACTTCAAACAATTTGTGCATTTTTTTTCTGTAGATACTCATTTCTTAATAACTGTGCCCATTCTTTCTAATGCATGCTAGATATTGAGCTGTAGATCTATAAGTAGTCCTGCTCCCTGCACTTTCTGTCCTTAATGGTTTGAAAAACTAGGGGGTTAGTAGTTTGAAACAAGGAGGAACCCTGAGAAAGCCTTTGTTTTTCCTAGAGTCAGTCTCTCTGTGCTCACAGCCCATGGACTGGAAATCTCTACTTTAGGCATTAGACAGAGAACACACTTGGCAATGCTCAGCAGGGCCCTCCCTGAGGGACTGTTCAAAAAACTGGTCTGGGGAAATTAAATTCCTCTTTTTCTCTGTGACTACACAAGATGGTACATATAATTTACACTTCAGGCAATGATGGATTTACACTAGAGGAGCAGGAAAGCAATGATCCTCAGCATTGAGGCATGTGGAAAACCCTCCAGAAGAGGAAGTAACCTAAAGCAAAATACACAGGCAGTTCATAGGATCAGAGAGAAAGAAGATGATCAGCTTGCATAAGAGGTAGTACTCTCTGCAGCCCAAAACAGTTTAGCCTATAGGGTTATAACACCGACAAAGCCAACTCTTAACTATTTGTGTTATTGGATATTCAAACTATGTTGATAGATGTATTACAGAAGAAGATGTTTTAACTAGACTCTATCACACATCTCCATGTTTCCATAAAGAATACAAATGTTCCTTTCTTCATGGCTCATGTATTTGCAATGGCCACAATAGGCTGCAGCACAGTGTCTTTTTAAACCAAGTAAGTCACACATGATGGAGAAATAAGTAACAGTAATAAAAAAAATAATAATAACAATAAATGGTCAAAGGAAGGCTCTCAGAGGGAAGGAAAGAAACATTATAAACTAAATAGGTAAAATATTGGCAGCTCCTTAAATCCTGGCTAGAGAAAGGTCTTAGCTTTTGACATCTTACTGAAAAGGTCTGTCACAGTTTCTATCCTACCAGATCACAGAAGCTGGAGATTCGTGGACATCCTTTTGCATCTAAGAACAAAGTTCAGCAAAAGAAAGAGTTTTCTTCCTTACTCAAATGGTTTTGCTGTGTTTTAACACTTATATGAGGAGAAGGTACATTTTCATGAGCATCATCTTTAAATTACTGGTTATAGACTTTCTCTCCCATGTTTACAGGGAAATGCCCTTTGTAATGTGAATTCTAGGCAAGAGCAACCACAAAAAGGAAGAAGAGTTGCCTACCTCTCACATAATTTTCTCATCTGTAACTATTCCTTGATCCTGACTAATTGCTTTTTGTCTGTGCTTTTGACTCCAAGTTTTTACAGCTTCCATATGTAAAATCTTCTACAGGATTTGCTTCTAACCAGTTACTTCAAAGGAAAAATTCACAGACTCACTGAATTACAGGATAATTCAGGGTAGGAGGCCAGTTCAGGGGGTGTCTAGTCCATCTTCCTTCTCCTTGCAGTGTCAGCTGTGAGGGAAGACCCGGTGTCTCGGGAATTTGTTCAGCTGGGTCTCCAGTGACAGGGATGACACAGCCTCAGTGGGAACTTGTTCCAATGCAGGATTATCTTCACAGTCAAATGGTCTTTCTCTATATTCATTTGGAACTTAACTAGCTTCAATCCATGTCTACCCAACTCAATAAAAGCACTTAAAAACACAAAACTCACAAGAACTGAAATCTTCAGCTTTGGCAACTTTACAATAGCCTAGAAGGATGCTTTTTCATGTCCCTCATCTCCCCTCACACATTTGCTGTATGTGTCCCTCACACATTCACTGCAATATATCCCAAGTCTTTCCAGCAAAATGAAGACAGCGGTGTGAATATGGAACATCATGAAAGTACCTTGTACGACAGAAACAGATAGGATGTTTTAGGTATCTTAGGACCATCTTAGATACATGATCATGCAAGTGATTTCATACATAATTTTAAAATGTATTCTGCAGCTCTTCTTTTTGCTAAGTAGCAGTGCTGTATCTTTAGTTTATAAAATTTGAGTGGTTGTATTTTTCTCTTTGATCTGACCATTAGGTAGCAGTACCATGACAAGTAAATTTGCCAAGTAGATAATACTAAGAAAATTCTGCTACAAGATGACCTGGCCATCAAAATCTGAATCCCTGTAAACAGCTTAAAACAATACTGTAAGTTAGATGTGCCTGAACGTATTCCCTTGGCTCAAAACATAACAGAACAAATAAATATGAGAAGCCACATACAACTGTGTGGTCACACATATGAGGGACAAAACCTGAAGTGACAGTAAAAGAGAATTGACATTCACTGAAGACAGATCATCTGGCACTTGGAAGCAGTAAACAAGATTCCTCAAAAAAACACCAGAGTAGTAGCAACCAAACTGAGGAACGAGAGATACAGTCTGCTAAAACCATACTGCCAAAGCCATACAAATAAAAGCAGTCATGTGCAGCTGGAGCACTCCCCGAGTATTGCGTCCTGGCTCTCAAATGGAAATGACTGCCAAGTGTTTGCTGAATAGTGCTGTAGCCTTGCTTACAGCTTCCATTTATTTTGTGCTCCTAAGGCTGCAGGTTTATAGATCCCCAGACGTATAATTGAATGCTTTGTGCCCATGCACTTTATTTTATATTGAGATGCTCCCAAGCACCTATTTTCAGGTTATCTGCTGTTTTAGAGTAATATTCTCCTTCCCTATTCCAGTAACTAGGCACTCTTAAAGTAGCTGTTCCTGTCCTCAGGGAGATCCTGAGGTTAATTCTTGGAAAAAGAGAAATGGCGTAAAGACACCTGTACCACTTCCCTCTCTATTTATGTTTGTTTTCTCCCTTCATGAAAAGTACGATCTGAAAGAAACGAGAATATTCCCTTCCATACAGAAATGTAACAGTATTCCCTCATTATAGAGATAATTTAAAAGCCAGTGCAAGGTGCAGTTAACCCTTCAGATAGAAGTGTGTAACTTAGCAGAAAGTTGTAATAAAAAACGATGTATAGAGAAGAGAACTCTTATTCTGACCTGTGAGGTTCCTGGTCATACCAGGAATTATGCATATTTCACATAGCTTTTTGTTTGTTTGTTTGTTTTTTGTTTGTTTTTTTTTGTTTGTTTTTGGGGGGGTGGGGATTTCCAGACTGAATCTGGAATAAATTTTGGACAAAGTTGTGCAAGACTCCTCAAAACTGACCAAAACTGACAGCAGAGCTTATGAATTTTTGTGCAGAACAATTTATCTTGTTTTCAAAGTATATTTTTTCCAAGGAAGACAGCTAAGGTCTACCTATTTTATATTTTTTACACACTCAAAAGACATGTTTGAATACATGATGGAAAATATGGATGGGATTCCATTATCTGAACCAGTGTTTAATGTCAGCCAGTATGCACCAAGGTGTGCAGTCTCATCTCTAGCTGCCACTGCAGAAAAATACAGGTCTCTGAGAAGACCTTTATGATATCTGCCCCTTCCACATAGATATCTTAAATATCTCAAGACAGCTAAAACCAATATACTCCACAAGAAAATGCCTCATGACCTTTAGAGGCCCATGTAGTTATATGTACACATGGGTATGATCTGGGCCTTCAGATTTCACTCAAGAAAAAAGCCAGTTAAATGAATGGGAATTTTGCCTGTTGTTGGGGTCAGCCCTTCAATATATGGAGAATATGTACCCGCTTCTGTTGGTTTAACCTTCAGCATTTGGTTGTTGTTAAGAGACAGCTTCTGGGAACTGCTAAATGTTTGCAAATCTCAGGCTTTTAATGGAAGATGTGAGTCTTTAACACCTTTCCTAATCAGAAACTAACTCCATTTTCACTCTACCAAGAATATATACATATATACACATGTATATTTTCATAATTAATTTCCAAATGATGACTAAATTATGTACACAATTGAAAGGGACCCCTGGTTAGCCATTAATAGTGGATAAGTGCCAACTGTCAGAGGTGTCTTAATATCCATAGGTGATTATTACTTTTAAAATTTAACTATTATAAAAATACCCAGTAGGAAATACAAAGCCTGATCTGCAGATGGCAAAACTCAGACTAGTTTCACTGTGAGTTCCAGGCTCTAATTCTAATTTAATAGGGCAAAAACATAATTAAATTGTGATTAATACAATTTATTTGGGATTAAGAGAAACATGTGTACTGAATATGAAATATATAAGCTTCTAACGACCAGCTGCTACTTCACTTTATCATCTTTCTTAACATGAACTCAAGTGAATGGGATAGATTGGAGCGCACACTGGGTAGGTGATTAGCAAAGGCATGAATTTCAACAAAGGAAAATGTCAGACTCTACACTTGGGGTGAAGTAATGCTGGACACAAGTACCAAATAGGAGACAAGTGGTTGCAGATCAGCTTAGCAGGAGAGGACCTGAGAATGCTGGTCTACAGCTGGCTCAGCACAAGCCAGTAGCATGCTTTGGCAGTCAAGAGGGCAAACTGCAATTTGGGGTGCAGTAGGTACAACATGACCCACCAGTCTAAAGAGGTGATTATCCTGAAATATTTAGAGTTGGTGTGGCCTCGGCTTGAGTACTGTGTGCAGATTATGTTAAAATACCTGACTGCATCCAGAGGAGGGCAACAAAGCTGGCACAAGGGCTGGAAGGCATGTCCTATGAGGAGAGGCTGAGGACTCTTGGGTTGTCTGGTCTGTAGAAAAGGAGGCCAAGAGCTCCTCACTACTCCCTGCAGCTTCCAGAGGAGGGAAAGCAGAAGGAGGTCTCAGCTTCTGCTCCCTGGGAACTGAAGGCAGGATGTGTGGGAATGGCACAGAGCTGTGCCAGGGGAGGTTCAGACAGGACATGAGGAAAAATTTCCTTACCATGAGGGTGGTCAAACACTGGGACAGGCTTCCTAGAGAGGGGTTGATGCCCTGTGCCCATCAGC
Organism: Netta rufina; assembly: GCF_964035555.1. Lineage (NCBI taxonomy): Eukaryota > Metazoa > Chordata > Aves > Anseriformes > Anatidae > Netta > Netta rufina. The sequence goes on from NC_140124.1 coordinate 119,628,878, forward strand.
ATTTAAGAAACATTTGGACAATGCCCTCAAAAATATGCTTTAGCTTTTGGCTAGTCCTGAAGAGGTCAGGCAGTTAGACTACAGGATCTTTGTAGGTCCCTTCCTGCTGAACTAATCTGTTCTGTTCTGTTCTGTTCGATAACCCTGACCAAAAGTATTTGATACAGAAATTGTCAAAGAGAATCTAAAATGAACGTTCATTCTTTAACCCAATTAAAAGTATCCTAGATGTTATCAACCATAGTTTACAAACCAGAATTATTTATAAATCTGTTATGATAGAAGGTAATGTCAAAGGTGCACTGACAAGTGTGATTTGAATAACAAATAGGATGAAATATCAATTTATCATTGTAGTCCTTCTCTCTGCAGACCAATTATCTGTGTGTGTGTGTGCACTGAGATGGAACTCCACTCTGCTAAAGCTGCCAATAACTGGGCCTGAATGCAAAACAACTGAAGCAGTCTCACTCACTGATCTAATCACATATATGAGTATGTGTACAGCCTTTCTCTCACACAACTTTTTTTCTTTAATTTGAGAAATCCAAACACTTCTTACCAATAGAGTAAGATGCTCAACAGTGTGTGTCAGAAGTGGTATCACAGCTCTGCCCTTTTCCCTACTAGCGTTGAATCATCACCAGCTCAGAGAATCATGTGCTGTAGCTGTTTGCTTGATATAGTACTTATGTGGTACTAATTCATGAGTTTATACAGGAAAGAGATGAAGTGTGTATCATCTAGAGTTTGGAACTCAAGTGGGTAGACTACTGTCTTTTCAATGAGTTTAACTGAAAAAAGAAAAAAAAAAAAAGCTATTTCACATGCTTCAAAATAAATCACAGAAATAATGTCTCTTATTATCTGAAAATGTAATACAGATCCAGGTCCATCTTTTCTATTCTGCAGCTTATTCTTGGTGGAATCGGCTGTGCATACTACCAGATCATAGCAGTATGCACACTTAAAAAAAAAAAAAAAAAAGCCATTTGTCATTTTAGTTATTGGAACAGAGCCCAATAAATGAATGTCAGGAGACCACCAACCGAGTGTGATGAAAAGCACTGAGGCTAAAGATTTCTGGGTGACTCTGTTACACTTGGCTGCCCTTGTGGAAAAACACCCGCGTTGCAGCTAATATCCAGCTTTTTCATTTCTACAAACAACATTTCTCTCTGTAAATATCTATTCATTATTCTAGAAGTGAAACTCACTGGTTTGGGGGATTAAATTATGACCTCTTCTTGCACTGTAAATAAGCAGAGATCTGCCTTGCTCACCTCCGAGCGTGTCAGGATTCAGAGTGGTGGAACGCACCCCCAGCTTCTCATCAGCAGTGTTTGCACATCAGGGATTGCTGCCTTGGGAAACCTGCTGAGAAAAAACAGTAAAATCATTTAGACTTTTTTTTTTTCCTTTACCAAACACTGAAAATAAATTTGCTATAAATCCTGTTCCTTTCTTTTCCCATATAAAAAAAATACTAGTGGGAGATGACAGTCTATTTCAGGGAAATGTGCTATTGCAGGTCCTACATGTGACAGCGTTCGCTGTTTATGATTTTTATTTTCATTTTTGTAACCCTTAGTAGTCACCACATCGGGGCAGGACAGATGAGTCCTGACCCAAAAAAAATGCTCAGTGAAAGCATAGGTCAAGACACAATAGATTGACCAAGAAGGAAACAATGACACAATCAGTATCTCTCCATGCCAGTAGCCCTATCATATCAGCAACACTGTTTGCAGATTTTTGCAAGGCTACATGTCAAAGGAAAGTTTTAAGATAGCTTTCAGAGGAAACTGAAGGATTTCCTTTTGTACACTTAGAGGTTGCATCCATTGAGTGCAAGGAGCTGCCTAGCAAACAGCATAGAAACGTGTTTCAGAATTGAGCAAGGACATGATGAAAGAGCAAATGGTCAGAATGCTTCTGCTGATCAGAAGCAAAAATAAACCTGTAGGATGACAGTGGGCTGAGAGAGTACTGAAGAGAGATCTGAAGAAGAAGGAGACAGAGATGGCAGCAAGGTAAGGTCAGTCACAGGAAGACTTCTCCACTAGGGAAGTGGCCATCTGTTCCAGCTGGATGATATGACATTGAACTGACTGAGATATGATGATAAAAGTGTTTTTGTTGGACAGCTGGATAAAAGACTATCTCAAATGATAGGGGATGTACCTTTTCAATATTCATCTTCTCACAAATAGATTATATTTATTATCAAGAGCAAGAAACCTTGCAGCTCAGCTAGGAAGCAAGCATGAGCATGTGCAAGTTCAAATCTGGCTCTAAAAATACTTAGATTTTTAACTCCCAATAAAATTGAATTACAGTATTTGCAACCAATAACAAATGAATGCTGCATAGTGATACAAGGAACTAGCTGGAAGTGGGAACTAACAGATATTGCACTGACTGAGAGAAAAATAGGGAAGAAATAGCCCATGATGAGCCTTCAGGGAACAGAGTTAATGTTTGATGCAGAGCAGAACTCACAAATAAGGTTAACACAATTGCAGCTAATGGGAATTAGGTGCTACCATGATATTCAGCTAAGATTTTAAAGGAGAGGTGTTGGTCCGAATAAAAGAAATAGATTTGTAGGTCATCTGTATTGAGAGGATAATTAAGTTTATGCTTTGTTGATGAGATTAACCAGAGGTAGATATAAAGATGAAAGAGAATGGAAGCAAGGGCAAACACATTTGGGATTCACACTGAGAACTAAGGGAAGACAAGGACATGCTTCTGACAGACATGCTGAAGAAATAGAAGAGGACTAGGGGACACCAGTGTCACAAGTGGTGGGAGGAGGTATAATTTCAGACTAAGGTTGCCTTTGAAAGAGACAACTGACACAGTGAAATACTCCAGTTTCAGATTTAGAATTCTCTAAATTTTGAACTGGAAGGCACTGTTAAAGACTTCATTAAGTGTGGCTGATGAATGCAAGGAGAAGCCAACTTCAAGAGTTGATGATGGGACTAAAATGTGTGACCTGAGATTATTCAGCCCGCTTGGTCATAAAAGGGAGAAAGAAGATAAAGCAGTCATTGGAGGAGCAAGGGGAAGTCAAGAGTGCTTTTAATACAGGAAAGGCAATAAACCTGGCATTAAGAGGGGAATAAGCAATAAGAAAGTGAGAATATGGTGGGGAAAAAGAAAAAAAAAAGGCAATAGGGAGACTGGAACGTGACATTGAACAAAGTTTCTATGGCTTGCTGGTGTGTGAGAAGAGTGGGAAACTTGGGATGGGAGAGAAGAACAGGTTGTGAGAGGGAATGGAAATGAGATGAGGAAGACTGTGTTATGTTTTACTTTATGTCTCAAAAGTGTTAGGACCACTCATGAAACAAAGAACAGTGGTTTTGAGAAACAAATCAAAGACGGCAAAAAGGAAAGAAGACTAAGATAAGTGTCACATTAAATATGAAAGGAAGCAGGAAGATTGTGCTGATATGGCAAATGAATTTATACAAGTGGAAGGAAAAGGAGATGAGAATGGAAAGGACCAAAGAACTAGGGAAGCTGGAGGTAACTGCACAAGAGGAAAAGAGATCAGTGTGGAAAGTACGAAAGAATCAGAAATTAGAAAGACAGATCCTTAAGTCAAAGGGAATGAAAGCCATTGGCAGTGGACAAGAAAGGAGAAAAACACAGACTGTGCTATGAACATACTGTGTTGTACCCATCATGACCTAGAAACGAAATCCGCCTCTGTGCACATTTCTGTCAGACAATTATAATGAAGTTTTTGTGTTTCCATATCAAGGCTAATGCTTTGTTGTGATGTTGTCATCTGGATTCTTAAGAAATGTGCTGACACCATTTGTTCTTTTGGCACGGGCTCAATTGAGCCCTTCTGGCATCACTGGTAAGGACCACTTTCTATCAATGGGAATGAGGTAGCAGTTTGTTTATATAGTATGGTTGTCCAGGGGATAGAGCAAAAAGGCAGGATCTTTTCTCCTGTGCTAGGATTAGCTCCACAGCAACAGAGTGGTAGAGACTGGAGCCAGAATCGCTTAATTCCTACCACATAAGGGTCTTTGTTATTGGTACACTAGGTGTTTATGTGGATGAAAAAATACTCTATTAAATGTAATGCTTCCCATAGGGGGAGAAGTCTTGGCCCCAAATTTTGCCAGTTACATTTATTTCCCACAGTTTGAATTGACAATGTGACTTGGAGAATAAAACTGCTGAAGGTTGCAGAAAGCAGATTTTGCTGTTTATCTAGAGATCCCTGTTTCAGCAGGGCTTCCTTCTACCAGGACTCTACTGCTGTGCCTGGCCACATGGCCCATCTACCCTTTTGTGTAGTTTCAGTCACATTAATCGTGTGTCTCTTTTGTTCTAATGTTCCTCAACAGGGACAACACCAACCAAAAAGCAGAAGCACTAGAGGATTATTCAGGCAGTCCCGAGGTGAACTCAGTAAGAACTGCAGATGTTCAACACTCCTGAAGTGGGTCATTTATGTAAATATTTTCATTCAAGGGAGTTAACTGTAGGGACACAAAGCCAAAATGTGGGGTAAGGATGACATGGAAGATCACTGACATCAGTGGTGCAGATAAGGCAGCAAATCAGTTTCTCATGCTTATAGCAGCATATTTACATGGTGCTTTGGGTGGCAGCAAATAACTTCCATACTTAATGATGGACACCCAAGACGTTTTGCGTGACAGGACGTTCTCAGAAACCTGTTTCAGGGAAAGATTTATAGGTTTTTCAGTGAAGATCTGGAGAATAAAACTGTTCAGTCCTTACTAATGCAAATACCTGAGCTGTGTTAATATTGTTTGAGAACATCAGTCTTGATCTCTGTGCTTTACTTCTCCTGGTTTTGAAAAGAACATAACAATGCCTAATTCCTTCACTCAGGTGAGCTGAGTGCAGGTTTGCTCATAGGTCTATACTCCAGTCTATACTTCTTTCTGAGGCTATTGAAGACTGCTGTTAAGAAGAAGAATTAGCCTAGACAGTTATTTATTTTCAAATTTCATGTCTTTATATCCCTGTCAATGCATAATGCAGTGTCACTGTTAATGTTTGCCCAAGGCAAATTCAGTCAAGTAATAGCAATTGTTTAACAGCATTAACAGTTCTGGATTTTTTCCCAGAAATGACTTAATGTAGGTAGTTACTTGTGACAGGCTACTTTCACTGGTGATTTGAACAGTGGCATAATATGCTTGCTATGTGCTGCTAGGCATAGTGTAAGCAATACCACATTCATCTAACTTGGGCCTGCTGAATGCAAACTTTCAAGCATGCTAAGAAGCCTTTTGGGCAGGGCTACTCTGTGGTATAATGCTTAAAAACACCCTAGCTGGGTCCTGAGACTGCTTAAAGAAGAGATGGTTGCTCATAGCTCCATCATGATATTGAGTGTCTTTCCCATGGGTGTCTCTGGGACAAGGAGAACCATCCTGCATGGCACCACATTGCCAGATAGCAGCTGGATTGGGAAAGGAAACCATGGACAGTCAGGACATGGCATGGACATGCATGGTCTGTACCATGAACAAAGGACTGTACCATAACCCAAAGCCTAAGTACCATAACCCAAAGTACTAGGTCATTTGTGAAAACATGACCTGTTTTCAGCCAAGATAGAGTTAATTTTCTTCCTAATAGCTGGTGTGATGCTGTGTTCTCTATTTTTGATGAAAACAGTGTTAATAACCTGCTGATGTTTTACCTGTGGCAGAGCAGTGCTCACACAGAGCCCAGGCCTTTCCAGCTCCTGGTGCTGCCCTGCCAGCAAGGAGGCTGGGGGTGTATGAGGAGCTGGGAGGGGACAGGGTAGCTGGCCCAGGCTGGCCAAAGGAATGTCCTATACCATAGGGCATCTTGCTGAACAATAAAATGGGAGGGAATTGGCCCAGGGAGTGGATAAGGGAGGAGGCTGCCACTCCGTGTGGTCTGGCTGGGCATCAGTCAGTGGGTGGTGAGTAGTTGCATTGTGCATCTCTTGCTTTGTGTATTTTTAAATTGTTGTTATTACTATTATTGCCTTCATTTTCTGACCTATTAAATGGTCTTTATCTCAAACCATGAGTTTTTTACTTTTTTTTTTTTTTTTTTTCTCCCCCATTCCACTGGGAGGAGAGGAGAGTGGGAAGGGAGTGAGCAAAGAGCTGTGTGGTTCTTAGCTACCTGCTGGGTTAAACCACAACAAACCAGCAGACAGAATCTTTTGATAAGAGGAAATAAGATACAAAGCTGTCAAGAGAAACTTCAACAATGGACAGCAAAATGAAAATAAGCCTTTCATGTTACATACATGAATTACTGAGTTACTGTAATAAACAATTATTTCCAACAGGTAGCTACATAAATAGCTAGAAGGAAGAGCCCAGGAACTACAGGCCAGTCAGCCTCGCATCTGTGCCTGGCAGGATCATGGAGCAGATCCTCCTGAAAACTCTGCTAAGGCACACAGAAAACAAGGAGGTGACTGGGGACAGCTGATGCGGCTTCACTAAGGGCAGATCATGCCTGACAAATCAGGTGGCCTTCTGTGATGGGGTTACAGCATTGATGGATTAGGGAAGAGCAACATCTACCTGGACTGGTGCAAAGCATTCAACACTGTCCCACATTATAGCCTTGTCTCTAAATTAGAAAGATGTGTATTTGATGGATGGACCACTCGGTGGGTAAGGAAATTGTCTTGATAGTCACACTCAAAGAATTGCAGTCAACAGCTCAATGTCTAGGTAGAGACCAGTTACAAGCGGTGTTCCTCAGGGATCGGTGTTGGGACCAGTGCTGCTTAACATTTTTGTTGGTGACATGGACTGTGGGATAGAGTGCACCCTCAGCAAGTTTGTCAATGATACCTAGGTGTTGGACAAGCTTGAGAAGTAGTCCTGTGTGAACCTCATGAAATTCAACAAGGCCACGTGCAAGGTCCTGCACCTGAGTTGGGGCAATCCCAAGCATAAATACAGGCTGGGTAGAGAATGGATTAAGAGCAGTCCTGAGGAGAACTTGTGTGTAAGTGTTGGTGAAAAACTCAACATGAGATGGCTATGTGTACTTGCAGCCCAGAAAGCCAGCTGTATCCTGGGCTGCATCAAAAGAAGTGTGGCCAGTGGAGTGAGGGAGGTGATTCTCTCCCTATACTCTGCTCTCGTGAGATCCCACTCAGAGTTCAGCTCTGGGGTCCACAGCACAAGAAGGACATGGACCTGTCAGAACAAGTTCAGAGGAGGGCCACAAGGATGATCAGAGAGCTGGTGCACCTCTGCTATGAAGACAGGCTGAGGGAATTGGGGTTGCTCAACCTGGAGAAGAGAAGGCCCTGAGTAGACCTTATAACAGCCTTCCAGTACCTAAGGGGGGTCTACAGGAAAGCTGGGGAGGGACTCTTTGTCAATCAGTGTAATGAAAGAACAAGGTGGTATGGCTTCAAATTAGAAAAGGGTAGATTTAGGTTAGATATAAAGAAGAAATTCTTCACTCAGAGGGTGGTGAGGCACTGGAACAGGTTGCCCAGAGAAGCTGTGGATGCCCCATCCCTGGAGGTGTTCAAGGCCAGGTTGGATGGGGCCTTGACCAAACTGATCTAGTGGGGTGTCCTTGCCCATGGCAGGGGGGTTGGAAGTGGAGTATCTTTAAGGTCCCTTCCAACCCAAACCATTCTATGATTTTATGATCCTAAGTACAAGCCTGCAATCCTTACATGGACAAGTAATCTTACTGCTGTGCCTGGGACCAAAGGCCACTCTGCTACACAGCAGAAAACAGCATATTGATAAACAATCACACAATCCGAAAAGTCCCTTTTTGCATTTTGACTGCAATATTTTCTGTGCATGTATTGTTTAATTTTGGTATATATTGCTTCATCTTATCTTTAAGGTTGTTTTCAAAAATAGGAATGCTAATATTTCAGTGTGTTTTTCCTCTCAGCAGATCCTCATATATCTGGTAGTGAGTGCATTAGAATACTTATTCAAACAAGGGTAGAAGTGTGGATAATTCACAACTTGTGACTCTTCGCTCTTCTGCAGAAACCTGCTGTGTCAATGAGCTATTTTCAGTTTGTCATCTAGAAGACAGATAGCACAATAGCAAGATACCATTATTGTCTTAAACTTAAGATCAGAAAATATAACCACAGCTTTACATCCTGGTGAATGATTCAGGGGCAGGTTTGTGTTTGGCTCCTGGACACATTAAGAGCTACGCAGCTTCTCCTGTTTTATAAACATCCCCTTTCCCCTGCCTTCCGCCAGAGCACACACACCTGCTGGATTGTCCTGCACCACCATCCCACTGGGCAGGTTTCCTCGGATCAAAGCTTCATTATATCAACACCTTCTTGTCCCTTGCTTCTCCATGTTCTGTCATATTTCAGACAGAAAGGTCCTGCCTCCAGCCTGCCAGTGACGGTAGGTCACTTAGAGCCTCATTTAAATAGCAGCAGGTCATGTTATGCTGAACTTCTGTTCTCAGCAGTGTGAATGGTTGTGGCAAGGAAACTGGGAGAAGGACTTCTCATAGCCAAGGAGAATATAGGGAGAGTGCCGTATAGCCCACAACAAGCCGTTTGGTTCAGAGTCACTTGGGAAGAGGGGATATTTTTGAGATATTTGCACAGAATTACCAATGCAGTAGGTCCTTTGTAGGTATATATTAGGGTGAATGACCTCACATTTGTCCCCCATTCAGTGTCTTGTGGCAATGATGGAAAGTTGTGGATGAGCAATTGGAGTGACCCTGTGCTGCAGCCAGATTCAACATGTGCTAACAGCAGCTTGTGTGTGAATCAGAACAGCCTGAAGGCAGCCCTAATTTACAGCAACATGTCCAGGTCCTGGAAAGATGAAAAGAGAAATCCATAGAAAGTGCTGGTGGTAATCGCTGTGACTGAAGGATTTGGGACATGATGAATGGGCAGAATAGGGAGCATGTTCAGTTGGGATGATGGGCCTCTACTTCCTTCTGCATATCTCAGTGTCTTCAATATTAGTTTTTTTTTTTGTAAACTAGGACAAAAGAGATAAAACACAAGATTAAAACAGACACCTGTAAAGGGTTCTTGAAAGAGATGAAGGATGAATAATGCTGGAGAGGATTCTGAGAGCTAAGATGAATGACAGGGGATAAATTAAGATGGAAGGTGGGGAAGGATGCTTAATTTGTGACTTGAGTTCCTTGTGAAAGTCTTACAAAGACAAAGGAAAAAGAATGAAAATGGAGAAGTAAGAGGAAGTAAGGCAGAATAGAGCCTTGAAATAACGTCTCTCAGAGTGGATATAGATTGCTATGAATAATGCATCACTAATTACAAAGACTGTGTGCAGCCATGCATTTCATTTCAGGCATGACAATTGGAATCTAAAGGAAAATTCTCATGCTGTAAGAAATGTGATAATGTCTATTTCTATAGGAAACCATGTGTATTGCTGCTGTTTCCAGTGAGAGGGTTTTCTTTACTTTTTTCCCCCCTTTTTTTCCTTTCCTTTTTTTTTTTTTTTTCTCAGATATTGGTTCCTTCTTTTCATGTAGCAGTAAAGCCATAAGCCTGTGCCTGTGAACTGGCAATCTGTTTCCATGGAAATGAATGGGATGTCACAAACGTAGCGCTATGACTTCACTTCAAGCACAAGGAGAAGATGGCAGCAAAAGAGGGATCTCAGATTATTTCAGGCTCTTATGACTGCCCACTGTAAATCCAAATGGGCAGATAATGGAGAGGAGGGAGAGGGTTGGACTGAACAGAGACATTGTTGTCACTTGAGTGGGAGATGAAAGGTGTGATGATTATTCCTTGTGGGATGTCTCCTTTTGTGAAAGAAAGGCGATTGATTTGTTATTATTTGTGTCTTAGTTAGGTGATGTTCTCAATTTGTTGCAAGAGCTATGTACTTTTTCCTTACAGTGTACTAGGTGAAAGCAAGTAAATATAGTGTGTTGCAAGACAATGAAGATATTAAATGGAAGGCTGATATATTTTTTATGACACTAAACTACATTTATTATTTTATCTCTCTATACACCAGTCTTTCAAGCTGTAATTCTTGAAGTAAAAAGTCATCCCACTGCAAATTATCAACCACAGCAAAGAGCTGAGCCTTCCTTCAAAGAGTAGTGACTAGCTGGTTTACCATCAAATCCAGACTTCTTCTTATAGGCCATTTTTTGTCCAGTTGTGTCTTCTCTGGTTTATTATTAGACTCTCTTTCTGAGACTTGGTGCTTACTTTTGAAGCCAAAATGAAATTCCTCTGCAGTTCCTCTAGTCCTTCTGCTTCAGTGTCCTGTTTATCGATGGTGTTTACACAGAACATCGGACAGTGTTTGCCCTGGCAGTTCTTCCTTTGGAAGTAAGAGACAAGGGGTATTCAATAACTGAAAAGCTTTCTTAAAACCAAAGACACATTTGTTTTGAGAAAGTCTTCCTTTTGAAGTTTGCCAGGTTTTTTTTTTTTTTTTTTTTGGTCTTTGAATCCCCAGGCATTTTCCTGTCCTAGCATTGTCTCTTAACAACTGTTAAGTGTTTGCTGAGAGGTGGCTTATCTTATCCCATTCTTCCCTTTCTGCTTGTTTGATTTTTTTTTAATTTTTTTTTTCTCTTCACATTTCTAGGTAAACTAACCCAATACATTTATACAGTGAGCAGGGGAAGAACCAGGCCAACACACAGCATTTGTAAACCATTGCAGAGCACTTCTAATTTTGTCACAGACATAGGAAAGGTTTGATGTTTACCTTATTCCTCTGCAACTTGCTGAAAGGCCAGCTGGAACATTAGACTGTGACACTGCAAAATAAGTCTTTTGCATGTTGTCTTGTACCAGGCAGGCAAGGAGCAGAGAAATACAGTGTGCATGCTTAACCCAGCTACACCCCAGACTCAAAAGATAAGGAGAAAACTCTGGCCTTCTTGATTACTTCTTCCTCTAGCTGGGAAGCACTCACTAAACACTTTAAAAACTTATTAACTGTCTCTTCCCTTGCTGCTGATTGCAAGCAAAGTGAAACATATGTCCAGTTACAGCCAGTTACATATGCTCCCACTGGGAAACAAGCATCCTTCTGAATGACACAATACGCTTTGCCATCTACTGGTAAGGCCCAACAGCTTGGAGCTTAGAATGATGGAAGAGGAGAGAGGAAGCTTATTTTCTCTCTGCATGGAAACAAGCAAAACGCAGCCTCTGTCCTTTGTACTAGGACATGAGTAGCCATAGTGTTGGGGCGAGGAGGGTAGGTGTTTTCTTTACCCTCAGATCTTTGTCAATAACCCTATCTGTCAAATATTTGGCAATGGGTGTTTAGTCTATTGGAAAGGAGAAGAAACTCTTTGATGCTTCTTTGTAATTTCTGTGACTAAAGAAGCCACGAAGGTGATCAGTTGTTTGCTTTTGCCAGTGTGATACTGTGCTGTGCAAATACTTTGAAGTGCAAATCACTCAAGAAGCAGGTATCAAATGCTAGAAGTGCTAGTATTTACCTGGACAGAAATCTAGGTGCTCCCTGACAAAGATGTATACAAGCTTTCTGACCTTGTTGAGAAGTACATTTCAGTGTGCCACTTTGGCTGTATGTTGCTGGAGGTCAACTCAGAACATTAACTGTCTTCAGTGAAGAGGCATTTTAATGCTATCACTTGCTAAAAATAAACTAATTATAGTGAAGAGATTTCCCCTTTTTCATGGCTGTCTGCAGCATGAGTTCACTTGACCCAGTGACAATTAATTGCCTCCTAATTGGCAAGAATAAGGATTTTCTACCTGTGTATAGCTGCTTCAGATGCTAACCAAAACAAACACAAACAAACAAGCAAAAAAGAAGCATTGAAGCTAACAGGTCTTCTGCATAGAAAGCAATATTTTAGAAATATTTTAGAAAGCAATTTTTTAGAATGCCAGGTTATTACTTACACCCAGCTTGAGCTATGTATCATTTACAAATAATAAGGTAACTGAGGAAATCACAAATATACCAGAACTTCATGATAACACATGAAGAAGTCCTTGAGGAGTACTTTGAGATATAAGATTGAATTCCAGGGTGTTATTCCCAGGCAGTACTGCTGCCACACAGGTGCTGTTGCCTTAATCCCAGCTGATCAGTATCGAACAGAAGGTGCCCTTTGCTTCTGGCTTGCTGTTGAGTAGATGTACTCCAGTGTCTCTAGAAGTCTCTATCACCTTTAATAGCAATTCTAGCTGGCACTGCCAAGCATGGTATATATACTGTAGCCCTTCAACAAGAGAAGGAACTGGATGTTTGCAGACCATTAGAGCTGAATGCATTTGTATTGCCTGAACTTCCAGATTGTCAAGAAATTAAAACCACAAACGTAGCAGTGACTAAACACTCCTGTTTTGTATGCATGTGTCAAAGCCAGTAATGTCTCAGACAGGCTTCCTGATCACTGACTCCCACTTCTGTCTTTTTTACCTGCTTCACCAATTTGTTTGCAGGCCCCATGCCCTTTCTTTTGAGTTACTTTGTTACTTTTTGACAGAAGAAAATTTCTGCTGTCACACTGAATTTGTGATGGAAACTGCTGGCTTGAAAACTGATGAGCTGCTATTCTTGCATAATTTGCCTCCTATGGCCTGTGCTGTAAATAGAAGGAAAAATAGTAATCTATGCTCCATGGTCATGGGAGCCATTATTTTTCTTTATTTTTGCACAATAAAACAGATAAACAGCAGGAAATCTTTTACCATGTAATCATTTAAAATCAAACCAATTTAAATATGACAGCATTGCAGTGTTTTGTTTAGCTGCCAGCTGCAATTAAACATTGTGCATCTTCTATTATTCAGATTTCTAGGGTTGCAACAATGTATGGAATCTGTCCAGATTTAGAGCACTCCATTTTACAAGACAATTATGAAGCATCCTAGCCTGCCTGGGATTAATTTGAGTCCACCCCACAGTGAATTTTAATGCTGACATAAGACTTAGACCATTCTGACTATAATTTACTCCCTACTTTTTTTCTCTTTCGATTTTAAATCTTGGTGTTTCTTCAGTCTGTGGAAGCACCTCTCCATCCTTAATTTAGTATTTACATTCTGGGTTGATTTAACACTTTCTACAGCCTCGGAGTATCCTACAGAACTCTCCGGCCCTCATTTCATTAAACACAATCTCTGATATGTAGTAGGTAGCAAGTGAAGCTTACTAATGTAAGAAAGGGTTTAATCACTCATCAAGGAGTTGCAAAACTACAAGAAGATGAAGGAGAAAAATAAGGCAACAACAACTAAAATAAAATAAGAAATAAAAGTTTGCTGTGCAAATGCACCTAAGCAGCCGCCTTTCTATCTTTTTAAAGTAATTTTTATTTAAAGCCATAAATAGTTTCTGGTCAGTTTTTGTTCTTTTACATTGCTTAGAAATAAAGACAATATCCTTTGCAATAATTTCTTGGGTAAATTATTCTGCAGCCTTACACAGATGTCACTGCTTGATGCAGAGATGGCACAGCTCCTCCAATATGTGTAGACTGTTACTTTTGCACTGAAATTATGGGAAAGTCAACATTAAGGGAGAAACAGAATGAGTTTGAATAGGCCTATGTCACCCATCATCTGAATGAAAAAGTGACTATTAAATTAGACAGCCTTTACACAGGGTTAGGAAAAAAAAATAAAAAATAAAAATAATTAAAAAAATTAATGGTAATTGAATAAGTAAGAAAAAGGGAATCATCGGACTGCCATCAGGTTGAGCACCTGACTTGAACATGAAAGCTAATGACTATACCCTATTGACAGCCTTCCCCTGTAGGAGAAAGAGCGGGTTCACAGAGTGAGTCAGGGGTGCATGACTTTGCTGCTCTGAATGTTCCTTCAGAGGAACCTGAAATAGATATCTTGACCAAATGAAGTGCCAAATATTCGTACTCCCGTAAATAAATACTTCGTATTCTCGTAAATTCTGCTTGTGGAGCCTAAACTGTGTTCATTTGGTGTTGAGCAACTTCATCAGTGAAAGATACAAATCTCTTCACAATCTTAAAAAGACTTCTCAGCTTTTTTTTTTTTTTTAAATTTAATTAAACCTACAGAACTGTCAGACTAACTCTCCTGGAATTTTTGAATTAATAAGAGTTAAGATATCAAAGAAAACTTCTCTGAGTTATTTATTCAAATCTTAAACAAAGAAACAAAATTCAACAGCCAGGAGGTTCCCAAAATGTTGCTGTTGCCACATATGCTACCATAGCAAATCCTGACCAACTCTTTTTCTTTTCTTTTCTTTCTTTCTTTCTTTCTTTCTTTCTTTCTTTCTTTCTTTCTTTCTTTCTTTCTTTCTTTCTTTCTTTCTTTCTTTCTTTCTTTCTTTCTTTCTTTCTTTCTTTTTCTTTCTTTTTCTTTCCTTCCTTCCTTCCTTCCTTCCTTCCTTCCTTCCTTCCTTCCTTCCTTCCTTCCTTCCTTCCTTCTTTCTTTCATTTTCTCTCTCTCTCTCTCTTTCTCTTTCTCTCTCTCTCTTTCTCTTTCTCTCTCTCTTTCTTTTCCTTCCTTCCTTCCTTCCTTCCTTCCTTCCTTCCTTCCTTCCTTCCTTCCTTCCTTCCTTCCTTCCTTCCTTCCTTCCTTCCTTCCTTCCTTCCTTCCTTCCTTTCCTTCCTTCCCTTTTTTCTCTTCTCTCTCTTCTTTCTACTCCCCTTTCCTCCCTTGTATTTCTGGAGTTTTGCTTCACAGGCAGTTCTTGGAGGTAATAAGCAACCAATGTCATCAGGAATCATTGGCTGTGTGAATAGTTTAAGGCTGAAACTCAGGACACAAGGAGTGTCTTCTAATTTCATATTTTGTGGCATTTAATTCCATTTTCAGGATGTTGAATAATAATCTTTCCCCACCTTGAACAATGGAGAACTGGCTGTAACACAGAAATCTTTTCCATTTCAAAGGAAGAATTTCAGGTAACTGTTTTTTCTAGTTCCTATTCCCTGTTAATAAATGACCTTGAATTTGCATTCTGGGTGAAGAACTCAGCAGCTCTGCTTTGTATTTTAAAATCTGACTGAAAAGTATGCACAATGACTCTGCTATTGTTACTCATGATTAAGTGGCTGCTGCTAGAAAGTAATCTCACTTTGACTTGAACGTGAGAGTCAGCCTACAAGACACCATGAAGGAAAGAATATCTTCCAGGGAGACTGCAGAGCACTCACTTAATGATCTAGAAGCAGAAACAATCTAGCAGGTCATTTCCTGATAACTCTGCTTTCTTCCTCACAGCTAGTGGTAGTAGAAAGGAGAGAATCACTTTGCAAGGTCATTTTCCCTGATTATTGCTGGCTCCTCTGCTGACATCACTAGCATTCCCCTCCTTATTCCTCCAGGTCCTTTAAAGAAAGATGCCACTGGATGTCTCTTTAAAAAGAAAAAGCATAAAGAAGTAAGGAAAGATTCACTTCACGCCTTCTGGTGTTAGTAGACTAAATAGGCCAAAACCCAGATTTTATGATCAAATAGCCACACTACTAAAGCTTCAATCCATGCCTAGCCAAGAGTTTGTAGATACTGATAAGAAGAGCCCTATGACTATGTAGAGTAGTGGGTATGTTTCCGTACCCACATTCCCCATGCCCCTAGCAGTGAGAGGTTACTGGAGTTTCTGTGAGCCCTAATGATTGCATTAAAGTGTGGTGAGGATGAGGGGAACTACAGCAGGAGACCCAGGAGCAATCAGAAATGTAAACAAACTGCAGATTGAAGTTGAAGGCATAGAAATGGTCCACAAAATGAAAAGCAGCAACAATCACTGGCAGCCTCACTGGCAGTCTCCACAGGCATCCCCTAGATGACCAGAAACGAAGGGTGATTTATCATGAGACACTGCTCATCATCTGCCAGAGCAGCCTTAACAGTGCTGAATGTTTCTACCTCTATGTCTGGGGACATGTGACAAACAGCCTGCAAAGCTGCAGAGTTTTGTGGAGTTCCCATGGACTGGAAAGGCTGCTGATCCCTTCTAGATGCAGGGATGGCTTGGTCCTCTGCTTCATATTTATGCTTACTTCTCACTGATGTCAGCAATGAATTCACAGTAGTTCTTTGTGGGCAGGGAAAAAATAATCCAGCCCTCTGTGGAAAAATAACTGTCTTTTATAGAAATAAAAGAGTTATTTCAAAGCTGTGAAAACATCAGGGAGAAAGAATATTAACATCACAAATACTGAAGAATCCAGGCACTGATTTTATCAGTGATACCTGTGAAACCTTATTGCTCTTAATACAGTCATGCAACTACAATCGATTGGGAATATCCATCCTTTTGAAAGGGAACAGAAGGATAAAATCTGCCTTCTTGCAACCTACTCAGCCAGAGCTGGCAGGACTTAAGGAAAACAGCACCTTCTTTTAAAAAATCAATTCTCTATACAAATGTTACTGCAGTACCCAAAGATGACAAACAAACTGAGCCCTCTCTGTGGGACTTGTCTCTTGCCCAGACAGCTCTGACAACACAGTTCCTGATATAAGAGTTTATATGGTAAATGCTCACATGTAGGCTTTGTGTAAAGTTTCTTGCTTTTTACTGTGGTTGTGTTTCATGCTGGTTCTTGTGACAGAGAAATAATGCTCATCCTGGATACATGCACCTGGAAAGTAACTTCTAAATATGGGGAATAAATTCTTAATAACTTTTTCCAAGAATATTTGCCAAGTACATCTGTGTGCAATTTAAGTAGGGATTTGCAAAGGTGATGCCAAAAGAAAAATATGGCTTGTTGCTTTCTGCAACAAGACTAATCCAAACAAATGTTTATCCAAAATGTATTTTCATCAAGGTATTAAGAAACGAAAAGACCCTTTAGTTGATGTTATTTTTGGAAAGTCTACGGGATAATGGACATTCAATGTACATTGAAAAATGTATGTTCTTTAGTGACCATAAAAGCACAGTGTAAACCATCGGAGCTATAGTGGAACGGAAAACAGAATTTTTGATCATCTTCGCTGACTGAGTACATTCTGGCTTAGTGCATCTGTATCATCTCTAGTGTGTTAGAATAAAATAGACACACTCTGTGGCACAAATAACTTCTTGTTTGTAATATGTCTTCTTTATGTTCTCAGTATTTGCTTTGCATAAACATCTGTCACAACTCAGCAACTACGAAACACAGATCTGTATTTGCTGAAGACATTTATTGCTATATGACGCTGATGAGCTTTTAAATAACAGAACAAGTGTTATAAAACAACCTGAAAATGGAGCAAAACCTTTGAGCAAAAATATAGATTTTGAATTTCACCAACCATGCTAAGTAGATGAATTCAAATCTACCAGATCAATACCTTCAGGAAATAGAGGTGCCCAGAACTAATGTACAAACCACAGCCATTCCAAACAAGCAAACAGCCTCTCTCACTACAGTTATACTTTCTGCATGTTGACATCAACTTAGCAAATACTGATAGCTAAAATGTTTTAAAACTCAATATATTATTATTATTATTATTATTATTGTTATTATTTATATATTTTTGAAGGCTTTGCTTGAAATATTGCCCAAAAGTATTTTTTAAACACAGAGTGAAAAAA
The DNA here is from genome assembly GCF_964035555.1 of Netta rufina. Taxonomy (NCBI): domain Eukaryota; kingdom Metazoa; phylum Chordata; class Aves; order Anseriformes; family Anatidae; genus Netta; species Netta rufina. Next base: position 119,646,424 of record NC_140124.1, read on the forward strand.
ATGCTTTAATTCCAAACATTTCAGTACATGAGTAATCAAAAACATATATATATATATGCGCCCAGGATTCATACATTTCTATAAGCAAAATGAATGATTTAAACACAAAGATTTTGAATAGTCTTTGGAAAAACACAAATCCCACAAGCTCCATATCCTGTGGTGCAGCTTGAGCACAAGGAGGGACAAGACCTGAATATCTAGATCTAGATTTGGTTAGGTATAGGGTTAGGGGTAGAGTTAGGGTTAAGGTTAGGGTTAGGGTTGGGGTAGTGAATTTCCTGAGAAGGAAACTTCTCAGTTTCCTTCTGCTGTAGCTTTTCTGTGTCTAATAGCTGTGATTTCATTTCCAAACTCACTCCTTTTATCCTCTGTCTTCTCTTGAGGAGAAAAAAGACATCTAGATGGAACAAAGAGACAAGTAGCACTGATTATGAGGTCCTTGGGCTGTGAAAGCAATTTAGTCTACTATTCCAAGAGTTAAAGCTATTTGGTTTGCATCTCATTGACCAGCCTTGCAATTCTATCTATAACAACAGCTTTGGGCTTGGGGAGGGCTCCTTTGCATCACTGAATGTCTAGGGGTATTCCAGGGGCAGAGAAATCCCATCACACTGTGCTACAGTTTACTCGGAAAAACTTGATCAAACAAGGTTTTTATGGTCCTGCCTCTGTTGTCTATGAAGTTAAAGCCCTATTGACATCAATGGAAAGAGGATCAAATATTCTGTTTTCTCTACAGAGTGAAGAGCTCCCAACAAAGAGCTTCGTGGTGCTGTAGCTAAGCAGCAGGAAATTTGCATTTTGTCATAGATGCCTGAGGGTTCGAGATTCTGCCTTTACCATGTTTAATTTAGCATTTGCAACAGAAAAATAAATAAATAAATAAACAGATAAAGCTGCATATTATCTCTGCAAAAATAAATAACTTCTTCAGTGCCAAGCCTTGAGGTCACTTTATTATATTTCCTCAGAAACTGAGATGGTTATCAACAATAGCAGTGATTATCAACTCAAGGAATTATAACAATCATGCGGCAGTGTGAACTCCATTGTGCTCCACAGTTTCCCTTAGGCCTGTAGGACTAACCTTTTCTCAGCTCTGGACCCTGGAGTGAGGAAAATTACAGTCTGATGGGTATTCTATTATTCTCACAAATGCCATTACAGGCCTGCACTGTCTCTGATGTCCACAGTCTGTGCCTGCAGGGCAAATGTCACAATGGGGGTTTAGAGGATTTGCAGCAAACACTCACTCCAGACTGAATGGACCCTACATTGTGTTACACTGAAAGATAGCCTTGGTGAATCAAAGGCACAATTTGGGGCAAAAATTGTGCCCCATAGTTTTACAATGATTCAGTTACAGTAGAAGATAGACATTTTACTCATTAACATTATAGGCCTGATAAAATTACTGGCTGTTTTACTTTTATTATTATTATTATTATTATTATTATTATTATTATTATTATTTGCAAGATTGGAGTGTATGAGGCACTGCACAGTGCCGAACATCATGCTGTAAGGTCAGGACGGGCAAAGGCAGTGTTACTGGTGCTATCACTTCTGTGTATCCTCAGGAGAACTCAGGCATGCACTGTTTACAGAAATGCAGGTCAGAGCCAGGAACTGATTTGAAGTCTCCCATATTCCAAACCAATACATCAAATAAGACTAACTTCTGCTATCAGTGTTTCTGTGACAAATGTGGTGGTAATTCAGGTGGAAACCGGACAGACAAAATGTAAGTAAGAAGCATGTTATTTAATCAGTTTGACAATACAATCTGTTATCTGTCCGTTATTAAATTAGGGCTTTTTTAGTTCTTTATAGCATCTGTTTTGGATTATTTATCTTATTTTAGTTCATTAAATTCAAAACAGCTTCTGTTCCAAACAGAAGGGGCTAACCTGAACCCTCAGGCTCCACACCGCTGGGTATTATATCCCCTCAGTTACCTTTTTGCTTCCTTTTCCTTGCCTACATTCAGCTTCCAGGTGCTGAGAAAAGGATGCCTTTTTCTCTTGTGGGGCATTATCCTTGTAAAGCTTTTGTTTGTGATCAAGTGGAAAAGAGGTTTATGTGAAATAAAAATCCATAATGTGTACTGTCTAATGTGCCCATTGGTGCTTTTGGAAATGCAGAAGTTATGAGATAGACAGTAAGTTAAGGGTAAAATATTGCCCAAAGTGTCAAGAATTTGATGTTGTTCCTTTTTGTCATTTATCTTTGGTACAAGACAAATGATTTGTTTTCTACTGTATAAATCTTCAGTGCACTCCAACCAAAATCCTGTAGGTTTCTGCTCAAACCATACTTTGAAAATTTTACCTAAGTCATTCACCAACCTGACTGGGACTCAATCACAATTTTTTGGTCTGTTAGAACAACCAACATCCTCTGTTCTTCACATAGTACAGCCTGTTCTTGGCCATAGGGTTTCATTCCAGAGTATTCTGGAATTGCAGCCTCATGGTGTAGGGAATCACACTTCTGCTGCTTCCAATATAAATAAAGAAAAAATCCAGCAGACAGTTGGACAAAAAAGAAAAAATTGACTTTTAAAGAACTAGGAAATCTCCTATTTAAAATCATAATTTGCCCCTCCTTCTTCCTGTGAATATTTGGTATTCAGCAAACAGTTTTTCTGAGTATTCTCATTTTGTGAACCCCATGATGCAGCTACTGCTAAAGAGAGATCCTGGCACTCATGTAGTGGAGTTAGAGGATTAGAGTGAGTAAAAGTTTGGATCCTTCCTTTTCCTGCAGAGAACGAATCTCTCACCTTTATCCAAGCCCCCACCCCATCCTGGGTTTGGAATAATTATCTTATTACTGCTACAGGAATATAGCACTTGGAGACTGAGGAAACCTCTGAAGTGCTTTTCTGTCCAATAAAGCAAGTCTACAAAATTAAGAGGAAAACTTAGGACTCTTTATATGCTGTTTGAATGTTTGAAAAACCTCTGTGTTTTTTGTTTGTTTGTTTGTTTTGTTTGTTTGTTTGTTTTCTCCCAGGGAGTTGTAGAAAACACTGGACCATTACTTCCTTCAGGCAGCTTACAGAGTATGTGCCTGGCCTCTGAATCAACTTTACAGCCTGCCCTTTGTAAAAGAACCAAAATTTGTGGAGGAAATCCCAGCATTTTCCCTTATCTCTGTGGCTTCCATCTCCCCATACAGACTTTTGTCATCTGCAGATTGCAATACTAAGTTAATGCAGTGAAACCAATGCCTATGTGAAGGACACCTTTGAGAGCAGGAACGGTGGTGGAAGAGCCATGCCTTGGCATGATGTGTGTAAGGCAGACCTGGGAGCAGTTGCCTAACAGCTGGGACTCTGTTTTCAGGATGTGCTGCAAAATGTTGAGTTTCCAGCTTCAGCATTTCCATTCCAAATCTTTCCCTATGAATGCAACAATAGTAGACATTACTAACAAGATAAAATCTAATTTTCCAGGGTGGAAAATAGGCTCTTTGTAAAAAGGACCGTTGTCCTTCCAAAAGTAACATCATCCTCACCTGCTATATTAGTCCCTAGCTATGGTAAAAACAAAAAACAAAACAACCAACAAAAACAAACAAACAAACTCTACAGATCTGCAGATCACAGTTGTCTTTACTAAACAATTCCAATTTCATTGAAGAAGAGGCTGGAAGATGTGTTTGATGTCACTGGAAAATGAGCCCTATACTTTTCATACCATTCCATTCATTCACTGAACCACCACTTCATCCTTGATTCAGCTCCTACAGTGAGCTGCAGGGCTATAATTCCCTTTGCAGCATCACAGAATGGTTGTGGGGGAAGGGACCTCTGGAGCTCATCTGCTCCAACCTCCTGCTCAAGCAGGGCACCCAGAGCAGGCTGCCCAGGACCATGCCCTGGACCATGCCATGAAGATCTCCAAGGACGAGACTCCACAACCTCTCTGGGCAGCCTGTGCCAGTGCTCCATCACCAGCACAGCACAGAAGTGCTGCCAGATGTTCATAGGGAGCTTCCTGTGTGCCAGTTTGTGCCCATTGCCTCTTGTCCTAGTGCTGAGCACTGAACAGAGCCTGGCTGTCTTTGCGCCCACCCTTCAGGTATTTATAGACACTGATGAGATTCCCCCATGCCTCTTTTTCTCCAGGCTGAGCGTCCCAGCTTTCTCAGCCTCTCCTCACAGGAGAGTTGCCCCAGTCCTTTCATCATCTTTGTGGCCCTTCATTGGATTCTCTCCAGCAGCTCCATGTCTCTCTTGTACAGGGGAGATCAAAACTTGGACACACTCCTGTCGGTATCCCCAATAAAATCTCCATAGCACATAATTAGAACTCTGAATTTGTCATGTTTTCCTTGCTGTTTCATCATGATTTCTGTACATACTTCACGTTTTAAACTCTCTGATCTACCATCTGATCTCATGATTTTTTTTTTCAAGGAAGTTAGGAGCATGGTCATTAACCGTTATTTTTAAAGTGATTATTATCTGAACAAATTTAGATATCTTATCTCCTAAGAGGCTGAATTTGTATGCAGGCCAGATCAAATCTGGGTTACTTGTACTCCTGTCAACTTATATGAATTTCGTAACATCTGTTGAAGCCTACAGCCTCTTTCATTGCCACAGTTCCTAGTTGTGTTTGCATCTAGAACACCACAGGGAACACCCACTGAATTATGTATCTCTTAGGCTTTCTGGGTCAAATAAGAGCAAGCACATTGCAAAAGAACAGTATGCACTGAAGGGATACTGTAATTGCATAAAGGTTTCTTAATTTTATAGTTCTCTCTGTCTTTGAAAGTACTTTCTTTTCTATTAATTTTACAAAGAAGAAATATTTGATCTCATTTTCTTTGAAGAAACTATCATTTTCAATGCTGTTTATTCCATGGAAAATGGAAAAACACAGCTCTCCTTTGGTTTTGCTGGCTGTGATCGTGGCTTTCATTCTGCCCCTTGAAGAGATCCTCTATGTGCAAATCCTTCCCATGCCTCCTAATAAGGAGAAGGTGGGAAATGGCATTTGATTTCCTCTCCTGAGGTTTTGGCACACATTCAGAGACTGGATGAGTCCAGAGACTCTTCTCAGAGAACTGGAACCAGGTGAGCCAATTAAAGGGGTTAGGGAGAACACAGGAACTCCATTTGGATCTTGTGAGCTTTTTGACTTTATGAATGTGCAGGACAGGATGCAGTTCCAGTTTTTTGTTTTTTGTTTTTTCCAAATCCACAACTGTCTCATGGGGAGAGAGAGCTACAGGGAGCTGTGGAGTTGCTGTTATCTGTCTCCCTTTGAGACTTTTCATATACATATGCCTATATTTATACAGATCTTTCCTAGTCTATATGGTAAAACTTAAAAGACCCATCCAGAAAAGGGCCTCACTCTGCCTGGTGCCAAGTAGGAGGCATTGTCCTTGAGAGGTTCTTCTGTTACACAGTGTAATTTAGGACATAGTTCATACTTCATTTCTTATGGAAGTAGTCCCAGGTTTTCCACAGGAAGGACAGAAAATGAAATCAGTAAATGTTCTGCAGAGACAAGTACCTATTAAAGTCACCCCATAGGACTGGATCATCTGAAGTCACGTTGCTTAAGTAAACACAAAGAAGTAAAACCAACAGATGTGTTTATAATTATTTTTCCCACTGGCTTGAGAGGTACAACACGAGAAAAGCTTCTAAAGCAGTAATTGGAAAAGGAATCTATAAGGGGATAAAACAGAAAAAGAAAAAAGAAAACAAAAAATGGAAATCGTACAAGTCCAAAACTTTTTACTGTTACAATAACTGTGTACTCACTCAGGTGCAAATTCAGCCCTGGGTGGTCTGTGGGAAATAACTGGTCTTCCTTTCATTCCTGCTCACATGTCTGACACGGTGAAGCTGGCCAAAGTTTGTTGCATGCTGCATCCTTGCAGTCATAACATCTTTGTTCTGCTCTCCTGAGGCTCTGCTGAGCTGCTATGACCTCTTTGCTGTTGGCAGCCCAAGAAGCATGAAGATGCTTACAGATCAGGGAAAATAGGAGAATAACTCTCAAATAGCAGCACTGAAGTGAGGAACCAGAACTAAAAGTGAGAGGGAAAAAGAGCAAGTCTGGGCAAGACTGAGAGAAACAAGGAAAAAAAGTTTGGACACCATTGCCAACAGAAGAGTTACTAGAGAGGAGATTTTGGCTAACATGTCCTGGTGATTTTAGAATCTTTTGTCCAGTTACTTGGCAAAGTAAATCCAAGAACAATAGAACTGAAATTCTCTTTCTTAGAAGGGACATTTCTCATGGTGAACAAACAAAGACTGGATCCAAAACTTGTGAAACAATCAGCATTTCTTCAGGTTAAAAGAGACATTTTTTAACTCTTAGCAAAACCTGAATATATAAAGAGTGAATATTATGAGTACTTTAGACAACCTCTGTCTTGGTTGCTTACAGTAAAATAAATAAATAAATAAATAAAAGACTGGCTTTTTTAATTAGAAGAAATTCTCTAGTTTGCACAAGATTACCACTACATTCTGGAAAAGATCTATCAACAAAAGCACTGCTCCAGTAACCTGCCATCATCTAATTTTACACTGCATCCTTGCCTCTAGCTCTTCTTCTGATTTTGCAGGGTACAAAGCTAGGGCCCATTCACAGGTTCATTAAGCAGCATCAGGGACAGAAAGGTGACGGTTTGAGTAACTGCTTAGCAAAACACCAATAATGCAGGGATTATTTCCCTTAAAGCTGAGAAAGTATTTGAGCTGGGTCTTGTGCACCCAGATATGTATACCCACTTATTCTTAGAGATTAGTGCAGCAGGTGGTGAAATCAGCACAGACTTGACGGCTGTAAAGATAATTTCTCCCCCATCCAGTCTTTTCCTCACTAAATCTACACAGGAAAACTGAGGGGGAATTCGCAAATACTGAAGTTTTCACTAGGAAAACTACATATGGAATTAATTACATCATTTGCCCACACACCCACAACTCTCTTCATAAATACTGTTTTCTAAACATAGTCTTTTGGTTCATGTTCATGAGATAATTAAATAAGCACATCCAGAGTTCATTTAGCAATCTCATGTCTGTTGTACGTTCTCATAAACCTTGCATTTTCAGGCATAAACTGTACAACCTTTCTTTGGTTGTCTGAGATGCTGAGCAGAGGTTGGTCTCAGCTCCACTCTTCACCTCATCATACCTTGTTCATACATCATTTTCCTCATCCTGGATCCATGGAGCAGCTGTCAAGACAGTTATCTGCTATGCATGAGCCAAGCATCTGCCCACCTAAAAACAGTTATCAGCTGGAACCAAGCGAGAGCTACCCACTGGTTCCTCTGGTCCTGCTAACATCTGGATCTCAAATCATTCCCATATGCTGGAGCAGCCCTCCCTGCAGGGTCAGCGAAAAGCCTGAGCCGTGTTCGCAGCACTTGAAGCATCTTAAATGCTATCTGAGACCAGTTCCATGGAGAGGGAGAGCACAAAAATACCTTAGATATGGAGGAAGAAAGCATTCTTTCAAGTGCTGCGTTGTACTCACATCCACAGCAGCTGACCCTGAGGGCTATGGGAAGGAGTCTTTGTGAGAGGAGCAAGGAAGCAGTCATCAATAAGATATATTGCCCAAAGCTATTCATTAGTGCTGTCAAACTTTTTTTTTTCCTCTTGCAGTAGGCTTTCCCATTGTCTGCTGGTTTCCTGCTGAATTATTTGGTTACAAGCAAATAAGCAACATGTCTTTTAAAGGCTTTGGGGAGGAATGGCTCAATTTATTCCTTCACACAAGATCTTGATGAAACATCACAGACTAAGAGGTAGTTTTCATACGAAGCTATTTTTTTAGAAAAAATCTCCCTCCGTCCATTTATTATGGTGAATTTATATTAATTCTGTCAAATCCAATGGCTTTAATCTGGATTTATACCATTGTATCTGAGAGGAGAATTTAGCTCATATATATTAAATGACAATGAGTATGCTATATATACTTTGTATGCAAATGCATTTGCTCTCACTCTCATATGATGTTTATTTGCATATTATTATTTAAATCAAATAGACTGTTAGCATCAAAGTTACAAAGCTGGGCTCCTCTAAAACAGGGGAAAAAAAGGAAAAAAAAAAAAAAGAAAGAAAAAAAGAAAGAAGCTGCCAGTTTGCTTCTTTATGCTTTCTGTGTTGACACAGTCTTTAACAATGTGATCACACATAATTTTGACACAGGAATACTTACCCTATGCAGTCTGCTTCTGGATACCTTAACAGATTCACTGTTCAGCCTTTATGCACTTTAATTTTGTTCAGCCTTTTGCACTGTTTATTTTGTTCTCACTAGTTCACTAGCTAAGGAGGGCCAAAAACAGAAAAACAATCCTGGAGAGGAAAACATCTTTGAAAAGACAAAGTCCTGAGGGAATTACTGGAACAGATACTGATTCTTTCTCTCTTTTCTCCATTGGTAGTCAGATGTACAGTCACTTACTTAATCCTTGTACGTGTAACATATCATGACAAAGCTCTACCTTTTTTAAAAAACTCCCTATTATTTATACAAGTTCAGTATTACTCCCCAAATGACTTTCACTCTCTGGGTTTTCTCATTTTTCTCTGTACTCTTTGCTTTTTTTGTTGTTGTTCTTTACTTTTGTTTCTTTGTTTGGTTTTGTTCATTTGTTTGTTTTTTAGTTAAGTGGAACAATGGCTCCTTAAAAGTCATACAAATAGAGGTTATCATAAGATACACGGGCAAAAGAACACCATGGCAGGCTGCAAGGACTTTGGGTTTCTCAAGGGCTTTTGGAGCATGACTAAGAAAGTTTAAACACAGCCTTGCAGATTCCTTGCTGAACTACACATGGTTGTCATTTGACTTCACTTTTTATTTTTTATTTTTTTTCCCCCAAATACATTGGTCACTGTCACAAGAAACTGGAACTTTTAAAAATCCTTTGTTATGATCCAAAAGGTCATTCAGATCTGTCAGGCCAAATTCTTGTGTCCTCAGTTGTGCTTTAAATTTTGTTGTTTTTCAAGAGTAAGAACAGTAACAAGAAGGTAAATCCTCATGCATTCCCATTCCAAGACCAATTCAGCCAGAGAAATCTGGTATGAAAGTGGAAGTCAAGTTGATGCAGCCCTTTGCAGCTCAACACGTAAGAGCTCTCTGGTTGTTCTGATTATTTTCCTTTTGGGAAGTAGCACATGATATCAAAAATCTCCAGCTAGCATTTTGCCCTCCAGCACATTGGCTGAATGCTGACATACTTACTGGCAGGAATACATGAAAAATAGGACAAATATTTCAAAGAAGGAATGCAGTGCAAGGTCCTGTTACCCAGCAACCATGTGTTTAAAAGGACATCTGGATATCATTGTCACTGAGAACTTGATGGCCTTCTAATTATCCATTGATGGAGAGGTCAGCAAGGTACCATAAGGCTTACAAAGAACTGCAAAAACAGCTATGAAAAACAAGTTAGAAAAACAGAAACTTAAAGTGGAATTTTCTAAAATCTCAATGTCATTTTGATTTCTGCTCTGTTTTCCATTTCAGACCTTCATGGAAATGGTTAACCTCTTTAATGGACTTTGGCAAAATTAAATTCAAAAGAGGAATATTAACATAGGTACTTATTTGTTCTTATCTTGCCTTCAGGTCACAGGAGAGAGGGATCCATAGCAAACAGGCACATTAATATTTTCAAATGTTTTGATTCATCCAACTTTTGAATGTTGAGGAATAACTACATGTCAAGACAGCCATGCTGTGAAATTTTCCAGCTGTAACTACTAGTGGCTGCCCAGGGTCAAATTCTGAGGTGAAGTTTAAAGTGTGGTACAGTAAATCTTTTTTTTTTTTTTTTTTCATTCAAGCTGCCTGAAGTATTCTTACACTGTATATGAAGAACCAGACTCTCATATCACACAGCTCAAAGGCAGAAGTATGAACAGGGGCCAATTAAACTTACATTTTCATCTTCTTCAAGTACTTTTGGTTTTCTTTATTATTGTGTATGGCAAGATACCAAACCTGATGATTGCTGTGGTCTTTTTTGGCTTTATAAAATGATTTGTTATGGTGCTACAATAGTACTTAGATGTCTCCCTGAAGAGCAAAAGTGATCCGCTGGTAGAGTCTGGGCAAACACACTGTAAGAGATTATTAAGTTTACTGTCTCGTCACATGAGGTGAAAAAAAATGAGGCCAGAGACTTGCTTCAGGTCATCCAAGTAAGCTTCAAATTTAAGCCTTGAGTTAGAGTCTCTGTCAATGCTTTTATTCACTGGGCTGCACCACTTACTCTTTTCTTATTATAAAGTAATCGTGCTTGCCCCAGGGCTTCTAGGGCTTGAAATTCTTCCCCAGGATATTTGATGGTGGTAATAGCAATAGGTGCTGTAATCAGAGCCATTACAGAGAGGCGGGAGGAGGAAATTGCTGGGGAGAAGGTGACCTCAGACCCAGCACACCCTGAAATAACAACAAAGCTAATGTAAGACTGTTACCCTTAGCTTCAAGACGTACGCACGTCCAATGAAAAAGGGCTCAGTACTCTTGGGTTGTCTAGTCTGGAGAAAATGAGGCCAAGAGGCAACCTCACTGCTTTCTACAGCTTCCAGATGGGGGGAATTGGAGAGAGGGGTGACGGCCTCTGCTCCCAGGGAACTGAAAGGCAGGACGTGTAGGAACAGCAAAAAGCTGCACCAGGGGAGGTTCAGACAGGACATGAGGAAAAATTTCTTTACCATGAGGGTGAACAAACAGTGAAACAGACTTCCTAGAGACATGGTTGATGCCACATGTATGCAGTGTTCAAGAGACATTTGGATAATGGCATAGATAGTGCTTTAACTTTTGGTTAGCCCTGAAGAGGTTAGGACCCTCCAATGTGAACTCTTCTTAATGTTAGGGAAGAAAGAGAAGAATGGCTTGAGACGCTGGAAATCTCCATCAGTTTTCACTGTCCTTTCTGACAGTCTAGACTGGTTCTGCTTCTTCACCCTGCTTCATTCTGCTTCTTCATCCTGCTTCTTCAGTAGCTTCTTCAGCCACTATCAGAAGAGCTAGAGACACAATCCACAGAAAGAAAAGCATGACATACTGTGAACACTGTGTGTAATCCCAGCCAGTTGATTGTGGTTAGAAAGCTTGAAGCCTAATGCAGGGGGCTATACAGTCCAGGAGCCAGCTTTCAATCAACCATCTTTCCTGTGCCGCTCCTTCTTGGTCCCTCTCTGCCCCTGCTCCACGTGGGGTCTCTCCCACGGGATACCATTCTTCCCCAGCTGAGCCTGCGGGGACTGCCCACAGGCAGCAGCAATTCAAGCACTGCTCCCACACGGCTCCGTACCACGAGGTTCATCCCCCAGGTGCAAACTGCTCCAGCACAGGTCCCCCATGGGTGGGCGGCAGCTCCCCCCAGATCCCCTGCTCCTGCATGAGCTCCTCTCCACAGGCTGCAGCTCCAGCCCAGGGCCTGCTCCTGTGGGGGCTTCTCCACCAGGGCCTGCTCCTGTGGGGGCTTCTCCATGGGCCGCAGCCTCCTCCAGGCCACATCCACCTGCTCCACTGGGGGCTCCTCCACGGGCTGCAGCGTGGAGATCTGCTCCATGTGGGACCCATGGGCTGCAGGGCGACAGCCTGCTCCACCAGGGGCCTCTCCACAGACCACAGGGGAACTGCTGCTGCCTGCCTGGAACACCTCCTGCACTGACCTTGGTGTCTGCAGGGCTGGTTCTCACTACTCACTCTCCCAGCTGCTGCACTGCAGCAGGTTTTTCTTTTCCTTTTCTTTAATATGGTCACACACAGGCACAAACAACATTGGCTTGGCTCTAGGCAGTGGCAGGCCCCTTTGGAGCTGGCTGGAACTGGCCCTTATTTTACATGGGGCAGCTGCTGGGCTCTGCCCACAGAGGCCACCCCTGCAGCCCCCCTGCTACCAAAACCTTGCCACATAAACCCAATACACAAGTCAACACCCTGTTTGCACACACTGTTTGTTAGTGCCAAACAAGCACATGATCTGATGCCCATGGAGATTGCCAAACATTCAAGGAATAAGCAGAATAAGCAGTAATGAAAAACAGCAGGAAAACAGACTGTGGGAGCAGCTGAATTTTCCAGAAAGCACTCTGCCACCAGCATGGAGCTCCAACCCAAGAGGTGTGAACAAGCTGTTGTCCTGCAACATTTCTAGGTGCTCTCAGCTATTTGGGAAGGTGACAGCTTTTTGCCACTGGTGTGAAACACATTTCTTGCCTCCTTAGATAGAAGTGTTGCTCCATCTCCTTCAGCGTAAATAAACAAGATCCCTGTAATCTCACAGGCATCTTTTTTTTTTTTTTTTTTTTTTTTTTTTTTTTTTTTTTTTTGTAAAGCATGCTTCTGAAAACACTCCAAATGTCTTCTTATATGTTCAGTCTACTATGGATAGGCAAGTGTGTGCCACATAGTGTCTTACTGTCAAAGAAAATATCTGCTGACAGTTTATGTTTGTTCTGTAGAGGGTGGCTTTTTTTCTTACAATTTATCTGAGGCACAATTCAGATGAAATATGCACTAGACATTTTTAGATGAATCAGAAATATGTCTCCATATGGAGAAAGCCAGAATGGCAACACTCCTTCCTCTGTATGAAAAGAAACTTTCATCCCTACAGATCTACCCTTTTGAATAACAAGAGGTCTATATAACATATTGAAGCCTTTAAAGTGTCCAGTTTCTGAGCCTGCAGAACTAGTGACACGCTCAGTAGGCTGCTGGATTCTCAGCACTTCTCACAGTCATCATTCAACCCACCCCATTGGTGTTTTACCATTGTAAAAGTTTCTCTACCAACTTACTCATTTTGGAGAGTTCTTTTGTGATTCTTGTGACCATCATTCTTGGAATGTCTTGTGACTTTTCACTGATATCTGAATTTTGCAAGGCAAAAGGTTACTGTCTGCATGGGGTGAGCTGTCATCATAAGCCCGAAGAAAGGGCTTTAGATAGAAAGCTTAAGTGGTGCATAGTCCTCTCTTAACTCTCTGTGCAAGAGTATGTTCTAACTTTTGACTTCTGTGATTAGCCAACAAAGCAATGCATGTTTTAGCTTGATCCATAGTGTTAAGTAGCCAATCCAAACCTAATTTTGCTTTGTCAAGTTAAGGGATACTGCATATCAATTAATAATTTTGGCTTTGGCTTGACATTTAATGTTCAAAAATGTTCACAGGAGCACAGCTTGGTTCAAACAAATGGAAAGGACTAAGAAAACACTGTCTGAATATGTTTAGTCCAGCTGCAACTCAAAATTCACTACCTGTAGTTTTCTAATGATATTTTCCTTTCTTTGCCATTCTCTGAGGTCAGAACTGGGGCATGCAATTAGAAGCAGCAGGGACTGCTTCTTACTTACATATTAACCTTTCCAGCACCCCATGCTCTCTCTTTTTACATTGCACACTAATGGGTTTCTGCTGATACTAACTGTCTGTTTTGGTAATTGGGCAAGACTTGAGTTCTAGAAGGAGGATGAGCATCTAATAAGTGACATCACCCAATATGACTGTTGAAAGAGTCCTCCTTACGAAAGGGAGCATTTTGAAAAGACAGATAATCAAAGAACTAACACAGCCCACCTGGAGATCATGTTATCCTCAACAAGCCAATCATTGTTTTGTTTAGCCTCCTTGAGACTAGGCTATAAATCCCTCTGGCTGTGCCGAACAGTGCTGCATAAAACTCTCCAAATATTGGCCACAATTTCACAGCGCCATGTAATGACCACACAGCCTAAGCATGCTTATGTTTCTGTCAGGACGTGAGTGCTCCAGGAGGCATTAATGGCCTCGCCCAACATCTACACCCAACCCACATCCACTGGTCCAGGAGTCCCATTTCAGCTCAGGCCTAGTCTTGCCTCTGGCCCAGTGTCCTGGATGGACCTTGTACTTGTGTGGTTGCCTTGTTTCCAGTACTGCTTTTGATCTCTTTTCCTGCCGTTCCTGGCTGACTTTCCTGAATGCATCCTGGGCCTGGATTATCACTTGTGGGAGGGGGCTGTTGACCTATTACCAGCCCCTGACCCTGCCTACTGTGTTCCCATGCTGTAGGACAGTACCCTAGTCACTGAGAGCAATGTATGCACAAGGGTCACACTCGGCACCTGACTCCTGCCTCGAGTGGTGGTTATCTATCTCCTAACCAGTGATGGATATCTATCTCTGTAGATAGTTAACAATCATCTTCATTACACCTAAAACCTGGGTCACACACCCAAGAAGTGTTGTTGAAACTCCTGTATGCGTGGAGAACACATCTAATGTTCACTGCCTTCTACCATTCCTGATGCTAGCAGTCTTGCTCTTTAAAACTTGCTCTTTCCCTTGTTCTTTTCTGTCTAAGATGTTCATATTCTTCTGTACCTGATTTTATTTCTAATGATTTTTTTCTGCAAAGTGTCTGACTGGAAAGCTCCAGGGATAATAGACCAACCTCAGAAGAAATCTGTGGGAATACTGGGGGAAAAGAGTTGATGAGATTTGTCATTTGTGCGTCTAAGCCTCCTCCCCTACTCTGCATTATCCCAGTTGTTCAAAACATGTTGAAATGCAGTGATAAAATAATGCATTGTTATTCAAAGACACATATTCTACCCTATGGTACCTCCCTCTGGTCCAAAAGTATGAACATAAATCACGTTGCTGGTTACATTATCCCCAGGCACTGCAATCACACATTCATAAGATTCAAATCTACTGAAGTCATCAGCAGTCTTCGAGTTAACACATCCAAGATGGTCCAAGAAGCATTTTGCAGTACTTGGCTTTCTGGTTTTGCAACATAGTTTGGTCTTTTGGAAATGGGGGTCGGCAGAGAGAAGGCCTGGTTGAAGATAAAAAATTAGCATATTTTAGTATGCCTGAGCTGATTCTATATCAATTTGTACATCTTTTTCTGCATGCCCCTTTTCCATGTTTCAAACTTCACCTCCTGTCACTGACAAAGTCACCAGTATTCATTCTTAATACCACCGAATGTTACTGTTATGTAATATTTATAGCACACCTCCCTAAATCCTCTAAATTACCTAAAGTTTGCAAAAATTCAAGCTATGCATCAAGGACCAAGCACAACAGCTTTCATTTGTGGGAAAGAATGAGAAGTTTAACTCTCAGTTTCCTGGATTTGACAAGCTTAAACCTAACCCAGATTATTCTTTTAAATGCATTTCTGTGTGCTCGGGGAAATAAACGAGCATTTGTCTCCATTGCATGCATACAAAAGCAACTTTAGTGTCTTTAGCCATCATAAAGCATAAACTGGAGATTCACTCCTGAACTGTTTTCTTCTTGTCTGAACAATTAGACCTCTGTAGCAGATGCATCAGCTTCTTTCCCTAGTGTATCCTAACAGTACTTGCTACATGGTGATTCAGTTTTCTAGTCAAGAAGCATTGGAATGGATAAACTAGCTTGAAAATCACCATAAAGTCTGAAAATGATCCTGACAGGAGCCTTAAGAGTTCTATTCCTCTGCACAATAGGACTAATCCAGGCCCTTACAGATAGTTTTTCTTCTGCTTTATTCTTGAAGAGCTCGGTGCTGGCAATCCCACTTCCTACCTGGATATGCCAGAACATAGGTATTTGTTCCCAGAAGAAAATTTTCATAACCTATAACCTAAGTTTCCCTTTTCTGTCTGATTCACAGGGGTTATTGAGACAGTTAAGTCCCTTTTTCATTTTTATTTTAAGGCTATTATTTTGTCTTCTCCTTAATCTTTCTCTTTTAGGATAAATAAGTCCAAGTCCTTCAATGCTCACAGGTCATGTTTTCTGATCTCTCCTCATTTTGGCTGGTTTTCTCTGCACTATCTCAACTCATTCCACATATCAAATGCCGACCATTTTCACTTAGATACAATGACAGCCCTGCTAAAACTTCCTGGTGCTAACCATCCTACTTGCCTAAGTCACAGAAGTGGGACAGATGGCACTAAGCAGAATGTATTTTTTTTTCTTGCAGACACGGGCTAACAAAGCAATGTTTTTCCTGCTGACAGCATAGTTGACCCAAAGAGAGATTACAGTAGCAGAAATGTACAAGTTTCCTTCCTTCCTTCCTCACAGCTTTGGCCTATTCTAAGCCATTTGCTTTTATGTCTAGTTTAATACTGATATGCATTCCTGTTCATTTATGCATTTATATACAGTTATATATATTATATATATGAACACAAACACATACCCCAATATATTTATGTGTACACAGCGTTATATATAAGCACACACATATATACCCAACAAGCAATTCTTCCTGCATTTGCCTTTGTTAAATGTGGAAGGAAGCACAATCTCACTTATAGTAAAAGTGCCTGTGCAGCACAGGACAGATGCTGCTAGTCAGCAGATTTTTGCCTGGAGGAAATTGGTGAAATTTTACACTAAAGGGCAGGGAACTTTACTGGACCTTTTGATGATCTCCTTCTGTAATGTCAGAGAATCTTGTTAGCACAAAGACAATAAAGCAGGCTTGTTTAAATAACCCATTACAGTTCGTCTCTTATTCAGACCACATCACCAAATAAATGACTGCTGTGTCTGTTTTTTGATCAATCCTTCTTTGTCTTAGGCTGCCCCAGAGCTTTTCAGGATTAACTCCCAAAGAAATGAACTAGTTCCTGCTGAATGGACCCCACTGAATAGGGCACCAACCCAGAAAAATCACACACCTGACAGGGACTGAGAATTCATTTCTTGTTGAATGTTACGAAAACCAAGATATGGACATTTATATTAGTATTGAAATACATGTGAAGGGATTGGAAAATGTGCATATATAAACTATTCTTCTCTATGATATATGAAGGTGGGAAGTCTTGAGTGTGTTAAACAGTTTCATCTCAGGTTTATATCAGTTTTACGTGAATCAAGTCAAAAAGTGATTAGCTGAGTTGGGCTGACCTTAGCTGGAGAGTTTGGTATTGCTGAAGGAGACTGCCTTCCTGCTTCCTCCTCCTCTTCTTCCTCCTTTCCATTCTCACCTCACTCTGACCTCCCAGGGAGCTGATTCAACTCATTAAACTAGAGGTTAAAAAAAAAAAAAAAAAAAAAAAAAGGTTTTGCTGGCTTAGTGAGCTGCACATGATCACCCTGGGGTGAATCAACACCAGCACAGCAGGCAGTGGTGGGGTTGGGGTGAAGCTAGAACAAGGGCAGAGGGATTGGGAATGAGACATTTTACTTTTCTCACAGAAGACCACCCCTTCAGCCCCTTTGCTACCAAAACTTTGCCATGTAAACCCAATACACTGCTAAAAAGAAAAATTGCCTTAAAAACAGGATATGGACTCAGCCCTTTTGTAACCTTTAACAAATATGGTCAGTTATATTTATTGTATGTTCCTATCTATTGGAAAAAAAAAAAAAAGTATTTACTTATATGCAGAAATAGCTGTTGAAACCCACAGGTAATAACCCAGAATATTATTCATTTGTGAAGGCAAGCAAATCTTTACTGTTATATTTAGACATACAAGACTAAAACCTTCAATTTTCATTGAAGTCAGAAAAGCATCTGGAAATAAATTTGCCTGCTTACCTTCTGTGGACTTTTCAGGCCTATGTGGTACCTTGCTTGGATAAGTGAGATTCATATCTCTTGAAGTCTGTGAAATTATTCTGTCACAGAAGAGATAAAAATTGGGCCAAAGTCTTTGAGAAAGTGGCCTAACAATCTTCTTCTACTGGAAACTATCTGACATTATAACAAAAAGCTTGCAGGTAGTTGTGTGTCTGCGTGTGTGTGTCCAGAACTTCTAATTTTTGTTAGATTATTTGTATGAAAACAATTGAAACTCACGTGACAGAGAAACAGAAGCTGTTTGTGGCCTTTGCACATGGTGGGTGGACAAGAATCTCATTTGCACTCATTTTCCTGATCCAAACATGGGAATTACCAGTGCAGAGTGGCTGTGACTTCCCCATCAGCATTGCTCTGAGTCAGCTCTTTGTAGGGAGGATGTCACCAGCTATGGGCCATTCATTTAAATTTCATTCAAACCATATCCAGACTTCTCCAAGAACTGAAGTGTAGCATGTCCATATTCAGATTCTAGCTGTGACTCTGCTGTGCTCAATCTTAATGTTGCCACTGATTTTAATAGTGCCACATATCACCTGAAAATTTGGATGGAAGTCAGAGCATACAAACCCCTCCTTTCTGGGCTTTCCTGCATGAACAGGTCCCACTCCAGTGTACAGAACCACACCACTCCCAGTCAATGGTTAAAATGATCACCATCCCCTGTAACATGAACATATCATTAGTGTGTCAATTTGTTGTGTCTTTTAAGGGATCTTCACTCCCTGGTGCAAAAAATGGAAGTATCTTTAAAGCTCAGCTTTATTTTAGCCCATCACAGTAGTGACTTTTTTGTCTTTTCATAGGACCAAGGCAACAGCAAAAGAGAAGATGAATCAGCACTCTGCTGCTGATATCAGCAGAATCATGGTTCAAAAATGTGAAGCTGGGCAGCAAAACCATTCCTCTTCTTGCATTCCAGGGAGCAAGTTGATTTTCCTCTCCTCCTCAGTGTATAATCTGACAGCAGTGGAGAGAATTGATATTCTGAGCAGCCAGACTGATAGGGCTGATATAGAGAGACTGCCTGACCTTTTTCCCATCGTTGAGCCACAGCTGCACTGAATCTTGGCTGAGGTTCTGGCAGAGTCACATCTGTTCTTTCATCATGCACTTATTTTCCATGTTCCTTGAATTTATGTATTGAAAACCCCATAATATCATGTAAAATATTTTTTCCCCTTTTTCATTTTCCAGCATGGAAATGGGAAGTTAAAAGCTTTGCAAACTTGCAAAAAAAGTGTCTCAAGAGATGCCAGCACTTAGAAGAGGGCAGTTTTCAAGTCCTGATCCTATACAAGAGCTGATACTGGATTTACAAGACTCATGAGGACTGCAAATTGAGACAAAGGTCTGAGCCCTTCGGTCTAAGAGGTCTTGCACTGGCACCTCACTAGCTTAATGGCGTCCTGCTGAGACCTGTGAGCCCTGTGAGCTCTTCTGGTTGCTCTCTTGATCCTGCATAAACCTAAAGGAGCTAATGTAGGGGAAATGTCTGGCTACATTAATGCTATGTGATAGTCTATTTCATCTGTTCAGAATCAGTGAATGTAAAAGAAGTCTTCTTTACAGAGGGAAGTTCTTCCAGGACTCTTCAGTGAGTCAACTTGCTCCTCAAAACACTTCTCATTCCTCTGCCCTTTAACTGTAAAGCCTGTGCTGATATTTGTCATTTCAGGATGATGGGCACCCATATTACTGAAGGGATGGAAGGCCACCTTCACATGCAAAGCAGTGTAACAGCACATGCCCAGAGAGCCACCAGGAGACAAAAGAGCAATGCATTAAGTCTTTTTAAGATAATGCCCTCTTCATGAGGTGCTGCCCTGGATGAAGGTGGCCACTCAAGCACTGGTATCACAGAGTTGTTATCCTTGCACCTCTGTGGAGCTCAGGGACCACCTACTCATTCAGTGGTCTGGAGTGAGCAGGATGCTCAGTGCTTTTCACACAGTTAAAAACAAAGTTCAGTTTATGTTTGTCAACTTCATAACGTCACACATAGTTCCTCTGTGGTCTGTATCCACATAGTTCCTCTTGCTGCTTTACCTCATGCGACATAACTCTGCACAACAAGTAAAATGAGAACGCTTATTACAGGTTTTAAAACAGAAGCATTGTGAAAAGCATTTTGTACCGCACTGATATCTCAGACCTGGAAAATAATGTATTTTTTAGAGGTCTGTTGTGGGAACACTCAGCTAACAGCCCTCAGGACTTGCTGGCATGTTTGGAAAGAAGGGGCAGCCTGGCTGGTCTTATGCAGAGTCAGTGACATATAACAGCCCTACACAAAGCTAGCATCAACATACACAGTGCTGTCAGTTTTTATGCTGATGTGAAACTTCTTTGCCGGGATCGGCACTTGGTGCAATTACGTTCAGCATAAGTCAATTGCTGAATCCTTTTTTCCTACAGCAAACAAGTACTTATCTAAGTATTGGACTCTTCCTTCCTTTTATGTAAACCAGCTTGAACCCACCAAATTTAAAACAATGAAGAAGCAAAACACTTCTTGGAAACACATTTTCACAAATTACACTGTGGGGCATAAAAACATCTTTACCAAAACATGTACAAACTTCATTTTTCAGGGAAACTTTCTGGCTCCTAACTGTTATTGCTCTCTCTGGGGCATCTGTCCTTTAGTTTATACCTGCATCTGTCTTAGAGATATGATCCTAACATACTGTTAACATTGTTCACTCCTACATAGTCTGGATGAAATCCTACTCTCTCCAAAATCAATGGCAAAACATCCTTCAGTGCAGCCAAAATTTCTTTCCGTAATTATAACTGCAGTTTATTCCCCGTCTCTGGTGTAAGGTTCTCTCTGCATGACGCTGGCATACTCCTTCCATCTGGCTCCTAACATATTAAATTTCCTACTTGTTTTTACAAATGTATAGCCAATGGTTTCCAGAACTTCATTCCTAGATCACCAACTTGCACACAATTTGTCAAAACTTAGTTAAAATATTCAGTGTCCCCACTGGCCTAAGGATGATAAATGGGATGTCTGTTCCTAATATTTCTTTCCTTAGGAAGCTCTAGAAACTCCGTTTATGTGAACTGAAATCCACTATCAGAGACTTACCAAGAGAAACTTGTCTGGTAAGTGATACTTCTGTGCATTTGCTGATGTAGTCAATTCAAGTAATAACCTAATATCCATGTGCTGGCGCTGCCTCAAAATATTTCCCTACTCTTTTCCCATGTATGACTGGCTATGGAATCTGGATGCAGTATTGACATGAATGTTACAGCTGTTTTTTCTACATATCTGGCAGAGACACATTTAATCATTGCTGATTAAAACTATAAGCCAACCAATGATTATCTCTAACTGCACCCCAAGCATAACAGGCTGTGTTTTTGACATACCCCTGCTACTTGTCATGCAGATACTGCATGGCCATAGCTTTTTGCTCAGCAGAAGCAATTATAAAGGCAGATAGCCTAAAGACTCCTTTGACTGCTTCCCTGTGCCTGCTTACGAGCAGTACAGCATGCTGCTAAAAGAATGACACTTGAATGATACCATAGCAGTGAATAACATTTTATCTCCATTACAGTCCTGCTGTAAGGAAGTTTTAAAGGAAAAAAATAAATAAATCTTATGATGTGATTCGCTGGATTCAGACTGGAATTTGTGCCACCAGCTCTCTAGCTTCATTCCTTCATGCTTCATCTGCCCAATTATCAAATCCCCTGTTGTACAAAGACACAATTCAGCTGTTCTAAGGGCTTAACTGTGCCCTCAGATAGAGGGATGTGCAGTACTCTGCATCTTACAGAATCAAAATGCACAGCAGCCAGTTTTCAGTGGGTACACAGAAATAAACACATCTGAAATAAGCAAGTAAACATGATCCTAAAGATCATTTAAGGAGACAAACATGCACTCAGATGCAGTGAACTGCTGACCTCTTCAAACCAGTTAAGATAGACCAGAACACTACTGAACATGAAGGCTGGGAAAACAGATGCTCTGATTTACTCGTGCTGTCCTCCGTGAGTAGATATTCTGTATGTGCAAGTTCACTGCAAACTAGGCTTTTATCCAACTTGCTGAACATCTGACATTCTCTTTCATTTTGGGTAACCAGCTATTCCCTTTCCTCAAAAAGATTTATGTCATGGCCTTACTACCACATCAACTATCTCCCTGTCTGTCAGCTCATCTCCCTGATTAGCAGTCACTTCTGAGAAAATCTCCATGATCTAAGATGTTTTATGTGTGCTTGCAGCTTTTATATCACTTACACTTAACAAATGAGGATTCTTTTCCATGCTGGAGTGACCAACGTGCTGACTCTGAAAAAACGTTTAAAGAGAAATACTACACATAAAGAGGATGCGGGCAGAGCTCCATTCCAGAATGATGCACCAAAATCTGCTTTTGACCAGTGATGAGCCATGGCTTTGTTCACTCTTTCCAGAGGTTTATGGCACATAGCACTTTTTTTTTCTATGCAAAATAATAGAGGTCTCATTAGAAACCACATCACTCACAGAAATTTGATTGAGGTCAGTCAAAGGATATTTCTGGTCTTCAGAAAGGAACTGTTTCAGTCCAACTCCTTCCTTCCATCACAGAGACCCAAATATTAAAACCAGTGTTAGCTGACACCCATGGTAGATCACTCGATAGCCAAGGGCTGAGTGACAGCTAAGAAAGAGTGTTTATCTGTCCCCATTGGCACCCTCTCCAAAGGAGGACTTCAGCTGCCATGGTGTTGCCTCTGTAGGCAGGCATGTTTGCCAGGTTTCCAGTGAATAGCACATTTTGCAGTTTCCAAGGATGTTTTCCACCCCGTCTCCTTTAGACACCTGCAATTCTAAGAAAAAATTAGATGTCTTCTCTCCTCAGGCTTGCCAGTGAAAGGAGATAGAAGCCTCCAGGGAGCCATTCAGAGCATTTTCATTACCTTTCTGGAACAGCCTGTAACAGGCAATGTGTCTGCCCCTCTGCCACATGCACATATTCCCCCTGAAGGAACTAACCATGGAGAAAACGCGTATGAATTGTAAAGGTGCGAACATTTTGCCATCAACAAGTTATGGGTGTACTTCATTCCTCAGAGTTTGTTCAGCACTTGGAATTACTTCACCCTATAAAACATTATAATAAACCAGAGTTAAGAAATGGGGACAAACAGATTCAAAACCTTCCTCTCCCTAATGAAATTGTTAGACATTTGTAGCATGTTCAGCTGGGTAGTGCATCAGCAGACCTACTCTTTGAAAACAGCCTTTATTTTTACTGACAGGCTGAGCTGTCAAAATTCATTACGCATACAAGTAAAATCGAAATGCAAATCTCTGCAGGAATGAATACGTATGCAGCCAAGGTGCTGCTTTGCTATGATTACTACTCAAAAATATGCCAGATATGAGTTCGTGGAAAAGTTCCTGTTAAAAAAAAAAAAAAAAAGAAAGAAAGAAAAATAATGGACATGTGGCATTGAAGCCTTCTTGAAAGGTTGCATGAAAGACTTTATCACTTCAGAAGCACTGAGTTTTCCCTTGGAGCATAGCGAGAGGTTGGTAGGCTCCTGAGAGAATATATAAAATGGGGACGTTCATTTTTCATTCTCAGTAAAATATTGATGAAGCACCTTTGTCAAAATCTATTTGGCAAACAGTGTGGTGTATCTCGAATTGCTGTATTTTATGTTTCTGGACATGAAGAGCATCATGTTTCAAGATGCTCCAAAATAATAGTTGTAGTGAAACAAGAATATTGAATTTTGGTTTATTACAATACAGTAGGTAATAAAACTGTCAGTGTTACATTTAGACAATTGCACAGAGTGGAGTAAATACTCATAAAGGTCAGCGTTTTCCAAACTCTGTTTTAGACGCTCACCAACCATTTTCTGCTTTTACCACAGTTTTTGGCACCCTTGTCATAAAAATCATTGTATTGAAAACAGCTGCAGACTTACCAAATATTAGCCTGTATCTTCTGTTTGGATTAGTAGGACTCCGTAGGTCAGTTTCCCAGACAAAGACTAAGGAATTTTTTGGAAAAAAAAATAATAAAATAAAATAAAATAAAATAAAATAAAATAAAATAAAATAAAATAAAATAAAATAAAATAAAATAAAATAAAATAAAATAATAAAAGTCCTGGGTCACATCAAAGTGGTTTGAGTTATACTTATGATTTAATTGTACCTTCATTTGATGAACACAAGCTGGGTAAGTAGAACACAGAGGTGATTCCCCTCTCTCTGAAGAACAGAAAACAGAGCAGGGGAAAAAAATAAATAAATAAATGTAATTATGACTTCTGAGATGCCCAGATAAAGTGGAACTCCATCTATACCCCCATGAAGCACTGCCACCATAAATACAGATGGATGGATGGATATATGCCACCATGTATGTACAGATATGTTTTGCTGCCCTCACAGCATTTCACTGGTAAAAAAGAAGACAAAGGAACAGCTTCCCACCTTCAGACCAGCCTTTACATGCTCACAGGCTGCAGTCCCGCTGTGAGCTGAGGAAACCCTACAGCTGGCTGGTTTAGTGAGCCGTCTGCCTGCCAGTCTCAGGCCTTTCTGCCATTATTCTCTCTTTCACTCGAGGATCAGGCACAGCAAGTCCCGGGGACTCCTGCACCAGAGCCCTTTGTGCAAGCCTTACCTCAGACCTGCTCACAGGTCACTGCGAGCCCACCGTCCACCAGGGAAGTCATATGGTCCAATTTGGGCCCCTGCCTGGGAGGCAAAAGCAGGGTGAATAGGAGAATGGGAACTTGTTTCTTCGCAATTAGGTATTTGTCTGAGGAGTAGCCCTGTTTGTGAGAACAACCGTGAATGACGAATAAAAGGTGGTACGAACACGATCGTGCTGAACAGCTGGTCAGAGGGGGAACAAATGTTGCTGAATACTCATTTTCGGTATTCTTCTAGCCCTGGATTTTCTTTTCTTCCCTCGAATATGGTCTCTACTTGAGTGGCTTAGCAAAATAAAGACAGATGGCAATGGATTATCTCTAACACTTCATTAATTGCAGTGCAGCCATTACAGTATTTCTAAAGCACTCACTAGAGCTTTGCCTGGCGATTTCCTTTTAACTGAGCTGCATGCCACTTTGTGAGTAGGGACCCAATAAGACATTGTGACTTATTAATTAAGAATGCCTATATTAGTTATAACAGCACATAAATACATTACCAAATTTCATGGCTGGATATATTACATATTTAGGAGAACTTCTCCAATGTAAAAGAGAAGAAGTTACAACTTCTTGCAGAGGCAAGGCTGCCTTTGATTGCCTTGCAGTCATGGCATAAATAAAGAACAGAGCCAAGCCAGATTTTAGAGCCTAATTCACTCTGATGTCATTCAGCTTTCAAAATTAGGAACCTAATTTCCTTTTTCAAAATTGGCTTAGGCACATACAGCCAAACTGAGAGATGATTCAAAGCCTAAAGATGCAGATAACACACAGTGAAATTACTAATGCGACCAGCTACTTAGTCTTAATGACCCCAAAGGCTATCTGGAAATCTCTTGGATATATTTCCTTCTGTTTATAAAAATGTGATTCATCCAATCCTGGAATAGAAGTAATAACAGGTGACTTAGGTAACCCATTACCCTCATACCTGAGGATAAGTGACAGCACACGTCTCATTTCTTTAATTCTCTTTTAGATAAGCAGTAGGTTGAAATACACCTGAAGAAAATAGCTGTTGAACTATTTTGAATTATTTTGTTTAAGAAAACAGAGGTAATGTGCATAAAGAACTCTATTCATAAAAGATAGAGAGCAGTTAAAGGTAGTTACTGGTAAGTAGTTATAACTTTATCCTTTTTTTTTTTTTCTTAAAAAAAACAAGGCATTCACATACCTTATCACTGCACGTCAGATGGGAGTTTTGCAACACCGAAATTCACAGTGCAATAGAGTTGACAAAGTTCAGAGGCATTTGTCCAGTGGGAAGCTGGCTTTCTCCAGCAGCTGTGCAGCGAGTTTGGCTTGCAGGCCCAAGGAAAAGATAGCTGCCACAGTCAGAGGAATGACAGCCATGCCTTGCATGGGCGTATTTGAGCAGAAAGGAATTGGAGAAAGGAGAGAGCAAGTAAGAGATAACATAGGCTCATTAACATGAAATGTTTCTGAGGAGGAAGCTCCCCTCCAGGTACAGCCTGGTCCTCAAGGAGGGCCTGGTGGCCTGGGCCAGCTAGAGGCACTCCCAGGGTCCAGCACCACACACTCCTTAGAGCTCACACTGCCAAAACCTGCCCTGGTGTCCAAGTCTCCTTCCCCAGGCTTTCACAGGCAGCAGATCCTATGGCTCAGTTGTTATCAGCTCCCAGACCCCACAGGCAATGCATTGCCTTGCCATGCCAACAGGATGCTCTCCCCAACCCATTTCTAGAAGGAGCAGCAGCTCTCTGCCAAATTTCTCTCTGAACAAATTTCCACCTCTTCCCTCCTTGTAAGAGGTGGCCCCAGTCCATCAAACTCAATATAGGGTAAAAAGAAACTCTTCATCCCAACAAGTGGGATCCTTGAGTTAAGAGATTAATAAAACGTCCCTACAGCAGAGAGGGGATATTACCTCTCTGTGTGATACAACCACATCCATTGCTGGAACTGTCCGATTCTGGTGTCACAGAGAAAATGGCAAACAGAATGAGCTTTAGAAAGAGCAACAAGAATAATCTGTGCTCTGGGAAGTCTGATTTAGATACCAAAATCCGAGGTGCTCAGCCTTAATTCGGCTAAGCAGTAATTCAGTCACAGTCTAATAGTGCCAACATGGGAAAAAAGATTAGTGACTTGGGCTGGCTCTGAAATTTTTCAAGGAGAGAAGAAAACAGAAGAAAGGGGGAAAAAAAAAGAAGAAGAAAAGCAGATGAAATAGAAGCAGAAGCTAAACAAAATCAGACCAGAAATAGCACATTCCTAGCAGCAAGGGTGGATAATTACTCACTGGAACAGTTTGCCCCTGAGTGTGGAGACACTAAGTCCTTAAATCAAGACTGGATCTATTCTCCTCTATCCAAACAGAAGTTCTGGTCTTTATGCAGAACTCACAGACTGATTTTTTTTTAATTTATTATTATTTTTTTTTTCTGACGTGCATCGCCCTGAATGTCAGACCACATGATCTTCACATTTTGTTCTGCACCGTCAGTCTGTTTATGGACCATATGATCTTCATATCCCAGTTTGGTAAAAAAATGCATGCGATGCTATGTTGATTTTTTTGTGCTGCTTCTGTTGTTGTTTATTAAGAGGGTTCTCGAGTACCAGGCTCTGCTCAGGTTTTCCCCAAAGGAAGGGGCAATACAGCTGTGTCTCCAAGAGGGTGGTGCAAAGCCCTGTGTCCCCTGCCTCCCAAAAGGAGTCTGATGCCTTGGGTAAGACTTTGTGGCTCACCCTGCAGGGCATGAGAAATGCTGGGTGCTACCAGTGGGATTCAGGACCAGCAGCTCACTGAGCAGGAAGACAACTCAGCTAGCTCAGAGGAAACACAGAAAGATGTTTCTTTAATTCCACCTCTGTTTGGATTTTTTTTTTTTTTTTTGATGCAAATGATGCTACCTCTGGACTTATAGCTCCAAACATGCTCTTGAATTAGACAGCAAGGTGTCTAATTTCAAAATTGAGCCAGGCTCCCCCTGGCATTTTAAAATGAAGGAGCTGACAGGTCTGCTCAGCAGCAGCAGTTCCCTATCAGAGGGCACTCAGCCAAACCCAGCTCTTCTTCAGACCCCGGAGCATGGGTTCAAACCCAGTCTGGTTTAGACAGTAGATAACTTTGTGAATGTCAGCACTTTCCAAATCTTGCACCAAATATGCAGTGTCAAAAGTCTCATTGGACCGTGAAATAGCAATTAATTAGAAATAGATAAAGTTTGGGTTTTGATTTCACTGGATGTATAATTAGTTTAGCTTCTAAAGTACATATAGAGAGCAAATACATCAGTGCTTCCCTTTCCAGTGCATTATCATTATTTTTTATCATTTTTTTCTTTTTTATTTCCTGAATCTAGGACTTTTCACACATCAGGTGCTTTCTATCATTGTGTTCAAATCACATCTTAAAAGTCCTATTTCAAATAGATCTTTATGGCTTATTAACTACAATGTATTTGTGCCTCTTTAATTTTAATTGTGCATATGCAATCTGTGCAAAAGCTTCTCAAGGTAGGACACCACCTAACCACATACTTTCAAAAGATTGAGCAACAATGGTAAATAGCAATAATTATTTCTATTAGCGCTGGGAAAATGGTGAGGGTTAACAGTTTATTCAGAACAGACACAGAAGTGTCTAATTTTGTAGCAGCACAAGACTACTTTTCTGAGGTTAGCGTTCAGAGGTTGGTCTCATGCTGGTCTTTTGACGGAAAGATTCTTTTTTGATTTATGGCTGAACAGGCACAAAGAAAGCATGTGCACAGTAACTTTCCATTGAAATTCAAGGGAGCTCTTAAAAATAATTTTGGAGAGATTTAGGTGGTAAAGCTACGAACAGCTGCATTAGCAACTCTATCCCATTCCTTCCTCTTTAATTTTCAGCTGATATAGAAATGTGGGAATTGTTATGCTAGAGGTGCTGTGCAGTACTATCAACCACTATCCAGCAGCAGCAGTCCCAATATAAGATTTAAGAAATTCTCAGCAAGTGCAGGTGGGATAGGTGTCCCTCATCATTATATCTCCTCCTGATCCAATAAAGATTAGCCTATGCATGAGTTTTTTCTAGGTATTTCAGTCAGGTTTCTAGGTTGTCAGTCCTTATAATCACTTCCAAATCTTTTTAAAGTCCCGATTTTTTTGTCTTTCTGCTGCTGTGAGTTCCACATCACAGGCTTCTTGTTCCACCACTCTTTTCTGAACTTTCTGTCCCTCTCCCTAGTACCACTGATTGTATTAGAGACAGGGCTGCACATTTGGTTACAGCATTATAACATCTGCAGCCTTTATCGCCCCATTCTTATCTCTGTGGCATATCCTGTCTTTTATTGACTGCAGTCAGCAGAGCCTTAATGGAGCTACAGCAAGAACCTGGCCTCTTTGCTGGGCTGATAAGGTTAATTGAGAATGCTCTAATGTCTGGGTAGTTCATGCTTTTCAACAGCCATGATTTTACATTGCTTAACACCGTAATTCACTTGCCATCATTCATCTGAGTAACTGAGGTCAGAATTCCTCCTTAGCCCTTTGGTTCCCCCAAGTCACTCACCTCATCTTTTTCCCAGTGATCACTCTTTCCAAGTATATGTATATATAATAAACATTGCATTAATAATGTATTAACAAATACTAAACAAGCTGATTTATCATAACCTAATCTTAACCACTGCTTTCGTGATGGCTTCTCCACCTGCTCCTCTCCCTGAAAACAGGGCATGGGAGGAGGCTACAAGAGACTGCAAAGCAGCAGCTTGACAACACAAAGCCACCAGCCCTTAACAGCCACCTCTAAGAAAGGCAGCCAGTGATGAGCAACACAAGCTACAAGTAAGGTGCTACCTGTTATCAAAATATGCTACTTTGCAGCATCATTATGTCTCCAGTTTAAACTGTAGGTATGGACAAGGTAGAAAAGAAACAAAAATAAAAGCAAAAATAGCAAAATAAATCCATGCACTCCTACAGATATGTTCAGATCCTTTCAAGGATTTTAGTGTGGGACTGGGGTTGGTAATACTATGTTGCCTGCACCCATCTGATCTGACAAAATGTCAGGAAGCAGTGTAATAGAAACTTTATTCAAATATCTATGACAGTATTTAAGTCTTTATCAGGCTTTTCATAACAGTAAAAAATGTATCATCATTTTTTCTCACAGCACTGAAACTGTACCAGTATTTTCTAAGGCCTGTGGTTTGTGTTCAAGTATAAAACAGCTCATATTTCCCTCTCACCTAATGCTGACCTTACACTTAAAATGCATTCTGCACTATTGAACAGTAGGAGTGTTTCCTATAAGACTTGGAAAACCTACATAGACTTGGGAAAATGACATTTAATCTTTCACATATAATAAAGCTCTTGGGAATCATAGCAGATAGTTTTACATGGAAATCTGATTGCCTGAGGAACTACCTTCATTTTCCTGAACAAACAGGCATTCAGAAATATAGCAGAAATGATTTTGATCGAGTTTGTCCAAGCTAAAGATACAAAAATCACTAACAAAATTGTTATGTTACTAGTATGAAGGATGGATAAATAAATAAATAAAGCATCAATTTATTTCACCCAACAGACAAACACGTATTAAACCTTTCTGGGGTACATCAAAGTTCATTTCACTTCTTGTTGCTTTCAAGCTTTTTCCATGCAAGGGCATTTTCTATTTTCCAACTATCCCTCTTCCAGATGCATGGATATGCATGGAAAACTATGCAGAATAGCTGCAGATTCACTGGAGAAAGGAAAGTTGGTTGATCCAGGAGTTTCATCCCAATTTTTCAAGTTAGAAATTCCAGATATATTCAAAAAATATTGGCCCGGTCTTTTAAACCACTGGACTGTTTGGGCTTGTAGTGGATTGTCTGCATTGCAGATGCAGAAGCTGTTGCTGGTCCAGGCAGTGTTTTCTACCAAGCTTCAGAGCAGAGCAAGTGACTGAATCACACTGGCATGACCCTGGCTGTAAGGGGTGATTTTGGGGCAGCCAACATTGATTCTTTCACCTGCCTTCTCCTGCCTTTGCAAGCTGGCACGAGGGTCCTTTCAGCATGCATCAAGAGCAGTGCTGTGACTGAGTTGTGAAACACTTGGTGTAAGCAATACCAGAACAGGGTGTAAGCCTATCGGGGACATCTGAGCATGGCACCTTTTCAAAATACCAAATGACCTATGTTAGCCGATTGGGTTTACTACAATATTTCATTAGGACAGAAGAACAGATAATGGTTTTCTTGTTCTGGGAAAACACTGAGTTTTTTAAATTCAGTGTTCATTCCCAAACCAGGTCAAACAGTCAACACAGAAAATTTCTTCAACATGGTCACCATTAATATTAAGAAAGAATGGGGTTTACTGATATATTTGAGCATAAAAGTGGTTCGTTTTTGTTTGACCATTGTATTTTTTCTTTTCTTCAATTTCAATAAATTTGCCTAAATAAAAGCAATTGCAGTATGATTTTTTTGTTTGTTTGTTTGTTTTGAAAACAGAGTTCACTTCAATGAATACAGAATATTTTTACAAAACTGGGCCCATGTGAACCGCATGAAGTTCAACAAGTCCAAGTGCAAGGTGCTGCACCTGGGTTGGGGCAAGCCCAGATGTGAGCACAGACTGGGAGAAGAACTCACTGAGAGCAGCCCTGCAGAGAAGGACTTGGGGGTTCTGGTGGACAAAAAGCTCAACATGAGCCAGCAGTGCGTGCCTGCAGCCCAGAAGGCCAGCTGCATCCGGGGCTGAATCAACAGAGGGGTGGCCAGCAAGGAGGTGATTGTGACCCTCTGCTCTGCCCTTGTGAGGCCCTACCTGGAGTGCTGTGTCCAGGTCTGGGATGTGGGGCTGTTGGAGTGAATCCAGAGAGGGCTACAAGACGCTCAGAGGACTAGAGCACCTCTCTTCTGAAGAAAGGCTGAGAGAGCTGGGGATGTTCAGCCTGGAAGGCTCCAGAGAGACCTCATTTTCAGCCTTCCAGTGGGTCTTATAAAAAAGAATGGAGAAAGACTCTTACTTGGTTCCATAATGGAACAAGGGGGAATGGTCTTAAACTAAAAGTGGATAGATTTAGATTAGACCTAAGAAGGAAATTTTTCACTGTAAGGGCAGTGAGGCACTGGCACAGGTTGCCCAGAGAAGCTTTGGATGACCTTTCCCTGGAGGTGTTCAAGGCCAGGCTGGATGGGGCTTTGAGCAAACTGTTTTTCTGAGTAAAAAAGAGTAAAACATTAAAAAAAAAAAAAAAAAAAAAAAAAAAGCAGATCTATCTTTTCTCTTTGATTGAAACTCACTGTTTGTCAGTCTTGAATACAGTTTTGCAAATATTAGAGAGCTTTCATATCATTATGATTAAATCTGCTATTTTTCATTTGCATAAATATTTTATCAACTGCTATAGTTTCAATGGTTTTACATCAGTTTAGGAACAGTGTGTCCTTGGGAATCCTTTTTATAAGGTTGTATAGATATACTTAAAACAGACACAGTAGAAAATGCATTGCCAATGTGTTTCATGACTATAGCAGTTTTACTACCATTGCATTTGATTAGGCTGGTTTATTTATTCCAGTTATCCTTTTCAAGGTCAAAAATCAGTCCTGCAACAGCTGTTTTCAGTGTACTTTCCTGCATGCTAACCTATACCCTCCCAATAACAACAAGTCAAATAAAGTGATTAACCATGCATAAACAAAATGGTGATGTATTATAATCACAGAGAGAAAAGTTGCTGCTTCCTATAAATGTAAAAGGATGTGCTTTTCAATAAAGTAAAGGGAAAAAATGGCACCAGTCCCAGTTTTTCAAGGCTGTATGTATAAGGATCCATTTATCACCTCAGTGACAGAAGTTCTGGAACTCCTGTCATTAATGCTGAAGCAAAACACATTTGAATGTCATGTCAATAAATCACTTGCCAACTAGAGGATTGAAGGGTTTTACAGTTGTTAATCTGGCTAGTCTGGGAATAGAATTTACACACCACTTTCATTCATTACTAGGACAAAAATGAATCCAAATTATTGCTATCATAGAAAAAAAAAGAGGGAGCCTCGGTGTCAAAGATGATTAGAAATGCAGAATATAGTTCAAGTAACATTGTTTAATAAGAAATGTATCATATTTTGATGAAGAGTAATGTGCTTGTTTTGCTTATTCTGTTATACACATATGTGCAGAAAAGAAAAAAAAAAAAAAAAAGAAAAGACAACAGAAAACTGAATATTAAAAAAATAAAAATAAAAATCATTGCCCAGTGCTATGTTTTGTCAAGAACCAGGCAAAACTAATGGGTACTGAAGCACGTTCTGAAAATGAGCTAATCAAAGCTATTCCTGGCAAAGGACGGGGAAGCGTTGCAGACTTGCAAGCCTGTAAGTTCAACATCTGTCAGCAGTTCCCTCTCTCCTATGAAATGGAGGTCAAACATCAGCACATCACCTTCCTGTAACTGTGTCAGTAAATCAAGAAGGGCATATGTGATTGGATGTCTCAGGCAAAAACAACTGCTCAGGCATTACTATATTAGTTTATGCACCATTTATGTCTTTCAGTGTATATAATACAATTTTATACAGCAGAAGGCATCATCAGAGAAAAAAAAAAAAAAAAAAAGCAAAGCAGAAACCAAAAGAGCTTCTTCAACAAGCATTTTTATAACAACACTTCTATTCTAATTAAAAGTAACAATATTCCTGATCTTCAAAACATGAGAGATTCAAACACCTTTCCCCTGCTCCTTAATAATATCCGTCACCTCTCATTTGGAGTCAGGGAGACTTTGAGCACAATAAGTGTTCTCCCAGAAGCTTTTATTTTTGAAATATGCAATGTTTTTCATGGAATAAATAAACCAATATACCAGTAGCCATCAGAATTGAGGCATAGTGGATGAAGAAAAGGAGAAGAAATATATGAATGCCTGCAGCATAATGCTATGGTTCTACAGATGTGGTAGCAAGCAGTGTGAGCATATTCTGAAGGTGTTAAGTGCCATCTACTAATCTCTTGACAATTTCTACTTCCTCCTAAGCTCACACCAAGGATGAGGAGGTTAGTGAAGGCATAAATGTGCATGTACTATCCAGTGGAGAAAGAGAGACAGGTACACTATACCAGATAAAGTCCATGAATTCTGGTATTTGCTATCCAGGCACTGGGGAGGCTCAGTGCTTTTTTGTCAGTCCTCTTCTACAGCAAAATAAGGGTAGGGTGCTGATCTTGAATTAACATGTGACACAGTAAACGTACAAAATATGGAGTTGATATTGATAAGTCTCATCCATGCCAGCTTTATAAAGTAAAAATTGGGGAAAAAAAATGGGTTCATCAACGTTAACATTAAACTCAATGATATAGCTCAATTGGTCGTGGAAGATTAAAACTTCAGGCCTGATAAATGGTTTCTGAATATTTATCTGAAGTGTTGATGTTATACAAAAGAATAGACCAGGACTAGAAAAATATCAGAGCAACAAACAAGTGTTTGTGAGCCATGCAACTTCCACCCAAGGCCTTTAGACTGGGAAAGTGTCCACACCAGCCAGAGCAACGTGACAGTCAGAGGCTGAATAGGATTTCAGGAATGAGCAAGGACTACTCACCCCCAGGGAAGAGAAGAGCTGCTGGAAAAGGCAAATTGCCTCCTAGGGCATCCAGAGACACTGCCCCCATCCCTCTGGGATGGTGCTCTTTGCTCCTCATGCACAGACATTCAGCTTGGCAGGGGGACAGCCTTGATACCCTGCTTGTCAGTGACCCTAAAAATATTTAAAGGAGAGATTTCACTCCCCTTGGAGTGAAACAGCTTCTTGGGTTATTTTTTTTATTTTTTATTTTT
This sequence comes from Netta rufina, assembly GCF_964035555.1. Taxonomy (NCBI): domain Eukaryota; kingdom Metazoa; phylum Chordata; class Aves; order Anseriformes; family Anatidae; genus Netta; species Netta rufina. The sequence goes on from NC_140124.1 coordinate 119,680,554, forward strand.
TATTTTTTTTTCTTCCTATTTAAGTATAAGGCACAGTTTCCTCATAGTTAAGTTCATGATATGTGGAAAACTTATCAGTGCAGAAGAAATTATTAAAATAAGGCCTTATTAATTACAAATTCATGAGGTCTTCAGAGAGGGGAGTGTGTCAGAACAGCTTACTGAAGAGAGAGTATCTTATAAATAAACATTATATTATACATATTCATTCCTTTATTGGTATATTATTTTTATTAATAGGTCATATGAGAGAACAATGATTCTTGAGGGAGCAATTAAAAGGAAGGTAAGTTGTTACCAGATTTAAAAGACTATGTTAAACATACATTTGATAGCAAAACATGCTTAAAAAATGTAGTGAGTAGTTCTGCTGAATTATTTCCTAGTACATCTTGTGCCACAAATAATATTGAAAATTTATTGTTGTGTTGAGCAGAGATTAGGCTACACATAATAGTCCTAACAAACTTTACAAGTTGCACACTTGTAACATAAGAGGATTTGGTGCAATGTCACAAACATAAAAGGGAGCAGGTCTTTTCACCATTACTAACAAAATTTAACTTGCAGCACCCAGAACATTGTGAAAGGTCTAATTCCCTAAGACTTGGGCATTATTTTTCATATGAACTCAATGAAGTTACCTTCTTGGATAAACTGGCATAAACTGGAGTTAATTAATATGCTTCAAATTATATGCAGTTTTCCTTTGAGGTGCATGTTATAGTAATGAAAATTCTAAGAAAAGCTGTCATATTTAAAATGTTTACTGCAATTGGTATCAAAGGGGATGTTAATGATTGGAAATATGTACGTGTTCATTTCAAGAGAGCAATTAGGTTTTTATTTGAATATTAATGCATGCTTGGTTTATGAGAGAAATTTCATAGAATAACAGAATATCCCAAGTTGGAAGAGACCCACAAGGATCATTGAGTCCAACTCCTGGATCCATGCAGGACCACCCAAAAATCAGACCTGGGATATCTGAGAGCATTGTCCAAACACTGCTTGAATTCCAGCAGGCTTGGTGCCATGACCACTGCCCTTGGGAGCCTGTCCCAGTGCCCGACCACCCTCTGAGTGCAGAACCTTTCCCTAACCCCCAGCCTGACCCTCCCCTGTCCCAGCTCCATGCCGTTCCCTCGGGTCCTGTCGCTGTCCCCAGAGAGCAGAGCTCAGCGCCTCCCCCTCCGCTCCCCTGTGAGGGAGCTGCAGGCTGCCATGAGGCCTCCCCTCAGCCTGCTTTGCTGTGGGCTGAACAAACCAAGGGTCCACAGCCACTACTCATATGTCTTGCCCTCTAGACCCTTCATGATCTTTGTAGCCCTCTTTTGGACACTCTCTAAGAGTTTTATGTCCTTTTTATAATGTGGTGCCCCAAACTGCACACAGTACTCAAGGTGAGGCTGCACCAGAGGACAATCCCTTCCCTTGACCAGCTAGCAGTGTTGTTCCTGCTGCACTCCAGGGTATAGTTGGCCCTTTTGGCTGCCAGGGCACTCTGCTGGCTCATGTTCAGCTTGCCATCAAACAGAACCCTCCAATCCTTTTTTACAGACTCGTCCCACAGTCTGTACATATTTCCAAGGTTGCCCTGTCCCTGAAAGTTCCCAAGGGGATCCAAGAGGCAGACATTCAGTGCTAGAGAAGTGAAGTTAGCTCCCATTTTTGACCTCTGACACACCCAAAGGCCTTTCTGTGAACAGTGAGCAGATTGAAGGTAGGATGTATGCAGTGGCAGAAAGCACTTTAGAACAACCTAGATTTAGCTGACAGCTTTTTGGAGGGTGCTTAGTACAATGCTTATCATCCAGTTGTAATGGCCTTTAACAGGCAAACATTTACTGCTGAGGTTTTCATTTTAGGCTGTCTCTGTTATGAATAGAGAGAAATGGGCACTCTTAGATGGCAGTTCATCTGGCTTATTTTAATGGGTTGCTGAGAAAGGGGTGAATTGTCCAGAAGTACATATTCCTTGTCAGAATAATTTGTGCTTCGGTGAAATGAAACCTACCTTTCCCCTCAGCTTTGGGAAGAAGAGATTCCTGAAGAGAAGCCCGGCGTGGAAAACATGTGGATGGCTGTGGGTTGGTTATTTGTTTTAGTGGCTTTGACCATTATTTAAGCCTCTGCTGAGTAGTGCATGAGTATTATATTTGATGATGACAGAAAGTGTCAGATTCACTGCGTGTGCTGCACAGATGGTCCACAGTAACCCTGATTGTGTCACATCCACAGCGCACAAAGAGACCACTTGTACCGTACATATGCAGGACTTTTGATGCCTTCCTGAAACATCAAACCCATCTCACACATGCTGAAAAGTTGATCCAAATGTAGCATGAAACCTGTGATGCAGAAACTATTCCAGCTTGTTTTTTGTTATCCTTAAATCCTGGGCAAATGTATGCTCCTCAAATTCCACCATACGGCTCTTCCAGAGATCCAACAGGGCATATGTAGGGAAATCCAGACACTAGATAGCCCTACCATTACTGTTATTAGGACAGCAAGACTTCAGAGGGATCAGTGAGATAAACTACCATGACAGCAGACACTTGGTATAGCAGAGCTGCAGAAGGCTGTGACATTGCAGGAAAAATGCTTTGAGGATTGATTTAATCCAGGGTCTTAACAAAGGGCATGCTAGAAAGTCATATAGCAATCCTGTTCAAGAGTGAAATTTCATCTCATATTTGTCCCAAAAGAATAATGTTTTTTAAAAGTTCTGCCATTATCATTGAATTTAAATAACTTTTCTGTCAGCTAATCAATTTTTACTGTTCTAAATCTGGCTGCTTTTCTTCGGTTATACAAATATTTTGCATCAGTTCCGAGAAAAAAAAAAAATCCAAAGCATTAAATATTATATATAGTGCTACTATTTTAACTTTGTAGTTAAAACAAAGAAAAGAAGCACCTTTTTTTTTTTTCTTTTTTTTTTTTCCCCAAGATGACAGTTTCTCCCCATCTTTTGACCAGCTGCCACTGATATTTTGTCATCAGAAAATGTTCTGTTTTCTTCAGTTTTGTGCAGTTCAGAAGATGTATACAGTGGTAAATCAGCATGAGGCTCCCTGATGTTCTAGACTTGTTCTTGTTTAAATCACACACAAGTCAGGTATTTTGGGCTATCAAGTTTTGTATGATATACTAATGTATGACTGTATGACATTGATAAGGTCCCGTCTGAGATTCTATGTTCTGTTTCGGTCAGCTACCAAAAGACTAGAAGTTTAAAACCAGTTTACTCAATTAAAGGAATTCAGACTTGTTCATCTCAAAGCCAGTCATGCATCTATTTGAGTTTTGTCAGTGTGTCTAGTGGAAATAACTGTATGGCTAGATTTAGGAGTGAGAGGTAAAGAAAACCTTATTGACTGGCTTGTGGCTTGGGACACTCTTTTGGAACCAGGAAAACCTGAACTGGGTGTTTTTTCCTGCTGTAAGAGCACTTCAGGAGAGTGCTTTAACCATTCCACTGAAGTATACAATGGGGTTTGTGAAGAAAGACTGTAAAGCCAACAAAATTGTTTTTATGTGGTTCTTAAAGACATGCTGGGTTAAGGCAAAAAAAAAAAAAAAAAAATCTTGTTCAATCAAGAAAGTAGGATTTCACTTGCCTGAAGAAGAAGGAACATAGGTGTAATTTATTGCTTTATTCTGTGAATGATGCTCACAGCTATCTGTATTCTCTTCCTCAAATTTTTCAAAGCTGTCCTGATTGAAAATGAGAAGTTAATAATTTCACTGTCTCTTGTCCTTCATTGTGAAAGCAGGTAACAAAATTCATTCGTTTTGGTTCAAAATATTCTTTAAAGTTATTTGACTTGATAGTGACAAAAATTTAGCCAAACTTTATCAAGTAAACCAAACAATGAATTATGATGGATCTTGACAGATTTACGCCTGGGATTTTATGATGCGCTTTTGACAGCAGTGGCCTTTCACAGAACTACAGAACCATCAAAGCTGGGCTTCACACTCTTGTATTTCTTTTAGTTTTCTCTTCAGGGTTTCTCATTGCCAATGTGAATAAGAGGAGGAAGCTAAAATTCAACTTGCAGTGTCCATAGATAAGGATGTTTTTTTTTTTTTTTTTTTTTTTTGAATGAGAGAAGCAGTACTGAAGAGTGACTGAGGAGCTGGTAGCCATGGGAACCAGGCTAATGCTGGTATCTTTGCCTAAAGGAATCAAACCTCTCCAAAGTCTCAGAAATATTTTTGTGAGAGTAACAGCAGCAGAACTGGCGACAGGAAGAACAGCCTTGGATGCCCTACCAGTAGCAACTGAGAATGTCAGAATTTTGAAGGACTGTGACTGTGATTTAGGAAGAAATCTATAGTATATGCAAGAAAATTCCAGTAAACAAAAAGAAGAGCTACAGAAGACAGTGTGAGGCAGCTGTTGGGAACACGGGTTTGAATGTAGGAGGGAATGACTCAGTCCTCAATTAAGTGAGATGTGGAGGCACAAGTGTCACTTGCACACGTATAGAATGGAAATGGGGTCCCAGCTTAGAAAATGAGGTCCACAGATTTTAACCCTCGTACTAGAAAACAAACTCAAAGCAGATTTTTTCTTGTTTAATACAAAAAGATAAGATCTTTGGAATTCCACACAGCTTCTATTTGGAAATGTCATCATCTCCAAAGTCTGAATAAAGTGACACCACAGAAGTGTTTAGTCCCAACTAAACTACAGAAACATCAAGCAGCACGTGGTGATGCTTCCATCACCACAGCAAGGCGGCAAATTGTTTCATAACTGTTTTGGGATAACAGCATCTCTAGGCAGATGGGATTTAGCCAGGGAGCCCGCTCCTGTGAGTTTGATCTCACAGCATTGTGCCACAGCATCTCCTCTTGCACAGGGCAAAGACTCCTACCAGCACCTCTTGCTATATGGGTGAAGAGTCGACACCATTCCTTCACACTAGACCCCACTGGTGCCCAAAACTGCTCCTGACCTAACAGCAAGAGCAGATTGGGATGTGTAAAAATGAGAACTTAAATCTAAAGTTCCCTGCTAAAAGCCTAACAGTGGTCTGATGAGTGATGAGGCTGAACCTCTGATCCCACAGATCAAAGGGACCATCTCAGCTGTGTGGAACTGTGCTGAACCCTGGCCAGCATGCTCAGGGCATTGCAGAGCTCAGCTTTTTGTGCTCCTATTCAACAGTGCACTGCATGAGAAAATCCCCAGCTTTCCCCCCAGCCCATATGTTATCTAATATTTAAATGCAGCTATTGGTTACCTGGAGGAAAAAGACCTACATTTATACATATGCTGTCTATAGAACAGCTTAAATCCTCAGGAGCTGCTAGCAATAGTCTAAAAGGTATTCACCCAGACAGACATCTCATGGGAATCTATTTTTAATGCAGATCAATAGAAAAATATTCCGGGAAGCAGAAACAACCTTGAGAGCTGTCCTCTCGGTGGCATACATATTTTGAAAGACATGGAGCTTCTGAGATTTTAATGCAGTAGTTTCTGAAAAATGCTGTCTAGAAGGAGTAGTTAAGATATGTAAAGGTGGCATTTGTTTGAGGCACAGATCCAAAAGGGGGAATTTCTGGGAGGAAAAATCTGGTCAAAATCCAAGAGTCTACGCCAAGCTGTTTTAGCAGTATTCATGGCTCCTCTGTGAGCCTGATGAACAGTTACTGTGTGATCAAGTCATGAAACTTCCCTTCCCTGAGGAAGTGGTAGGTATTTCACATCACAGCCATGCTGCAGAGCTTTATTCATTAATATTGGAAATCCTTACTTGTAAATGTTTAAAAGAGTGAAAAGGAGTTGCTTTTATCTATAGAGAAAAGTTTCTCTCCTTTGTAAGCTGAAAATTTATTACGTGTATATAAATTCTACTCAGTTTTCCAAGTACTCCTCCTATGCTGCATGATATTTTAAGTATATTTTTAGTACCAGATAAATATTATGTCTTTTTTATCTCCTTTTCTCTATGCATTTAGCCTTTTTTTTGGTTAGGCTCCAGACACAAAACAATTAGAGTCTGCAGTATTTCCACCATTATTAATGCCATAATAACTTGGAGTAGTACCTGAGAAAGAACACAGAACCTTTTTTTTTCCTTCAATAAATAATGTTTTTGCATTTACATACCCATTTATCTTTATCGTTACTTCTGAAGAAGCAAGTATTCACTAACAGAAATGATTTTAAAATGTGTCATTATGGTACAGCATTCTTTCTGCACAGAAGAATCAAAATTGCAATCACTTTCATCTTCAGGTGTTAGTATAAGGAGGTATCACTGCATTTTTTAAAATTACTGTTATTATTTTTTTAACAAACTTTATTTTATCTGAGAGTTTCCATAAAAAAAACAGCAGACTAATGTCTTAGTCTGGAAAAGGAAGTAAATGTCTCAGCTAAATTTTGTTGTTGTTGTTGTTTGTTTGTTTGTTTTGTTTTGTTTAAAGAAAAATCCTATTAAATCCAGCATCTTGCAAAATATATGATTTCTTTTATGTCCTGAATGCCCAGAGAATGTAATAAACCACTAAGCTAGCTTAAATTCAGTAGAAAAATTAGTTGTGTGCTTAATTGCAAGTATATGAGGTATACAATTTGGGTATTATCTGTGAGGTCACTCACAAGTCTGACCAAAAACATCTGTTTAAGTACTGTACTGAATCAAGATTTAAAGAAAATTATTGTTGCACCAGAGAAATGGAAGTCTCAGTGATAGAGCCCTAATGTAATGAATTTAGCACAAGTTATATTGCTGGCAGAAATGCTTTGTACAATGCTTGAACAACAATAGGCAAAGAGCAGTGTATTCTCTTTGTGTTTTGAAATCTGATGAATAACTCTCTCCTCTTCTTTTTGCACTGTAAATACCAGCCACAGACATAAATTTGACCATTCATATGTTTTATGTTTTTTTTCTTAATAGTTGAGTCCAATGTAAAGTAAATGTTTATATTTTAGAGGCTCAAGGTGAAAAGAGAAAGCCAATGAAAAAGGAAGGAAAAATAAACTTGTTTGGAGAGGGACGAAGATTACCAGGAAAAAGAGGGACAAAGTGAAATCTTAGCAAAATCTAGATAGATGAGGGGAGTAGAGAGAAACTACAGCTGAGATATTGTCAGGTAAAAGCCGAAAAGAGTCTTAAAAATGAGGATAAAGAAGCCTGAATTTTATAAGGAAGATATATAGAGACTCTGGTGAATGAACCCAAGTGTCAGGCAGGCATAGTTTATTTGAGAAGGTGTACAGTATATCGGCTAAAGAAAAGGAACAGGACAGTTAAGAAGAGCAATAGGAAGTGGTTAATACCAGTTATGAGATGATCAGTATTAGATTTTATTTTTTTTATCATATACCTACAAAAAAAGGGTTTTTTATTTAGAACGTTCCAGGATAAGTAAAACGACTTAGTGAAAGTTGCAATGTGAGAAGGAGAATAAAGTGAGAAAGATCAAAGCTAACACTGAGCTTAAATGTTGCGGAGAAAACTGGTGATAGAGAAATGGGGGAGGGAAGACATTTTCGGAGGAAATATGAGAAGCTCCATTATAGACCTGCTCTATTTTGAGAAGCAATAGGACAGCCAAGAGAAAGGAGTGGAGAAACAGTTGTAGAGAGATCATGCTCAGAGAGAGAAAAAAGGTTTTGGTTTGGAGGGTTAGAAGCACCAAGGTGAGGAGAATGAGAATACACCAGGTCACAGGCAAGGAGCAAAGGGCAATGTGGGGTGTGAATCTGGAGATGCCCAGGGAGCCACCAAAGCCCCCAGAATGAGTGCTTCTAAGAACATGCAACTATTGAGTGAGCAAAGTGATCACATTTTTGATGGGGGGATGCTATTAAAGCTGCAGTTCTTCCCCTCCAGAAGGAGGCTGAGAGTGGAGAAGAAGGTAGAGAAGTAGGACTTGGGGAATGCGGGAGCTGAGAGAAATAAAGGCACCAACGAGATCCGGATCAGAATGAGTCACACAGAAGTATGAGGAAGACAAGGACTGAACTGAAATTTGAGGCCACTGCGATATGATATGAAGCGACCAGAAACCCTCTCCAAGATGGACAGTTTTAAACTTTCCTCCAAATAATACCTGCTGTAGGACAAGGAGGTGTTCATCTAAAATTATGACTTTTTGCTCCACATCCTGCGCAGTATTCAGTGTGTATTTAATGGGATGTGTTGCAGTTCAGCCACAGGTACAAAGCAAATGATGCATTTCTTTGCTTGAGGCCCTCATTATGCTCGGTAAACAATCAGAATGTAGATTTATTCCCAACTCACTGATTTTCAGCTGTCGTTGAAAAGCGTGAGGAACGCATTAGAAAGAATGCGCTAAGATACTGATTATCTATTTCTTCAAGCCAAATTGGTTTAGGTTTCTCCAGGCCTCCTAGCAACAGCTTTATTATTATGGAGTTATTTCCCCCCAAATACTTCTAAAACAAGTATCAGATTAATGTTTCAGATAAGGAGAAAGTATATTCATTAACTCTCAGAGCTAGTTTATTGAAACAGGAGCTTCCAGTGAAGCATGCAAGTATGGTTTCATTTTGATCTGCTGATTTTTCTTTCTTCACGTTATTGAACAGTGAATGTTTAATGATGATCTATATAATATACAGTCACACTATAAATGAAAAAAAATCTTGTTAGTGAATATTTTACGCATTATTTGCATATTCCATTTATTATTTTTTAATCTAGCTGCATATATGACTCGTAGCATGCACATGCATCACTTTTGTTTACTTACAAACCAAATATACTGTATATTATGTTGGAAATAAATTTATATGGGAAGAATTTGTTTAGCTGTATAACAATTGCAGTTTCTGTTGTTTACAACTTTATAGAATTCATATTTCTTATAATTTCCCAGCAGAATTATGGTATGTTATGAGAAGTGCATTAATCTCATAAATACCTCTTTTTTGTTCCATAGTAAAATTTTCAGAATTTGTCATTTTACTTGGACTCATACCTTTTAATATTTATTTTTTTTTAATTTCCAAGTAGAAAATCTACCGTGCACCTCACCTATGAGTCAATGAGTCTTGGGCTCACGCAGCAGTTTCTAAAAAAAATAAAATAAAATAAAATAAATGTTCAAGCTTTGAAAGACAATAAAATATGAGTATATTAGCTGCTGTTGTATAAAGCATTACTTACTATCTTGTGATTAAAAAATACAGAAATGAGCACTTTCCCCATTTCCTGATTTCCCTGCCATGCTACAGCTACAGTTTTTGAGAAGGGAAACAGGGTTGCTCTAGTTCTTCTGGGGACTTAGTGAAGAGACAGAATACAAAGAGGAAAGCAAAATATCAACAGGGTTTCTAGAGGATGGGGCTGTAGAGGTAGGAACCTATATATCCATACTGCGATACTTAGGTGCTGCTGTGGGTAAAATACAGGAGGCCAACAGTCTGGCCTGTGAAGTCTTTTCATCACTAGAAATCTTGCTGGTAATTACTGAATGTGACTCCCTTGAAGGCAGAGCTGGTTTATATCTGATTAACTGTGTCCTCAGAGATTGTTTTCTATTCTTTCCTTCAAGAAACAAAAACTCGTATGATGTCCCAAGGTAGCCCTGAATTCCTTGTGCAGTCAAATGCACTCTGTAGCCCATTCTGGTCAAATGAAACTGGGCAGAAAAAAAGTAACGCAAAACTAGTACGAACCTCTGTAAAAATTAAATGACATTTTGTTTTCTTTGAAAGCATACTGTTTCAAACAGATTTGCACTTAGTGCCTTTTTATGATCAGACAACTCAGGTGGACACAGTTTCCATCATTCTTCCTATGACTAGCACATATAATGGAAAAGACTTAATATTAGAAGTTTTTTATTTAAAAGTTTATTTAAAGTCAACAAACCTTCTTGCACAGCCAATGGTGAAAAATTCTTTGAAGTTTAAAAAAAGGAAACCCTTCAAAATGTCAAGTTTACCATCTGGCAAGAAAGTTGAGAGAATACACACAGGGAATAGATGCTTTCCTATAAAGCCACACGAGGCCTAGAAGGATAGCTGTTTATAATACAAGGTTTCTTATGAACGGCAGCAATCTGTAGTGTAATGAGGGACAGTGATTCAGAAACAGAAGGTTGAAACTGTGGACTAACTGCATTTTGAGTACCCTGTATCATTAGCAAAAGTAAATTTCAAGTTAAATATACACTACATCTACAATATAATAACAGAAAAAGATTTTTTTTTTGTCATAACTTCAAATATATATATATTATAATTGTTTTATTCAAGTATTCAAGTGAATGTACTCAAAAAAAATATGGGGCAAGGTGCCATGAAACAGAAGGAAATGTGTCAGCTACTGTGCTGAAGTCAATGGCCAATTTTGATGTTTTTATACTTCTTAACCTGTGCCAAAGCAATAGGACAAACCACACCCTGTGATGCACCATCCACTGGGAGGGCACCATGGTAGGGTCACACAGTGGCAAGAAATTCCTCATGGACTGGACTCCCCCTTAGCAGGGACGCAGAAATATGTTTGATGCTTGTGAACCCCTTCATTCTTGGAATGTCTGCCTGCAGTTTGACTGAAGCAACCAAAATCCAGTGTCCCCAGAATATGACACATAAAAAAGGGTGAAGACAGTAGAAGTCCCATTAGTCTTTACCAGCTTCATGAATTCCCCTCTGACCAGCTGTCTGCCTGGCTAGGAGACACTGCTCTGCTTACAGCACCTTGCTCTGGGCTGTGTGAGCACAGGGAAATACTGAAAATACATGGTTGTTGTTACTTATAATCAAAAGGGAGATCAGTTCAATAAACATGGCAGTACTTTAAAATATCAGAAAGGGAGACTTTTATTATAACTTTTATTATAACATAAACAAAAAGGTATTGGGCAATGTTTACAGAAACATTTATGACTTATAGCTTCTGCTCCCTCTTGATTTGTCACGGGGTCTTGGACCAGCACTTTGTAACTCGGACCCGTATCTTGACACAACAGTTTTGTTTCATTTTCTTTTAGTAGGGTATCAAGTCAAGGCACAAACCACAGTAAGAGCAGAATGCTAATTCCTTTTTGCTCAAGAAAGGGAATAATTAAAGCACCAAGAAATGTTTGTCACTTGCTTATTGACCAATCCCATATTTTTATGCTTCTCAAAACCCCACTGGGGACTAAATGCTCAACAGTTGCACCAATGTTTCCTGCCCAGTATACTTAAAGCCATTCTAGCAAAACAAAGTAGATGTTGCTATAAATCAGCCTCCAATATAATGAAAAGGCAAGGAACAGAGCACATCGTCCCCCACGTCCTTCACTTGGACTGTGCAAACCCGAGCTGTCCCTTGGTGGCACGAAGGCCCTGCTTCAGAGTCAGAAGGTTTTAGCAACACAGTTCTGACACTTTCTTTTATGAATAAAACATATTAAGAACAGTTTTGTAAAACTAAGTAAGGTAGAGTGTAATATATTAAGGCATATAATAAATAAAAGCCAGAAACTTTATTAGGGAAGAATATTTGTTTATTTTTCTCCATGAAATCAGCTGTATGCAGTCTTCTTAATTATTTTACTTATCTCTGAAGAAACTTTCCTTGGTGCAGCACTGAAGCTATTTAAAGATGTATGTACCTCTTGAATATATGCTTAAATTTAAAGCCACAGCATTAACAACAAACAAATAATTGCCAAATAGCTAAATGTGTTCCGTCTGTATGTTTAATAGATTATAAATATTGAATGAACCTGGTCAAAATTCAAGGAAATGCTTGGGCAGTAGTGGAAGTCTATCACTGAAGGCATGAACTAAAAATTAATTAAGTTTGAGGCATCTCTGAAAAGGGATGCTGTTCTGCACTGAGGCTGGGCTTGGTATCTGTAACAAACACTGCAGAATTAGGAATTACGATTGTAAGTAAAGTCCCATGCATAATCAATAGCAATATGTCATTAAATATTGCACAGTGGGTTTGGTGCAGCTGTGAAGTGTATTAAGGCTTTTGCAACGGGTTGTAAAACGCACCAAAAAAAAAAAAAAAAAGAAAAAAAAAAGAATCTTCACATGCACCAATAATTCCTATCATTTCATTCAAACAAAATCTCCTCATTGCTAATGGAAAAATTGATGATGACCCAGGATATGGTAACTGTGATAAAACATCTCCCACTTGAAAAGATGGGAATTACATTAAGAGTAATCCAGGAATTCTGGAAAAGAAAGAAATCTCCTTCTCTTTCTTCCTTCCTTCCTTCCTTCCTTCCTTCCTTCCTTCCTTCCTTCCTTCCTTCCTTCCTTCCTTCCTTCCTTCCTTCCTTCCTTCCTTCCTTCCTTCCTTTTTTCTTTTTTTTTCTTTTTTTCTTTTTTTTTAAAGTTTTGTTTTATAGTTGTTTTGCTTACAATTTTAAAGATAATTCCATAAGTCATTGCCATTTCTGCCAAATACCTACAAATAATCTATTCGGTGTAAAATAAATACATTAATTGTTTCACATGACAGCCAGTTAAGCAGTATAATACTCCCTTATTTAATTTAGTGTATAATACTTGTGTTAAGTACCTAGCTGTGTGTGGTGCCTTCTACCCAAGACCTCCCTGCTATTTACAAACTTTAACGTATCATATTTTTGCAGAGGCCATGTGAACCGGGGAAATAGCAAATATTTATTCAACACCAGGAAGAGTAGCACAGAAATCTTTTTTTCCACTTACAGCTGTGAAAATGCTAGCAAATGTTTTTTGGAAGCTCTTTGGCACCTGTGACTGCTCAGGAAGCAGAGCAGGGTGCAGTCACTGCCCTGTGGTACACAGCCTTGGCTCCATCCCTTTCCCAAAATTTAACATGTATCTTTTTCTGGTATAGTTGAATAAGTCCCATGAACAGCCAAGTACACAAGGCAGGCCGTTGATGTTTCAGTTCCAAAACACGATTTTAAAATGCTGTATTTTTTTTTTCTGATGGATGGGCACTGTGGCTCTTCCATGATTCATGATGCCTAAACATGCTGATGCATACGCTTCTCCTGTTACTATGTTCAGCAGGTTGAAAAAGTGTGATGTTTTATCTGACAGCTCTTGTACATAAAATGCTGTTTGAGGATGATAATGAGACCATCACATGGGAGCTGATGCTCTGCTTCAGCCATTGACCCGTCCTGGGAGCCTCTCACCTCTCCTTCTGGTTTTCTGATGTAAAATATTTCCTTTTTGGAAAATACTTCATTATAGATTAACGGAGTAGTGTTAATATAGATTAACATCATGCTAGATTATACCTTTCAAAGAAAACAATGGGCAGTGTGTGGAGAAAGAACACAGCATAAGTACACACCCCCTCACAGCTTAGTGCTCTCATCACCGTTTCTCTTCTACAGATGATTAGCAAAGAAAAGTGAAATGTCTGAATGGAAATACAGTCATCGGCTTCACTGCAGTCACTGGAAGAAGCCCACAAGTTCATTCAAATGTCTTCCCTTGCATAGCTCCTCTATTGCTGAAATAACGGCATTGTTCCTGGGGTGGTTAAAGATAATATTTGTCTTATAGTACAACTTCATCGCCATCCAAATTGCTTCAAAGCTCCACATGCCCACTGCCCCACCCACTCCTGCTCTATATTTTAGGTCTTTTCACAAATTTCTTGTTAACCTTCAAAACAGAATGCCTCACAGGAGATGGGACTTCAGCACACACTTGTTTTGTAAAACCGAGTCCTTATTGTCTAGGGTGCTGGAGTCATTTTGGTTGTATGCAATAACTCAGAGGAAGTTTGCAAACACTTTCTTTGGGGGGTTGGACCCAACGATCTCTTGAGGTCCCTTCCAACCCCTGCAATTCTGCGATTTTGTGACTCTTCTCATTTTTTTTCTTCATCTGTAATGGTGTGATTGCTTTCATCCCCAATTTCTGTCCCACATTCTTGCAATTCTGTATCTGTTTTGATCCAGTCATATGGACTTACATCATCTCTTTTAATCATTCCTCTCCCATTTGGTCTATACTAGCCTTCTTCTGCTTGCTTTTTCTACTTTTTATTTGTTATTCATTTCTCTCTTCTGTATTCTTCCTGTATCCCCTTTCCCTCCTTTCAGGCTAACAAATGTAGACTGTATTCACAGACTCTTGTGTTTCTTTTTTGTTTTGTTTCTAAGAATAACATCCAAAGTCAGAACACGGCCATTACTTATGCCTGATGTCAGTTATTCACCGCTTGTCACTTCGAATGCGTGCGTCCCCGCAGAGCCTCCGCTGACACTCTGGCCCAGAGTATAACATCTCTACCACCACATTTCAAAAAATAACAAAATCTTTTCATGTCTGAGCTGTCAAAAGAAGCTCTCAGATTAGGCAGCACAGAAAGGGACACAGCCACCACCCACCTGCACTATATAAGTGTGGGCCATGTAACTTCCAGCAGCAGGAGCTGGTAACAATGGGGGTGGCGAGCCCCCTCTGAGCACCTCCAATGTGGTAGCTTGGGTGGATATTTTCTAATCTGTCCCTGCCAGGGCATTTGCTGCACTCCTGAAAGCAGGGCTGGGGTGGAAGCAGTGCCTGGAAAGCAGCTGGAGGTCTACCAAAAGCACGCTGTGGGTGAGTACCTGGGCAGGAGGCATGACACACTTGGGGTTAGACAATTAATAAGGCCACCTTGTACGGAGCTGCTCCTGGTGGAGAATCCAAGCAAGAAGCAAAAAACAAGCTATGGAAGGTGAGATAGTTTCATGTTCTGCAAAACCATTTTAAATAAGCTCTCTCTGACTGTCTAACTGCAGAGGGACATCACCACGACTTGCCCAGCATCCTGGCACCATCTGGGTCACAGGGAGAGCGTGGAGCCTTGCTGCCAGCTCTGGGCCAGTGGGGAAGTCAAACCTCTCATGCAGCCTAAACCCATTGGTTTTCTGGCCCCCTCTTCCTGTAGACTGGAAAAAAGAAAAAAAAAAAAAAAAAAGAGAAAGAGGGGGTTCGGGGCAGGAATTCTGACAGGTGAGTTCTTGAGAAAGGGGCACCTGTTCCTTCAGATGGTGTGTTAATGAAATGAAAACAAGCAAACAAAAAACTGTACATAGCTATAAAGTTTCATGTGTCTGACTTCACTCAGCCTTTGACTGAGATTTTGTCTCATTACGTTAGTGTGTTACTTTGATTGCAAGCACTTTGGCCTGTCCTCATAAAATTGTACAAATATAATAGATACCATGAGATAAACATTATGAATAATTTATCTTTATTTTGACATAACATAGTTGCTTAAATAATAAGTAATTCATTTCTACATATAAGTCACTTCACACTCATGTTTTAATAGCCCTTCCCTTTCATTCACCATTCCTGAGATCCTTGTAAAGCTGGCCTTCTTTTCTGAGAAAATTAAGTAAATGTATCTTTAGAAAGGACTATAGCATGTTTTTTATTTTTATTATTTTTATTTTTTTCCAGAAAAGCAAACACTGCTGTCTGGATCAATGCTTTTCCAATCCAAACCATTTTTAATTGTTGAGCACACAAGGTGTGCTGCTCTGTTCTAGTTCCCATGCTGTTTCTGAGCTAATGCTGCATTTCAAGATATGAAATAAAAATAGATCGGCTTTAGCAATGGTGAGAACCTCACAGCTTCTGGCTTTATTCACAACTTGACATCTGCACTGTAACCTGGTCACACTTGACAATATTGACCAACCTCTGCTCATCTTGAGCACTGAAGCTCCTGGTAATTAAAGGAGAAAGCCACGAAACAGGCGATAAATGACTCCCAAGGCGCCTCTCCCATGGTGTTTATTACATTCTATAGGAACTGCTGGATCTTTCTCTCCCCCTTTCTGATCCAGCCCTCCCTTGGTACCATCACTCCCCAGACTGCCTTGATTAGCTGAAGAAAAGAAACGCATGCCCTTGTGTTCAAGAGCTGTGCAACAACCAGAGAGCTGCACTGGGACGTGAGCAACACAAGCAGGGTGGTGGCTTTGCTATGGGCAGATTTTTCTTTGCAGTTTAGTGTCATCACATTTTATATCTGTTATTGATTCTGTTATTATGTGCTGTTCCCTAATGCAATCATTACTCTGCTCCTGCATTCCTCTGGTAGGATAACGAGAAATGTGATGCTATGTGGTTTCAGTCCTTATAATGAGAACAAGGCAGCTCTCCTCACATACAGAATTTGTAATTACAAAGGACTATCCTCTGTTACTGGCAACTAATTAGAACTCTCTGCTGAAATGACATTTCTTTATTACAAATCATTAACAGAAAATGTCAAAATTAGCATGATAGATGTTTTTATATGAAAAATAGGCCCACTTTTGTAAGTGAAATCAACAAAATTATAGTACTTTGTAACATAACTATTTTAAATATAAGTATTTTAAATATCAGTATTTTAAGATATGTTACCATTGTTAAAGAGAGAGACATGATTTTTTGCCATAGAAAAGTCATAAAAAGGGAATTCTTACTTTTAAAAATGTCAGTGATGATCAATTTTGTTCTCTGCACTTTATGCAGATTAATTAAAATTAAAAAGAAAAACAAACAACCACACACACAAAACCATGCCAAAGGGGCTGGGGATGACTGAAATCACAATATGAGGCTCATAGCTCACTGTATATTTCCAGAGAAAAGGGCACACATTAACTAATTTGCTCTCCTCCTCTGCAAAGAAGCAATATTGTTATCTATCACACACAGTTAAATTGAGACAAAGAATTGAGGTGAATTCCTGCGGGCCAGCCAGTAAGGAAGATGCTGGCACTGGGATGAGGAGGCAAGGCTGTGAACTTCACAGCAGGGCTGACTGGCAAGATATCACATACGCTTCTCACTGGTTTTAACTGAGGACGAGCACAGTGAAGTACCCGTCGCTAGTGCAAAAATGTTTTGCAATGGCAGGTACACACACAGAAAGCAAACTGATGTTCAGAGGTGTAGCTAAAAGTTTCTTACTTTCTGTAACAGGTTAAGTACATAAACACGTTGTATAAGGCCATGTGATTCTTGTTTAATGGAGTAATCAAAGCAAACACTCTCGGAGTGCATTTACATGCTAGGTTTGAATGTTTGTAAACTAGATAATGAGCAGGTTTCTCGTCAGAGGCCTGTATTCACACTGGTGAATTCAAGCCACAGTTCCCAAGGTGCCTGTTCCTTGACAACACTGAGGTGCTGGTAAGATATGAAAGGGTTATGTGGGTAACATTCCTCTGCCAGCATTTTAAATACGCCACAAGACACATAACCAATGGATATAATTTGCAAATGTGTATGGAGAATCGGTCCTGACAGTTTTGTTTACAAAGGCAGGCAGCTATTTGCTGAGAACAGATATGACATGCTATTCATCTTGCTACTGCTAAGCCAAAGGGATTGCATCTATGATAACGAACTGTTAGATTTGATTGTTAGAATGCTTATGCAATGTTAGTAATAAAGGGTGTTTAAAACCCTATCTCATTTGTTCTTGGGCAATCGTATGGTATTTCTTATAATAATTTTCCCGGGGCACTTAAAAGGACAAGCCTAATTAAAGAACTGATAGCTGTCTGGCTCAGCTTTAATGGATCTGCGTTTCCAAAGCATGCGCATGCAGGGAAAAGGAGCAGCTGCGCCTTTATTTCCCTGCTTGCATGGGCTGAGGCAATACGTGGAGTGACGTAGTCATGTCCTCACACCTTTCAGTTCCTCCATTTTGGCTGGGGTTACTTCCACGCACCTCCTGATACCGGATATTAAACACAAGTGTAACAGCCTTAGATGTGATGCCCAAGGTGAGAGTGGAGAAAGTCGGGAACAAAACTGATCCTTGTGTGGATCTTAAATACAGCCACATTCAAAGTGACAGGGAGAATGCAGTGAGAGAAAAGAAAACAGTAGGTCCTCCTGTGTAGTGCTGAGAGTTTCAGGGATCTAAGAGCTTTCTGGCTCACTTCTCGTTTGACCA
Organism: Netta rufina; assembly: GCF_964035555.1. Taxonomy (NCBI): domain Eukaryota; kingdom Metazoa; phylum Chordata; class Aves; order Anseriformes; family Anatidae; genus Netta; species Netta rufina. The sequence goes on from NC_140124.1 coordinate 119,698,472, forward strand.
TGATGGCATTTGAGCACCAAAAAATGGTTGAGCGTGACTCATGCCTCTCTTTTGCCATTATGTCCCATTTCAAACAATACCAAGACAGCATTTTTCCCAGCACACCTAAATACTTACAGCATTTGTAGCCCCACTGATATGTTGCTCATGGAGTATACATATTTTCTACTATTACTAGTTTTATGAGTAACTAGTAGTACTAGTTCAAAAACTACTTCCCAGTGCACAAATATAGGACTTCAGGGTCTTGCACCACCTTGTTAGCACCAGCAGTTCAACGTATTGTGGGTTAGGGATAGAGAGCTGTCTTTTTTCTGAAGTACCAGTCAATGGGATGTGCTAAACTTACAGCTCAGGGATGCTCAAGCATGGGCTGGCTGATTCAGCTGTGATGGTTCAAGCTGTGATTTTCTCCAGCCACCTTGCCCTCAGCTCTCCAGGTGTGGCTGCGGCAGATGGATGGGCTGAGCAGGCAGACCAGGACAAGGATCAGAGACCGCGTACACATCTTACTCATGGATTTAACCCAGAATATACTAACATACATGCTGTTGGTGCAGCTGTTTTAGGCTGCTGCTGGTTTCAGTTCACACCTCCTGGTCTGTGGACTGGTGGGACTCAGAGCCAATGCATTCTACAGGCATAGGGGGCAGAGGGGCAGGGAGGAGAGCTTTGTCAAGCAGTACTTGAGCAGCTGTGGCTAATTCAACATGAGTGCCACAGTAATCCAGGCAGCAGTCTGAATTTTGAAATGCATTTTGATCATTATGCATGCATTTACACAAGCAGAACAGATCCCAAACCCAAACATCCTGCAGCCAGGCCCAGAGAGCTAACAAGAGAGAATGGAGCTTCTTTATCCTCGGTTGTCCTTACACACAGCCGCGGGTGACTGCTTCCTCCCTCTGCTTGCTGCTTTGTGAACGGCACATCCAATGCCAAAATACAGCCGAAATTCCCTTTGAACACAAGCAGGCCTCGGGTTCAGAAGCAGCAGTGACACGCAGACTTGCTGCTGATGGTGGGTTCAGGGAGTGTGAACAAAAGCAACGCATCGTTTACGGTGGACAGAGCTCGTCTGCACCGGTGAGCTGTGCTGCACTACAGCACGACCTTGAGAACCTGTGTTAATTAACACAAGTTTATTTTAAGCAGGGTCAGCTGTTTCTGAGTAAACCTACTGATCAGAGTGACAAAGTCTTTATTCTTGGTCTTGTAAAAGAGTATGGGCTTAGGAAGGCAGTTATGATCAGCAGCTGGATTTTTAAAATTCTGTATCTGAAAACCTTTTGAAGGTTGTGAAGTACTTTAATGGACTGACAAGATTAATTCATTTCATAATTATCTGTTCAGAGGTAAGTGTAAAGAAGAAATAAGACTGGAACCGGGCAGTTTTACGCTCATCTCCAAAGGTTCCCAGCTTAGTTCTAGAAAACAATTTTTCTTATGCACGTTTTATTTTTCTCCTTTTAAGCAGTCTTACTAAATCAGATGAGCTTAATCAGGTACGTGCATGTTCATAGAATTAGTTTCTTGCCTCAGATACTACTTGTAAATCAGGGGCTAGAGCATCTCAAAACACAAAGCTCTGAGTGCAAGGATAATAATTTAAGGTGCCCTCAAACATCATCCTGGGGCCAGAGTGCTGGTTTCATTAAAAGGATTTGCAATGCGGTGAAGTCCATGGGTGTTCATGTCTATGGCTCAGGTCTACGGCTTGCCTTGCAGCTGGGGGATCTCCAGCCACGGACTGCTTTAGTGGGTTAGTCATCTGTCTACAGGGACAGAGGCTTGGCTGTCACCGATCTTGATGGCGAGAATGAATATTTTAATAGCTTTATTAAAATTAAAGGGTGAGACATTAATTGTATTATTCCATACTTCTTCCCAGAGGCAGCAGCTGCACAGTGTGGCATAATTTAATAAAGCTATCCATCATGTGATGCATGGGTGTGAAAAAGTTACCGCTCGGTAGTGTAAGAAAACAACACCATTGCTTTTGTTTCATCAGGGAGGGCGCACACAACAGAAGTGATCTTTAACGAATGTTTGTGTATTGGCCTGTGTATGTACTGTGGTAGGCCTCTGTTTTGACCAAGAATCTTCTGACTGGAATACGTCACCTGATTTTTCATGTAGAACGGGGCGAGCTGCATTTACCTATTCCTCCGCCAGTGCAGCTACCCCGTCTGAAGAGTGAAGGACGAGATGCACGTCCTGTGAAAGCTGCTCACACGAGGAGGGGTGCCTGCATGCTGAGCATGTGACAGATGCGTGTCCCGTTGCATGGCAGGGACTCCCTTCAGCACAGCCTGCGGGGCTGGTGGTTGGCTCCTATCCCCAGCAAGTAACACAGCAAGCAGGTCTTGGCAGCACCAGGGATATATGATGTAGCTTATGCCTCCAGCACATTGGCTTTGTTTAAGGCTGCCTGATTGCTTGGGCAGGCTTTTCCACGTTTATTAAATTGTATTGTATTTTCACGCTTTTTCTTTTTTTTTTTTTTTTTTTTTTCCCTCAGTGTTCAGGAGGATATCAATCCTGCTTCTTTATATATATATACACACATGTATATGTGTGTGTATATACATATATATATATATTTGCTTCACATTCCCTTCCTTCCCCACACACCTATGCCTTCCAACAGACACCTCACAGATAATTTTGGGGTGAGAGCTGATCATAGCCTGTTGTCTGAAGAGTCCATGGAGTGTCCAAGTGACTTCAGTTAGTGCCGAACAACGTGAACTGGCTTGGCACCAAAAGCCTTGTGCTATCCTGACCCTTGCACCACCAGGAGCAGAGGCTACTGTTCTCCAGGCAAGCACTGAGGACTCCCAGGTGCCATCTTGTGCTAATGGGGCTCCTAATGAGCATCAGGGTAAAGAGCTTTAAAAGGAAGGCTGCCAAGAATCCTCCTGGTCTTAAAAACCTGGGATAGTCTAGTTCTGTTTCATCACTGGTTTCTTAAAAGTTCACTTTGTAGGTGGTCCTGTAGGTTGAACTGCTTCTGTCCAGATGATGGAAGCCTCTAAGTGCCCTTTGGAGAAGGCCTCATGCAAGAGTTTGTCTCTTTTAAGGGGGAAGTGAAGAAGGGGAGGTCCTCCCCTTTCTACCACTTTAACTGGTGTGATGGGACAGTGTGTACCTGAAGTACTTGAGTATCTGAAAAGCTTAAATCAGGGGTGGGAGAGCCTGCAGTGGGTTTAAGGAACAAGTGATGGAGCACCATGAAAAGATGTATTTAAGATGTATTTTCACAAGGTACCTCAATGCTCAGCAGGCAACTGGATCGTACACTGGATAGGCAAATGAGTGGCAGTGTTTGAAAGAAAACCTGTGCACCTAGATGATGGGATAAAGGTGCATCTGAAGTCATCTTATAGTTGTTGGTAGCTGCCAAGGGCACAATACCAGGAATCTTGCCTTCACAAAAAGAGAGGAGGAACCACAATTTAGGAAGGGAGCCCCCAGCCTGCTGCTCGGGCACAACCAGCCTGCGTGCGGGCTGCCTTCAGGGCAGGCAGGGTGCCGAGCACCCCTCGGCCCAGGTGAGTGGGGTCTGTCGGGGCAGACCCGGGGTCTGTCGGGGCGTTCCTCCCCTGTCTCCCTGCCTCTTTCAGCCGAACAAAGGCGGCGGCGGGGCCGCTCGGTGCCGTGAGGGCGGCCCGGCACAGCCCGGCCCGGCCCCGCGCTGGGAGGAAGCGGCGGGCGGGCGGGTGCCAGCCACCCGGCTCCCCCGCCCCCCGTCTCCTCCCCTCCGCTGCCGAGCCTCCTCCTCCTCCTCCTCCTCCTCCTTCTGCTGCTGGCGGCGGCGGCGGCTTCCTCGGCCCCGGCTCCCCGCTCTTCCCCGCGGCTTCGCCTCGCTCCTCGCCGGGAGGCTCCGCGAGGACGGTAAGGGCTGTGCCGTGCCGAGCCGTGCCATGCTGTGCTGTGCTGTGCTGTACCGGGCTGTGCCGTGCTATCGGCGGGGCCCGGGGCTCGGGGCTGAACCCGGCGCCTCCCCCCTTCTTTCTTCCCCGCTCTGGACCCCCCGCGGGCGGCGGGGAGCGGGCGGGGGGCTCGCCGTGCCCAGCGGCGGAGCGGAGCCGGCTCCGTGCCCGCACCTCGGGGCCGGGCTCTGCCGAAATGCCTCGCTCGTGGCATGGCCCGGGAGGGACGGGCTGGGGGAAAAGGGCTGCCCTGACCCAGAGGAGGCTTCGGAGGGGAGATTCGAGGCTGCTCCGAAAGGTGTAGTGGCCATTCCTCCTCCTCCTCCCTCCCGGACACAGCGCTGCGCCTCTCACAGCGAGGGAAGGCGCTGGAGCTATCGGGGTCCCGGGGTCCTGTGTGTACGGCACCTTCAGGGCAGGGAAGGTGAAAACTTCCCAAAACCCAGCATTGGCAACTCAACGCCTCCCGTGCAGTGTTGTCGTTGGTTTACTTAACCCCGAGTTGCTGTAGTGTGCGTGCTGCTCCTTGCCTGTATGTGAAATCTGCAGCTCCAGCGCCCAGATATTTGAGGATGAAGCGTGTCCTTTGTGCTTGAAATGACACGGCTATTGTGCTTTTAAGCAGGAAGACGGCTTTTATCTTTGCCACGGGCCTTCTATCGCTCGCCCGTAAATGCCTGTGCTGTCTTTTAAATCTGCCGCTGGTTCGGTGGGTGGCTTTGCAGGGGTCACTTCAGTTCAGCCTCGCTCTTCTCCAAAATGCCCGTATTGATTTAATGTGGTGCTGGGTCCGAATTGGCGCTTACAGCTCATTTTGCATCCATATTTATGTGCCATAAGGACCGTGCTTTATAAAGCAGCTCGTTCTTGGTCCTGCCCATAAAGCCTGCTGGTTGTTCTTGGTGTGTGGTGGGTGTACAGCGTGCCTTGTGTCTAGTGTGAAGTGTCCTACTTACTTAAAAATGTTTAGAGCTCTAAAAGGGTCAGTGTAATCCATGCCACCCATGCACGCAACCGACCTAGAATTAACGAAACAAAACACTTCTAAGCACTTCTGGAGTAGAAAGCGTTGCATTATTCGCTGGCGGGGACTAACACAGAGAGCTGCTTTTCGGGAGCCGTGCTCCTCTGTCCCATGGGTGGGCAAGTACCCTGCTTCTGCAAAGCCTTGCCTTGAGCTGGTGGGATGGTGGTGAGAGCAGCAGCAATGTGAATCTGCTCTCTATGGGGAGATGTGCCTTTGGGTGGTGGTGGGTGTAGAGACCACCAGTGGACCTTTGGGGCCAGCAGGTTGTCCTTGCCATGGCCTGGTTTGGGGCTGGGAGAGCTGGCAGAGCTGTGTGCCCTCACACAGACCCATTTTATATGGGTCAGCAATCAGTCTTGATGGTTGATAGGTCATGCCACAATACTGAATTTCCCATCTGTACCAGGTATATCAGGAATGTGCTTTTTAGCATGTTTTATTGCCTTGATAGAACTGATGGTCCATGCCAGCAAGCTTGATACATCAGAGGAAAAGTCTGAGCTGCCCTCATGCCAGGGCATCCCTGTTGATTATGAGAAAACTGTATCACAAGTTAAAGCCAAGAGAGAAGTGGTGTTTTTCCACCAAAGACTATTTGCTGTCACTTTACCAGAGCAGTTTTCTTTCCATGTCCTGCTGTAGCACGTGGCCAGCAGCGCCCTCTTTCCCAGCTCCTGGTGGACTGGTGGTGCATCTGAGCTGAGTGACCCAGGGTTGTAGCTGGAGGTGCTCGGTCAGGCGCAGTCTTGTATGAGGTTGTTTTCAACTAAAAGTTCATGTTATGCTCCAAAATCTGAAAGGGTGACATTCATTTAATGAATAAAACGTGGCCTGGCAAGTGTGTTTTGGTTGCTCAGAGGCACAGGACCTATTTGAGATATGGTGGGCAGTGTACAAAAGGAAGATTTCTGTGCAGAGTGCTTTTGCAAGTAGGTTTCCAAGCGGTGACATGCAGTGGATATTGGTAGATTGAAGTATCATCAGGTGGATTTTGACCATTAATTGTAGTGGAATGCACAGTAAACTAAGGCTCATATTTGCAGCCTGCCCAGAGCTGGACACTGTATCTTTGAACTCTGGTTCTGGAATTTCTCCGTGGCTGACACTGGATCTTGCTTCCCAGTGCTAGATTACAGCTCTGTTCTGCAGGACCTAAGGCGTATGTGTTAACTAGCCACAAGTTAATCATTTTAAATTAAACTGAAGGATAAATATATGTCAGCTGTAAACTGGCTTTATTTCAAGGAGGTTCTATTTCAGAAGGGCAAGTTCGGAGAAGTTAGAGGAACTGGTTTGTGAAGTCCACTGGACTACAGGAGTTTCAGGTTTCTTTTTTTATTATTAAAAAAAAAAAAAAAAGGTGCTTGGACTGTCTTAAATGAAAGGTACATCTACTTAGAAGCTGCATTTTGAGCAGGATGCAAAGTTTGCCAAGAAGGGCTGCAGACCTTGCTGCAATACTAAGTACATTGGGAAGGATACCACAAGTTACCAGAAAGCCTGTATAAAATGAAGTGGAGGATTGACCATCAGAGAGCAGAAACTACAGGGATAGACTATGAATTGCCAAAAACAAGAGCACAAAGAAATTTAAGATGAACAGGGGAGAAGACAAAAAGAGGAAACAAGAAGTTGGTTGTGATATTGTGAGGACCAGGCTGTAGCTGAAGTGGCTTTGACATCTTCAAAATTACCCAGTTTTGACCAGTTTTCTATAGGGAAGAGTATTTGAACATAGGAGAAAAACAGGGTGATATACAGAAGTAACAAAAGTAGATTTTGTACTAGCTTCCAGATTTAATATTTTCAAGCTAAGGAAGCAAAGAGTCTCTCTGCTTTAGGACTCTGGCACTCTGTTCCAACTCCTTCAGAGCCAGGCTAAAAAAAAAAAGTTGTTTGTCTATCAAGTTGGGTGTAGTGGTGGTGATAGCAATATAGCAAAACAATTATACTTGTATGTGCTTTAAAAGGAGAAGAGAATGAAATCCATTCACACTCTTTGCTCTAGTCTTAATGATATTCAAGGATTTAGAACAAATTTGGAATAGAAAAAAGCAATTAAATATACAAAGATAAGTGGAAAACAGGATAAAATGCATCATGGATTTGCCACAATTAGGTCATGGAAGACTAAAGTTGTATTATTGCTGGATAAATACTGGATGTCTTAGACAAAAGGAGTAGAAGATTTCGGTTCAACATGAGCACTGTGGTGCTACAGTGAAAATGACTGAATTGGAAATGTGGGAATGGCTAAAGAATGGTAAGCAGCCCAAAGGAGAAAAATTGTGACTTTGGCTGCATGGTTAGAGGAGTTACTGCTCTGGGGAGGTGTTGCTGGAGGGCTGCTCCTTTTCCTTCATCTGGGGTAAGAGAACTGTGCTAGGGGTGATTGCTGATGAGGTGAAGTTAGGAAGCCCAGTCAGCACTGAGAAAAGTTGGATTGTTGCACAGGAGGAATTGGATGTCTGTGATGACTGAAGCAATATGAATGACAGGATGTTAAATAGCTCTAAAAGACAAATTATCTGCTGAGTGATTATTAACAACATATCTGCTGTCAGTTGGCAGTCATCCCTGAAAGGAGGCCTGGAGGAAAAGGCCCAAATGCTGTAGTCAAGCAGGGATGGACTCTGATGCTGGACGCGAAGTGAAAGAAAATGCGATCCTCACTGAGATCTCTTCAATGAAGATAGGGAAGTTATGCAAGGCGCTGGAGAGATTTCATGTCAAATATTGTATGCTGTTCTGATCACTTCTGTTCAGAAAAGATAAAATCCTGGTGGAATGTTTACAGGGGCGTCCAGGCTAAAAGGATGATGTGGCATGAATAGTTTGGAGTTAGACAGGAGGCTAGAACTTCAGCTGTGCTGGCTTGTGTAGCTTAGTAAGGGCAGAGAGGGAAGATAGCATCTGCTTATAAATTCCCTGGGGCAAATTCTTAGAGAACTGGAAAGGTCATAAACTGAAGTTCATCTGTAGTTTTGGATTAAAAGCTGGTCCTGCAAGAGGATGACTGGATGACTTGTTGAATGAATGTTAGAGTACACGTTCACTGAAAACCAGAATGAGTTTCCCAACTATTGGATTTGGGATGCCTGCCCAGCTGCCCTTCTGTTAAGTCCTAGTTTGTGTTCAACTTTGCATGTGGCTGCTGAAGAGCTACGCAGCTCAGGTAACTGAAGCTGCCATAACTTTGGTGCTTCAGTCCTCACCGCTAATCTACACAAATAGAAGACACTTCCATGAAGGAGGCACGATGAGCAGAAACGCTTATTTTTGGGCAGTAGGTATAGTCCATTCACTTGATGGTGAATGGAAGCGCTAGCAGGTAAAACTCGTGGTTTAGCAACCTGGTCTAGTGGTAGGGGTTGGAATTAGGTGGGCTTTAAGGTCCCTTCCAACCCAAGCCATTCTATGCTCCAGTGAGCACAGGGATGGAGACATTGCCTAGGAGGGGGCTCGGGCAGATCCTGGTGCAGTGGGTGATGTGGCTCCCAGCCAGGAGGACGTGTACTCATCTATGGCTTTACTTCATGGGGTAGTACCTGACCCAGGCCTGGTGCTGAGCTATGCAAAGACCAGCGTGACCTAACCACCAGGAGCATGTTGAGGTATGAGATGTGCCAGCTCAGATACCTCATGCATGCTTTCTGTAGTCTAAACTCAGCTGAGGGCTTGTCTGGTACAAACTGAAAAGCTCTGTACCTCACAGAAAGCTTAATGAGCTTAATGAGTGTGTGATTTGAAGGCCCCACCGTGTTGGCTTTGATCTCTACCAGAGCATTAGGGTCTGCCCATTTATAAGCTCTCCCATGGCTGGGCTTTGTATGCACAGTCAAACTTCTGGAAGCTTCAAGAGGACTCTTCAAAAAGGAAGACGAATGTCATTTGTGCGGATGTGCCTTTAGAAGAATCATTTAAAAAAAAAGTAAGATGCTTTGAGAGTGTTTCTACATCAAAGCAAGATCAGTGTCTTGATACTGCTTTGTGTCTGTTTGTTTTGAATTTATAAGGCAGGTGTCTAACTTCCTTTAGAAATATCCATCTGCAAGCTCCTTCCTAGCCTAGTCTACCTAAAATTTCATAGTTCAGGTTTTTAATGTTTGTTTTAGATGCACGTGTTTTTTCCTTTTTTTTTTTTTTTCCCCTCTCCTCAAGAGGAGTTGTGTAATGAGTTCAATGTGTTGGCGTCCCCCATAGGAAATAAACGTGAAAAGATTGTGTTGAGCCATCAAAAGAATAATTTAACAATCCCAGGGAAGATTTAATTTATTGTCTCGGTAGCTTTTAGCATGTATTATTAGGCTATTCGTTTATTGTGATTTTTTTTTTTCATCTGCTCTTGTTGCTCTTTTATGCGAGTGTTGGGTGTATCATTAAAAAAGATGAGACTAGGGCTACGCTTTGCATTTGTGTAGTGTTTTTCATCGACAGTCTTCGTGTTCCAGATGCTAATGGATGAGGTGGATATGTTATTATTTCTGATTTATAAAGGAGAGTGTAACTTGAACAGTCTCTAGAAGTTCAGAGAGCAGAGCACGCATCTCCTGATGCTTTGTTGGGCTCTTGAAACAACAAAATCACTCCAATAACTTCCTGTAACAATTTGAGGTCTTGGAAAAGTCTGCATTAAGAAACGGGAGGAAATGTTTGATGACTTTATTGGACAGGGAAGATAATGGCCGCATCCAGTATTGTCTGCAGCTCAAGCAAGTGGAAAGAAATACCCTTATTGATGTTGTTAATGGGTCAAGGAACTGAGTGGTCATGGCAAGCATGGTCAGGCTGGGAAGCAGTGAAATGGGCTGGAGTAAGGAGGAAGTGGTTTAAAGAGATGGTGAAGGTGCACAAGCTGGAGAACACTGGAGAGAATGTGATTGACAAAATGAGAATTATGGAAAGACTGAAGGAACAAACTGGGTGAATAGGGAAATGTTGGAGAAATGCTTTTCTCACACTTGAACTCTGTATGCACAGTGACTCGTGTTCGAATTAAATTGGAAAGCTCATGTTTTATTCATCACTGTGATGTAACTGGGATATCCATTAGCTGGTTGGGGTTGCACTATTCAGGAGAACGTATCTGAATGAAGACGGTACTGCAGGGGAGAGAACAAAGCAGAACCTTACAGCAAACTGTAAGAGGTCTTTTTAGGCGTGAGCATCTGCAGATTACGTGGCGCTTTGCATAGTTCAGAAACAAAGCAAAGGAAAAGAGAAGAATTGTGGGAAGAAGAAAGGGGAAAGAAGTTGTTCTGCAGCCTCCCAGCACTCACTGGCCTCTTGCTTCCCCATTTCCACATGGTGTGTGTGTGCATGCAAACAAGGGCTGAAAAAGTGTCCTTTCCTTTTGAAAGGATGATTGGTAGCAGTGTTGTTGTCTTTGTCCAGTACCTCTACACGCTATAACTACCCAGAGAACCCAGACCTTTGGAGTTGTGATGACCTTTGTATGTTGTTGTCTTTTTCTGTTTGACAACTTAATCAGGGCACGTTACCCTTTGGGAGGTCAGTGGGCCACTGGAAATGAAACTGTTCTTCGTGTGTTTGTGCATGCTGGGATATATGCATGTATGTGCAGCTTCAATGAGGTTGTGGGAAAATAATTTAGGGAATGGTTGGGTGAGCACTCTGAGATGATAACATGCATTTTAAATGTGTGTGTGTATACGTATAGTAATGTTTCTGTGGTTTGTTTGGCAGACTGTTATTTCTCCTGTCCACCCCCAGTGTTTTTTGACCTGCTTCTTTCTTAATTAAGAACATCTTGTCACTTCCCATGCAGGCACATACTTCTATGAGGCTTTGTTTAGATAAATCAGTCGTGTTTGTATGAGTAGTTAAATCATGATAGATTTCACTTGTGTGTTGTGTTTAATTGCAAGATTCTTATTATCTGAGTTGTTTTGCCTTTCTGAGCTCGTAATATTGCCGAAGTATATTGCTGCTGAGTTTTCCCAGTGAGTTACTTCTAGATGCTGAATGATAATTGCAGTGAGTGACATTCCTGAGTGAGTTGAAATGGTAGGCAGAGTGAATGGGAATTTATGGCTTGCTTTCGCTCCAGTTGTACAGATGTCATTTTTGCACTGAAGATCATTTGCGGCTGTGGGAGTTTTCTACGTAATAGGACTTTATACAATGTTTAGTGACTTGATGATAAATCTAATTCATTCCATTAACTAATGTCTACTAGTGAGAAACTAGAGCCCCATTTTGGTAACACCAGGCATTTCTGCAGCGTGTTTGTGTAGGTGCTTGGGGAGCACTTGCAGATAGGAAGGTTTCTTGCAAGAACACAACACAAGCTTTGCTGAAGGCTTTCTGATGCTTTCATTAATTCTTCCTTTACTGTTACTGTTGTCCCCTTTTGTGCAATGTTTGCTGTGCAAGTACAGGGGATTACTCCCATTATAGTATTGGGTCGTAATTGCATAAATGAAATTACATATATTAGGTTAAGCTTTCGTAGTTGTAGCTGAACTGAGTCTCCAAAATCTTTGTGTGTTTAAAGTCACACATTTCAGCCTTTTTTTTTTTTTTTCTCCCTTTCTTCCTGTTTGGTAGACTGTGAGGGAAAGAAGAAACTGGCTCTAATGAAGCAGAGCGTATAGGAATGCACAATGTAAGCACGCAGATTTGGCGAGAAAATGTTTTCCTCTGATCTTTGCTATAATGGTTTCAGGTATTCGCTTGTGATTGTCATAAACAAAATGTGTATTTTTAGAAACCAATGTTAACTTGATTTTTTCTTTTTCTGATGAGCTCCTTATTACAGCAAGCTTGTGCTATCAAAAAGTTTCTATTTTAGGAATGTGATCTGTGTTTTTTTCTGTTTAATTGAAAGATGATCAGTGTCACTTCTCTCTTCCTTCCCTCTCCATCCCCCTTAAAACAAAACAAAACTTGCAGTCCTTAAACAAAAGTGTCTTTGTTTTTACATTTGTTTTATGAAATCACTTAAATCCTTTGGGAAAATCTTTCCTCTCACAGGAAGAGGGGGGGGAAAAAACCTCCTAAAGCCAAAAACAGCAAGCCTGCTACCAGACATCACAATGTTTTGCTATCTGAATAGTAGCAGATTGCATAGAGGAAGTGATTTCTCATCTTAATGAATTAAAAAGTGCAATTGCAGAAATGCACACAAAGAGACATATGGATTTCACTCAGCAAGTGTAAAATCAGGAGCACTCGGGGCAAAAATTTGCTGTGTACCTTTCTTGGAGCTTCTTAGGCCCCTCACTGGTGGGGAGGGGACTTTAGAAGTGGCATTTCAAAGAACTCCGCAAAATGGAAAATCAAATGCTCTCTTTTGGCCTTTCTGATTTATTTATTTGGAACCTGCTACCACCTAAAAACCTCATGGTTCAACATTTTTGGGCTGTTCTGGTGCTGTGGCTGGGCTTGTGAAGCCAGCCATCCTAATTTTCACAAGACAGCTGTTAACAGTAGCCAGGTATGTGAATTACCCTTTACTGATCTAGGAACCTGGCAACTGACAGGAACCATTAGCAGGTAAGAGAATGAACCATGGGCACCAAGAAGTATATGAAATATTGCCCTGGTAACTTGCCTGGATAGGCTTTATTCAGAATATACACTAAAGAGCAGGAATGCTCAGAGAGAACAAGATTATTGCAGCGTATTTTCCCCTAAATGTGATAAAAATGCAAAATTGCGTCAGTGGCCTACTATCCTCAATCACCTGTGTTGTTATAGGGGCTGGAGGGATCAAGGATGAAGGAAAATTGTCCAAGTAGAATGTGAAAAAATAAGGAGGTCTCACTTAAGGCCTGGAGGTAATGGCTCATGTCCTGTTGAGTAGGAAGAAGTCAGACATTGCGCTAAAACCATGGCATAGGGCTGACCTAAAGGACACTTTTGTAAGTGTTGGATGGAGAACAGGGTGTACCTTACCTAGCATCTCCTCACATCTCAGGCAGTTCTTGGGCTTTGCTTGAAACTTCCTCAGTATGCACCCTGCATTGCCTCTGTCTGTGCTGTGACCCCAAATTAAGTGGATGCTTACAGCGTGTACTAGGATTAAACGTATTCACAAACCGTGTACTCCTGTAACTTTGATCCTGCACGCTCCTGAAACAGCTGTGTCATTGCAATAGGCTTGTCCGTAGCAGGATGTTGAAGACACATTACTTCCCAGGCTTGTTTTTACATCCTGACCCCTCAGGTACACTTGCTTATCTTTCTGGTGTCCAGAAGGGGAACTGTGAGGCCACAGTGCCTTCTGAAGTAGCATCCGTACTGCTTGTGGTGTATGTGGAGATGGCTATATGGCCATTCATCTTATATTTCACTCATTTCTAAGTGCTCTTCATGAAGGCTAGACCGGAGAATTAGAGGCTTTGGGGGCATGGAAGCTGAATCTACTCGTGCTTTGCCAGCTAAGCAGCAGTGATGTTTTCATTACGTGGCCCAAAATGCAAAAGGCAAAATGCATGAGGAGAGGCCCTGTCCCCCAGTGACACTGAGTTTAATAAGAGATAAAATTTCTCCCTCTAAGCTTTCATTATCTGAGAACTGCAGTGAAGGTATCAAATGGTGCTGTTCAGATTGGTGGACTGGACTAATTTGTTTTCCATATTATTTCTGCATCACTGTTACTGAAAAGATTTTTTTTATAAGGCGCACAGCCCCTTCTTGAAATCAGATCCTCATGCTCCACCTCCTGCGTGCACTTCACTGCATCATGTATCGTATTAACCAAATGCTGCTAACTGCAGTAGGCTTAGTTTACAGTTGAATATCATGATAGTATTATGTGTTTTTGTCAGAGGGAATCGGTGGAGCTGATGGGTGGAAGACCTGTCCACCCCATGGACCCACGCTCCCTCTCCTGATGCCATGTTCCCATTTTGTTGCCGGAGCAGGAACATTTTCCTCAACCTTTTCCTTTGCGTAGGTGTTGGAGACGGAAGGGTCTAAGACTGATATCCAAAATGCCCGGGGGCATTTGCAGCTGGTAACCCTGCAGTGGAATCGCAGCGCCCACTGCTGTGGTCCAAGTGGGACAGGAAGGCAAGGAGATGGTTTGCTTGTTGACATGAACTCTGTTTTGTATCAGTTGTCTGGTGTTTACTATTGCCCTTCACGTGACTGAGGTTTATAAATACACCATTATATTAATTTCAGAGGTATTTAGCAAACACAGTAACTGCAGAATAAGCTTGCCGTGCTTATCTGGAGGAGCGCTGGTGTTACGGCTGTTGTGATACAGATACTCTCTAGATGCAAAGCGAGCTGCTGTGAGGTTCCCGTCTTTCTGCTGCCTCTTTCCCATGCCTCAAACTTCCACTAATTTAAAGTGGAATTTCTAATGAGAAACAAAACCTGTTCCTTAATCAGTGTGACTTGCTTTCATGGAGTGCTTCGTTCGGCTTGGTGCAAATTGTGAAAGCTGCCTAATATTTGAAGATAGAGCCTGCTGTTTTCAGCATTGAAACAGCCTGAACAGTGCTACCATTGCAGTGAAGCCTTCCTTCATTGAAATGTAATTTGGTACTATAATATCCTGAACTGGAAGAAGTAATAAAATAGTTCTGCCCTTTGTTGTTAATAGTTCTTTTTACGTGACATTTCTGGAGTTAGAAGAGTCGGTTTAGCACTGTTTCCTTAATGTCTTTCTCTTGTTAGGCAATATATAGAGCACTTCTAAAATCCATTTTAAGCGTTACTGTAATAACTGATACATTGGAGTGTAGAAAATATTCTCTTGCTCTTTGATAGAGCAGTCGCATGTATGTAATGTCTTTTTGCTTTATTCGAAATTGTTTTATGCAGTTGTATTGAGTTGCATGGTTCTTGCTAGGCTGGGATTTTTTTTATAGTCCGTGTCAGAACTCAGTTTTTCATACTAGCGAATGTTGTGGTCTCTGACAGCGAGATAGACCTCACTTTAGCACTTCTTATCTTGTTTACCAGGTCAAACATCTCTTACAATTATTATCCATGATCAGCTACTTTGGCATGACAATTAATAGAAGCATAAACGAGAATGTAAGAGACTCTGTGGTCGCCAACTTACCAACTTCACTGGGACTTCTAGTGAGTGTTCTCCTGGGTTGGGGTAGTGAGGACATGGGGGAGGCAATTACAGTGTTGGAGAATGGCTGGGTTCTTTGTGGCTGCTGGGCTTTGTATGTCTGAAGGCTCCTGAGAAAGTAGGGAGTGTGCCGTTGGGTTGCTGTCCAGCGTCTGTCGTCTTGTTCTTTTTGATATTATCATGTCTTTGATCACAGCTTCACAGCCTTTGGCAGCTTGAAGTGAAGGAGAACTTCTTTTCCCCTGTTGTGAAATTCCAGAATGTACATGTTTAATTGTTCTCAATTACATGATAACTTTTGTTTTAACCAATTCTTTTCTGACTTGGGAAGAAAAAGGATGTGTTCTTCATGAAAAGGGATATGTTCTGTATGGAAACCTGTGTACAGCTTTTTTCAGATAATTAAAAGCATGTTTCAAAACTGATCTGAATTATCGTGAATTATGTAGTTAGTCCTCAGCCTAAATACATCTGAAATGCAAAGTGACGCAAAATGAAGATGCCTGGTTTATTACTTTGTCTGCTTGTAAAATACTACTAACTACTCACAAGGAAAAGTCTTCTTGGGAGAAGATTCAAATTAAGCACTGTCTTTCTGTTTCAGTCATTACTTTTCTGTTGTCTTATTTTTTACTTATAGCAATCTGCAGGATGAGTATTTAAACTAGTCATTAATGTGTCATTTTTGATGTCTGTAGTGCTCTTACCTTTATGCTAATGTATGTAGATGTACAGGTCAGGACTTGACCTATATAGTAAAAATGTCTTCATGTACATTGCAGGGTACAGATATTTAAATAAAAAGGAAAAAAAGATGAGTCGTTGCCCAATGCAGTAGTTTTAGATGGAGACTGACGTTTGTGAAATGAATGCAGTTGTCAAAATATTCAGCATCTCAGGCCTGTTTTTCCATTGCTGCTGTAAATGCAGCTTGCAGAGCACTTGCAGGTCACAGTCAAGCTTTTGCATCACAGATGAGAGAAAGTAGCAATCCCTTTGCATAAAATACAGGGAGAATATCCAGAACAACATTCCTGGGGGGATGTGTGCACATGAGGCAGGGAGAGGGAGTTGACCAGGGAGCTCTGGTTGATGACTTGCACCACTGGCCGTGGGACCAGCAGCATACCTCAGCATCCAAGAAACATGATGTGGATGTCTCCAGGTAGTCTTGAGTCATCGTGGAGACAGCGGACTGAATCCTCCTCCCCATCCCTTGGTATTTTTGCCATAACGCAATGGTGTCCACATGTGTGTACACACGCAAATAATATTCTTTGTTCAGAAGCCCTGAATGTTTCTGTGGGGACCTGATCTAATTTCTAGATGAGCTTTCCCCTTCTGCAGCTGGTTTGGGCTGAATCTGGGAAAGCAGTTATAGTACATGGTCTGCATCCAAAGGAGAAGTGTTGTTCCCCTGAGGACCACTAGCTGAGGTAGGAATCTAGTCCTGCACGGTGGGGCTGGGCTCGAACTCCTCTGCCCTGGGTATCAAGGAGGTGGCACCTGAGCCCTCTGCTACGGCATTGCTCCCCTGATGGCTTCCGATGGCATTGAGCAGCGCGTGGTGGGCGTCCAGTGAGGTGAATTCCACAGCACCCCCCTCTCAGGTATCTTCTAAAACACCTCAAATGCTTCCAGCTTTCGCTTAATGTCTGTTCTCAAGAGTTGCTTTGTCTGGAAGTAGTTACATCCTCTAGAAACTCTCACTGGTGGTGTAAGATAACTTGGCAGCATCTATGAGAAAACAATTACATAGGGAAGAGGTTATTTTGATTTTTTTTTTGTCGTATCTGGAGAATTACCAAAAGTGGGGAAGTGCAAAATAGTGTGGTTCCCCCCCTTCCAATATTTCACACCATTTTTTTATTTATTTATTTTTTTTTTTTCAAAATAAATGCTTCAGCCTTCGTATTTGGGCCAGGAATAAAATCTTTTTTATGCAATTGGTTCATAGTTAGCTTTTGAGAAAGAAAGAATTTAGTCTTTCTTTAGAGACTTTATTCTCTTTACAGAACATAATGAGTTTGTTTGCTTTTCAAAGGAAAAACTGAGCATTGAAGATGCTCAGCTGCATTTTTGGCTCGATTTTCACCCAGGATAAAAGTGTTTAGCATTTAATACAGCAAACTATTTACAAAGGATAAGTTATGTAATTATGAACTTTCAAGTAAGCGTTAGTATTAATACCTGATTGCTGGCAACAACACAGTATAATATTGAAGAATTAGCAGGTACAAATATCTCTCTGAGCCTTTCTTCCTACTGAGCTGAAAATCAAGGGTGTGGCTTTGTAAGTAGAAAAATGGTTGCAGATGCAGGCAGGACCTGCACTGTTAAGGACTCTCAGATATTCCTTAAAGAGGTTTTGTTTTTCTTTTTCCTCTCATTTGCATGTATTAATTATGTAAAAATGTCTTAATTATGTAAAAGTCTCCAGTTTGGAAGCTGAAGTGCTATTTTATTTCTCCAGGTATCTTTCAGGGGCTTGTTAATTTGCCTGTGACAGTTCGTTCATTGCTCAGATACATCAGATGATATCTGACTGCTTTAAAATAATAACAAACACCATGAAATTCTTTATATACACAGTAACCTGAAGGCAGTTTACAGATCCTGATGTAGTTCTGTAACAAACATAAATATGGGGTACAGGGACAGATAAGGAAGAACTCCCTTGCTCTGTGGTACCTGCTGGTGAACTGCAGCTGACTCTTCAGGCAAGAAACACACGTACTGGTAAAACACGCAGTGGTATTAAAATAGTCCCAATGGCAGTCAGCTTGTGATGCGTGTTTGAGGAAGAAGGGTGAAGAAACAGCTGGCAAATTTTTTTACTTCCAGGTGCGAAATTGTGGTTTTATTGCTGCGGATGGACGAGGAGTTGAACCCAGTTTATGGAGTAGTCTTGCAAAGTGAAGTCCTATTCCGCACTAAGAGAAGCAACACCAAAATTAAGCAGGAGACCTCTGGCTGTTTTGTTATTTAAACTTTCATGACAAGATGGCATAGGGTTGAAAGCAGCTGTTTGTCTCAATAGAAAATGGAAGTTTCTCAAAGCTGCTGTGCTGGAAAGTATATTGTTCTCTGTGGCTCTTTTTTTTTTTTTTTTTTTTATTCTATTCTGCATTAAAGCTATAATCACAGGACTTAGATCCCCCTCCCCATATACTTTTTAAGTGACCCCATACTTCCATAAAACAAATGATTTATGGACCAGTGATCTATCAGCTGAATAGCTGATGTTTTGCTGCCCAGGTGTGACAGAAGAGCCCCCATTTGGGGACATCAGTAATTCCTGATGTCCCAAGCCTGGCTGGACCTTTCCTGCTGTAGCACCTTTGCTTCACATCATAGTGTAAAAGTATCAGAAAAGGTTTTGTGAGGCAAAAGGAGATGGTATTTAAAGATAAACCTTCTCCCCCTGCCTTTTGCTAGGCGTTTTGCAATGCCAGATAAATGCTACTGTATTTTAACATAAATTTATTATTATGGGAATTTTGTTGTTTTGAAAGGATCTCTCCTCCCTGGTTTGTGGAGGCTTTTACCAAGTGCTTAGACTTCAGTTACTTTAGGACGTTGTAGAAAAGGTAATGATGGAGTGATGTGATCAACTTGAGTTGTTCAGTAGGAGCACAACAGTTTTTCTGTTCTCTTGCACCTTTTTCTCACTGTCAAGTCTATTCCCAGGAGTGCTGTGTTCAGTGTACGTACGTCTATCCAGTGCAGGTATCCTGGCAAAATCACTGACGGGCTGCTGCATGTGGTTACTGTTTATTTTTGAGGAAGGCAGATACTCCATTTCCTAAGCCAAAAAGAAACTTTTGTCAGACAAGGCTTGATCTTTCTGTAAGCATTTTCAATCCTGCCTGTATATTGCAGGTGCAGAGCCCGGACTGCGTGCTGGCTGCTGCTGACTCCCTCTGTGGACAGAAGGATTAGAGTAGAGTTTCAGCCCTAATCCTGGGCTTCCTGTGCAGATTCGGTTCAGAGTCTTATTCCTGTTCAGTTGCTTGTGTGTTAAAGAGCATGGTTTTATTTGTACCACCCTTTCTAATTTAAAAACAAACAAACAAAAACCCCGCTACATTTGAATGAGATTGTGTTAAGTTTTAAATGGTATTTTCATATTTATTGTATTGATAAACTATATTAAGCTGTGTGCCTTCCCTCACAAAGTAATTGTTAGGCATGTGCTATGCAAATTCATGCAGTAGAAGGAAGTGGTTCTCTGTTAATTAAAACTAAATGAGAGCAATTTCAGATTTAGGTTATTTGTAACAATTTTTCAGTATGTGAAATCTTTTTTAAATTTTTTTTAATGAATGCTTTATCAGTCTACTTTTTAATTCTCCAGTAAATATGGTTCCTTTATGAACAGGATGATACCTATAATAAATATAAACAGTAAGGACACTGTAGAAATATAAAACCATTGTAACTTATACATGAAAACATACGGAGTTGAATATACTTACATGGAAAAATTGGAAAATTTCAGATGTTGACAACTTCACTCGTGCTTCTGCAAAGCGATGACCAACGTTACCTCATTCTCACTATTTAAAGAGGTGCTTGAGTGAAAATTAAGCTTGTTTGGAAGTGGTGCTAATTAGCTCTGTGTCCCACATTGAGGGAGCCATGAGATGCCCCTTGCTTGGGGGAGGGAAGGGATATCTTCCATCTATGTGTAGTCTCCTACTGTTGCTATTTAGAGGCCTAAAAATATACTGGATTCTGCTTCAAAAAGATTGAATGTATGTTACTGTAGGAGCAGCGTTTGAGGTAGTTTATGCAAGAAAATAGCTGCTGTATAAAAATACCTATGGAAGTAGAGAGTATATCCTTGGCATGCCTTTGAGACAACTTAATTTGTTTTCTACACAAGTGAATACCGTTTTTCTTCAATTCTCATAGAAGCTCAGCAATAAGCCTTGAGCACAGAATACGTTCTTTATCTTGTGTGATTTGTGTGTATTTGTCTTTTAAATCTGTTTAACAAAGTAGTGTGACAAATTTGGGATTAGCGACATGCTAGTTAGCTTTGCTGAAGGAGGCTGGGTCAGAGAAATGGGGAAATTCACGTTTTTTGCATTAGGTATGATTAGCTGGCACAAAGATACAACCGTTTTCAAACAGCTCCTGAGCCTCGTGGGTACAAGGAAGTTGTGATCCAGCTGTAGCAGTATAAATTTGGCAAAGAAAAATAAGCATGGGTTTTGTGCAGATTTGTATATTGTCAGTCAAATATTCTCAGCTCATGGGCTTTCCTTTTACCTCGTTCTCAAATTTAAAAATAATGTTGATTTAGTGCCAAGTGTCTGTTGTTGTACCTACCTGTTTGTATTTTAGTGCTCTTTACTGCTTCTAGTGTTTGTTTGTTTGTTTTTCCTCTGGATCCAATCTGACACTTACATTATTGAGGGCTGTTAATACCTGCTTAAATCAGGTATTGCTCACAAAAGTTTCTGATACACTATTAAATGAGTTTTAAATGTTGGTAATACAAAGTCTGGACTGTAAAATCTTACTTTTAATCTAGGCTTATTTGGTTAGGCTATGCTAAATCCATTATTAAAAATACTGGAGCTTTTTTGTTTTTATTATTTTCATTTCGGATCAAATCTCTTTGAACCATGGAGACACGCACCTGTGCTCATTTTAATCCCTGTGTAGTTTTCATCAATTATCACAGCAGGAAAGAAGAAAATCAAATTGTAAAATGCTTTTGAAAAGTAAATACATTCAACCTGGGGTTCAAGTTTCTATTTTAATCGAGTATCTTCTGTATTCATGCTTTTACGCAAAGCTGGGTAAGGGAGGGGTGAGAAAAGCCTTTTATGTTTTCATTGTGAAGTATCTGTTTTGAAGTGCTTTTGGTATAATACGGGTATAATGTTAGTGTTTGTAGAGGAGGACAGTTGTGTGTTTGTGTATACAGATTTTTTTTTTTTTAAGCTAGTAGAAAATCTAGGTCAAGAGATTTCATTCTTATTAATAAGTCAAGGCTTTATTCAACAAATATCTTCCTCCATGGCTAGGAAGCTTCCTGATTTGAGAAGCAGTGGTGGGGGAGGAACTGCTGTGCCGAAACATCAACAGGAGCTTTTAATTTCTATCGCTTTTAAAACATTCATCTTTGTTTCATACATTTTCTGATAACAACCCTGAAAGCTCACGGGGGCATGGTTTTCCCTTCTGCTCTAGCGCTGATGTTGGCCTGAGAAACGCAGGTAAACCCTTCCATTGTGGTGTGCATCAGGGAGCTGGGGACCCTTGGTGTTTCCCCACCACCACCACATGATGAACCATCCTCTACTCCTGTAGGCCCTGCCCCGTGGCCACCTCCTGACCACCTCCTGGCCACTGGAGAAGACCAGTGCCCCACAGGCAGCCATCAGTGGCTTCACCTCTGGCCACCTGACATGGCGGCAGCAGTGTGGTCTTACCTCAGCAAACTCTGGTGTCTGCCCTTTATTATAAGTATAATATTTTTAATAAAACTTTTCAGTCTGGAAGCAGATGTAAAATTGCCTTTTGTCCATGGCCGTGCTGGCCAAAATGTGCAGGTAATCAAATTAAGCAAATTCTCCCCCAAAACAAATCTCGTTATGTTGCTAAAATAAACTCTGGCCATGGGCCTGAGTATTTTTTTCGGTGAAAACATTCACGTCAGCAAAATAAGTAAATGAGAAAGCTTGCCAACTTAATATCTTGCCATGAATTAAACTGGGAGTTGTAAAACACTAAATCTCCTCTGTGGCCGTGTCTGGCTTTCCAGCCCCTCTGGCTTGCCAGTTGGTGACCTGTTAGTTCAGCTGGGGCTTGTCCCGTAGTCCTGCTCCTTGTGCTCTGTGGTGCCTGTGCCTGGTGTCACCTTTCTGGGTTGTCATGAGTTGTCATCAGCCTTGGGGCTCCTCCAAAAGCCCCTCACCATGCTGTCCTGCGTCCAGGCAGTCTTCTGTATTAGGGGTGTAAAAAAGATCTCAGGGAAAACAGTTGTTCTGAAGCCCTCAATTTTCCTTAAAGCTTCTGGTTCGCCTTAGAACCAAAAGGAAAGGTAGTTAAATTAGGGTAATTAATCATGGGACAGCTTACGAAGGGGATGTAATGAATTTTCTGCCAATTTGCAAGTTCTGTAAATCAAGATAAGAGGCTTCTCTAAAATGCACTGTTTATAAGCTGTGGCTGCTGTGCTTGACAAAAGAATTAAGTTAGATGCCATCTGTGTTGGCCTCTTGAAGTTGTTTCTGGAGTCAGACTTCAGACGTCAAGGTTTGGAGAGCTAGTCTGTATTTCCGTATGCAGCATGGTATAAAGGAGTACAATTCTGAGAGAGGAAAGGTCACTAAGTTAACAAGTTTGTGTTCAAGACTCCTATTGCATTGTCCTTTTCTACTTTTATTGCCCAAGATAGTGTGGATGTGGGAGGAGGGCATTATGCCTGCGCATCTGCTGCTGCAGAAACTGTCAACAATACGTATCTGCCCCAAAAACTTGCTTTTGCGCTGAC
Organism: Netta rufina; assembly: GCF_964035555.1. Taxonomy (NCBI): domain Eukaryota; kingdom Metazoa; phylum Chordata; class Aves; order Anseriformes; family Anatidae; genus Netta; species Netta rufina. Next base: position 119,721,010 of record NC_140124.1, read on the forward strand.
AAAAGCCAAGATGTAATATTTACCACTTTCAGGGGATTTTCAGATCTTCAAACGTGTGGAGTTGCAGGTCCAAACTTTCCCAAAATGAGAAGTGCAGAAGCCTTACACGTAATAGTCAGCCTGTATGACTAATATAATTGCATCTTCTTGAATAACTGCTGTAGATGTGAGGCAAACTTTGAAGCGAGTCAGTTGACACCCACACAGGATTAAATTATAACATCCCGAATAAATTGCTGTGCAGTGTAAGTGCTAAAGTAGCGTCAATACAAAGAAAGCTTGTTCCCAACAGTCCCTCTTATGTTGAATATCACTTGAAACTTCCCGGGTTAAAAGTGAATTTGCATAGTTACATTTGCATGTAGGGTGAGCAAACTTTGAGATTATTAAAACTGGGAGCACAGGAGAGAAAAATGTCAAATGTATTTTAAGTATATATCAAATTCTGTTCATATGCCATATATTTTACTGTGACGTCTATAGTTAGTGACCAAATGGTGACTTTTAGCTTACTATTTTTTATTTAAAGAAATTAAATAAAATAATCATTCCCTATTTCCTGGGAAGATCTGTCTTGATTACATCATGTGAAACCCTGCAGTAGGATCTAAGCAGGCCTATATCCTCCTAACTCATCCTTTTTTTTCCTAACACACAAACATAAATTGGAACTGAAATGCATCATTTGTACAGTGTGAGAATGTAGCAGTAGAAATGGTAACGCTGCCATAAAGATCAAGGTAGAACTCACCTTAGATGATGTAATTTTTCAAAAAAGATTGTTCCTTTTGTCTTCAGTGCTTTTGACAATTTTGTATTGTATGCAAACTCCTTCTTAGAAGCTTCTTATATTTGAGCTTGTGAATGTTCAAATTCCATGTTTAGGGTTTAACACTTGTTTGGGTGCCTGTCTTTGTAGTTCAACTTGTACAGAATTTTCTGCAGGAACATCAATGTATCTGGTGTAATAAATGTTACTGACTTTTACAGGGATGAGGCCATAATGACATTTTTTTAGTCTGGTGGAATCATCAAAATAGGTATTGTCAGCTTAAAATAATCAACCTCCAACTGCTCCCATTGTTAGGAGATGTAATTGCCTCCAGTGAAAAATACATATTTTGATGTACGAAAATGTGTGTATTTTTGAAGATGTTTATATCTCAGATGATCAGCATTATTTTCTCAGCCGCGAGATCATCTGAAATGAGATAAACCAGTACAGCTGTCAGTGGAGGGGGCCTTCTTGATCCATCTTTACTATTTAAAAAGGAGTTGCTAGGTAATTGAAGAATGAGTGACAGTGCAGGATGAGCTCTCAGTTACCCTCTGGCTTTGGGGTGAAAGAGAGACCTTGCCTTATGGGCCATGGCACGGCATCTTCCCTCATGTCTGTCTTGTTCCCCTCTGTCTTCTGTTGTGAAATATCGGAGTAGAGGTCTTGTGAACTACTGCGTCTACAGATCTACAGTGTTCCTACTTTGTTTCTACTTATTAGTGATGAAGTCTGTCTACTTCATGAACTTTGTTCTATTTTAAAAGCTTTTTATAAACACTATATGCTCTGTCCAAATAAAAATACCGTATTGTCTGAAGCTTAAGCTAATGAGTTACCAAACTGAGTGAGAATATAAGCCTTTTAAGCTTCACTCCTGATTTGACACTCAACAAAAAAAAAAGTGGCCTAAAGCAAGGTCACGCTGCTGCTGATGGAGGCATTGTGCCACTATTGCCTCTTCTATGCCTTTCTGTAGCGACCTGATAGATGGCTGATAAATGTTTTAAAAAAGAAGCAGTGAGGGCTAAAGTCCTCAGAAAGGAACCTGATTCCGAATACTGATTTATACCTCTCCGAGCGTTAGCAGGTTTGGCTGCTTGCCCCTTGCCTGCATTTGCCAGCTTCCCATTACTTCAAGCGCAGCAGTTGCCTGGATCTGTTCGCTCTTCGATATGGAAGTGCTGTAGCACTGCTACCCAAAATTTCGGTGCAGTAACTTGTATTGTCATCTAAACCTTTTAACCAATAACTGGAGTTTGATGGCTGGTTTTAAACAAAGGAAAACAATCGTGGTATCTTAAATGTTTTTACTTGTGTAAACAGCAGTGCTTCCAGTGGTCTGTTTCTAAGCTAGAATTCAATCCATGTTAGAAGTCGGTTCCTTCTCTGCTTTTCAAAACCGTGGCATGCAGCATAAAAAGATTATCATTAAATGCCTCTAACGAAGTTTGACTCTGCAGAGCTGACAACTTGTATGTAATTCCTGCCTACGTGAACATCAACAAGGTTGTCCCAAGGATGGACCCCACTGCCTAAGGGTGGGCTGCACTGCTGAGGTGCAGGAAGAAAGGCTTTTGGTTAAAATATCCTGTGTCCATGGGTTGCTGGGGGTGGTGCAAGGATTCCTTCTGCTACCCAATTAAAATAGGATCACCAGTATCCTATATCCAGTACCCTTTTTTTCCTTCAAGTTGTGATACCGTTTTATTGTTCCTGTTGGTGATGGTGGTGAAGTATTGAAATGGTCATGAAGAGAGGCATTACACTGCCTTTGTAGCCCAGCATTTTCATGTTTAACCATGTGGCCTGACCCAAAGTTGAAATGTTGCATATGTTCTTATTTCTAGCAGGATGGACTGTGCCCTTTTTGAAGCCTAGCATTAGTATTTTCTTGTCATGGTCAGTATATCTGTTTCATGTTGTCTAGTACTAACACTTAATCTGTTGACTGACGTGAAGTCCAAAACCGAGTTCACCCATCTGTATCCTTTCCTCCTCCAGCTGTAAAACATCCAAAGAGAAACGATTACAGTTGAATAACCAGGAACCAGCTTATTCAGGTTGTACTGGTTGTGATGCACTGCAAGGGAGATGCATGGTTTCGGTGTAATGCATGGTAAGCAAGTGGCTGTCCTCAAGGGCATATAAATCAAACTAAGTTCTTGCCATTTTTGAGTTTTAATAACTTACTGATGAAAATTTCTTAACTGGAAACGTGTGTGTTAGATGTGTGGGCTTGAGAGACTGTCAGGCCAGAGGAAAATTTGCCTTTCCAGGCTATAAAGTTCGTCTATATTTCATTTGTGCTTAATGAACAGATGAATTGATGACTGCTTCCCTCAGGTGATTCCCTTTGCCAATTGTTTCATTTTTCTTCTGAAGTGCGTGATTGTTTTTTGTTTTTTCCTTTTTTTTGGACCTGTGTGTTTGTAAATGTCTCATTAATTATTTGTACTTACAATGCAAACTTGAGAACTAGAGTGAATCCAATTTTTGTGCGAGCAAAGGTGTGAAACTGCTGCACAATGTGTGCATGGCTCACTGTTTAGTAACTTTCCTACACTTGGATACTTACTGCCTTCCCGTAGTTTTGACAGAAGTGCTGTGGTGCTTCTGGTCATTCAGGTATACTGGAAAGCCACCCTGGCAGCTTGCTGGCATCGTTCCCTGGCAAAATTGTTAGGGCAAGTTTTACTACAGCATTTAACTCTGACCTCAAAACCTGAGAGCTGTATTGATCTGATCATTTAATGGTGTTGGGTGTCACTGTTACTGTTCTGAATATGGGTCATTATCCCTTGGTGATACACAAGGGAGAACTAACGCATCTTGAATAGTTCAGTACCGGGATACGAGGCCTGGGGCTTCCATGTCACCTGCGCAGCTTGTCTTATGTGGATATAGCAAGATGGGGAATATGAGAGGCCACAGCCAATTTGTTTTAAGTTTGCATAAAAACCCTACTTCCCCAAACATGGCTGGATTTGCAACAAGAATTATCGTGAGTCCAAATCTGTTGAAGGCACTGAATGATGTTTGCCTAACTTTGATGTTGTAAAGACTTCTGAAAGTGTCCATGCCTTCCAGAGTGTCTGTCTTAAAATTATAATGGTGTCACTGTTGAAAATCAGAGAGAGATGTTACAATTATCAGGTCTAAAAACCTTTCTTGTTCATAGTTTATGCTTTTAGTTTCATGCTTTTTCTTATGCTTATTAGAGTTCTAACTTTACCCAGTAAGTGCTACTAATTTTTGAAAAGCTTTTTTTTTGTGTGTGTGTGAGAATGCAAACAGGGTAGTGTAGTGTATCTGATTCCCACTTCAGCTGCATATAATTATTCCCCATGTATTTTTTCATGACTGTCTTGTCTTAAGATATCACTCAAATAACAGGCAAAGATGGTGATGGCATATGGTTGCCTGCAAAGTCTGTCCTAAAGTCAAACAAATTACTTAGCTTGCATCTTATGAGCTAAAAAGTGGTTTTGCTTTCATAGGGACTATGAAAAATGAATAAAGCTAAATTGAAAACTTGGAAAAAAAAAAAAAAAAGTGTTTCCTAAAGCAGTGTATGCCATGTGCTGTTGGACATCCAGCACAGTCAGTGAAATATGGATCACCCCTCCCATTCTTCTATTTACGTAAAATTGAAGATAGTTCAGAATTTGGTTTATTTCAGGTTTTAGACCCAGACTATTATTAAGAAACCTTTATGTTTTGGCCATAACTCCTTAAGGTAGTGTATGGTCCCAGAATGATCGATAAAGACTCAAGAGGGTGTGCTGTTTTTTATAGGCAGAAATTGCCGGGGCTGTGTCCAAGTCTCAAACCATTTTCAAGACCCCTGAAGTCATGAATCTCATTGGCATACATATTAGTATCTCTGAAAGAGTAACTCTAATTACTTTAATGTTGCAGCTGTATTATCCTTTGTAGGAGTGCAATTTAGGAGGTTTTTTTTTAATTACTGTAGAAGTCAACAGAAACTCTTGGGAAGGATCTCTTCTTTTGCCTTAATTTCAACTTCAGATTTGTATTGTATTTCACCTCCTTCCTTTGAATTCTTAGCTTGCCCATAGTCACCAAACCAAGACCATTCATAAGCATGCAGGTTTTCTTCTTGAGACTCTTGGCTAGAGGTGAATATTCAGAGGCTGAAAACAGTAGGAGACTGTACATTGGCATATAAGCTCAGTTCATATATTCACAGTTGTGTGTTTTTATTTCATGCCTCTTGAATTGTTTGTGTGTTTGGCTTGGGAGGAGTATTTTCAACCAGCTGCTGCTTATCAGTGAAGTTTCTTGGAGGAATGATTCGCCAGGACAGTTGTGTCCACCCTCTTTGGTACTTGCCTGCCCTAGCTGCTTGTTTTACCAGACCCAAGCCTGCTCGTATTTTTTTCTTGTTGATTTGCTCAGTTTGAATCACAGGATGGAAACCCTCCAGTTCCATCCAGCCCTGCATGGATGCTTTGCTCCAGTGTTGTAACCTCCCTGCAAGTAATGTGCTCTGCCACGTTTTTCCATTGCTATCCAAGGCAATTTCTTCCTCAAGAGACACTACATCTCTTCTTACTCATTTGGAGTTGGGTTTTGCTGGGCAGCCCACTAATGCCTAAGAACCTTGATTACTTCTATTATAAAGGCTATACTTATTTTCATTCATTTTTTAATTCTAGGAGGAGAAAACACCCTGCAGGACCAGGTAACACCCTGGCCAGAAAACCTGTTTTTCTGTGTGCTTTTTTTCTTCTATTAAATTTTCATGACTGTTCATGAGTCATTCCAGGAAAATGCTAGACTTCTCATTAAAAAGTTCTTAGAATAAATGTGTATTTTATCCTTTAACTAAATAAGAAATTAACTTTAAAAGAAGTCCAGGGAGGAAGGCTGGAAGGTCAGAAGCTCTGAGTTTTGTTAGCAAACATATGACTGCATTAAGGCCTCTGTTCTGTTTTGTTTTACTGATAAATGGTGCAACTGGACATGCTGATTGTAAAATGACAGCTTGTCTATATCCGACGCGTGCATTTCCACACACATGGGATGCTTAATCCATAACTGTAAATCCTGAATGAAACCCTGTAAGACTAGAAAAGGGAGTATCTGAGAACGTGGGTAGGAAACGAACGTAAGTTAAACTAAACTCTGCTTTTTGTCTGGCCTTTGCTTATATCTATCTTTCAAATGTGCATACATACACACCAGCAAATGAAAAATTAGTGTGCTGGACTTGGTAATCTTCTTCTCACTGAAGCTTCCTGACAGTGTAATTAACATTTAGGAGATTAATGGACCTCCTGTTTCTGTGAGTGCACTCTAACTTCCCCTGACAGTAAATAGTGGCTGCGCTGATCTAGCCTTCTAGTGAGATGCTTGCAGCTACAAGCATAGTGGTCGTGAAACTGTTAGACCTGTGAAGAGGTTTCTACCTTCCAGTTGATGCAACTCTTGCTCCAGAAAATTAGCAGTATTTTGGGTCAGATTTTCTATGGAGAGGAGAGTAAAGCTTTTGGATTGTGTGTTACTTTGGGATGAAATTTACCATCCTTACCATCAGTGAGGTGAATTTTTCCAGCTGTGTATAAAGACAGAAAATACGAAAGGCAAGTTTCCCAGCTCAGATGTGAAACCTCCTGCGTCCAAGATGTTTCTGCGTGTATTTGCCAGCATAGGTAGTCTAGAGCAATACCATGTTACTGTGGGAAGTACAAACAAGTTAGCATCACTTATGGAAAGCCTGACTTCTCATTCCTCTGGATTTCTTCAGTTTGATTCCTCCATCGTTTTGGTGGTTTAATGCTGTATATAGCTGAGCAGACTACAGTTTTGTGATGTTTTTTTTTCATGAAAACGTGTCTGTCTCCAAGAGTAGAAATTGCCAGAATTAGTGGATGTGGCCACTTCCTAACTAAGCTCTGCTAATTAAGGTTTCTGAAAATTATGTTCAGTAAATTGACTACACCTTCTGATTTATGTTTGATCTGAGCTTTTTATCCAAAACCTTCAGAGATGTAGAGAGTAGTGACTCAGCACTCCTGCCTGTGAAAATTTAGAATATATGTTAAACAGAGTGAATTTTTCTGGCATAAAACCCGCTGGCAAATGTTTCCTTGTTTCTAGTCATAGGTATGGCTGAGGTCTCCTTTACTTCATCTGCATTGTTAAATAAGGATATTCTCCTAAGGATCTGTGTTCTGTTTGGGTGCAGAAAGCATTGATATCTCTTTTGGCATAGGAAGTGTATCTGATTCATCTGAGTAGCTGGATACTTCCAGCTGCCTCGTTTCAGTTTCCCGACTTCACTTTCTCCCCAGTGACAGCGATTAAGGTAACGCCTCATCAAAGCATCAAGTTATCAAATGCTTAATCGCCTGCTGCTGAGTTCCTGTATCAACTTATTCTTTTGTTAAGAAATCCTACATTTTTAAAGCCTTTAGTTTGGATTATGGAAACCTCAGGGTAGACTCAAGTGAGGTTTGAAGGTTTAAGTAGGTGCCTTTGGGATTGTTCGAATAAGAAGTCCATTCATTCATTCACGGATCCTTCTGAATTAGGTTTGGCTTCTCTTCTTGAGACGTGTATTTTTGTAAGTACTAAAACTTTGATTTCATACTTAGCGAGAGAATGAAAGAAGAGAGGAACATAGCAAATGAGGTTGAAAATTCTTTTTAGAAAGGAAGTCCAAAAACTTGTTGATATTGGACAGTGAAGCAGGAAACAGCATGTGTCATGAAAGGCTCCAGCTTGTTGGCTGAAGGCTGAAACTTGAGATGCAGTCTATAAATACAAAACAAATTTCATAAAAATATTCCATAGTGCAGTTCTGAGGATCTCAGAAGCTGTTGACTGATAACTGTTGACTGAGATACTGTGTGAATTTATCAGTGCATGCACTCATACCATACCTCATTCTTAAAAAAAAAATAAAATAATAATATATATTAAACTCCAAGATGTGTATTTCCTGCAGGAGGCTAACATTACCAGCAACAGATGTAAACTGGGAGCTGCAACCCATATTCGTTGCAGACTCTAACACAGAGACCATCACTTGCCAGAGAAGCAGAAAGCAAGGAGCTCTGCCTTTAGCAGGGCAGAAATGGGGGAATTGATCTGTGAAGCTATTTCTCTACACAACAATACAAACATTTTTTTTCTGTAAAATTTTGTCAGGGTTTTCTTTTAAGCAGTGCCTCCTAGGGATTTTGGAGGTGTCTTCTGTCCTGCCAAGACCACTTGGTAGGTGTAATAGCTGTCACTTGACTTGGAGGTAAGAGCAAGTGTACATGAACTTGCTGGAGTCGTTGGTCAAGAAGTCAGGACACACGACTGGAACAGATTCACTACCTGTGAAAGTAAGGCTGTGCTCCCTTTTTTTCTTCCCCTCTTTCTTCACCATAAGTCAAGTATGAACTTATATGGATAATTGACTATGAGTTGCTCTGTCCTTTTCCCTGCGAAGTTGCTTCAGTTTGGGGACTGTACAGTGTCAGTTCAGAACTATTGCTTGAAATACGGTAGCTTGAACTATCAGAATAATTTGTAATAATAAAATAGGAGTGTGTTTTTAATAATCTTTATTTTGGATTTGTTGGACTAGACAAGGTTGGGAAACTCCCCGCATACACACACCATCTCTTTTAAGATCTTAAAATGCATTTATTTTTTCTTCTTTTACCAAATACTAGAATAACAATCCTACAGCAGCCCCACAATAACTGAGTATCCATAATGATGCTCATGCCTTCATGTTTGTCTTGTTATTTCTTCTAATTTATGAGCACTTCCAGAAGGTACCCATCTGTCCCTGAATTCCCTTTGTTTTCGCTCAGTTCTATTGTAGTGCTGTTTCGATGGCAGCAAATCTTCAAGGCAAATTGTGCTGAGTCCCATCCACCTGCCCAACACAGAGATGCTTGCAAGCAAATGAACCCCTTTTTTTTGGTGTACGAATATCAAGACCCAAACTCAGGCAGATTTCCCAAATGCGGGGGTTGGGAAACATGAAGTAATTGACTGGCAAATACTGCTGCTTCTTTTGAGTGTTGACTGTGAGACGACTGTTTCTTTGGATTTGTGCTTAAATAGTTTCTACAAATATTTCTGACATTTTTAGGAAAGGAATTCGTTGCTTCATTGTAACTGCAGCATGATTGCAGGCCTGTTGCTGTGAATACCAGTGCTTGGAAAATTAACGTCATTTGGAGAAGCTCTGAGATACTTGATTAAAAGAAGCTGCTGTGCCATCTGCTGTGCCAGTAAAGGTGCTTGAGCACATAACTGTGAAATAAAGCCAAACTCCAGAAAACTCAGGTGCTTCAGTGCTTCTTTTTAAAGTGTGTTACAGTTCGAGCTGGTCTTACCTCAAGTGGCATGTTGAGGAAAAAGAACATAAACCTAAACAGAGATTTAGGTCATATCCTGTACCTTTTAAATTTTGTATGTCTGTTTTGCATATAAGAAACAGCTTTTAATAAACATTCATTTGAGGAAGGCGGTCTGTTATTCTTGTGTGATGATGGAGATGGAGGACTTTGTGTGTTTTTTTTTTTTTTTTTTCTGAGTGAAATAAAATGTGTGGGAGTATGTATTTAACAAGGGCTGCTCCCTCAGCTGGGTGGAAGTCGTGGGCAAGGAGGTAAGGTGGTGGGCAGGCTAGATTTCTTGCCTGCAGCTGCACAGCACTCAGCGATTCCCCCGAGAAGATGTCTCACTACTTGTGCTCATTGCTCTGAACCACTCCTGAAGCATGTCTCTGAGCAGTTCCAGTGTGGGAAAATCATGGCATGAGACGCTGAGAATTTATACCTGCCCGTAGGTTGTCTGTTACAATTGCAGGGCTTGGAGATTCTGCTGCTGGGACTTAGAAATGAGAGGGAACATCTGCAGCTGGCTGCATGCCCATCCAGTATCCCTAGCCACCTCTTTGCAGCCTTCTCCCTACCCCCAGGCTCCCCAAAAAAAGGAAAGAAAAAAAAAACCAACAAATTGTATACTTCTAATTTCCAGAGTTTATGCCTTTGTTGTTTAAGCCAGTAGATTGAACCTAATAGGAGGCTCATTGGCTGCCCTAAAACCGGCTTTGGTGACATGATGATGATGATGAAGCTAAAAGCCTTCCTTCCCTGTTGCTGTGTCGCCAGGCACTGCTGCAAGGAGCTGCCGGGAGCTCCAGGGTGAAGAAACCTGCCTCCCCTGGGAGACCTGCTAAAGGTGAAGACCTCCAAGCAGACCAGGCAGATTTAGCAGGAGCTCAGAAATTTCGCATCAAGGTAAAGAGATTCATTTTTCAAGCAAACTGAAATGGCTGATATTTGCAAGAAATGGTATTCCCCCCCCCCCCCCCCCCCCCCGTCCTTACTAAATAAGCACACCAATGCATCTCTGAGCATTTTCCTTCCTGTGTGGATTGCTGCTTGCTACTTGGTACATATGTTGTCATAGCAAATGCTGTGGGGTGGTGGAAACAACAACATAGTACACTGTAGGTTAGAAACAGAAATAATTCCTTGTAATATTAGTAGAAAGATGTATCTGTGGTTTGATGTTGACAAAGGAACAGACTTCCAGAGCTCTACAGTGTGCTCAGTTTTTAGAAATGTATCCCTCTTTAATTGCTGCATTTGGAACTTAACTTTGAGTGGCCACAAAAATATGGAAGCACTTTCAGATGTCTCCAGCAACAGCAGAAGAATGAGGTTTGCATGTGATGAATTTCTGTTTACCAGCACTATACTTATTTCTTCATTTGGTCATCTAGAACGCATTCTTGCTTGTAAAGGGCAAAATGCTTATGGGCAAAGACAAAATGTGACCCCAAGAACTTGGTTGAACCTACAGACAGTAGTAGAGATACAGGCACTTTAGGGCATTTTACTAAGTTATGGTTCTATTAAATAGCCAGGATCTTGAATGTGGGGGAGATACGTGCATAGTCTTTTCTTTATACTGATGAGATGAATTGAACTCTATGTAGAAGAAAAAAAAAAAAAAAAAAAGGCAGTAGGAACATTATCACAGAATTCCTCAAAATTAAATGTAGGTCTTTCTAAAGGTCTTCCAACTTCTGCAGTTTTAAAATAGGTTATGCAAGGTGTTAACTTCTCATTTATGGAACCTTCCAACTATGTATTCCTTGATTCATTTGAGAAGAATTGCAGATTTCTCTTGTTAATCCTTTATTGATCTTTTTCTGAATTAGGGCTCTGAACTAGACCAAAGTTCATCATCCTAACGTTAATGGAATAAAACCAAACTCAGCATGAGTTTTCCCATTGGTACAACCAGCATTTCACCCCATAACCTTCCCTCATGAGATACGTTGTACATGCCTGGCAGTAAGACCACCAAGCTTGGTGAGGCCAGCTGAGCCCTTCCTTAAGCCATTCCATTTCTCACTGCTTCTCACGGTGTTGAGTTCAATTTCACTGAGTTTCTTCAGTCTACCAGCAAGGTCATTTTCTACAACTGAGGATATTGTATTGAAACCTTGACAGAAAAGAGAAAAAACAATGATAACTATACATTGTTGTTTTTTTTGCCCTCCCATTTGAAATCAAACCTGAAATATTTATCTCCTTAATGTTTCCCTTTGTTACATTTACTGTAGGACTACATGAAACAATAAAAGCAGAGATAACCATAAACTAAAAGAGAAAGGCAGTGTTTCTTCTGAATGTTATGTAAAAAGTGCATTTTGGCACATTGGAGAGCGTAAGGACTCACGGAAGGTACTTGCATAATGGTATGGGTGCATGAGTGTACTTAAGCGGGGTGGTGGTGGTGATGATTCATGCACAGAAGTGTAAAGTGCCGTAAGCTCCTGGTGATGCACAGCTTATGGATTGAAATGCGGCCTTGAAGGCTGTTACTACCTCCAGCAAATCAGTTTGTTCTTTCTGTCTCTCTTGTTTCCCTTTGTTGGAGGGGTGTGTTGCTAACCAGAAACACATGATAGGAGATAGCCAAATGTTCTGGTGAAAATCAAGGGCACTTTCTAGCTGGGAAGATTTTCTTTTTCCCCTGTTTTTTTTCATTGATGCAGCTGTTGGTGTAAATTATATGAATAATTGATCAAGGAGTTCTTGTTACCTCAAGTAATATTATGCTTATTTCTTTTCAGAACTGTGTTACCCTTTGTTACACTACAGCACTGCTGTTTTTTCCTCCAAGTTTTCCTCTGCTCCCACCCCTTTGTTCTCCCCCCTCTCCTCTCTTCTCTGCAAGAACATGTTGTTTTTCTTTCAGCGTGCTCCATGATTTACTGGGAAGCGGATTCTCCTTTTTAATCGACAACAACATATTTTAAAATAATCCACGGCCCTGGGAACCGTGCAGCATACACATCTGGTTTCACATAAGCATGAATTGCTGGCTTTACAAACGTGAAACATGTAGTCCTTGCCGCAGAGCTAGCTCAAGTGTTCCGTAACTTGAGACCGTATCCGAAATAAAAACAAAATTGTATAGCTTCTTTACCATACTAATGGAAAACATTTAATTTACTTCTTAAAGCCAACCAAGAGGATGACGCAATGCTGTTCCAGCAGATTTATGGTGCCTTTCCTTCTGTAGAAATCAATACAGCTTGAAGGTGCTGTTATGGGAGCTGGCTAGTTGACTGCAATCCAGCTGCATTTGAATGTAAACTTCTGTACCGCAAACCAAAACTGATGATTTTGATTTATTCAGGAATCGCTGTATCTCTGAGATATTACGGCGTTGGATTTTATTCGTAGCTTTTTCTCTGATTTACTGCCATTAACGCTAGATTGGAATTTCAAAATAGCAAATTCAGTCTGCTTATGATTTTTTTTTTTGAGTTGTTCGGTTATTTTTTGCATTTCCTGAATCAAAGTACAGCTCTGTGTATATGCAATGTGTGCCAATGTGTGCCTGTCTGTGGGGCCTTTTTCCACACAAAAAAGGCAAAACCAAAAAGCAGACCTTCATTCAAATGAAGTGTTAAGGGGTAGCATAATTTTCCACTTAGTACAGAAGAAGCTCTGATCATTAAATGCATTTTTTTTTTCTGCCAGAGGAGGCAAAATGCAACACTGTTGTTTTGGCTCAGTCCAAAAATGTTCTTACAATAGACTTTTTTTTTCCCCGAAGAAGTGAAACAAGCAGTGCAGATTTTCATAGTAAACAACTTTTATGCCTTTATTTTCTTTTCTGTTCCCCTCTGCCCTCACTGATTCTGCTTGGACTTTAAATAAACTCTGTCCTATAAGAGGTAGTTGATGTTTTCCCTCATTTTCTTCCCCAGTGGGGTTTCAGTCTTGTTTAAGCATTTTACTTCAGGCAGAAATTCTCTTCTAAAATAGCCTTTAGGACAGGATCCCTGACAGTGCTTTTTTCCCCTAGTGGTGTGTGCATTACATATGGAAGGCCCTTACTGGTGGTCCCTGTGGTCGTGATAACTACCAGAAGGAGAATCATGACTAGATACTTGTTTCCTGAGTACTTTTTGTTCGTTTGCTTGTTGCTAATTCCATTTCTCTAGCAACTGGCTAGTAATTGAAGCAGGCTTCAATTCTCTCATCATTTTTCTCTCCAATATACTTACCAGTCTCATGGTGAGTAAATAGCATGAGGCGACGCTGTAGAGGAATTGAACCAGGTGATTTATGTAGACCTTCCCTAGAGCAGCTAAAGATGACAGGTAGGCTTGCGGTCTGGCTCAGGGTGCATGGTAGTGAAGAGGAAGATGGGGATTGGAATTGTACAAGAGCCTTGGGCTGAGTTTCTTGGAATTTATTTATATTTTTCTTGAGAGGATGGAGAATGTGATAATGAATGCAATTAAGATGGACAGCAGTGTTGCTGATAGTTGTTTTTTTCTTTGAAAAGACTACCACGTGAGACTTAGAAGTACATAAATCCTTAAAATTTATCAATTGGATTATGCTTATTTAGAGGAAACAGTGAAAACATCAGATATACAGGCCTGAATTTCAGTACAGTTTTAAACAGTCATGTAAATTTTTGAAAAACAGCACAGTTCTAGTATAAATACTGAATTTTCAAGATGTATTGAATGCATCTTTTGCTATGAAATAGTTTTTTGAAAGTAGTATGGAGGAGCGTACAGAGACAGTGTGATTGTTATGTTTTGTATAAACATCAGGACAGCTTATATCCAATATCTGCTTGCTTAGACATAATAAAGAGACTTCTGGATATCAGATATTACCAAGAACTTTTGAACAGCCTAAATTATTTTCTGAAAAGCTTCCTGAAGACCGACAAAATGCCTCAGTATTGGCCTTACTTAATCACTGTGACAAAGCTGGGTCTTCAGTGTTTGTTCAGTCATAAATTTCTCCCTGGCTGCTTTTCTGCAAATTTTGTCTTGTGTTACAGAATAACAAATTACCAGGGATATTGCCCACCAAAACCCTTTAAAATAGTGTTATAAGGAGCAACACGTGAATCTTGAGAAGGAGGCATAATTCCCCCCACCTTTGCAAACAATCCTTTTCTTTTTTCCCAGTATTTTCAACGAATTCTACTTAAACTATCCATTTGCAACTGAAATGCAGTTGGCTTCAACAAGGAGGTTGACACATTTTGGCAGTATGTTTAGTCCATAGGTTTCCGGTTTAACTGTTCTAAAACTCTTGTTGACATGAAAGGTCTGTCATTTCGTTCTCGTTTTGCCTTTTCCCCTGTACTAACGCTGGCAGTCCAGGCTGAAATATGCCATAACACTTTTAAAGCTACACTTTGAATAAAGTTTACATTTACTGCAGCATATTTGCTTTGCTTGGTTACAGTAGTAGCGCTGTATTCCCATATAAAATGAAGTTGTTAAGGGGAAAAAAAAATAAAAAATGCTTATAGCATTTGCACTAAAGTTCATGGAGCATGAGATTAGCTCCGCTTAGGACTCTGGTACTTTGAAGGGATTAAAAAACCTTTTCAGAAATGAATAAATACAAAACATTCTCAGACTAGCAAAACAGTATGTAAGTGATGAGAAGAAAGGCAGTAATTATTATGTGGAGAATAATCTGAATTGAAATGCCATAGTGGAAGCCACTTTATAATCTTACCATCCTACATATGAATCGAAAAGCAGGCAAAAAGTACAGGGCATGACCTATAAAAATGGTAGTCTTTAAGCTGCTTTGAGTATGGAAGAAAGAATTTTTATCCAGCCTGAAATTTTGTTTTTTTCTCTGAAGTCAAACGTGAATCACTGTTCTTGCTGTTGATGTTGTCCTCGTGCTTCCAGCTCTGCCAAGCACAGCTATTGCTGCTTCATTGTAAGAGTGACTCCTACTCAGAACCTGAGTCCTCCTGCAAACAGAAAACTGTCTAGAGGATGCAGACCTGTTGTTAAGAAACTTAAATAAGATAAGGCTAATCCTATTGTATGCTTCCACTGTAGGAGCTAGTATAGAAACTTCCCTTTCCTTGTTATGGCCCCATACCATTGGCGATGTGCCTTATTGGATTTCTCCCCAGATTTTTTTTCGGAAATGTTGGCTTGGAAGACATTAATATTAATAGTGTTTCATGCAGTTGTGGATTATTGCCCTTCTGTGCCAATTTACAGACTTCCAGGAGGGGAAAAAAAAATACTGTTGCTTTTTGTGGGTCAAAGAAGGTGAAAATACGTGTCCACCTAGTCTGTTTGGCAATGGCAAACTTACATTTCTGTGATGTGGGATGTTCCATTTTAACATGTTTTATATAAGTAGAGATACAGTAAAGATTAGAATCCTAAATTCTTGTGATCTTTTCCTCAGCTCGTTTACAGTTTCAGAAGCAGACTTTCTGTGCATATAATATGAATTTCTGAATTCCTTGCTCTCTCCAAGCCTCATTTTGTTTAGAAAGGAAAATTATTTTGACACTCAACAAACTCCCTACCCCTGGTGTTTTTCAAAATTAGATGCATGAAGAGAATTTCTGGTTTCAGAATGAAGTTACTGTTTGAGGTCTCTAAACCTGCTTTAGCTTTCTTCAAACTTGCAGCATAATAGAAGATTTGTAGAGAGTTAGGGCATTACAGCACGTTCTTGAAATCAGTTTGTTTTGAAGAGGCATGCTTTTCCAGCTGTCCTAAAAATGAGTAACTTCTGTAAATAAATCCTAAGCAACATTTGTATGCATGTAAGTGAGTAATTAGCATTTGGTCTTCTTTTCTTTCTTCTAAGGAATCTAAAACTTTTTAAAGACCAGATAGTTATCAGTAGGTTTTGACTCACGGGGAAGAAGCTTTCTTGGGTCTAGATTAAGAGCAGAAACTTTTTGTTCTTTGATTAACAGCTAACTTGCCACATGGCCTTGGGCATGTCCTCTTGACGTGCTTGCACCAGTTTGCCATTGTATCCACTGCTGCAATGCCACCATAAACTAGTTTGAGAGCTTTGGAGTCAAAACAAAACAAAAAAAACATCGAAACTGTTCATTATTCTGAGTAATCTCAACTTCATTTGCTATGCACTTATTCCTATGGCAATGTAAACTGCAGTGGAAATACACAGTTTAGACCATAAAGAACTCCAACCAACAAAACAAAACCAGCTTGTGCAACGTGTATTGTAGTAATGTGGATTTGATTTAACATAGTTAAATTTTAGGGGTATCAGCCTGTACAACGATTGTGATGGAAATAAAGCTGTTTGGTTGAAAACAGGAGTGCTGTGACCAAAATAGTTAAAATAAGAGGGAAAGAAAAGATCCATCCTAAAATGAATACGTGGCAGTCTTACTTTGCCTGAGCTTTTAGCAGAAGATTTCCACTTGTGCTTTCTGCCAAGTTAATTAAATTTATGAAGAAAATCTTAACTCCAACTGTTTGACTTAGTATCTTTTAACAAGGTTAATGTGGTGAAGGAGAACACTGATAAAAAGAAGCTGAAGTTTAAGAGTGGACCAACGCAAGAGGTCTTTGTGTTCCTGTGTAATGCGAAGACCGAGTGTCCTGTTGAGTTTATTGTTTTATGTTTTGTACTTACTTTTGCATGCGTGCCAGAACATGCTCAGGGAAGAGGCATAAACTTTTTTTTTTTTTCCTTTTTTTCTTTCACGAATGCATTTATTTCCTGTCTAGAGTTGGAAAAGAGGAGCAACAAGAGGGGTTTTGTTAAATACAGCAAAATCTAATTACAGCTTGATTTAAAGCCACATTTACACAATGGCTGAGGGGTGAGTTCACTTCCACAAAAACAAACTCGTTGGCTTCCTACTGTGCATCGGGGAATGTGAAGGATGCGTGTCCTGGAGAGCAGCTGCCTCCCTCTGCTGGCTTGAGCTTTTCTTGCACTCTGTTGCAGCTATGCTACATGATACAAAAATATGACTGTGCTCCTATGAGAGAGAATATTGAGGCATCAGTTCACTGTGTTTTACTCATTTTATTGATTATACTGCAGGCAACACGTTATATTATGCATTACATGTGTGACCAGGCTCTGTTTTCTGTGAGCAGTAAAAGTCCTGTTCCTCAAAATGGATGTCTGTTCCCTCCAGTCTGCATTTCAAACAGTTGTATCCCTGCTGATTGAAAGGAGAAATGTTGAATCATGTTTTCTTGGCAACGTGGTTTTCATTTGCTGTGCACCTCTGAAGGGTGCAAGCTCTCCTCTTGGTTGTCTGCTGAAGTATTTCCACCGATTGTAGCAGAGTAGTTGGTGAAGTGGCTTTAAAATTTTGGTGGTTTTCTGTTTTTCAACTGTTCCTGGTTTAAATGTCTTGCTGTTATTTTAACTCTGTTTCTCTGAGAAAAAGATTGCCTATCTCCAGCTTACTGAAAGTTGAGCACGTATTGTGCTGTTCTCTTCCTGAGATAACCTTTACCCAAGACCTCCATCACAGACTGCATCATAACAGCAGCTTACACTCGTCTGAGACTGACATGCACATGATCTTCATTCCTTTCATATTTCCAGCAGATGAATGCTGTTTTTTAGCAGAGTTTTGTGAAAGTGCCTGACCTTGCACTTTATGCTACTGCGATTCCTTCCATTTCTGCTACTCTAACTCATGAGATTACGTGTTTTTTCTAGTGCAGTAGGTACTTCAGTCTTCCTCCGTCTTGATGATTCCTCGCAGCTTTGTGTCGTCAGAAAGTCTCATCAGTACACACTTTTAACTTACAGCAAGGCATTTTAAGAAAATAGGAAAAAAGACTGGGACCAGCATCATTTTGTTGATGTAGGAACTTTTTCTGTTCAAAATAATTTCTTGTCTTTTCTTTGTAGTAACTATTTTGGTCACATTTATAAATTGCTTCAGCTCTTCTCCCACTGTTGTATTAATCGTCTTCACCTGAACTGATAACTTCCTATGTGGCATCATGTGAAATGTTCTATTAGTATAGAGAAACATACTGCACTGACGTTATCTAGAAAAATCGGTGCTAAGGAAGGGTTCTGGTCTGGTAAAGCCCAATATATGTTTTACAAGTATATGTTGCAGTTTATCTTTCCAGTTTTTCATGTACCCTTAGTTATTTTTGCTGTCAAAATTGTTCTAAAACGTTATACATGAGGTGGGGATAAGGGGGGCATGCATTAGTATCAAAAATACCTATATGGTGGCCCTCAGGAGCAAAGCAGTTGTGCATTGAGGGAGGTGATGTTGACAGGAGCAGTAGAAGAAAAACATCTTGCATGAAAGAGGGGAGGTGATGGTAGAAAGTAGCTGACAGTGAGGCTGAGATTGCTTGGTAAAGGCAAGTTAGTGAGGGGTAGACTGGGGAACGCAGGTTGGTTGGTGCCTCAGAGTGTGGGGAAGGCCTTAGAGGAGGAAAAACAGGCTTTGGGTAAGAGGGGAGTGAGTGGATGACAGCAAGGAAGGAGGGGGACACGAGAGTTATCAGGACAGAGCATTGCGGCGAGGTTGGTGGAGAAATGGAGCTAGAGAGTGAGCCGGGTTTGGACAGCCTGTGGAGGTAGAGCAGTTGAAAGAGATGGGGTTCACTGAATTACTGTCTTTGCAGCATGGTTAGTGTTGCAGAAACACCAGAAAAGAGCATGGGTATAGGGTTGTGGAGGGTTTATAAGAGAGCCCAGCAGGGCATTTCTGACAGGTGAAGAATGAGCCCAAATGGGCTGTCCTTTTTGGCAGCAGGTGGGCCTACAAAGACAGGGAAAGTTGCAAGAAGCAGAGAGAAGGAAGGGACAAGATCTAATAAGATGTATCTTTCTTTCCCTGCTAGAATGATTTCCTTCAGCTTTTTTGTTTGGTGTCTGCCTATTTACCCTTGAAGGATTTCAGACCCAGCCATATTATTGTGCTGTGGGTCAACTATAATGTGGCCTGAGGTTGGTGGTGGAAAAAGGAGAGTGTAAAGCTCACTGTGATACGGAGAAAGGTCAATGAATAGTATGAAAACATATCTCTATATATCTGTTATATAATCAGAGTCCTAAAACTACAAGAAAGCCTCTTTGCTGTGAAGTCATATCCAAGGAGCTCTGCACAGTCAAAGTCTGTCTGCTATTTGGATTGCATAAGCTTTTGTCAACATCAATCCAGTTCTTTGAGATATTTATGGGCTTTAGTTAGGCCCTTGCTGGAGTTCCTGGGTTCAGTACTTCTTATTTTCTCGGAGTTGTCATGTGAAGGTCATCAAATGCAGAAAGAAAAAACAAACTCTACTTCCCAGCTGGGTTTCTCCTGCATTGTGCATGGCCTTCAAATCTTAAGGTGCCCCACAGTGCTAGGAGGATCACCTTGTGGTCTTTGCCTTTTCCACCTGGTTGTGGTGGAGCTCTGACCTAATTAAGGAGGTACATAGGAGGAAAAAGCCTGCCCCCCCCCCCCAAAAAAAAAAAAAAAAAGGCATATCGTACACTTCTTTAGTTTTCTCCAGATCAAGGTAGTGAAGAAAATAGTGACGGGTAGGACTTGGAGCACTCGTGTGGGGGTCCCTGTCTGGAGCTTTGCCTCGTCCCCCAGGTGGCTCAGGGTTCTTGCTGCTGGAGCACGTCCCATGTAAAGCAGACCTGTAGCTTGTGCACCTTCTCATAGAGACCTGAATTCCTGCAGTTAGTTTTTTTTTTCTAGAGAAAATTACTTTGGGGGGAGAGGGGTGTGGATTGCTTCTTTTGTATGATTGTTTTTCCTAAACTGAACTTTTTAAAAAATTCAGCGGTTTGATAAGCACACGACTACTAGTCACTGTTGATATGCATAAATGACTCAGGATGAGTTATAAGCTCTATTTTTCTGAAGCTTTTCTCTTCAACTTGACTACTGTAGTATTTATTGTCATAAGAGATGCACAAATCTTCCACCCATGGCACTCCCCTAGTAAATGAACAAGCTAACCAGAAGTTCATGTTGTTTCCTTAGTGGATACATTTTCAGAGATGATGAAAGTTGTCAGTTACAATGATTGCAGAAGCACACTATTAAAATACTAGGTATATGATTTTATTACTTCGCTGGAAGAGCAATAAACAAAATAGAGTTTTGGAGTTTGTGAGAATTTTAAAAGGAGAACTAATTAACTTCCCCTCCCTTTCTTTTTTTGAACACAATGAATGTTAGCTCCGTTGCAAAGGAATTTAATCTCTGTGGCGAACCAAATACTTTTTTAAAACCAAAAACTTTTGGGGGCTATGCCAGAGTGGGAAAGTTTATGGATTTAAGGCATTAGATGGCATAACCCTACTATTGCATCTGCCAGACTTAGTCGCGTAATGGACTTGATGTAAAAACCAAAAAAAACACAAACAAACAAAAATGGGGCCAGTAGGTCACGTTGAGCAATTGTCTGTTAATCTCAAGCATTAAATGCCTGCTGTGGATTTTTTTCACTTAGCCTTGGTTAGTGCTGACCTGTATCAGTATGGGGCATTGAGCTGCTCAGAAAGCTGGGGTTCCTCATTCTCTGCTCTGGAAGGAGCTCCTCATGGAGGAGGAAAGCTCTCCATACATGTTAAACAGGGAGTCTTAAATGGGCTTCCTGCAATTTTACAACCATGGTTGCCATTTCTGGGGCTGTTGCCCAACTTGCCAGAAGTAGCATTGTTCCACCACTGAATGTAGCTTTTCAAGATAGGCCTTATTCCTCCGTAGGGATGCTGATGTCATGGTGCTTATCATGGTAAGTCATCCAGAATTACCTGCTGTGTGATAAGACAAAATGTTTCCACTCAGGCCTGTTGAAATAGTTTGCTTCATCTCAGTTTATTTTTAATTGTTTTGATTTTTTTTGGAGTTTCTTAGATGGTGTGGTGAATGAAAATAAACCCTGTTTATTTTTTTCCCAAGAACCTAGTACCAGGCTCTCTGATTTGTATGAATTCTGTAAGCATGCAAAGAATAGAAAATCATTTTTTCGTTGAGCTCATTGGTAGTTGACTTCATTTTTCAACATTGTTCCTGAGTCCTCCTGCAGTTGCATTAGAAGAGCTTGTTATCCTAGCAGTTAATAAACTCCTTAATAACAGGGTTCTTAATGGACTTAATAAGCATAAATGCTTATGCTAGATAAATGCATAATCTGCCACCTATATCAACCTTCCCTGGTTTGGACATGCCAACATCTTCAAAATAATTTTCTGATCTATAAGGTGTTTTCAAGGAAGAGACGTGTTTATGCATAGATCTGTTTAATAGTGTTTTAAAAAAAAAAAAAAAAAGACTCACTCTCTCTTAGTGCTTCTGCCTGCTGCAGCCACAATTTGTAACTTATATTAGATGAGGTGCTGTAAGCCTCCAGAGGAGTGAAAGTATTTTCTCATGTGTCACACAAACAGTATGTGATAAGAAGCGCTCTGTGGTGAACTGTTCAAGCAGAGAGCAAGCCTTAGATAAGTGACCTCAGCCAAAAACTATTCAGTCACTTCAGTGTGATTTAAGTTATCTCTGCCTAGAATTGCTTGGCATTAAAACTTAATTATTCTCATATCCAAGCTTGATATATTCACATCAATTCTAGATGAAGTTTTCTGTTACCTGTGGATTATTCCTGCAGGGGTTTTGTCCTCCATTGGGCTTTCTAATATTTACGTTGTATTTCATCTCGGTGTTCTACTAATAAGAACAGGTAGGTTCAAAGGAATGGATAAACCTATATACCCCATGCTTAACTTGTGACTGTTTCAAGTTACATCTTGATAACCCATTTCTATAAGAACACGTTCTTTTGCAATGCTTGTTCACTTGAGTTTTCACTATAATAGGCAGCCTGTAATGAAAATGTTGACTCATCCGAATGATATTTTTGTTTTCTTTATTTTGTAAGTCAGATTACAAGATAATTTCAAATTACAAGTATTAGATCACATTTTTCTTGAATGATTGCTTATGATCTTTGCCAAGTTAGTGCTCTTACTCACCTACTTTAGTCACAGGCAAGGTTTTAAATTTCAATGTTAAGGGAAGCAGAAGAAAGTGTTTATATAGAGTCCTGGATGATGATTACTTCATATCTCCTTAGCTTAATATTTTGAGTCTCTTCAAATTAATGGTACTCCTTCTGTTAAAGAACTTTGTGTAAAGAACAAAATGGATTTGTCTTGTAGCATAAAATGTGGGTAATCTTGAGAAGCACTAAGGTCTGTAAGGTGAAGCCTGGATATGCATGTAATATAGCTTTCCATTCTTCTATAGATTGAGCACCAGTACCCTTTAATTTTCAAATGCTTTAATTCTAGTGCAAGTACTCGAATGACTCACCGGTTATCTAAAGCATCAGGTAACTATACCTATATTTAGCTTTGTTCTAGCTTCTTATCCTTGTTTCTATCTTAATTTTCTCAGTTGGAAGCTACAGTCAGTTTCGCCAATGTTTAGAAAATCAAAAACCCCAAACAACCTGGGAAGCGTTCCCAAGTATTCTCATGAGTACAGCCTCAGCAGGCTCTTCAAAGGCTCTTTCCGCTGATGGTCAGGGGATGTGGAGAACAGGTCCTCTAGCTTCTTTCACAGTACCTTTAAACACAAGATACTTAACCATACCTGCCAGCAGGTAACTCTTTTAAGTTGGAGGTGATATTTTTATTAAAAAGAGGTGCCTTCCTTCTGCTACTTGCTGTGGGCTCTGCCCTGGTTGTGGTGTCCCTGATATGGGCCAGCTCCAGTGGTACCTTCATTCTGCTGGTTCGTCATTGCCAAGATGATGGTCCCAGAGGGGTTTGATTCAGGCTGTCTTCACTCGAAGAAATGCACAATGAAGTGATGCAAGTGAAACTCCTAGAGAAAATGGGAACCAATTAATTTAAGTACATAGTTTTAGTTTGTAAAAGATAGATCAGAGATTTCCAGACCCCAGCCTTAACTACTTTCCTCCTCCATTGAGGAAATGCAATGTGCTACAGACGGCAGTACTTAACCATGGGTCGGGATGTCTGCCTTTTTAGCTCACAAGATCCAAGTGCTGACTTCCAGAGGTTCAGGCAAGAAATCAATACTGTTTTTCCATCTGGCTGCCTTGAAGACTATGAGAATTAAGACTGTTTATCTGTGTAAAGAGAAAGAAAGGGGGAAAAAAAAAAAAGGTACATCCACACTGCTAGAAGTACAGCTAGCAAATCTGAACTGCTGCTTGTGTTTGTTGCTGGGAAGGATCTAGTATGGATAATTTTGTTTGTAAGTAGTTACAGGCACGTTCCCCTGAGAGTTGTAGTAGCAAGATACAAGTAATATATGCAACAGTAACTTTTTTTTGGTTTTCGTCACAAGTTTTGTAGATTTGCCTCCAGCAGGCTTTGCAAGTTGATGAGGTGAGTGAAGAGGTACTGCCAGCTGGCAGGCATGCTTTGTTTTCTGGAGTTCTCTGCCTCCTGATATTTCTTAGGTGTGGATTTAGTTGCCCTCCTGTCTTTTGGACATGTGCTTTTTTCATTTTCCTCTTGCTTTTGTTGTTCTGGGCTTTTTAGACATAACAAACTTCTCAAGTGTATCTATGCATCTCTTCCACCACCAGCAGCTTCTACAGATAGATATTTTTTGTTTAAATCACCAGTCCATTTTATGTATTCCCAGTTAGCACGGTTTGATACTTTTTCCTCTTGTATTTTTATTTACTTGATGTGAGATACTGTAGTACACAACGGAAGACTTGGAGTCTCTGAACTTAATCCAGCTGCTCTCTTCTGTTGAAGTTGAAGTATGTATACAGAGGCCAAAAAAAATTGTAATTACTGCAAAAGGTGAAAGATAATTTTTGGACATCTTCATGCATGCTCAGATCTGTGAACATTAATTTAAATCCCACATGCTGAATGAGTAGGGACTTCTGAATCTAGTCAATTTTTACACTAACTTATAAAGTTGGATTAAAAAAAAAAAGTGTTCATAGGTTTAATATGATTGTCTCATTTTATTGCTGAGACACAAAGCAATAGTAGAAGCTACTGTTTCCTGAAGTACTGTATTAATTTTTCACAAGAAATGATTATATTGTAAGGGCCTAAAGAGAAAATGAGCTTTCTAAAGTCTTCTGAGCATCAGTATTTCAGAGCTATTTCAATTTGTTTTTAATGAAACAGACACAGAATTATATAAATGGTGTGGTTGTAAGTATTCAGAGTAACTTCAATACTTTAAATGAGACAAATGATTAGATTTTGCAGGTTAGGCATGCGTACACTATAACTTATGTGCTGGATGGGTCAGTATGAAAACTGTCCTGTGTATAGGGTTATTTATATTGCTTCCCTTTGGTCCTTCCAAGTAAGGATATTTATGTTAGCGGGTGGGATCTGGTGGGATTGTATGTGGTGGTGCAGCTGAGTACAGAAATAATGTTTTTTTGTCATACATAAATTTGTTATAAATATGAATGCTACGTACGGTGAAGTAAATGTTAAACACTTATGCAACTTAGAAATTTCCTCAGGTTTCCCTTCTCCAGCAGTCCTTTTACTGTGGTTATGCTGCTTATGTTTTGACTACAGCCAGCTGGAATTTGCTTTGAAAATATCAATGCCTGTTTTATTTGCCGATTAGCTTTGAAACAATTTCTTTTTTAGACCCTGGTTAAAGGGGACATTTGGGGAGAATGGAGGGACTTTCTTGTTTGGCTAAATACTACATTATTACAGAGCATGCAGAAAATGCATGTTTGAGAGTGACTGAAAGCTCCAGTTCTGACTTCGTTTAATTTTGACCACTTGCCTTTTGGTTTTATTTTCCCATGGTTTTGTACCTAATTTCTACAGAGACAAAAAAAATAAAATAAAATAATAATGTTATGTTATTAGAGTGTTATTGACTTCCCTTTCCACCTCTGGCATGTTTGGGATTTTCAGACTCACCACTGAGACATCATCCGCTTCAGGAAGCAGGAAACAAATGATCTAAAAAAAATTTGCTGTCCTTTACAGTGTACAATATTAGAAAAGATGCTGCATACCTGCTGCATGAAGACTAGGTTCAGACCTGTAACCATCAGCCTGCATTATGCCTAATCTTATGTTGACATAAATTCATGCCAAAAAAAATAAATGCCCACTAAAGTGATGTGTAGTCAGCAATGATAAATTACAGTGCCAGGATGTCAAAGGGCTTTGTTGTGGTGGTGGTGTTTTTTGTTTGGTTTTTGTTTTTTGTTTTTTTAAATGTAAGACTGAAGATCACGATGCCTGTGTTTTTAGAAAGTTATCCTGGAAGCACTGGGGATTTGCAGCTGGGATAAAGGGCTAAAAGGCACCATCTGGTTTGGGACTCCCCAGCTGAGGATGAGCCTCTGGATGGCCACCCGAATAGCATTGATGGCAATGGTGTTACAGCTGGTGACTTGAATGAGGTTCCTATGCCATGCTGACATGCTTCAAGGACATGGAGCAGCATTTTTTGCCTGCAGGCCTAGGAGGGGAAGGTGAAGAAAATGCTTGCTGTTCTGGCCAGGAAGGGTTTGAGAAGGCAGACGGGTAAGTGATTTGTCTCCAGGATGTTGCTGAGTTCCCCTGATGTGCATTTGCCATCTTTTTAAGATCTCCCTGCTGGCAGCCCCTCTGCTGGTTGTGACGGGATCAGCACTGTCCCCTCTTTTTAGGTGGAGAACTGTGCTGGAAAGGGAGCATCTGTTCAAATGGTCAGGGAGGGGGAGAAAACAAGGGGTGTGAGTCTCCAGGCTTTAGGGTTGGGCATTCATCTGTCTTCATTTATACTAATTTTTCATAACCCTAGTTATGTGAATTCTTTGCACGTTTTACATTAGAGCACTGGCTAAAAGCCACAAGCAGACTTGGAAGCAGGGTCTGGGATCTTATCTGCCCCACAAACTTGCAGCTGCTGGGTCTATAGGCTGCCCAAGGTATAAGTGCACTCATGTTCAGGAACGTTGTATGGAATAAGTCCTGAAGAGTTATTCGTACAAGGGCTTTTTGCCTTGCTCCATTAAATAATTAAGCCTCTCTTTCTGGAGAGGCTTTTTCATCTGTGCCGGCAAAATGCTTCTGGTTTCTTGTATGAAGACTGTGAGACTGGGTTCTGTACAGAGTGTCACACTTGTTGGTTTTATATGGATACAATTTCTAGTCATTAAATTTACAGTCTTTCTAACATTGAGATCTAAATTTATTTTACGCTGTACTAAAAAGGCTTGAAGTTTAGTAGGCTGTCTTCAGACTCGTTAGCCTTGAAATGATAACCAGTGCCATACAAAGCTAGTTTTCATCTGGGATTCATTGTGCTGAATATATTCAGCTCTTGCGTACAATTCTGGGATCTGAGAGTTGCTCTGAAACTCTGGATTATGGGTGTGGACCAGAGACTTGAAGTCTCTAAGGTTTGCCATCTCTGAGCTCCCAGCGAGCTCGCTGGCAGCGGGACGGTTTTCGAGTGGGTGCCTGCATGCACTAGCGTCGGCGAAGAACCACTTCATGTTCTGACAGTCGCACCTTGACTTGCTTTCTAGTTGTGTCTTGCAGCTCAACGTAAACATCTTCTTGGGTAGGGAGATGTAAGAGAGCGGAAAACAGTCTTTGAAGAATAAAAAAACAAAACAAAACAAAACAATGGGCTCTAGAGAGCTTGATAGGTCTTCATTGTCATCACAGAAGATCAAAGAAAGCCACAGAGTTGCACTTTCTACCCAGAATTGGAAATAACATCCTTAATTACAGAAGTGAGCAAGTCTGACAATTTTTCCTTCAAAGGAGGGAATGCTGCACCTCGTTCTTCAGCTATTTTTGCTGTTTGCAACATAGCATTTCTGGAAAATTACACCTGTCCTCTGATGGAAGACTTGCATTTAAAGTTTTCCTGGGCCAATCTATAGATGTCTTGGTTAGATCGGATTGTGTCACGGATTGCAGTAAGCCGGTCATAGTGAAGAAGACACTAAATAGAAAAGGAGAAGAAAGTGCCTGCAGTGGTGATGAAGATTAATACTGTGGAGTTACTGGAGTGCACTTACTACAGTGCATGTTTGTTTTTTCTCCTCCTGTGCTACCACTGAGGAAAATCCAGGAACAGGTCTGTACTTGTCTGTCAGCTTTCTGGCTTAAATGATATTCTTGGGATCCCTGTTTTCCACTGTGAGTACAAAAATGTATCCCCACTTATGGAGCCCCCTTGTGGCCTGTTCCAATGTAGTTTTAACCTCCCATGTCTTTTTAAGCAATTGACTTTTGCTACCATTATACCTCGTGTTATGACTTCAGAATCTTACAT
The DNA here is from genome assembly GCF_964035555.1 of Netta rufina. Taxonomy (NCBI): domain Eukaryota; kingdom Metazoa; phylum Chordata; class Aves; order Anseriformes; family Anatidae; genus Netta; species Netta rufina. The sequence continues at coordinate 119,748,383 of NC_140124.1, forward strand.
CAGTCACAATTTGTTTATTTTTAACCTGTTTGATATTTTCTGCTAATGCATCTCTTTCACTTGACTGTTGAAGGCAGAGGCTATTTCTGTAATATTTTACAGCTTTTGGCTCACTGAGGTCATGATCATTGTTTTTATGGAAGTCAAGTGTATGCTATATGGATCCACTATTTAGGACTATTTTTATGCTTATTGTATTATCAATGAGCAGTGTGGTCCGTTTCTCTGGTTCACCAGCTTCATGGCCATCTAGCCATAGACAGAAGTTGTGAAGTGCTAAGAGGCACAGGTTAGTCTTCTAAAAGTCTTGGTTGTGCTCACAAATGTGTAGTACTTCAAAATTAACGGCTCATACTGCATCTCTGATCAGAGAAAGGGGAATTAATGGACCCAGCTGTGAGGAAAAGTAGAGAAAAGTAAGTGGAGTAGAAAGAGAAAAGGACATGAAGGATGTTTGTGTAGTTTGATGTGATTGCAGAAATATGGTATAGAGGTGGAAGAAGACATTACAGTGAAGAAGGATCTTGGGGAGAAATGGAAGCTTAATACTGACATGGAGATGTTGGAGTGGTGTGTGACAGGAAATTTATTTCAGGATGATGACATAGAGCCTTTAAGTGGTTTGTCATTTGAATTTGGGATTTCTGCGTTCTTAGGGTACAACCAAAACAATACTAATATCTGCATTCTCCCATGTCTGGTTGTGTGGGCAAAGTGTAAGTGTTCAGAGTAGTAAACTTCCATCAGGCATCACTTCAGATCCTTCTTTACTGTGTGTACTGGAGGCATCCATCAGTGGCAGGATGAAACACACCTTACTGACAGCTTGACTGCTCCTCCCGTGGTTCTCAGAGGTGGTAGTGGCAGATTGATGTCTTCATTTTGGTCAGCCGGGTTTTCAGTGAAGATACTGCCAATGTGTATGTCTGCAGAGGTGTAAGGGATGGTGGTGGTCTTCAGAGTGTGTCTGGGGGTGGGGGAGGAGGGTTCAATTTTTTTTTTTTTTGAGATGCTGTGGGGGAAAATGAATGCTATAAATAATAATAATAAAAAAAAAGGTTGGTTTTAAATCAGTCTTAGTGGTGTCCTGCAGAGAATCGTGGGTTTGATTATTGGGACTTCGCTACCTGTTCTTAAGCACCTAAAGCAGCAGTCTAGGACACTTATGGATATAATTAGCATATTTGAAAAGAGAGCTCAAAATGTGGATGTTAACTTACTAATTCTGAAACTTGATCAGTACCATTTCTATATATGTGTATGCATACCTGTACAGGTAACTGCTTTCTTAGCAGATTTAGATTAGGATCAATTCACAAAATGTCCCCGTGCTCCTTAAAATGAAGATCGGCTTTTCTACACCGAGTGACAAACTTGAAGCCTAATATTTTTGATTTCCTGAGAAAAGTTTACTTGGCAAACACTAGGCTTGTGTTTTATTTCCCTCCATGAATGATGATGGGGTTCGTGGTGCATTTACCACCAATCTGCAGACTGCCTAAACTTAAAGTACTTGTTGAGAAGGGAGAGAACACACCAAGTAACTACTGTGAAATGAAAGGTAGTTTCCACAAGAGAAAGAAAATAATGCTAGATAAATCTTTGTGACAATCAAAACTGAAAAACAGAAAAATTTGTGAAAGAAAAAAATAACCCTACATCATGTAATCTGTCTAAATGCAAAAAAAAAAAACATATACATTAATCTTAACATTTTGTTGTTGTTGTTTGTTATTTATACATAACCATGGGATGGTTTAGCTTGATTTCTTCTAAAAGTCTAATGAATGCACCAAGCCAAGTAAAATATTCATTAGAGTAATTGGTTCAGTTCAACCTCTCAAGGCTACAGCTTGGAAATACACACACTGTTGCCTTTAGAAATGCAGTATGTTGATTCAACAACGTTTTTACTCAACTCATTTTCATTCCATATGCTTACTATATTTTGCAAAAGCCATTTAAGTAAATGCCATAGCAGTTTCCAAGCAATATTTGGTATTTTTTAAGTCAAAAGTTAACTGTTATCCGGAGTGAAACCTGTTCAGTCATAAGGCACATCAGATTTTTTTCGTATAATTTTAAAATATTTCTGAATTGAAACCATTGTATGTTTAAGTACTTAAAGCTCTCATAGCACAGAAAAAGTTTTGTTACGAAAATAGACATGCATCTGTTAACTCACTTAAAAGTGCCTAAATGACGTGTAAAATTTATTAATATGCAAGCTAGGCAATTTTCAGTTTTAAGATCCAGTTTTGGTGTCATATCAATTCATCATATCCATAGGTTTTCCTCTCTTCTCCCCTCCCTGATGGGCATCTGCATTGGACCATATGGTTTTGGAAAATGTTGATTGAAACTGTTCTGTCAAGAACAGGGCTGGAAAAAGCCCACCTTGCTTTTCATTTCTAAAAGTATTGTAGAGCCCTTCTGCTTCCATGCGGAGGAGCAGGAAACTCGAAGTTTAGCCCAGATGGATCTTTTGTGCCAGGGACAGGCTTTTGCTTTCTATGAAAGCCTGCCGAATATTGGCCAACTCGCCTACCTTTCACAACTTGCTCACTTCCAACAGAGATTTGCTGGGGCTGCGAAGCCTCTTGTTACTGTGTCCTCAGGAAACCTCTCCCAGCCTCCCTAGCTGGCATGCATACTCGTGGCTGTATCCTGTCACAGGTCCTATGTGTGATCCAGGCACTTGTGTGCGGTCACCACGGGCAGCGAGGATGCTGGCAGAGCTCTGCCTTGTGCTCAGCAGGGGTTTTAGCTGACCGCCTTTGCCCTCATGAACCACCGCAGGCCCCAAACATCAGACCCGAGGTGCTGTTCCCTGCACCTCCCTTTCCCAGCAGATTGTCTGAGGAGGTAGAAGTGACTGACAGAATAGATACAGAAATTCAGGCTGTTATAGCTGGCCTGTTAAGCTAACCACAGAGGTTTCGTGAGTGCTCATTGTGCTGCAGAAAATGTCTCTTGAAATACCAGATTTGCAATTGTCAACCAGGAAGCTTTGTATTGGAGGACCTGAGCCGCCATGTCACGTTGGATGTGGTAGGGCTGACCTCCAACTACAGCTTAAAAAAGAATACTCTCTGTATTTTCTTTCAGAACCAGCAGCTCATGGGAAGGAGGCAGGAGGCTGGGCTTGTGCAGGAGGGGTCTGTGAGGGCCTGGGGAGCTGCTGGGCCAGCAGGGGACATGCAGCTGAAACTTAATTAATTAATCTTTAAAGGACTCTGGGTCTTTTTGTCACCTGTCATAAGGTGGCCTGGTGGTCTGTGGATGTGGATTAAATTAAAGGAATGCCTTTAGAGCCTCCTGTGTGTGTCTGTCTTTGCTTACCATACAGGAGTAGCCCCAGCAGCTGGATCAGAGGACTAGGGTCAAGACTCTCAGGCTCGTTCCCCTGTTGCTACCTTTGGTAAAATGTTGTTAGAAAAGTCATTGTAGATCCGATCGGCAAAGAACTGTCAATCTTCTTCACTGGGATTCACATCTCCTGAACTCTCTTTAAATTAAGTTTTTAACCTGTGTGTAACAGCCCCCTGCTGTTATTCATGAAATATATAGTTTTCTGGATTCAAGCCATGCTGCTGAGAAACTTGGAATATTCCACAGAGTTTTAAAAAGCACGGTTTATAAAAATTGATGAGCTCCTTAGATGATGTAATCCGAAAAGGAAGACTTAATAAAATAAACTCCTTAGTTTATTGCAACACAAAACTTAATGTTGACTGAAAGTTGACTCAAGGGGCAAAATGTCACTCTTCCTGCATTTCATTTTTATTTCTTGCAATATATAGCTTTGAGAATATTTTTCTTATAGAAATGAAGTCTGCTCCTAGCACAGAATGACTTTTTTTATGAGCAATTTTCCGTGGCAGATTAAGAAAGCTGTGACACAGCTATTTGCATATTATCAATAAATACGGCCTTGCACTGTTACCACATGGAAGTCTTGTTCCATCGGTAACATTTTATGCAGTAGCAAACATAATTTTTGTACTGAAGTAAAAATGCGATAGATAAATGTTTATGAACAACCTTTATCATGTACTTGGACTGTACCTGATACTGTATGGTGCTGATAAAGAATTGGAAAAAATGCCAACGTGGGCACATAGAAACTCATTATTGAATTGGGTCTTGTAAGTGTAACGTTTATGGATATGTTTTATGTGTAATGTAGTGGAACATCTCTTAACAACGTGTGTTAAAATTATATACACCTAATTCTGTACTATGATGATACTATGGCAATATCAGTCCTGAAAAATCTACTGTGTCTCATGCGAGGCAGCTTAGCTACCTGGCACTTCAGAAAAAACAACTGTGTATTTCCATCCTGACAGTGAAATTTAGAAACCATTTGGCCGCTATAGAACAAGTGAATATATGAACCATAGAGGAACAAGAGACTTCAGAATTCTGTTGTGCTGATCAGAAAGAAGATTTATCGTAATATACTGCTCAGGAATACTAATTTGCACCGCTCGTATCTTCTTTTCGTTATTATTTACCCAATACTCTGTATCCTGAATAACCGTAGGAGCTGTTGGCATCTTTCTAATATGCGATGCTCTCTTAGATCAAAACTTTCCTTACTTTTGTGGACTTGCATATTTATAAGATGCACGTAAGGTTTACTTGAATAAGTTCCCCATACTTCTAAGGAGTGTTGGCTCACTGAAAGTATTTTCCAAATGAGTTCAGTTGTTTTGCATAATGGCAAAAATTTCCCTGGCGTTTCCACCAAAGCCTCATGAAAGCTTAGTTAGGACTTCCTGTGCCAGTGCACACAGAAGCCCTCAGGTCATCTGAATATCTGCCCATGTGTAAATGGTAAGGACAGAGGTGGTCCTGTTGACTTCTGTAGGGCTACTGTGCACTGAAAGTGTGCATTTAGTACCTTGCTGGTAAAAGGTCTGCCTTGTAGATTGTGAACTATAGTAAATAAATCAGTCTGAGACCTACTGTGGGTATCACGCTGGTAATGTGTGCATTCAAAACGAGAATCCCTACTGACAGTCAACTGCTTATGTCCTGTTGTCTCACTCTGATAGATACACCAAACCACGAGTGGTCAGCTCCGAAAGCACACTCCTAAATATATCCCTTTTTCAGAGACTGGTACAACCCCCTCAGAGGCAAATCATTTTTGGGGTAGGGGCGAAAAGCCAAAACAGCAAAACACAGAAATTGTTGTTGCTACTATTTTCCTGCACCTGGCTGAATAGCAGCCCCAAATCCCAATGCTTTTGGCTGGCAGGTGCAACGTGCCCACGCCGCAGGTCCCGGCGCGGGGTGGCTGAGCAGCTCGGCGCTAGGGCAGGCAGCTATAATTAGCTGAGCAGCCCGCTAAGCAGAGCTGGGCTGGCTGGGTGGAAGCTGCAGCGAGCATGTGCTGGATCCTGCATGTGCCTGGCTCTTATTGGCGGGTGAGGCTGCTGCCTGCCGGTTTGATAGGTTTCCCCAGTCATCTTCGTGCTGCATTACAGACATAGATACAGAGGTACTGTGTGCACGCAACGGTAGAGGTGCTCGGCTCGTAGCGTAAAAGCAAGCCCGCAGATGAAAGGCATTGGTCTTTGTTATAAAACATCAGTGCTTAAGGACTGCTAGCCGCGAGCGGAGAGGTCGGCGGAGGAGTTTTACTTCGTGGTAATTACTTTCAGGTCTTTATCTCTCCGGTAAAACACAGTCATGCATGAAATGAATACTGTTAATCATGTCATCTGTTTAATTTGATCTCGCCTTCATTAATATTGTGTGTACTCCAGTGGGAGAGCCGTCAGATTACAAAATGTCATTAGAGTGGATTTAGTACAAAAATAGAGCGTATTTGTGCGGGAATATTGCTTTCATGTGAAATTTTGAGCCTGTGCATTTGAGTAATTTTACTGGTTGCCTTTTGTAATGCTAATAGAAATATTTCTTTTATTTAGATGTGTTCTGCAAAGCAATTGAATTAGAGCATTTATGACTATTGGTACATGAAGAGAAATCTCTAAACAGTGATTAGTTTAAAGACTAATTCTGTGAAGCGTTCTTTAATTCGATCAGAGCAATAACTATCTTGATGCTGCTCTAGCAGAAAGATAGAGGGATGAGGAGTAATATTCTATTGTTCTTTCAACAAAGATGCTGTAGCCTTCATGTCTGGGTGGATTCTTTGTTTCATCCACAGGATTTTATATTCAGTGGCTTTCGAAATGAAACTAAAGCCACCCTGCCTGGTAGATTGCAGTATATCCTTTGCTTGTACACGCACACTTATAGATGTAAATGCCTGTATTGTTCTCAAAGGCTGAATTCTGGCCCAAAGCCTTGTTTATTGTCAGAACTGCCTTCAGCAGTAGAATGAAACAAGATGCATATGCCAGTCTTTTCTTCCGTGATTCTGAGACTAATACAGTATTTACCAGCGTCATATACTCATTTAAGTTCTTCTCATTCTTGACCTACGCATCAATTGATCACAACTTTTCCAAAAAAAAAGCATGTATATTTAATGAGCACTTTTTACAGTGAAAGCTGCTCAGAACAGAGGGAAGCACGCATGGAGTTATATATATATCAAGTCTTAATATAGCCGTGCTTCATTTGATGGTGTTTGAATACTGAGGCTGACTGTTGAGACTTGGAAGTTGATGCCCTTGTCTGTGTCAGACTCCAGAGCCCACATAAACTTGTGTATTAAGTCACCAGTCATCCGGCTGGCTGGCTGCCACCATGCGTCTGAGGTACGAGTCGCTTGTCTCAGCCAGTGTCAGAAAGGTGTCAGGAACGGGAGCTATTTTGGTATTAGCCTTCACTCTTCCCTCCGCACCTCTCAGTGAGGATGTTCTTCTCCCTCCTGCATAGACCAAAGCAAAATCAAGTCGTTTGCTCCTAAACCATGTGGTGTGAAACTACTGTGCCTCCTGAATAGATGCCCTTAGCAAATAGATAAATGTTCACTTCTTAACTTTATATGGCTGTGGGTACAGCAGTTACGCATGCTTTGTATTTGTGACAGTGTGTTCAAAAAGAAAATGTTTGGGATGTTTAAATCACAGCTGGCACCTAACAGTTTCTTTGAATTTTTGCTACCGACTAGAATAGTTACCTTATTGTCTGTATTCACATGGGTTTTATTTCCAGTGTTGCTTCTTTTATGCAGACTTAGAAAATAGCTGTTACGCTCAGGCAGGGAGGTCCCAGGTTGTGAAGACATGTTGTTCTCGGGGTGTCATGTATTCCATCATTGCTTCCAAATTAGTAACCAGAAGCTTCTTTAAGAGGTTTTAAGCTAATTTATGCCTTCTACCTTTTTAAGAGGCTTTTATGAAGTATATATCTTCATGACCTTTGTTACAGCATCCCATGAAGGAATAAGTAATGGTTAGTTAAATAAATATAGAAAGCAAAATTCCCAGCTGAATTACCTATTTACCATATCCAGACAGCTTATTTTTAAGAGAGGCTGATGTAGCTTGCATTTTATTTTCTGCTTCATGTGTTGAGCTATCACAATTTGTAAGTAACATAAGGCACAGCTGGACAAAATGCTATAAAAGTTAGCGTATTTGTGGTGGTGGATACAGCTACCACCACCACCTGACGGAACTGGAATACTGCACCAGTAGCTATTAAGGTGTGGACCTCTTTACTTCCAAAAGGAGCTGTGATGATCTGTACAAGCGTCACCAGAAAAAATGACAGTCATGAAACTAGAGCTGGTGACACTATAATTGAAACTTGCAGTGCTTTAACAGCAAGGAATAAGCTACGCTTATTGCTGTTATTGTTTTTTTTAATAATAACCTCTTTTTTTCTTCTTGGTAAACAAAGAAATTGAAGCAACAGTTCATATGGATTGCTCTCTATAAACAACAACAAGAAAGTTGCCATCTTTTTTGCTATAAACGTATTTTAACAATAACCAGCTTATTGCTACAGGAAATCTAGCACACTTCAGATTATTCTTTGAGATTTTATATTACCGTTTTGCCATCAAGTTTAAGTTTTTAACTGCTCTTTGTGGGGAGCTGTGTGCAGTACATGTTAGCTGCATGGCTCTTCAAACTGCCCTTATTTCTGATGTGTTGCTCTGTAATTAAATCTATAAGTCATTTGTTATGTGAAAGGGAAACTCTTCTTTCCAACCCAAAATGCGGCGTGTGGTGTGTATGCGTATGGTAAGAGCAGAGAAGTATGAAACAGAAATGAATGTCTCAGCTGCTGGAATGTTTCATCATATGTGTATGTATATAACTGGCATAGAGTCACTTCAGTCATCTGTCACTGAGATGTGTTTGTGTAGAAATGAGTATGCTGTTAACACTTTCAGTGTCATACTGGTAATCTCATTATAACCCAATGGAAATCATCATATTCCTTGAAGAGGGGTGTTTTCAGAAGTGTTGGTTTCAGCTGCTAGCTGAAGATGGATATACATGTATGCAGTAAGCTGAGTACCAGTAATAAACAGCATTACACCATCTCTGGTTTATTAAGACATTGTCTTTTTAGCATTACATGTATAAGTGAATTTTGCATCAGTTAAAACTACACCAAACCTAAAAGAGAAGGGTGATGCTTAAGGTTAACACATTTTTTTTGCAGTTTGTTAGCAATGAGAGACTCCAGAATCACGATACGGATTTAAGATATTACCAACGTGTTTATTTTGCCAGATTTGCACTTATATGCTGTGTTGTTTTTAAAGTTGAGTAGCAGTAAGTGATCTGTGTAAAGGTTTACGTTAAAATGAGAACAGTGCCCTAAAGCACCTTCATCCTTTTCCTCTGTTTTTGGAACAGACTCCAATTATTACTCTGCTGATGAAATGTCGGTCTGCTTAAGTGGTTGACACATTCAATAGGATATCTGTAAGCGCTGCTTATAGCACACTGAAAGTCTGTGAGAGATCAATAGCCTGTTTGTTCCCTGTGTTTTGTTGGGTGAAGGTCTCTTTCTTCTTGTAAATCTCATAACTTTGGGGTAGGAGTGAGCAGGAGGGGCCTGGATGAGGAGGTGAGGGATGTCCTCTGTGAGGTGTGTGGTAAGTAGGGGAAGCCTTGCTACCCCCACACTCCTCCAGCACCTCTCCAGCAGCACTAATGAACGGGATCCGAAATGTGACCATGTCCCCATGTGGAGATGGCTGGGCAAAGAGGGGCAGCAGGAAAAAGCTCCCCTCCTTGCTGGTAGTGTGGGCAGTTAATGGGGAAGTAGCTCCAGTGGGGCCGCGTTTCCTCTCCTGTGGGCCTCTTGTTTGCCTGCTGCAATTCATTCCACGGGCTAACTGTGTGGAGCTGGAGACATAGAGGGTGAAACATGCATACCTCTAGGCACCTGTGTGTCAAAAGTTCTCAATATATAAAGGAAGGTTGTGTTTTATTGATTAGGGGAATGCAAGCAGCAGTATTTTCTCACTGTGGTTCTCGCAACTGCAGTGTTTTCCCTCAGTTGTATACATCTGGAGGGGGGGGGGATTGAAAACAAAACAGATCTATATCTTTATTTTTTTCCTACGTTTAATCTCCTGTAACAATTTAATTGTTCGGAAATGTATTACCTGAGGTATTGAACATGGCTTGATAGATTTAATGTAGAATGCAACTGGCAAACCGTAATCCTGGTTGCTGTTGTCTGGGTAAGCCTGGCAACAAGATTCCTGTCTCATTTCTCATTGTCTTTCGTGGATGTCTCTCAGCCACCTGTAGGCACCGCTGCTCGCTGCAGTCTTTCCACAGAGCAGCTGAAGTTTTCAGCCCAGACCCTCAATTTGTAAACATGTCATTTTTAAACGTGAATCATCTATTCCCTTCCGTAACTGACATTGCTTGTTGTGCCTGATACGTCTGTGGTATGTTGGTTTATTAATTGAAGCAGTATGTTATTTATACTGCTGATGATTATATGACTGTCTATTTTATTGGCTGTATATCTCTTGGGCTTTGTGGAATGGTTTTTACTGCATCCATTCCTAATGAAAACGTGCATACTACAAAATCTCAATGACAAAAAGGAAGGATGTTAAATTATTGCCTTTCCTTTAGAGGACCTTAGCATTTGGGGACTTGGTAGACTAGCCCAACAATCAGGCTATTCTGTTTCCTAGTTAGAAAGTCAGTATGAATGCTTTCAGTATCCAAGTCATGCAATGTGTGGTATAACTTATATGGGTGCCACTTAAATGGAGAGAAATTTGGACATGCAGGTTTGCATGGGTACGTATATTTTCAGAAGTTTGGGAACGTTTGGCTCCTGTATCTGTTTGCAGTCAATGGTTATAATCAGCTCTTTTAAAATCTGGGTACTATTCTTGTAGGTAGTGATAATAAAGTAACGATAATAAAGGAGAGAGATTAATATGATGAGATGGCTGATAATGCAGACACACAATATGATACAGCCTCTGTCCCAAAGCATTCTCTGCCTGCATTATCTAGGCAGAAAAAGGCAAGAGAGGAAGAGAAAAAACAGATACGAAGATCGAAGCATCTTTTATGTGACCACAGGCTGTGGGCTTGCAAGGTAGGCTGAACAGTCTGTGCTTTAGGGTCATAAACCATCACTGCAAATGTCTTTTAAAAGGGTGAAAAAAGATCAGTATAACCACTCTTGCCTGTGTAAGCACTGACAGTACAAACTTGCCAGGATAAGGATGATATCCTTCTGTCTCAGTGTCATAATTGGCACTGGGTATTTTGGGCATTGCAGTCATCCAGAAATGAGTGTGCAGCTTTGTATTTCTACTGTGATCTTACAACAGCAGTCTAATCAGAAGATGTATGAGGGACTCGATAAACCACATCCCTTTCTCTTTCATTACTGTTACATCAACACTATTGAAATCCATGTGCCTTCCCTCTGCCCCCCCATTTTCCTTTGGCATATTGTGGAATGCAGGTTGCTGCTTTGGCCTCCGAGTCCCCAGGGACTCAGTGAAGCTCAGTGGAGGCAGTGTGCTTGCTGGTAATTTAATGTGGAAGGCAGGTATTGTGGTGGGTGCAACAGAACAGGACCTTGAAGTAGTAGATGGCCTCATTGTCCTTAAACGTTCACAGTTCTTTTTCTTCCCTGTCTCCTTTCTAAATTTGTCTGCCCCATTTTCCCATTCAAATCCATCTTCTCTTTTCTATTCACTCTCTCCAATCAAGCTCTCTCTGCCTTTCAGCTTCTATCTGCCACTCAGCCCTTTGCTCTTTGACATCTTCACAATCACCACTCCCTATTCAGTGGGGAATATCCAAAAATACCTCGTAGGTGGAGGTGGCCAAGAAGGGCATGCAGGTGAAGAATTCAAGTTCTCTTACCAAAAAAGGCCTGATTTTTTTTTTTTTCTTGTTTTGATATTATGTGCTTACTGATGGAAGATGTCCTTGGATCCTGCATGGAAAGCTTATTTTAAGAAGCACAAATCTTACCCCTGACCTTTCCAAGTCTGGCATCTCAGCTTTTCTTCTCTTACCTCTTTGCTGAAAGCAAGTGTCCCTTTTCATCTTCCTGTCATCCCCGTCATCTGTGCATGAGGGCTTTCCAAAGTGATTAATGAGTGTTTTCTGAAAACAGGGCCCGTGTCCTTCGATCACGGCTCCATGCAGGTACCCCACATCCTTGGGGCCTCTATAAGGTGGTGACCTGAGGAGCTGCTCCTACTCCTCTTGTAGGTGTCTCAGGCATCAGCGGCACAGCACTGACCTGAATCTTCACAGCTTCACTGCTGCCTACAGGGCTACAAACTGCGTGGGTGCATTCTGGCTTAGTGTCATGTCGATTTTGCTCTTCTTTGCTGGCTACTTGGCGAATTTGCTGCCTAAAGGGTCCCGCTGGAGGCCAACAGCTCTGATTCTGCTCTGGGAGGAGGTTCTGTTTGTGCTTACATCAAGTCCTTGCAGAGCAACAGCCAAGCAAATATTTTGGCTGAAGTATATAGGGTTTGGGTTCGTTGTCTGTAGTGTGGCTAGATAAGGGATTTTTTCCTATGGTACATGTTGAAAAAATGTGATGCTTCTTTACTGTTGACTGTGGTTTTTAGCTCTCTAAAGAGCCAGAGTTTCTGCAAGTATTTTCTCTTTCCTTATGCTACAAAGCAACTTACACTTTCTTATTTTACTTCAGCATGACTCTGAAGCCTAAACTTGCATCAAAAGCGTGTTTGCAACTAAGTCTTAAATCCATTCTTAGAAGACATCTACAAATACTGAATCCATCTGGTGTTGAATTACTATTGATTTTTTTTTTTTTTGCAAGCATGCTGAAACAGGATTGATGCTTCCCTCATCTCCAAGAAATACGTACATCTGCCATTTATAGCAGCTCTTCTGACTTTGTGGAACATACTAGTGGAGGCAGTAGGATCCTACACAGAGCTTTTTTTTCCTGCTTCTTGCCAAAATCAAGTATGGAATTATCAACATATATAAATAACTCTTGGGGAGGAGTAAAGAAGATGGGGGCAGGCTCTTCTCAGAGGTATTTCATGACAGGACAAGAGGCAATGGGCACAAACTGAGATGCAGGACATTCCATATAACCATAATATTTTATTTTTTTTATTTTTTTTACACTGTGAGAATGGACAAAGGCTGGCACAGGTTACCCAGAGAGATGATGGAGTCTCCCTCCTTGGAGATGCCCAAAAGCCATCTGGACGTGATCCTGGCCAACAGGCTGTAGGTGGCCCTGCTTTCAGCAACAGGGTGGACCAGATGACCTAGAGAGAGAGGTGCCTTCCAGGCTCAGCTGTTCTGCAGTTCTGTGATCAGAGATCTCCAAACAGCTGACCAAGTAAGGCCTCTCACCTCTAGGCAAGTTTTTTCTGTATTAGTCCTGCTATCTGAAATTACTTCACTTATACCTATCCTGGTGTGTGAGTGTGCACGTGTGCATATGATAAGCATACATCTACCCATTTTTAGCTGCTGTATAAACATAACTGGAGTCTGGGACAAACTGGAGAAAATGAGATGAGAAAGGGTTGCTTAAGGAGATTATTCTATATATTTTCTTACATATAAAACTTCCATTTCATACAGGCCACACTTATTTTGTATGCTTTATGCAGCCATTGTAAATCTTTCTTACATATTTTCCCTCCCGCAATAATATGTTAAGTCTGTATAGTCAAAAGCGCTATATAAAATTGCTTTACAGAAAGCTTTATTCTTCTTAGATGATTTCAGTTGGGCACCACTTACACAGAATTACATCTTTGTGAGGGGCTGTGTTAAGCTTAAGTGGGCAGAAAGTGCACAGAAGGAAATCTGCATGAGAGAAAGAGGAGGATAAAAGGTTCTGGGCCTGAAGAGGGAGGTGCACCCCCAGCAGGACTCCCCTCCCAACAAAACGTAGCTTCAAATCCAATAGCAAACACGGAGAGCTGAGAACACTGTACAGACACTTTGTATTTATGCAAATACTTTTTGGAGCCCTAAACACACGTAATTACCGTTCTGCTTGTTTTAGCCCTGTTTCTGCAGCCTTTGTGTTGGTCTGACATCATTGCTGAAAACTGGAAAGCTGGACAAGGCTGACTACATAAACTAAATTTGGTCTTCGGGTACGTACAAACGGAGCACCAGATGACCCTCAGGGTAGTGTTGGAGGAAGCTGTCCATGGGCATCCTTTCTAGTATGCTTTGAGTAACTCTGTGGGAGAAGGGCAAAGCTCTTCATCCCATCCCTTCAAAGCCGTGACTCCTGCCTTATAATATTAACAAGATTTCTTTCTCCTTTTCAGCCCCAATTAAAGTAATTTTCTCCTTGTTTAAATGATCACCATCATTAATATTACATTGTTTGGAGCTGAAGAGGTCGTCTTTGTTTACATCTTGGCCAAGACAAGTGGCAAAGAGTGCAGGCCTGAGGTTTTATATTTGAAATAGCAGAAACATCTTTGTTCTGGCAAGCATTTGGATTTTACTGTTTAAATACATGACAATGCCATATTTTCTGTTCTGATCCTCTGTGTTCAAATATGGTGAGGGATTTATTTTTTCCTGCTTGTTTACAGGTTCTGACATAACATCTTAGAAATGGTACATAGACATTTCTTGCAGTGAAGGCATTTGGAAAAAAAATCTGTTTTGAAGATGAAAGAAACCAATTTCTGTTTGAGAGCTTGCTTAGTTCCTTGCTTCAGCTTCAATCACAGCCAGTAAGAAGTTTTGAAATTCTTTTTTTTATTGAATTTTGAAAAATTAATCAGATAAATCCTTTAATCCTTATGAATGGGGCATTTTTTTTCCCTGCTTGTTTCATTTTAGTTTAGCAGTTAGGCCTTTTACACTTGATTAGATTATTTTCTTTGGTCCATATAACTGTCTTTCAAAAATCCTTTCGAGGTAATCTGTAATAGTGAAGTCTTTTCTTGTTCGGACATCACAAACACTTGAAAAGGAGATGGGTTTGTACTGGTGGGCTAAGTCTCTCTTCCCTGCTCTCCTTTTCCCTTCCTGCAAATGCGTTTTAAAACCATCCCGTCGCTGGCTTGTATTCCAGCTCCCTCTCTTCCCAAATCTGTGGTGTTCACGTGTGCTCTGAATTTCAGCTGCAGGGACTGTTTAGCGTCTGGAGCAAGAAGAAGAAATCCAGTTCCATGTTTACAAGTGTAAGACTTGCTTCTCAGTTCCTTAATGTGATCCAGCTAGATATGTTGGAAATGTTTGATGTGAAATTCTTCATTGGAAGTGGGACCTGCCCTTAAATCAAGCTGCCCTGAGAGCTAGAGATGGCTCAGTGCTGCCAGCAGTGAGCACTAGGCAGTCACCACTGTGACTGTCGCCTTCACGCTTGGTTCTGCCCTTCCAAACTCTGCAGGGAAGAGGTGAGTGAAGTGGCAGAAGGGTTTTCCCTTTGGCTACTTAGGGAGTGCCATGTAAATAGCAAGGAAGGATTTATTAGTTCTGGGGACTCGATTCCCAGCTCTTCACAATGGTTTTTAGCAATTTGCTGCTTCTGGCAGTAAAGTGCACCAGGGTGCAAGCTGCCTTCTTTTCCTCACAGCTGGAAGCGAGTTTTCATTAAGCACAAGGGTGCTATATCAGCTCCTTTTGTTAGGATGTTTTCTTGCTGAAATCTGCCAGTTAGAGGCACGGGGTTGTTTAGAGCAATCATCGGATGCTGTACAAAGGCAGATCCACACCAGATGCTCTTGGAAGGGGTGTTTGGACAGAGGTGTGACTTCATGAAGTCGTGACAGCAGCTTGAGATCCTTGCAGTGCTTGGTTGTTTTCAGCCAGAAATACTGGCCAAAGCACAGCTCATCACCTTGCACCATGGTATTGGGGCTTTTTTTTTTTTTTTTTTTTTTTTTTTTTTGGAAAGGTTTGGCAGTTCAGGCTGTTTATCTGAGGACAGACATCCAGGGACCATGATCCTTACGGCAGCCTCACTTGCATTTCGTCTTCAAAACAGAGCTGTGTTTATTGTGTTAAGAAAATAATGTCTGATACTGAGAAAACAGGCTGATGAGGTTTATTTTTGCTATTGGTTCATTTTAACTTCTTGTACTTGTGGAAGAAATCATCTGGCTCAGTTACAAATGCAGAACTGATGCAGCCTCAAAACAAACAATTGAATTTTTCCCTCACAAAGAGCAAAACCGTGCTAGGTGTAATTCTGTTTCAGTCCACATTGTATCTAGCATGATTTTAGCATAATTTTAGAGTCCAGAGAGATTTCCTTAGCATCCCTATTTCACATGAGCTGTCACCTGAGGTGGTTTGTATTCCTTTAAATGTGCTCTCCCTTGAAACTAAATCCTTAAATAGTTTGCATAAGTTTTGAATGGTTGAGTTGCCTCCGATATGGGTAATTTACAATCTTTGTTTCTGAATATATGTGATTTTTGCCTGTAAAAGCTGTAAGTAGATAAAAACAGAGTTAAAATTTAAGAGTCTGTTCCAAGGTGTCCTCTGCTCAGCTGATATCTTGAATTTCTTTTTGGGGTCTTTTAAACCCCTGAAGTGTCCTAATATTTCTTACCAATAAAGGTCACTTTCTTACGTAGCTGGTGCAGTGGCTATTAAGTTAACCTACTGAGAGCCTCATGTCTTAAGAAGCCTTTATGATGAACTTTGCAGACAAAGTAGCTCTTATTACCAGCTTCCTAAATTTCTCCCCAAGGTAAAAATTCTGCAATCCACTTGAATCAGAAAATATTTCTATTCTTCCCTTAAACCTATTAATCTTTTAAAATAGTAATGAAAAATGAATGCACAAAAAAGCAGTTATACAGTGTACAGTACTAGTATACCATATTATACGAATACACCGTTAGTGGAGTAAAAGCTGCTCAGTGTTTCCTACCCTTGCTTTAATTCCATCAAGGTATTTGCAACCCAGTGCAGCCTGTATTTTGTTCTCCTGGTGTTGCGTGTCCAAGGTGCAGCCTTCCCTGTCTGCCCACGCTGTGAAATCTTCCATCCGCATGTCTCATCTTACTCCTAAAGCACCTCGCCATCACTTTTCTAGCCTGGATGAAAGCAGTCTTGTCCCATTTAAATCAATTCTGAATATTGCATGAAAGTGCATTTCCCAAGCCTGTGGCTTTGATCGTATCATCCCTCTTTACATCTTCTTGTTAGTTCCTTCTTCTCTGTCATAGCCAATACTGAAATTCCGATATGATACCCTAGCATTATCTATCATCTCTCACTTTTTATCAAAATGTTGTTTTTTTGTCTCCTTAATGTCACTTTGCCCTTATGCTTTTGAACAGTTGTGGTGCTGCTTTGTTTTACATCCTTTCCACTTGGAAAGAGCTAACAGTGTTAAATCGATTCAGTATGCTTCACTGTGTCATGGTGGTATTTAATTTACCTTGTTTCACGAAGCAGTCTCGCAAAATGAGTATGACTAACTTTTCGATTAAGACCTAGAAAAGAAGTCTTTTCAGGAAGCCCTGGATTTGTACTTGTAGCAGTGCATCTGGAGAATGGTATCTGCCGGGAAGACTTCTCTGTGCAGATGTTATGCAAAAGCTTGTAACACAACAGAAACTTGCTCAAGTGTCTTCGCTGATTAGAGAGAACAAGTCTGGTCCAGTGGCGTTTTCGAGATGAGTAGATTTGCATGCCATGAGAATTATCATCAGTTAGAAAAGCAAATTGTCCTGTGAAGGAAGATAAAGTTCATAGCAGACAAGGTATAGATTCAAGAATGATTAAATAAAGTACAACTTTTTTTTATGGTTCTGCTTGGTATTGAAGATCCAAAACAAACTGGGTATGCATTTTCTGTCGGTCACAAAGCAGTTTGTGCAGGTACTGTGGGAACAAAGGTAGCCATGCTGTTTTGGCAGACTTGAAGCATTGCTTTGTGGCCTAATAAGAGGGGAAGCTGCCTTGCTTCAGGAGCCAAATACTGGAATAATAAGTGCACTTCTGTTCCACTGACCAAGTGCTTTTCTCCATGTCCAAAATGGGAATGACACTGGTCCAACCCACAGTGCGATTCCAAGCATTAAGTAACTGTTCAATACCATTCTGGAAAGCCAAGGGTTTTTTTGTTGTTGTCCTTGGTGCCTTTGTTTTATTTTTAATGGATGCCTGAAAGTCTTAAGTCCAGTCTTGTCTGCCAGATTATTTAAAACAGTGCTACATTCACCAGTTCCCAGAGAAGGTAGTTGGCAATGCTACAGTTTGGTCACTGCAGTTATGAGAAATAAATACAATAATCATCTTATTTATTAAGATACCCGAATCTTTAACTATATCTTCAGTGTTCCCATAAAAACACTTCGGAGGATATGGCTGTTAAAATAATTGGGCAGTGCTAATCAGAAGACTTCTCAGCAAACAGTGCCTTCCTTACTCTTAGAATTTTTATTTCTTTTTGGTAAATTAAGAATTTAATAGAGGACCCCATGGAGGTCCTGAGTGAGATGTTTCTGAGACATTGTCACAGAGGTGTGAGCACTGCTATAAGAACAGCTCAGTAGTGATGACCTGGAGCAGGAAACTTGTTCTGAAAGGTACCGGGTAGTAATTTATGGGGAGAGGGGAAGACTGAAACTAAGGGAATTCCCATTTTAAGGATTGAAGTAAGCACAGGAAATGAGATGCACTTTAAAACATTAACATATCATAACATATCAGATACAATTTTGATGCATTTCTTAAGAAAAAAAAAAAAAGTGGCGTATTTCTTCTGGGTTTGCGAAGGGTACAGTGTTTTTTTTGTTGTTCTTATGTTACTGTAAAGGTAGCATGTGAGAGAAATGCATGAGTGCTGGAACAGACACAGTAAATGCACAAAACCAGGGGATGAGCCAATTTCTAGTTCTGTCCATGTCTCTCTCCTGCAGTGTGGATGTATAATTTAAAGCATTACAGAGTGTTTTTTTCCCCCTCCTTTTGTGGGGTGAAGCTTGTAAAAGGAGAAAAGATTTATTTTTGAACAGCTTCCTTCTATCATCTCTTGAAATTCATATAAATTGTGAACATAGAGGTGGTTTATGATGAGGAACAGAGATTCTTCTACAGCTCTTCCAAAATCTTCCAAAATCTGCATATATGTGTACACATGGATACAGGGTTTTGAAAATCTGGAAACTCCAGCTAGGAAGATGCCGTATGATCATGGAGTCCAAAAGAATTGTGCAATTTTGCCATCACTTCCCACTGAAACTGATAACAGGGTGAAAATTACATGTGCTGGTCGCTGCTGTACGTTGCACGGCTTGGAAGGATAAGTGGCTTTGCATGTCTTTAGAAACCCAGTATCTACCACAGAAGGGCTACTCCGGGGGCAACTTCTGAATCTGGATTGCTTTTTAAAACAGTGGTGCTTTATTAGGGGTATGGTGACCAAGGGAAGGGTGGAGCTGGCCTCTTTGCAATTAAGAATAATCTTGTTAGCAGCGCACTTGGCTTTGTCTCCCTGTGGCTCTGGGAGTTTCGAAGTAGATGAGCAAGGAGATGCGTGCCAATGTTGGGGTCGGGGAGGTGGAGAGTCAGGCTGAGGTGGTAAGCCACTGTCCATCGTATTTGAGAAGTCGTGGCAAACTGGTGAGGCTCCCATAGACTGGAAGAGGGGAAGCATAACCCCTTTTGAAAAAGGGGAAAAAGGAAGATCCTGGGAACTAGAGGCCAGTGAATCTCACCTCTGTGCTTGGCAAGGTCATGGAGCAGATCCTCCTGGAAACTCTGCTAAGGCACACAGAAAATAAGGAGGTAATTGAGGACAGCCAACATGGCTTCACTAAAGGCAGGTCATGCCTGACAAATCCCATGGCCTTCTACAATGAGGTTACAGCATTGGCGGATAGGGTTTGGAAAAGAATTTGAAGACCATCTAATTTCAACTCCCTGCCATGGGTAGGGACACCTCCCACTAGTCCAGGTTGCTCATAGCCCCATCCAACCACCCATGGCCAGGGAGTGGAATTAGATGATATTTAAGGTCCCTTCCAACCCAAACCACTCTATGCTTCCATGACTGTGTGTCCAACAGAGAAGTGACACCTCTCGGTTCATGCCAGTATGTCGATGGAAATCTTTGGGGTTCTCCTAGCAGTTGCCAAGGAACTGCAAAACACTCCAAAATTACATTTTCTTTCTTACCCTGGGACTGTCCTTGGGGCAGGGGGAGGAGATGGGGGGTCAGGACTGTGTGGAGTTTCAGCCTGGCAGCAGCTATCTTTCCAAGTGTCACTTCCAAGGTGATGGAGAGGAGTCCCAACTTTCTTGCTGTGAGCTACCACTGTAAATTCATAACTCTTTTACAGTGTCACAGCAATTCCGTTGTTTTAATGCCCATAAATATTATCCTTGACAAGAGAGGACACTGTATTTTAAGCATTCCTCTGACAGATTGTGAAATACTACAGTAAAACTTCCGTATCTTAGGACAGGCAATCCAATATGCAGCAAAGGCTCTTGAAATGAGAACTTTCCTACTGCTGACCGCTTCCCAGCCCTTGTTAGAGGAGAGACACACTCCTGGGGTGCACATCACATGGAAATAACTTTATTTCTGTACCACCCCGGCAGTCTGCATAGTATAAAAACTGCCAGATGTGTGAACTGTTTTAGCCGTCAGCATGCCAGCTATTAAGATATAAATTCTGCCATCAGTATTTCAAATCATTTCCCATAAATTATGATTTACATATGAGGATAATGTTCAGCTTATTGCAGCTTGAAATTGGCTGGTGTCACACGCATTTTTATCATTGAAATGCAATGTCCTTGCTCGCAGGAATTTCTTTTTGGTGTTTGATTTATTTTCAAGCACCTTAGTTTTACAACTCAGGTATTGCATGACAGGAATGCAGCTACATGGGGCTTTACGATCCAGAGATTAGTTTGCATCAACAACTGTTGCTTGTCTTCCTTACCAGTTCTTCCTTACAATTAAGCTGTAGCTAGTAGGAGTTTTGGAAGGTGGCAATTAGTTTACCTAATGGTATAACTGAAATAGTCCTGAAGTAAGGATTGAAACCAGCCAGGTAAAGATCTGGTTGTGATACCTCAAACTATAGATAGAAGTACCCAGAATGTGATTTTTTTTTTTTTTTCCTGACAATACATGTAAAATGATCTGGTCTTTCTCTTCTCATGTAGGTTGCATTAAATTAACAATTCAGAGAAGACTGTTATAAAGGACTTTTCCACAATGCATCTTTTTCATATACTTGAGGAATGTATATTTGATAATGCATAATACTGTTGAACTTAGTTTTCCTGTGACATTTTGAGCGCTCACAGATGCAGGACTACTTTTTACTTGTAAACTTGTAATTAGACATATAAGTTTATGAGATTTTTAACTTTTTTGCTCAGCCAGATGTTCAGCTGAAAATCCCTTAGCCACCTTTTTTACCTTTTTTTTTTTTTTTTTAATTGAAGTTGAGAAATAGCAATAAGGAGAGAAAGCAACGTAGACAAAAAATATTGCTAAAACAGCCATTTAAAGTCAGGAAGTCAACCAGTCTGTAGATGGTTATTGCTAGACTTGATCTTTACATATAATTTTACTTTGGCGTCCCATTCATGCATGTGGTTGTTTTGATGATGACGATGAACTCTACTCACCCCCAATTATTCACACAGATAGGCATTGCATTTCCAGCAGATTGACAAAAAGAGTGCAGCAAAAAGTCATTCAAACAAGTGTGTCCAGATTGGAAATCACACAAGTTAAACTACAGTTGCATAACTTGTGTATGTATAGTGTAATTTAACTGATATGCTTTCCCAGGAGGAAGATTCTTTGAACAGGAGACCAACTTCTTCTTTATATTTTCTGGATGTTACTTTTGGAGAGCTGGGGGTAGAGAGAAGCAATAGTCCCTGCTTCTGCTTCACTGCAATGCTGTGTAGTGAAGGAAAGCAAGGACCAATACTGTGTTCATGTGAGTCTTTTGAGAGTGATTTTCGTAGTGTCTTTGGACACTGTTTTTTCTTCCCCCCCCTAGTTTTCTGAAGGAAATATAAATTATAGCAAATTATTTCAGCAAATTAATCTAAAATGCTCTGGCATTAACTCCCAACTGTAAATGATAGCATCATCTAAAAGAATAAAAACCAGCCAGCTGGGTCAAAATTTGAGAAGTGGAATATTTGACATATTCTTCCACTAGTAAAAGTGAATAAAATTCTTTTTAATTTCCGTTAAAATATCTCTAATTTTACAAATCATTGAACTCAGTAGCAGAATGTTAGCGCTATTGGCAAGTGTTATGATAAACCATTAGGTCTAGCTTTTATTGACACAACCATAAACTGGTGACTTTTTTGCTGCAATGAAATTCAAAGGGAAAAGTCAGAAAAAGTTCATGTTTATAGCCTCAATTACTTTAAAAGACTTCTATGAACAGTGAGACCACAGGAATACCCTGAGGAGGTTGTTACAACAGGTTTATGACAAAAAATATTTATATGCAATGAGATGATATCTCTTAAAAGAAAATATCCTAATATAAGTCTCCAAGATTTTGACTGCAAATACCTGATGTCATTTGAGTAAGGCCCATTGTGTGAAAGCTTGCTTGTATGGACAAAGTTCCTTGGCCTCCTAGGATCCTGTGGTAGTCCTTGTGCTGTGTGGTGTGGCTGGTTGGTGAGGGTTGGCTGTAGCGAGTGTGTTTCCTGCCAGGGTGATTATTTTTTTGAGATATAAAGGAAGTCATATTTTATCTAATCTGTATGAATGTAGGACAGATCCTCTGGTCTGTGTGGATGCGATGACCGTGAAGATGATGCCTTTTGAACATTGAACTTTATACGAGAATGTTTTTAACTTGCATATTCTCAGCTTGAAGATTGTCTGATCAAGGATGGCAGGTTGACTTTTAGGGCATCTAGTGCCATTTAACATGCCCCAGGGTATCCGAGACAGCACGGTAGGCAGGATCCTGGAACGTAAAAATTTCTGAGTGAGGTGTCACTGTGTTTTAAACAGTATTGTGTTAAGGAAAGGTCATCATCTGCTCATCACAGTCTGCAAAAGTAAAACCAGACAAGGGGTGTTAAAACTTCCTATGTCTGGGAACTGGAGCTAAAAAGACCTAAGAGTGAGTCTGAAGAACTACTTTTTGTTGCTGGTGGTGGTGATTTTTTTTTTTCCTGGACCTCTTTCTGTGTAAGAAACAAAACATTCTGTGTATTTTAAGAATAATAATAATTTAAAAGAACAAACCCCAAAAACGGAAAAGGCAAGAATTTTTGTAACTTCCTTGGTCACTAACTTGATTATAGTGGATGTAAAAAGTGGTCCATTTTGGTAGTACATTAAGTTACCATGGTAACATAGACTTACTAATTTAGAAACCCTTCAGGCTAGTGTTGAGAATGCTAACATTGCACTAGTATACCAAAACATGAAAAGACTTACTGTCAAAGTAACTGCTAAATGTTTAGGATGAGCCATGTAAGATACATGTGTTTTTTACCCTCAATTTCTTATTAGTTTGCCAAGGAGTCATATTGCTAATATTATAAAAAATAAAAAATTGTGACCAGAAAGCAATTTATATTCATTTATCTTAATGGCTGCAGTGTTTTTCTTATTAATTTGTTTTATTTCCTTCTTGGAGGCGGACCTTTGGGCTTCCATTGTGAACCTGTTATTACAGATATGTGCTTCCTACTCTCGATACGCAGGCTGTGCACTCCCAGGGCAATTTCACTCATTCTGGGACTTCTATGAAAATGGTTATGTATTTTGGTTGCAAATGACCGTATAGCATTTTCTGAGTGCTGGATATTAACAAATTCTGCATGATCTTATTAGCATCTGATCACAGATTCTTTCCAACGATACTGATTTATTTCAGCTGTGCTTATATTGGGGCTGAGTTTTACTATCATTTCTGTGTATTTGGTTAAAAAAACAAACAACAACTGGTGATTCAAATGTCCTATTGACATACTATGTAGCTAATTGCAAATGGTATAGAGGACGAAATGGTAATGTACACTAGGAGGACAAATGCGTGGTGTCTGTGTCACTATTTCTTCCTATATTTATCATTTCCACTCTCTCACCACAAAAAATGACCTGTTAGACTTCCTGCCATTGGGTAATTTCCTATACAGTGGCTAAACTATTTGAACCTATTCCCATAACGCCCTGTGAGGCTGCGGTAAGTCTTGGTTTCTTCCTTCCACTCTTCAGCATATTTCAAAAATCATGGCAATCAGGCAAAGTCCCCAGTGACTGGAAAAAGGGACAAGTACCTTAAAGGAGGCTGTAGCGAGGTGGGGGTTGGCCTGTTCTCCCACCTGCCTGGTGACAGGACGAGGGGGAATGGGCTTAAGTTGTGCCAGGGGAGTTTTAGGTTGGATATTTGGAAGAACTTCTTTACCGAAAGGGTTGTGAGGCATTGGAACGGGCTGCCCAGGGAAGTGGTGGAGTCACCATCCCTGGAAGTCTTCAAAAGACGTTTAGATGTAGAGCTTAGGGATATGGTTTAGCGGGGACTGCTAGCGTTAGGTCAGAGGTTGGACTCGATGATCTTGAGGTCTCTTCCAACCTAGAAATTCTGTGATTCTGTGATTCCCATTTTTATAAAGGGTAGAAAGGAGGACCCAAGGAACTACAGACGAGTGAGCCTCACCTCTGTGCTTGGCAGGGTCATGGAACGGAGCCTACTAGAGGCGATGTTAAGGCACAAACAAGACAAGGAGGTGATCCAAGACAGTCAGGATGGCTTCACCAAGGGCAAATTGTGCCTGACCAATCTGGTGGCCATCTGTGATGGAGCGACTGCATCCATCAGCAAGGGAAGACCAACCAGTGTCATGTACCGGGACTTCTGTAAGGCCTTTGACATGGTCCCACACACCATCCTAATCTCTAAATTGGAAAGATGTGGATTTGAAGGGTGGATAAGGATAGTTTGACTATACCCAGAGAGCAGTGGTCAATGGTTCTATGTCCAGGTGGAGGCTGGTGACAAATGGTGTCCCTCAGGGGTCAGTCTTGGCACCGGTGCTTTTCAATGCCATCATCAATGACGTAGACGATGGGATTGAGTGCACCCTCAGCAAGTTTGCAGATGACACCAAGATGAGTGGTGCGGTTGCTACCAAAGAAGGAAGGGATGCCATCCAGAAGGACCTGGGCAGGCTGGAGAGGTGGGCCCATATGAACTATGTGAGGTTCAACAAGTCCAAGTGCAAGGTGCTGCACTTGGGATGGGGCAATCCCAGGCATGAGCACAGACTGGGAGAAGAACTCACTGAGAGCAGCCCTACAGAGAAGGACTTGGGGGTTCTGGTGGATGAAAAGCTTGACACGAGCCAGCAGTGTGTGCCTGCAGCCCAGAAGGCATCGTGGGCTGCATCACCAGAAGAGTAGCAGCAGGGTGAGGGAGGGGATTGTGCCCCTCTGCTCTGCCCTTGTGAGGCCCCACCTGGAGTGCTGCGTCCAGGTCTGGGTCGCAGTTACATGATCTTTAAGGTCCTTTCCAACCTGAGCCATTTTATGATTCTTGCTCAAACTGGTGAGAACTGTGGCTGCATGGGACTGGCCAGGCACGTGCAGGGTGTTGGGCAGTTATGTCCCTTTCCACCAGATGTCACATAATTTTTTGGCAATGTTTGTTCACTCAGGGTAGAAAATGACACTTGTTTTTGTCTTACATGTCACTGTATACGTGCACAACTGGATTTGTCACTTTAACCAAACCTAGAGGAAAAAAAGCAAGTTTCACCAAGTAAAATGTGCCCAGAATTGAGCCAGGTCACAATGATGTTTCCCTTCCTTGTCCTGCCTGTGGTTGCACAGAATCTTGTGGTGGGGGGACTGCGTTTGTGACGCACGCTGCTGAGTTATTCCAGCTATGCTTCAGCTGATCCCTCCTGCCACCCACCACTCCCTCCCCCCTGCAAAAGTAAATGAATATTGAAAATATTAATTACTTTATTTAGCAAGAAAAAAAAAAAAAAAAAAAACAAATTTCCACATGCTGTGGTCCTTACAACTCAGTAACAGCAGTGCTGGCATTTTGTCATTATCTAGAGCTAAGAAACTGTCTTTTTTAACCAACTTAAAATGTATTCTGATATAAAGGCGTAAAAAAAAACACCGAAGCCTGCCTCTGAGAGAAGTGCCGCCTGTGCTGTGATGTAGCACATGAAAGCAGAGGCTGGTTTTGTTCTTTCCAGACCCCAAGCCAAGATGCGGCCTCCTGCAGCCCTTCTGCCTCCAGCTATTTCTGGGCCAGGCTGTGAAGTGCAGGCAGGGGCAGCTTTGCCCTGGCCTCTCCCCATCCCATCACCTGGCAAAAAAGTTTTGGTGCTCAGTTCTCTGCTCTTCAATTGCATTTGTTCATATGTTTGTTTTCCCATTAAAGGTGTTGTGGTATATGTGAAGCATCACAGCTGACTGAACAAACTGCCCCCTCACTACCTTCCTCTCAGAAGTCCTGCTTTTTTTTTTTTTTTTTTTTTTTTTTTTCCAGCAAGCTGATGCTGGTTTTTACTCTTCTAGTTGTTGTTACACAGCCAGACCACTTCATGATGGTACCACGCAAGCAGTTTGGAAGGAAGAGTCAAGCTGCATCAAAGCCTGTTGCTGGAGCACAAAGTTTCCATTGCACAGAAGCAATGGCATCAACTTCTAGGTGTGTCCTAGAAGATGAGTGCATAGAACCCCAAGAAATGTAAAAATGCTCCAAATATCTCTGTGGTTTATCATGCTCACCCAGTCCCATCCCCAAACTCAGTTGGAGAGCTCCAACCTTCTCGTCCAACCTAACTCGAGGCATCTGATAGAGGCACCAGCTCTTGCTGTGCTCTGTGGGGACAGCTCAGCGTGGTCACTGTGGTGGTGGGGTTGTGCCAGTGCCCTTACCTAGGGCCTTAGGGTGTTGTCTGGTTGGGTGCTGAAGGCTTGATTATTTTGAGCACCAGTGCTGTCTGGAGTGGTTGGATTTTTATAAAAATGTCCCAGGCTTCTTTTCAAAGCATGTTATTTTGATATTTTTGTTGTCATACATTGTTCTGCAAGGGCAACGTGCATCCTCTTTGTGCCTGAGTATATCTGTGGCTGGTTTATCCTTACTTCCCTCACCATGTGTGAGTAAGTTCTGTGGTACCTTATCCACCAGCGATGCTCCTAATCAGGAGAGACATCTTGCAGCAATGCTCATTCAGAAATTTTGTTCTCGGTGTCCCATGCTTTTATTCACCTACGTGGTAATACTCATTATGCTTGATGAGGCCGGGCAGAAGACTTCAGTCCCATGAGTTTTGCTGTTGATGTCAGTGACACAAGTTGCATGTTTTCTCACAGTCTGGCAAAGGAATAGACAGAAAACAGAGCTGTTGTCAGAGCTGGAATTAACATACCATATGGTGTCTACATCACCTTTGTCTTGTATGATTGTTTACTGTGGAAAAAATCATCAGAAACAGCCCTTATTTTCAAGCTCAAGTCTTCAGCACAAATTGTTTCTTTGTTTTCTTCTCCAGGTTCCTGCATATTGTATGCAGAGGCACTGTTTGTCTTAAAACTAGCAAATAAAAAAAACCTAATTCTTCAGGTGCTGAAGTTAACCTAACCACAATTCTTTCTGAAGAATTATTTTCTACTACTTCTTACATTTCAAAGCAGCAGTCTTATTGAGTATTCCCAGTAGGTTGGTGTTTATTTTTCTTAAATGTAGTTGGTATAAGCTCTGATCCACAGATCTGTTACTGATGTTTTCTCTTGTTTCTCCGCAGTTTGCTGTTTCCTATTGTGTTAGTAAAGAAGTCAGTCTTTTTTTTTTTCCCCACAAGAGATTATATTTCATTCGTACTGGTATTTTAGGACCTGAAGTTAAAATTGCTTTGACAATAGTGATCTGATAGCATGATAGTAGTGTGATAAAAACAGGATTTCATTTTGCGTCTCAGCGTAGTCCTGCTTTACCAGTCTGAAAGATTTTAGTTTTGTCTTTTCTAAACTAAGCTAATGATATGAAGAGGATTCAGTTCCTGTACTACACAGATTCAAATAAGCAAGAACCAAAAATACAAGTCTGGATAAATGCTTAAAATTCAGAAGAATATAAAGAGGTAAAAACATAAAATGAAAAGCACATCTAACTGTAATTTAACTTTTCAAAAGATAATCCCCCCCAAAAGAAATTACTGCATGCAACAGAGAGACTTCGGAAAGGGTAATGCCAAAAATAAATAAATAAATAAATAAATAATACTAGCGAGGGTCTGAAATATGTGATGTGGGGGGAGTTTTACAGACATTGTATAAAGATGCACAGTTGATTGTTGCGAGGAGTGGATCTAAAGGCCTGGTGTTGACACCACTGAAGGTGTTGAAGGATCCCTGCTGATGTTGGTTGGCTTTGCAACAAACTCTTGTGTTGATACCTCCAATTCGCAGTTAGTTGCAGATGCTCTGTCCCTTGGAAGAGATCAACAATATTGGAAGGATTTCAGGAAAGAGAAACACAAGTGCAAGAAATAAAATTGAGGGCAAAACAGAGGGCAGAAGAAATTATCAGCATAGGTGATAAAAACAAGATTCAGGCAGTAACAGAGAAAAGTATAAACACAGATTCTTTAATACTCATCTTGCAGGTGCATAAATTCGGGGAATGATCTCCCAAATTGGGAAAAGGTTCTAGAACTTGGGGCCTGTAAGCAGATCCAACAAGTCATTAGCTAAGAGAAGGCAGAAAATCATCTTCAGCTGGCAGGGTAATGGACTGGGGAAGGGATCAGCTCTTGATGTCTGTAATTCCTAGTTGCTTGGCCTTTTATGTGTCTGAAAGTTATAATAAGACTACTTGTCTCACTGATTCTGCAAATTTTTCATCAAGAAAAAAAAATATATTTCCATAAAGTTATTTTCCTTGACTTTATTATTATTATTATTATTATTTATTTTATTAAGTTGTATCTATTCTAATACATCTCCTTTCTTTCTTTTCTAAAACTGAAAAATCATCCTCTGGACAAAATATTTATTCATCTGTGGATTTATCCAGAACTGCTCAAAACAAAGTTCCTCATCATGGTGTGACCTCTCCACACTGTTCTTCTCTGTTGTAAGTCATTTGCAATGCCCTTTGACAAGCTGGGCTGCTGTGCTTGTAGCAAACTGTCAGTAGGTACACCTTCTCTGGTGATCCTTCTGTTTGTCTTGGGCAAGCAAGAATTATGCGGCATACTAAAATACCCTGGAACACTCTCCTTTAAGGTTTTCCCCTCTGAATTACCGTGTGGTTGAACACCACAGGTGTGTAGTAACTCTTACTCTGTAAAAACATGCTAGCTGTTATGTTTCTCAGAATATAATGCTAGTTATGTTTGTTTTAAAGAAGAACCACAGTGGGGGAAAAACAAAGGTTAGGACAACACCTAGAAGGTGGTTGAAGTAGGTGCAGATGTGGAGGAGCCGCTGTATCACCTGGGATGGCATCACCAGCCTGGTGAGGCTGGGTGTTGAGTGCTTGAATGGGAGGCCTTGGGCCATGCCAGGGGCTGCATTTCCCTGCTTCATGTGTGGTTCTGCTGTAGAGATGGAAGTAAGTGGCCAGTTCGAGCACTGTGTTTGTTTATCACTAGTTGGGCCCAGCCCCAGTGCTGACCGCCCCCAGGTCTGTCAGGGCTGGGCTGTGGTGCCAGTGAGGCCTCAAGCAACCTCCAGCAGAGCAGCTCATCCATTCCTCATGCAGTGATGGTTCCTGCCTGCTGTCTGTCTGTCCCTCCATGTCCCAGTCACATAAGCAGCATCCCAGTCGAAGGATGTGTGTTCCTGCAGTTTGCGTTTGCTCGGCCTCTGGTGAACGCAACCCTCTGCCTCCAACAGTAGCAGCGAAGTTTGGGAAAGCTAATTCTTCATGGTCTTCTCAGCCCTTCAGTAAACATCTCCTGTGTTGATCTTGTTCTTTAGACAGTCTCATTTGATAGGCAGGTTGGCAGGAAAACAGCCAAGTGTTCAAGAAAAAAAATAAGTGCAGTCACCATTCACTGGGATGACACTGACAAGAGTGACCTAAATTTGCAGCACTGTGCTCATCACGGCTGACCCAGCATCTCTGGGCTGCTGGCTGTGCCCTGCAGCTGCAGAGTGAGAAATGCCTTAATTCAGGAGCAGGTCTCCATCACCTAAATCTAACTAAAATTTGTCAATCAGGAACATAAAACAAAATGGAGGGAAATGGAGAAGGCAAGAGAAAGAAATGTAGAAAATGTTGTACTTCTAGAAGCCTGCACAGAACACAATAGCTTGTGTTTTGTTCATACACAGGAGTGTGTTTCAGCAGTTCCGTTTGTTCACTTCTAGATCAGGCGTGAAATCACCAGATTTGTGTATATGGACGATAGCAATGGGTTGCCAAAAACAAAAACAAACAAACAACAACAACAACAACAAAAGCTTTTCTAGGTGGGAGGCAAAACAAGAAGTTGCCTAAGGGCAAAATATTTCTAATTTTTATGTTTGTTTGTTTCTTTTTTAGAAGGAGCTCCTTTTTATTTATCATGTGTGCTCTGCTGTGGCACACTGCTGCTGGAGAGCACCTTGGCAGTCTGCGTTAAATCGATTCAGCATGGGGTCGGCAGTGCTAAGTGCTTCCTCCACGCTGCGGTTACCACAGTTTGTCATTGCTTTTTTGTGCATGGTGAGCACGGGCAGACACGTGCAAGGTGTAGGAGGGCAAGTTTTAGGAGCACTTGGCAACAGCCCCCACGCATGCCGATCGTGGTGCCTGCTAACAGAAAAATACAGAGCAGAAAGAGCCAGGCAGGTTTTCTTAAGGCATAGTAAGATGCAGCTTGTAGAAGCATGCCTTGTTTTACTTTTGCTGATAAAAAGCAGATTTGACCTATAGGCAGGGTTGTTTGTTTTGCTTTACTTCCAGGCCATGAAATGCTGCCAATTTCCTCTTTTTCTGCCCCGATGATGTCACTGGTATCCCACAAAAGGGATGTTTTAATTTTCTGTTGAATAAGGGACAAACCAAGGATCAGTGGTGGTGGCCAGGGAATATTTTTTTATGAGATCCATCTAACCAATTAAAAAAATATATATGTTTTGGTCGTTCTGGTACGTTGAACCAACAGAAGGCGAGGATTTGGGGTGGGTATTTGTTTATGTATTCTTCCTTGATTATCAGAAGTTCCTTGGTGGTTGTGCTGGTTGAACAGTTCAGAGGAAAACAGCAGCATTCTCGCAGGGGCTTACAAGAATTTATCCTGTGTTCTGCTGACACACGTTTTTGTATTAGAGATGGCAAAACGTACGGCTGTCTGTTTGGGAATAGATTTCTTTTCCATAGGCATCTAGTCTTGCAGGGAATTTAGTAAATATGATTTGTTGCTATAGCTCACTGTGCTGCTGTCTTCCACTGGAGACCATCTGGAAATGGCCCTGAAAGAGAAGACAAGGTGGTTGGAAGGGGAAGATTGACATCCCAGAGGAAACACATAAAAGTTTCACAAAATTTGATGGTTAAATTCAGTATCCTCTAATTTTAGGCATTCTTTGTTTTGCTCTCTCCAAATCCTAGCAATCGGTGGGGGTGTCAATTCTCTGTTAGTTTTATTCTTTGGTATCTTAACTGAGAAGCTAAGTAACTGCATTCTTTAACGACTTGGGTTTGCTCTCCATCTCTGGCAGTATTTCAGACATTTCTCGTATACTCTTATCTTCCCCTGCTATCAGGTGAATTGTGTTTACTCTCTGTACAATATTCTGCATCATAAGCAATGATGTTTTACTTAGGATCTCTTTTGCAGAAGATAGAAGGTATACTGGGGACCGGTATGCTGAGCAGTGACTTTTCTGGTGTTCAGTGTAAAATACATAAATATCATAAACACATTTATAAGGGTGTGTGTGTATATATAAGTAAGGTAAAAATAAAAAAGTTTGTTTCCTATGATCTCCTTCCAAGTTTTAAATTGTTTTTTTTTTTTTTTTTTTTCATACAATACTGAAGTTAATGGCAACATTTGGCATCTGTTACTAATTTTCTACTATAGTTCCTGATGATGAATGAAAATGATAAATTAATCCAAGTGCAAAAAAACCTGTTTGATAAGAACTAGTAAGATATTACTGAAAAAAAATCAGTAACTTTTCACTCATAGGCTGTTACGTGTTTATCCTTCAGTGCAGGTGCAAATTTGGCCCTTCAAAGTGAAAACACAGCACATGCAGATCTATTTAGAAGTTGCCAACCCCCCATTAATTTGCTTCTATATATGAAATGCACATATTTCTTTGGGTAAAGCACACTTCCATACTTGAATTTCTTCTGAAATAATGTATAGCTGTTGACCTTCGTGCACTGTGGAAAATAGGTAGAAATCCGTACTTGTTAGTTTTCATTTTGATCTACAGAGAAGAAAATGAACAGATTTACTCAAACCAGAATACTGTGTTTTTGCTGAAATCCTCTGGCAAAAACAGAGATCTAAGAGAAACTAGAAAGAAGGAATACAAAAAAGAAAATAAAACAGTTGCATAAAAGAAGTAAATAGAATCTGCAAGTTTCATATCGTTACTGCCTAAATGTTTTATTGTCAGATTTCTCATTCTATCTTTTTTGCCTTTCACATGTTTCAAAATACGAAACTGATAAACCTGACTTTTTGATACACCTATTCATTCCTTGTTCATTTTGTCCCTTCTGCTTTTACCTACATATTTGAGTCTAGACCTGCCCATACTGATATTCTAGCTTTTAAGAAAGTTTCACAAAATTAATGATTTAATCAATGTTTTTTACTTGTAATATCACAGTAACAGCTGTAAATAACTAAAAGAAAGCTTAAGCTAAAAGAAAAATGGAGGAAGTGGTGAGATTCATAATTCACTGGATTTTGGCACTTCTAAAATACAAACTGAAGTTTGTATTATAACACTACTTCATAGGCTATAGCTGGGCCTGGTTCATTTTCTGAAGTCAGTCTGACTTTACAAGGCTTTAATGTTCCGGGGGCTAGTAAAAATTATTCAAGGTTTGAATTTGTGAAATGAAAAATATATTTTTAATGTGTTTTAATGCCTCAGGCTTTTTTTTTTTCTCTTAGAAGTTTTTTCCTGCAAAACTTCATTGTTCTTGTTTCTTTTTGAATAAATCTTAAAGCTTATTTTGGTGTCTGTGGGGTGGCACATGACACAAACCAGAAAAACAAGACTCATGTCTGCACACTCCAATTTAAAACATCAGCATGAGTTACTGGCACTGGAGAAAAGGATGTAAATGTTTACCATGAAACATATCGTACCTAATAACTTTTTCACAGAGATAGAGCACAAGCCTTCCCGTCAGCTACAGAGGATAAACTGTAAAAGTCATTGAAAGTTATCTTTTCTGGAAGGCTGCTTCTCTGCATCGCAAGTCTTTCCATGTTTAAAAAGTCTCCGGTGAAGTAGGAGAGGAAAAACTTCATTGACTGACCTGAAATGTTGAGGTTTGACATCACTTTTGCATAGTGTCATTTGAAGTATTCATCTGCTTGGGAGCATTAAAATGAAAATGGTAACAGTTAGGAAGCATGATCAGAAATACACATCCGTATTACACATAAGCAGCTGTGAGTAATACTACAAGTTAGCTATTAGTCACTGTTCAGTGCCGTGTCATTTAATTGATTTTGATGCAAAAATGTGAAGGGCTGTTGTAACTAGCCTTCTCAGAAGCTGTGTACCCTGCAATTTGTGGTGGTGATACGGGACCAATTAAAAAGTTTGGCTCCGGAATACGAGATTATGATCATGCTCTGTTCCCGTACTGCTTCCCTTTGTAATTTACACTGGTTTTGTTCTGTGCTAGAGGAGCACTTTCTGGCTCAGTTGTCTAATCTGAAAAGGACGGGGATGCCACATCCAAGCTGACAGCCAGCCTGCCTGTGACTTGCAGCCAGGGCTTGAATGGCCTCCCTTGGGGAAGGAAACGAGTTTAGGCATGATAAACCGAAGGGCAGGAGAGACTTTGACAGAAGGACCTACAACTTTTCTCCATGATACTCTTGCCATGTGGACCCTCACTTGAGTCACAGGGTCCAGCTCCTACACTGCTGTACATGGGGCTTAAGGTGCACTGGATGTCTGTGTAATGTTGTTCTGCATAGGCAATAGCAGTAGGTGTTGACTATGTTTTGGGTATTTAAGAAACCACGCCTTGCTATTAGGCAAGAAAACCCTCTCCTTCTAGCAAAATCTAGTGGAGGTATCTTGAGTTTGGGAGTATGAATGCTCTGTTGGCCTCAATTCATGTGCTTTGAATCCTTGTGGTACTGCAGTCATCCTGTATCAGGCAGGCAGTTGTTGGGGTGCCCAGTATTGGGAGCATGCGTGATAACAAAATCGTTTTATAGTGACAGCACCCAGTTTGAGTAAATGCAGTTGTGTGTTAAGAGCATTAGATGTAGGAGGTTTTATTTTAGGAAGTTTTTATGCCACTTGAGGCAGCCTTGCAGCTTTGGGGTGAGGATGACTTGAGGGTAGTTTGACAGGCATTAATATGAAGAAAAGTGTGCTCACTTTAACTCCTCTGTATTTTCATTTATGATGTGCTTTGTCCAGTTTCTATTCCTGGTGGCTGTTTAGTTATGGGGCACAAACATGGACAAGCCTAGACACAGAGCAGTTGTTGGCTTTGCTTTTTTTTTTTTAATGTGCATTGGTATCAGCACGATGTGGTGAGTTGGCAGGACAGCAAGTCCTGTGATAAGGGCAAATGTCTGGGCAGCAGACATCCCTCTGTGCCCCATCTGGAAACCTTCTGGCTATCTCCCGCTCTGAACGCGATGCACTAGCTCGGGTACGTTATTACCTAGGGTGAGAAAACATCTGTGTAATTTATTTTCTTTTTTTTTTGTTGTTGTTGTTGTTGTCGCTTTTGAAAGATGTGGCCCTGATTTAAAGGGGGAGGAGGGAAACCCAAAGCTTCACAATGCCAGCGTTGTGGTGGCACCTCTTCTGCTGTGGAGGTCACCAAATAAAGCCAGGTTTAGGCACATACGTTTATAATGACATAACTCCCTAGGGGTGGTTTTGTGTACCTGTCTACTACCAGATTGGAAAACAGTAGTAGTCTTACTAAGCCCTCTGCCTCTTGTTTGTTCAGGGAGTAGAAGTACAGTAGCAAGGATTGGAGCTGCATTGTGTCGAAAGTGAGTTCTTCCTTGGAGATTTGATTATTTTTACTTGTGTGTGTGGATTTAACCGAAGAACATGTGTTCACACAGTTGTGCTATTTAAATTAATGCGGGGTGACTCAGTGTGTATTCACTGCTGTCATCCCACGACGACTACGGCGGAACACTTCATTGTCTGAAGACAATGCTAATAATGGTAGCATTAAAACAGCGGTATAATTTCACCCGACGATACTCTGTTCCCGGAACAGTGACGTGACCAAGAGATCTGCCGTCGTCAGGAGCAGGAACAGGAGCTGACCTGCAGCATGAGCAGCACCCTTCGCTTTGGCTGCCTCCCTCTGCTCTCGCAGCCGACCCAGCTTTCAGCACAGGGTGAACCCGTTTGCAAAGCCAGTGCTCAGCTGCACCGAGAGCTGTGGTACACAGCCCTGTCCTGGGGTGATCCTACCCAAAGCTGCTCTCGTCACGGCTTGCAATTAATACATTGCAGGTGCTCTACTGTTTCTGTAACTTCTAAAACAGCGATTCAGAAGTGAAGAGTTTTGCATTAGGGCTGCTTTATCTTTCCTGTGAGATTTGGTGAGGGATCATCTATTCTGTCTACTAGCAGAGAACAGCTATGCTGCCTTTGTAACCGGGGTGTAGCTTGTAAGTGCACATAAGTTGTCAGTACAAAATGAATAAATGTTGCATATATGTTATTAATCCTTAGCATCAGCTCTTGTTGTGCAAACATAAATAATAAGTTCCTTATCAAGCAGCTTGGTGATACCACTTGGAACCTGAAAACAAAGATGCGGTGTTGTGAGCCGCATGCAATTATTCTTTCCCAGGAAATACTGAAGTAGAAGAGTTCCGCCCTAAAAATACGCCTTTCTGGTGGATTCCTAGTATACTGTTGTAATAATCATGTTGGGTAGTTTCACAATAGACAAGTTGATGAGAAAATACACTGAAGAAGATACTGTTGGTAGCGCAGAGATGCTGCATGAAAACCTCAGCAAACTTAAGCAGTGTTTGAAATAGCATGGCTTACGTACGGTCTGGACAGCATCCACAGCATAAAGCTATTTGGAGGCTTGTTAATGAGCACGTTAATGTTATCATCGCAACCTTTGCTTCATATACGTCAGTAATTAGCAGGGAAGATAACTCCGAGACCAGACTCTGGGGTCTGGCACTGAACATCTCTGAGATATGCAGCCACTGAGCAAAACCTGCTTCTTTAAGGACAGCCTGCGGTGTTCAGCAGGAGCAACAAGTAACAAGGCTTGCAGTTTGATTTCAGCAGCTTCATTATTAAGCTCTGCTCATCTCTTAAGATGGATGTTTTTAAAATGGTAGTTTGCTTTTGGTTGGGATGCTGAAGGAAAAGAGCTGAGTTAAGGAAAATGGGTTGGGGGAAGAGTTGCATGTTTCGCAGTCTTGAGATTCCAGGCATCCGTGCTGTGAAAAATGGAATTTGTTTAATTAGCCAGTTTCTGTGTGGGTTTGCTTTTTTGCTTTTGTTTGTTTGTTCTCTGTCAGTTTTTAATAATGCTATTATTTCTTTCCACTAAATAGAAAAAAAAAGAGTTTGTTGATCTCTGTTGCTCAAAGTCTGCTAGGAATACTGCCTCAGAGTTGTATTGCTACAAATATTTGTATGTTCCTTACTGCACTGTGGGCAGAAACACTGGGGGAAAGCCAAACTGCCTAGCTAAAGATTGTTTGCATATCTGCATTTTGCCTTCCAACAAAATCATTGCATGTTTCTGCCTAAATATGATCCCTCATAAGATCTACTCAATGATTGCATCATTGCCATCTGATCAATTAATGCAGTAGATGTGATACGTACTGCAGAACTTCGCACAGGATGCTCAGTGAGTTCCCCCCCGGCACGTGTTTGGTGGCATCAGAAAATCTCTCTTGATTAGACAGTTTTTGAATAGCAGGATTTTATACCCAACGCATAGTTTTGTCCCAGCATATCCTATATATCCTCCCATGTCCCTGCATAGCTGTATCACCAGTACAGTATATTTGGGGTTCTTGTAGTACATTGAATATTACAGCGTGCCAGCAGAGGCTAGCACAGAATGGCACAGCACAGTAGCTCTTCTTTCAGCCTCCACTGAAAGTTTAACATCAGTATCAGCAGCCTCCTGTCCTTCTCAGCCCTTTCCTGAACTCGTTCCTAAATGCTGAATGCAAAGAAGTCCCGACTATGCAATGCCTACCTATGGTGATGAATTTTAACATGTACAGAGTGATATTTATTACCATTTCTCCCCCTTTTGGGTCACTTATTGTTGAGGATAGGGTGAGGCAAAGAGTCACTGATTTTGTTATCACTGAAAACAGGGGTAGCAAGATGAGATGAGAGTAACTGTGTAGGCTGGAAAGTGCTTCCAGAAGGTACCTGCTGCCAAGTCAGGTCCTGCTGGATCAGGTTGCTCAGGGCTGTATCTACGACAGTTTTGAGGATCTCCAAAGATCCCATAGCCTCTGTGGATTCCTGTTCCAGGGTTTGACCTCCCTCGCAATGAAGAGATTTTTTTTTTTCTTGTATAGAGCTGCAATTTCCCATGCACCTTGGGGAAGGGTCTGTGTCCCATCCCGTTAGGTACTTGCAGACCACAATTAGGTCCCCCTTCAGCCCTCTTTCCAGGGCAGAACAAACAGTGCTCTCAGCCTCCCATGGCATGTGCTCCAACCCCATAACTCACCCCGGTGGGTCGGTATCGCGCTGGCGCCGGGCAGCCGGCATCGTTCCAAGCAGCGTGCCCAAGGGACAGGCTCTCCTTTTTCTCTGCAGTGCCCGAGATGTGTTCCAGAGGCTGGCTCCCTTTTTCATCTCAACTGGTCTTAATCTTTTCCCTTTTTCTACCTTTTTGGACAGCATCTCCAAAAAAGCAAGCAGTATGAGAAGACCTGGAAACCTGTCAGACCACTGTACACAGTATGCTGCGGCACCACGTGCTATTATTTCTGAGCTCAGTTCTGTTTTTTTCTCTCATAGTGTCCATTCTTACAACTGTCCTCATTCAGCAAGCCTTGACCCTGGTTTCTTTTCTTGAAGAACTTAGCACTTGCTGGCTTGTATGAAATTAAAAACGCTGCATCAGCCAAAGCAAACATCCAACAGAAAGACAGGTGGATGCTACTACAGGTCCAGGGTTTGGGTGTAAATCTTATGCCCTTAATGACTGAAGTGGAAAAATGGCACTTTAATGGTGTCTGCTGCTTCCAGATTTTGTCCAGATTAGATTGCCCCTGGTATTTCAAGAGCTTTTATGCAGATATTGTATGCTCTTGCAGCAAATCCAAACACAGTTTAGCAGGGCAAAGCACAGTTGGAGACTGGCTCCGTGCCCAGAGTCTGCTTTTAACCTCTGCAAAGGCCCTTCTCTTTCTCAGCAGTGCTGAGCATGGTGTGGGTGGGGGAATAGCCAAAACTTTCAAACCAGGGGAGAGAAAAATAAAAATAAAAACAAAATCAAGATAGACTTTTTTTAAATCTTAATGAATCACCTGTGATGAGTACGGATCTGAAGGAAGGTATCAATCCCTAAAGGTTCCTAAGGAACCCTGAGGATCAGGCATATGGTGAACATCCAGGGTAATGACCCGAGAGCTAGGGCACCTGATGAATTCAAATTGGATTTTGTAAGATATCCATCGTCTTCCAGCTGGAAATTCATATGCAATTATTCTGTGCATATAATTCTAAAAGTATTACTGTTTTCAGTGGGCATCATGTGAAGCAGTAGGTTGTTTTTTGTTTTTTGTTTTTTTTTTTTTGGTGTGCTGACCATTATATGTTGTTGTCTAACGTATGTATGAATTCTATACGAAGAATTTCAGACCGTGGACAATTACATTTTCTTCTAATAGGTATTCTTGAGAACTCCTCTGGAATAATCCCAAGACTCGTCAAGGCACTATTGACCATAGGTTAAAACAAAGAGTATGTCAAGGAATTGACAACCTGACTTGATGCTGTTATTTCTTGCTGACTGCAGATACTGGATGTGTCTCTCCCTCTCTAAAACACAGTAATACCAGCACAGTATTGATCCGTTCCTGTGGCTCATAGCATGAAATTGGTGCTCCTTTTGGCACTTGGCATCACGTGCATTCCTTTACAAGGCACATGAATAAAGCATTAGAAAGGTGGCACTTGTGACCTAGTTAGGAGTTATGTGGATGATCTCTTTTCCCTGGTTGAACTGAGGAAACAACTGAAGTAGAGCAGGGGATATTTTTACATATGATAAAACCTTGTCTTAATTTTTGGTTTGGTTGCCTTTAATGAAGAGGAAGTGTGCTCTTTTGATTTTGGGCTGAACATAAAACAGCTAGACATCAGAAAAAATGCACAGTGAAGTTTAATTAGGTAACTGCATTAAAATCAAAGTCTTTTTTTTTTTTTTTTTTTCAGAGAGGAAGCAAGAATCCCCTTTTGGTACTAGAGTTCAAATGTAGCTGAGTCCTATTTTCATCTCCACCTCTTCACCAAGAGGTGTTAGTAACAGATGTGTATGATCTGCTGCCAAGGATGATGGACCAGGGATTAGGAGGAATGTGTTCGTTACATCGTGCACAGTGCCTTTCTTCGTGTAGCAAAGGGACATGGGGTCTCATTTTTCTAGTGGTAGCCTTTAACTTTGTACTTAGTTTGAACTGCTACGTTTGATTCTTTTCAGAGACACCAAGCTCCTTCTGCTCTGCAATCACACTTCAACCTGTGGATGTTAAGTACATCTTGAAAGGACACACAAAGTCTCTGAATTTAGGCTTAATTAAGCGTTTCTGTGAAAAACACAAGCCCACCTTTTCAGTACCTGAGTTCACATTTTGCAAAAATTATGCAAAAATATATACATTTATAGAAATGTTTTATATCTATTATATGTGGTAACTGTTGGGGAAGGGA
This sequence comes from Netta rufina, assembly GCF_964035555.1. Classification (NCBI taxonomy): domain Eukaryota; kingdom Metazoa; phylum Chordata; class Aves; order Anseriformes; family Anatidae; genus Netta; species Netta rufina. The sequence continues at coordinate 119,787,875 of NC_140124.1, forward strand.
ATGTACTTCAGATGTGTGCCAACCACCCTGTTTGAGCTATATTTATTCATTTCAAAAATTGGTTTTCTTTTGTAGTAGATTAAGCAAAACTGAGTACTGTTAGTTGCGCTAGAACATCTGTTCGGTGTTAACTCAGAACGAAAAACTACCTGCAGTTGTTTGCTAATCATAATTTTTGCAAGACATTTTTCTAACAATGCAAGTAGAGGAATGCAGAATTTGATCATGAAAAACACCAGCACACCTGCGAGTATTGCGAGTATTTCACATAAACCATCAAGTACTTTAGGGCATCTTTGCTGGCGTTACCAAAGCTGGACAAATTTTCCCTTGAGTCATGCAGGCAAAGGTCACTGATGACTTGAAGTTCATTCTGCTAAAAATCCTGAAAATTTCCATTTAACTTCTGTGGTTCTGTGACTGTCCTTGTGTGGGTTTTCTTTTTTTGTTTGTTTTGTTGGTTGTTTTCTTGGTTTGTTTGGTTTTCCCAATTACGATATTTTTGCACGAAAAAGAAAAAAATTAGTGAGAAAAATATTTTGACATAGCAAGATGGTTGTGAGGTGTTTAACACACAATTTCCACTTTTTGTTTTCAATCATGGAAGACTCACGTTGTAAGCTGTTACCTGTCACCTAACTTGTGCCAGCACTTTCCAACCACCTGCTGTAGTCAAAGCAAGAGGTGCTCCTCCGTGGAGCATGGGCAGCAGCTTTGGGTTCCTTCTCTGTTCATTTCCACCTTGGTCAACTTGGGCACATGGTATTCCCCTCTCTCTGTGTCTGCACGTGTTACTCATTAGTGTCCCGATTCAGATTTTCTGCCATCCAGGTTGTTCAAATAAAGTTGCACGTGCAGTTTTCACTCTTCCTGTTGTGGCAGTTCTGTGGTTTTGCTGTTCAGGGTCAAGACACTAAACATGGAAGAAGGCAAAGAGTAGAACAACTACGGAAAGCATACTTTGATGTAAATATTTTAGTTTTGCATAAAGAAGGGAGGCTACAAACAGTGACATAATGTTTCCCAAGAAAATACTCAAAATTTGTTTTACAATAACTTTTTTCTGTTTCTTCTTCATTTTTCTTTAACAAGAGGAAGCTCCCCTTTTTTTCATTGTTTTCTTTAAGATAGGTTTTGGTAATTCTCAGGTTGTGAATATCTAAGGAAGAGCCAGGTTCTGGCTCAGCAACCAAGCATTCTGGTTTCCAGCAAGTAAACATGGGAATTCCTTGAATCGTGTCCATGATGCCTTATATGCTTAGTGCAGGCATGGGGCTCACCATGCTCCTTAGTTAAGAGCTGCTGAAGAAGACACATCCTTGGCAGGGTCTGTGAGAATTGGTTATGAACTATGTCCCTCTGCTCATAGTATCCAGGGCCAGATGACTCTTCTTCAGATGTGTCTCAAGTAAGGAATCCAGATATTAGTCTCTCTTCTTTAAAAATCCTCTGTGGGATCTTGCTTGCATGACAGACGAGTTGGCCATTCCTTTCAGATTTTGAAACAATCTGTGCCCCTTGGTGTTTTTGCACATAGCGTAGTGTTTCCATTGTAAGGATGCTAAACTAACAAGAAGATGACTAAAGGGACCACTTAGTCCCTTCACAAAGTGAAATTTTATGCCTCCACTAATTGAAAGTACATCTTTGACCTCAGGAAGATGAGGTACCTTTAGGGGATAATGCTGACCCACAGAAAGAAGTAGGGAAGCTAGCCAGAAACAGAAGGAAATCTTTATTTTCATTTTATTACCTCTGTATTTGAATGATTCTTAGCCCTAAAGATCTCAACCTCGTTATAAAGATATGTATTATTTAATAACTCTTCTAAACGTAGCACGTTAGTAGACTGTCCCAGCCCTACAAGTGGAAGGAGAACCTCAGCCCTGCCAGCATCCAGCTTGGGTGTGGATTTCTTGAATTCAGTCAGGCTCAAAAAGGAGCATCCTTCCTTAACAGTTCATATATCCTTCTGCTTAAAAAAAAAAAAAAAAAAAAAAAAAAAAAAAAAAAAAAGGAAGAAAAAAATAGTAGAAACATTCAGAATGTATTTAGCTACAAACATAATTTTAAGATCCCAGATCTCCTTATAGTGGTTGTTAATGTTTTTCACTTGACCTTGATTTTCCAGCAGATGAGAGAGACTGTTAAAATTAGGATAACAAGCAATTGCAGTATGCCAGCTGCCTGGCCATTATGGAGTGTTTTTATAGGCATTCAAAAATGATTTTTTGAGAGAAATTTGAATGAGGCTGTGGGATTTTTTTAGAAAACAAAGCAATAGATAAACACCAGTTCAGAGAAGAAGATGCTAGTTCAAATGTGTATGAATTGTTGATGAGAAATATATTGAAGAAATTATCATTTCTTAGTCTCATTCCAGTCCAGTTTTTTTTTTTTTTTTTTTTTTTTTTATCTTGTTGCCTACTGTCTAGGTTTTATATATCTTCTGCCCTTATAAATGATGCTAAATCTTTCAGCTAAAGCTTGGGAGGTAAACTGGCTTGTGTACACCGTTTAGTTTAATGGATTTCTGTGATTTTTTAGAAGTCTGACATGACTTTCCTTGTGCTGTTTTAGATCTGATATATCTTAAAATCTTTTTTTCCTCACTCTTTAGAACAAGAGAATTGGAAAGATGAAGATACTTGCTTTAATGATTTGCCTTGAGGCCAGAGTTAAACTGCATCCCATGCACCCATCTAGCAGGAGCTCATGATCAATCATTTCTTTGCACAGATATCAGCTACCATGTCTTTGGCACTACATCAGCATAATTATTACTGATTTTTAAGAGGAGTGCTGTCAGACCACTTGCTGTTTCTAAAAGGAAGAATTTTGGAGACCAGTCTTTCTCATTGAGGTGATATGAAATCTGCTATCACTGGTCCTGTTAGATTGATTAAAGGGAAAAAATCTAAGAAAGAGAAGAAATGAGCAATAAGTGGAGTAGTAACTTTGCAAAACTGGCAGTGCATACCGTTGCACTTATGCTGAGGCGGGTGCCTGCTGCACCCTGTCTTCAGGGAACAGATCTGGGCATCCCCAGAAAGAAGCACTGCTAGCATTTGTACATGCTAGCAAATGTTTTCACATTGTATTGTGTGTCCAATGTAAAAACTGTATGGCAGCAAGCCTAGCTGTATTTTCATCTGAATCATACATCTGCAAAGGAAATGGAATCCTGGACCTTTGGGTCCAGGACGAAATCCAAGCAAGGATTAAAAGCAACCAAAGAATCAGTGATATTGGTTGTCAGCAGTAATAAGCTCTGTTGCCTTCTTAGAGGCCAGTTACTGCTACTGCTTCAGTCACAAGTACGTGAGTGCTTCTGAGCCAAGGCTGGCTGCATGTTGTGCTGCTAATTCCCCAGAAGGTGTGGAACATCTTCATGGCCTTCCTTCTGCCTCAGTGAGAAGAAAAGTGTTGGTTATTTGGTGGACTTCCTGTGTTGCTCTGTGCTGTGGCTGGGCTACAGATATAGGTAGGGAAACCAAAAGTTTGTGAGAAGGATCAGAAGAGATTAGGTTTTCTAAATACAGTAGAATTATATCTACCTGGGTAAATAGAACTGAATAAAATTTACATTGTTATTTCTTTAAAAAAAAAAAAAGAAAAAAAAAAAAGAGGATAAACCAAGAAAGGAGAACTTTCTGAACTTTCTGTCCTGCCAAATATGCTGAACAATCCTTGTTCATGTTTTCTGCTGAGATCTAGGTTGTGTGCTGAGTTTTCTCAATATTTTTACTGCAGCTACAAATTTTCAAATGTTTATAAACGTATAAAATATTGTACCTGGTCCCTCTCAGTCATGTTAAGGATGCTGGGTAGATAAAGAAGTTTTTGTGAAGTGTGTCACTGAAGGGCACCGTGTTGGACTGATAGAGTGCTGGAGGAGACTTGTTACCAAAACAATACGTCCACTTCAAGCAGTGAATTTAATACATAGTTCTGCCTTGGACTGTTCATTCCTGCACCTACAAAATCCACTGCCACCTGCCAGAGGATGTGCTCTCCTGCCTGCTCCCACACCTGGCTGGTGGAGGCACCCAGGCCCCCCTAGATGGTTGCGCATGGTCAATCTTCATGGTTGGTCCCATTTGTGGGTGGCCCTTGTAGATTGGGGAGCACTGCGCTGTCGTGATGATTGAAGAACTTGCATAATATTTAGGTTTCTATTTGGAAATGTGCTTTCTGACTGGGAATGGTACAAAGAGCCCTTGTGGCAATGCAGTACAATAGTTTACATGGTTGAATGTTTATAATGCAGATAATGTGTGTGTATAAGCCATTAGAAACATGCTTTGTATAAACTTCTTAATTGAATTTTGTGCCTTTTATCTGTATTTCGTGAGCTGAATGACTCCATATTATTCCATCTATTAACAGTTTTGTCACTGTACATCCTTTTTGTGGCTGCTAAATGGAGCCGTTGGTGTTTCGTTCCATATCATGAACGTTGAAACCAGTAATGTGCTTAAAAGCTCCACAGAACGTTAATCTGTGTGGGTTTTGTTTGTGTATCTTTCTCTTTCATTGCTATCCCGGGTCCAGATCCAAGTTCAGTGAAGCCCATGTGGCGTGTCCCTTCCTAGTAATTTCACAGTTTAATGCATATCCTCTCAAGAAACCCTTGAGACGTGGAGGAGGATGTTTACTGTGGAACCAGAGAATTATGACAATCCACTGAATGAGAGCTTCTCCAGTATTAATACTTGCACTTTTATTATCATGACCTCTTTTCTAGCACTTAGGAGGTTCAGTAGGCCACATATCTTTGAAACAGTATACGCTGCTGTTCACTAAATCAGAGCATACTCAGCTGTGTAGCTCACACTGACAGTCACATCATAAATGTGTTGATCCCTGTTGCTATTCGAAATAATGGTCTAAAATAAGCGTTACATTTTTTGCGGAAATGATAGAAAATGTTCTAGTCTTGCCAGTATTTTGAAGGGCTTTATTTTTGTGTATAGCTACTATCTCTAATAGTTTTCAAGTCCATTTCAAATACTAGTATTAGAGTAAGCCATATAGCTTTCTATCAATAAAAAAAGTGTATATATTGATAATAAGGATACTCTTTGGTGCTTGCCCTTACAGCATGTGTGTGTTTTTGCACGTTCAGGACTAGCAAATTTCTGTGAACCCAACTGAACTCAAACCAACACACTTCTGCTTGGGAGGAAGGCTGTGTTCTTCTGCAGAACTGTTCTTCTGTCAAAATTAATACACGGATTTATTTTTTCTCTTGACTTTTGTGTATGCAAATACTTAATTACAGGAATATAATCTCAAAATGTTAAATTACTTGGTTTTACATCAGCCCAATATATCATGGAGATATTTACAAATGTTTAGCAGATGACACAAAATACAAAGGTTATGGTTTCTTTTTGCATGCATTGTAATAGCTCATCTAAATTCAAAATACTACTTAATAATGCTGGAGAGAAAAAGAAGATACTCAATATGAAGTGAAACTCTTTGAACTTGACTGTAAATATTGGAGGTCACTTAAAAACAAATTTGTGGAGTCTATTTCCATGTCAAAATGAACTATCAGCTTCTGCAAAGTACATTTAAGTATTGATAGTTGTCCTCAGACCACTATCACCACAGTAGCTGACACTGATTCCACACCCTGCTAAAGCTATTTCATAGAAATTGCTATGTTGTTTGTTTGTTACCATTATTTCTTCCCCTTTTCATCGGGAAATGTTTTTTTGTTTGTTTTTTAAAAAAAAGTGTTTGTTAATCTATAACAAGAACTTAAAATGCGCAATTTTATGTTGCTCTTCATCTGTGAATACTAAATTCTGTTTTGAAATTTGGCCCTGTTCGCATTTATGCATTTATTCACAGTATGGCTACATCTCAGTCTTGCACCTGAGATACTGTGGCATATGTGACCTTATGATCTGAGGCTTCCCAAATGTCTCTTTAATTAGTTATAATTACACAACTTTCCACTTTTCCAGTGTGCAACCATGTTGATCTCATCACGTATTTCACGTGAATAGTTTTAGTTGCTCTTGTGGCAGGTTGCTTTCCTTCCCTTCTAGTGACATGGACCAGCCATTGGTGCTTCATTTCCACATCCTCTAGTTGATCTGTATGCAGCTGCCATATTTCTTTTTGTTTGTTTGTTTTTAGACTGCTTTTTTCATAGTTGTTTTCTTTTTTCTTATTTTCCAGAGCCCCCTGGAGCATTACAGGCTACCATTCAGAGCCTGGACAAGAGCTTGGCCTTGCACTTCTACAGGTACCCTTTTGAATTAATATATATATTGTTATCTGGGGGTTAATAGAAGGAGGGCAGCTCCAGAGGCACTTTCCTTCTCTGCTGTCCTGGAATGTGTGTTCTGGTAATAAATCTCTCATTCTTGACCTTTAGTAATTGATTGAGTTGGTGGATTCATTAGTACTGTTGAAGAAAGATCATGGTTTGCTTTTATTAGCCTCACAGAGCGAAGGACATTTCAACATGGCAGAATCCTCTCTCAAAATAATCAAGTAGCTCCCAGTGTTTTTTCCTTCTTTATTCCCAACCTGTGCTTTGGTTACAGTTTTCCAGTTCAGTAGACCCTGTTTCATAACAGAGACTTTCAGCATAAGCAATCACTTGTAACCTTAGTGCTCCAGAGCTTTCTGCAATTTATCTGGTAACTACATACATGCTCAAAAACAGAAGAAAGCTTAAACATCCCTAAGTCTGTCCACAACACGCTAAGCCTGATTTTGAGGTTGGGGGAGGAGATGAGTATTAAATCTTAAAATCTTTAACTTAATCTTAAGAACAGCTAAACAAAAGGGGGAAAATCCAATATCAGAAATAATGGAAAGCATATTGTATATTGAGTAGCTCTGTGCTCAGTTAGTACAAGGAAAACAGCTAAAACCCAGGGAGACAGCAGTTATATGAGCGTGGCACTTGGTACCCGTGATCATGCAATTCTCTAAAGGCTAGTAGAGCACTTTCAGCATTTCTTTGTGGCGAAGAAAAAATCAGTAATCAATTTCTGATGCATCAAATTAGCAACACGCTTCACTAATACTTAGTTTTAACTCCACTCAGTAGAAGGCATTTTGTGTTCATCTGTTTCCAATCACCGTATATGGCTCCAGAATAGAAATTTGCATCGTGTGGGGTCTTAAATTAACAATTATCGCTGCTGTTTTTATTTTAAATTAAAATGCTAAGTCTGAGAATACGCATGGCTAATATAAGGGTAAAATTCAGTTCCCAGAATGTTGAAATCATCCCAGAAACGATTTCTGTCAGCTGAGAAAATTCAGAATGTGAAATTCCAGATCTGTTGTGGTCTGAAATTAAAGACTGCAAAACTGTTGTAGCTGCTGCAAGGACAGATGCGAGGAACATTCAAAGCTTTGTAATTGTTCTGTTTCGTTTTTTTTGTAGTTAGAAGCTAACCTGTACTAATTCATCATCACATTTCATGTTCTTACCTTCATGATGCCATGCTGTGTGGAATTTATTTCCACCGTCTTACAGAATGGACTCAATGTTTGGTGTTCATACGGATGCTCTTGGAGATCTGTAATGGTGTGGGAGATATAGCACACATTCTGAAGTGTAAAAGATGGAATCCGTGATTTATGATAATGACAGCATTTGGTCCTGAATGCAGTGACACAGCCAGCCCTCCTAATTTTGTTTTGCTTTTAGTGGATGTGTGGAGACCAGCTCAGGTCAGAATCACAGAATGGCTAAGACTGGAAGGGACCTCTGGAGGCCATCTGGTCCAGCCCCCTGTTCAAGCAGGGCCACCCAGAGCAGGGTGCCCAGATGCTAGTGAGCGAGGGGTGACTCCTCTGCTGGCTCTCTGGAAGTGACAGGGATGGTGGTCTGGCTGGGAATGGTTACCTTTACGTGGCAAAGACAGGCAGGTGAAACAGCGGACACTGCATCTCCTCACCTGAGGCTCAGAGCCTTGCTTGCAGCATCCTGTAATTCTTTAGTCTTAGAGGGCTTGGCATTCTGATTTTGAAGTTCGGTTTCTCTAGATCCACCTACTCAAAAAAAAAAAAAAAAAAGTTCAGTGCTGTTTACCTCTAAAGACATACCGATTTATCAGGGTAAAGCATTAGCTTTGAACTCAGGAGACTTGTATCCAATTTCTAGGCTGGAATCAAATTTCCTCTGTTACTTTGGGCAATCATATTCAGTCCTGTTCGGAGAATTTGTTTTGCTTACTGGAGAGAGGGGAACTATTAACATGGCTGTGTATCACAGCTACGAGAGAAGGATGGATATGTAGGCAATGGTGAAGTAATCTGGGGGGATATGAGTAGAGAAATAACTAATCTGGGTGATACGAGTAGAAAAATAACAAGTCAGTCTGTGTAAGCTGTGGTCCAAGGCACTTCTGTAGAGAGGGTCAACAGTGATCCTAGCTTCAGGACTTGCCAGGGGCAAGTCTGTTGCTTGTATTGGCTCTGCAGCAGCCGACAGCACATGAAAAACAGCTGAAGCTACGCCAAAAGGAAGAACTGGCATTGCTAGGGAACCTACAGCAAACCTCTGCACTCTTTTTATTGTCTGGCAGGTGTTTCTGGTTGATTGGATTTCCTCCGCTGTTTTTCCTCTTGCAAATACACAGGGCTCAAAGGCTGGTCTCCTTCTGTCACCTCCTTCTGCTCACCTTCCTGCTGCCAGTTCCTCCTTGCCAACCCATCAGGCTCAGTCGGCGACCTGTCCCAGGCACAGAGGTTGCAGGAGAGGGATGTGTCTCCTGTCTGTAGCCCCCGCGTGGTCTGCACTTCTCCCCTGCAACCTTACACATCTCTGTTCCCCATGTGGAACATAGGAGTTGAGCCAGGGGTGATGAGGAAGAGCACTTGAAGTGTCTTCCTTTTTTGCTTTAATCCCTCGCTATCCTTACAAACATTTTCTTTCCACCTCACTCTTTTGGTGCCCCCATCTCTATGCCCATCACCTATTCTCTGCTCTTCTCCTAGTAACTGCATTTCTCCTCTGACTTTTGTCTTACCATTTCCTGCTTCTTGTGCCTTTCCCCACACTCACAATTCCCATTTTTTTGTGTGTTTGTTTTGTTATGTTTTTTAATTGGAGCTGGGATGCCTCAACCCTCCCTCTGCTGCCTCCCTCTCCACTTTATTAAATGCCCTGGTGCCCTGGTCATGATGACTCAACACACACTTTATTTTCTGTAAGGCAGTGTGATTTTTATGGTGTCTCAGAAGATGTGTCCAGGAAGAATTTCTGTCATAATCGTAACTTCATCAGGGTCCTCCGATATGCTGAAAACCATTTAGTAAGAAGACCCTGGGCATTTCTGACTTAATAAATGCAGCTTTTTAAGTGCACCATTTTAATGAAGACTCATTACATTACATGTTGATAATAGGAAATACACTCAATGTATTCTAGCAGCTACAGTAAATGCATCTGGTATAGTCTAAGGAGTTACACACACAAATGTGCAATCATGCCATGCGTGTGCAATACAATACTTGTGTAGGGTTATACAGCTATATCATATTGATTGCAACATCTTCGAATAACACTGAAGACCTAAATTGCATTTTGTTCCGGAGCCAAAATTGGTATGTTTAACCGTGTGCGTAAACAAATCTTAAATATGCAGATGTAGAGCTATGCACTCCTTTGATTTTCTTTCTTGTCTTCCAGTGCCATGTATGTTTAGAATTGAGGCTGGAGGAAAAAGGAATGAACTATCCTGTGGTATGGGAAAATGTCCTCTTATCTAGAGAAAAACATAGCTGTACCAGTCAAAAATAAAAGATATCATTCACTGAGTCACTCTGAAGGTTGCAGTGCCCTGGAACACTGCTGTAAATTGGGTGCTTAATAAAACAACAACACATGCTAAAAAAAAAAAAAAAAAAAAAAAAAAAGAGAGAGATTTGTTTTTACTTAGTCAAAACTTTTAGAGTTCGTTTATTTAAGAAAAAATAAATGGGCAGTATTTCATGTATTTAAAGTTTGAATGCTTATAAATGGTTAGCCCAGGACAATTATGGCGTAGAAATTATATTTAAATAGCCATGCTGACCTTACTGCAGTGATATGTCATGTTATAGGAAGGATGTTTAGTACAAAGGCTTGACAAACAACACCCCACAGCTAATCAGCAAAGTGACTGAAAGTCCTCAGTTGTCAGAACTGGGCCACTCTGTTGTACTCCTCTGGGTGAACATTGTCATTTTTCTAATGGTATTTTTTTTCAGCATGCCCAATTCTTAACCATGCCTAGTGTATTACGTAGAATCACAGAATGGCTCTGCTTGGACAGGAGCTTAAAGTTTATCTAACTCCAGCCCCCCAGCTACTTTATTAAAGGTCGTCTCCTAGATTTGTAATAGAAGATATTCATTTTCTATATTTTAAAGGGTGAAATGGTTGTGTTTGTGTATGGAGTTTCCAAAAAAGAATTGTCTGTATAGTAAGGTAACAACAAGCTGTTAAACTTAGAAAGAAAATATATAACTATGCATAATCTGTGTGACTTTCTGGTTTCTTACTTGTAAAAAATTTTAAGTATTGTAAGAAATTCTCCATACACCTATGAACTGTTTCTTTCAAATATGTTTTCATAAATAGTAAGAAACTTCAGAAAGAAACTATTCAATTTGTTTTGAAAGTTTTTAAGTATTTTTAAAAGTTCTTACTAATTAAATTTCTGACTACTAAAGGAAATAAAATTTCAAGTCTGACATTTTTTCCATTTATAAGAGCTCTTTGTGGTATCCTTTTTCACAGCATAAATTGTTAGGATTGTTTCTCTTCTGGGCTGTATTTGTTTACTCTGGATCTTCATGTACTGTAACATTTCTGGAGTTTTGCAGGGTTAGTAACTGCAAGAGAATGCTTAACTGCAGCTATTTTCATTGTGGCTTTATTGTTTTTAAATAAAACATGTTTATAGTTACGATATTATGTTCCTTCAGTATATTTCTCATTGTGAACTGTTAGGAAAACTTTCTCAGTAAAGTCTAAACATGGCAACTAGAGGTTTCAGGGTTTGAGGCCTTTTATGACAAAGTCTGGTAAACTTTTTTTTTTTTTCCCACAAAAATGACTTGGCAGTAGCAGCTGCTGGCCATTTCTGCCCATGAGATCACTGGTTACTGTACACTTCTGAGAAATGGGAGACTGGATCAATTCCCCAGTCCCCAAACTGGGGCAAGTCCAGCTTCCAGTCCTCTTCCACCTGCTGAGGAAGAACCCACTTGGCAGACTACTGGGGCACTCCTGGGTGGCTCTTTCTATTTCAGATGGAGTCCTACTTCCTAGAAATTCTTAAATTGTGCTTAGAGTAGGGTCACTAACCCGGTCACCTCACCAAGTACCCTGTACTTTGTCATTCTTTCTGTAACTTAAAGCTTGCAAATATTTTTTTTAGTGGAAAACTTTGAACAGAAGTGCTGGAGAAGTGCTGTCTCTACATACATTTTATACTAGTTTATTCATTTGCTGTGGAGGTTGGCTTCCAGTCTGCACTCCAAATGAAGCAGAAGAAGAAAGCTTTTTTGTGTCATCCTGCTTATCCCCAGCTGCATTTTTGGGGCCTGCAGCATGCTCAGAAGTTACCTGCTGGGTAAAGTAGTATGAATGGTCAAGGAGGGGACAAGGAAATCCCTGGTTCCTCTACAGCTTGGGAATTATCCATCAGGCTTAGTTAGCTGTGTGCATGCCCGTTAATGTAAATAATAGGGCTGCACCCACGCTGAGTGGCTGGTGGGAGCAGGGCATGCCCACAGGCCTGTGTCCTGAGCATCCCTCTGGGCCTGTATGTGCTTATTGCTTCCAGCCTTCTCACAGCCCCTTTCTGTGGAAGTTCAGTGTGGGAGATAGGGACAGTGTCCAGGTTTTGTCCCTGTTTGGTGTTAGGATATTGGTGGGGTCGGAAGAGCTCAGAAGTGAATTCTCATTTTTGGCTTAAGCAAAAAATTTCTGTCAGAGAAGCAGGTGCCTCGAGTCTAAGCATCAGCTAGCCAAGATTTTATGGATACTGCTGCCACTTAAATGTTGAAAAATGAGACTACAAGTTGGAAATATTGCTAGCAAATATTCCATCCTGAGTTAATGATAATCATTTTTTTGGTGAGGCACTCTTCAGAAGATACCGAGCTGTTTCCCGACTACCTGATTACTGCTTCCACAGGTGACTGATGAACGGAGCCTGCCAGCCCTGCTAGCGAGGCAGTGTACCCATGTGGTAATGCTGGAACAAGGGTGCTTTTTTTTGCTGTATTTTCACATTTTTGCAGATAGAAGATGCTGATTTTCCTTCTTCAGTTGCCTGTGATTTATACTGAATTTGCACTTGCACCTGATTTATGCTGAACTTATTATGTACAGAAACCTCAGAAGTTTGGGTAGCTTAAAATACTGCTCACTCTTAAAATGGACTTGTTAGGAATTACCGCAGATCTGAGATGTGAATTAATATGAAGTGTTCCGTTTAAAACATTTTTCTTCAGCTTCTTAATTAAAAATGCTTTGTTGTTTGGCCTCCCTCTGTTTTCTCCCAGTGTGCAGCGATGACACACAAAGCTGGCCAATTAATTATTTGTGTTACACATCTGAAATGTTACTGCTAGAAAAATAAAAGGTTTTCCGGTATACCAAATCCAAGCGTGGCTGTGAAGGTCAGCTGCCCAGGGGCAAGGAGACCTGAGGTGCTGGGTGTTTCTACTGACTGAGGAGAAGAAAGGAGAATAGTAGATAGCACTGCTGTTGGGAGTTACTGCACCTTGTAAAAATGGGATGTTGAAAGGGGGAAATCGTGTGAAGAGGTGAGGAAGAAGGAGAGAAAATAAGAGTTCACTCTGCTTCTCTCAGAGAAGAAGGACCAAACCGCTGGGACCTGTCTTGGCATCTGATGAACTCTGAAACGCTACGAGGCACTGGAGCCAAGCGTCCTTTAACAAAGGTGGTTGTGTTCATTTCTAAAAGTACAGAGATGATCCTGGGCAAATTGTATGGGGGCCAGGAGACCAAAACAGAGGGCTGTGAGGTTGTTGAAGGGAGGAGGGCATAAGTTTAAATGCAGTAGTTCTGGAGAGGTGCAGAATTAAGAGGATAAAAGTGCTTTGGACTTGGGCCATTGAGACTGGCTGGTGAACTGGCTGGTGTCACCTAAAGCTTTGCAAGGTGTTTTACAGAAATATTGTGAGAAAATATGCACTAAAGTAGAAGTATCCACAAAAAGCCAGAGCTACAAATGTAATAAGTTACATCACGTTCCTTATACTTTTTAGGCCCTCTCCTGAAGTATTTTTAAATAAGGGGCTGAAATTATTTGAGAGTGTGGTATGTTGTTAAGCAGCACAGGGTTCCAGAGAAAACAGAATTGATTTCCTTTCCTGCTTCTACAAACACAGCATGTAGTATCTCTCTAAATAATAAGACAAGCTGCATTTTTTGTACAATCTAGTTTGGAAGAAAGGGAAATTTCATTCCTGAATTTTCTTGTGTATTCATGCAGCTGTCTGCACCTGTTTAAAGAAATTAGAGTTTTCGTGTTTGGGCAGAATTTACCCAGAAGTAAGTATCACTGACAGTGAATTGTAGCTACTGGGTTTAAAAAAAAAAAAAAAAAAAAAAAACGAACAGAACTATATTTCAGAACTGAAAAGCAGCAAAATATTTTCTGATGACTTTTATCTCAAAGAGGAAACTCTATCCAGCTCCCAGTGAGCACTGAGCATACTTCACAGAGGCAGAATGCAAGTAAAGCCACCAAGGTGCTTTTACAGGCATTTACATCTCTATGGATTTCCCCATAACAAAGTTAGCATTTCTCGTTATGTCAACGTCCTGTTTTAAACCTCATAGTTTTAACTGCACGCTATAATAGAAAGTGTGTCAAGTGATTGTAGTATTGTCTATGGAGAGTTTTATGTTACAGAAATTTTTTCTCATACAAGCTTACAACCTGGTAACACTTCACAGTGATGTTTAGCATGCAGCATTAATGGGTGTCATTGAATGTAATGCAAGAGCAAAGCTGAATTAGTGTAAATATCAAGCTGTTGTACAGTCCACCTGTGCAAAGTAGTAGAAAATTGATGATAGTTGCAGTTGTCAAAAGGTTTTTTTGATTGTATGTAATATATCATCGGTGCAAAGTGGTAGCCTTTGCCAAAGTTCTTACCTTTCCAGTTGGTGGAAACTTCCACCAATTTCTGGAACTATGAGGAACAGCTGAGGGAACTGGGGTTGTTTAGTCTGGAGAAGAGGAGGCTCAGGGGAGACCTTATTGCTCTCTACAAATGCCTGAAAGGAAGGTGTGGGGAGCTGGGGGTCAGCCTCTTCTCACAGGTAACTAGTGATAGGACTACAGGGAATGGCCTCAGGTTGCTCCAGGGGAGGTTTAGGTTGGAAATGAGGAGGCATTTCTTCTCAGAAAGAGCAGTCAGGCCTTGGAACGGGTTGCCCAGCGAGGTAGTGGTGTCACCCTCCCTGGGGGTGTTCAAGGAAAGGTTGGACATGGTGCTTGGGGACATGGCTTAGTGGGTGACATTGGTGGCAGGGTGATGGTTGGACCAGATGATCTTGGAGGTCTTTTCCAACCTTAATAATTCTATGATTCCCACTTCTATATAACTGTGCCACTCCCACTTTTAGGCCAGTGTATACCATATTTGTGACCTTTCCAAGGCTTTATCTCCTTGAACAGATACTGCTCTTCACTTGTTCTCTGTTTCATGTTCCCAAAGAGGGGCACATTGATTAGTATTTTGGGTCATGGTAGATCTCAAAGATGTTTTAATCTCCTCATGCTTTATCTTGACAGCTAATGTTAACTGAGGTCAAGTCTACACCCATGCACATGTTTATCTAAAATTGATTTTAAAAATGTAATAACCGCTGCCATTCTTCATGTGGATTATTTTATTTCACTGTAAGCCTAGTTTATTTAGACTTAGCTTCTATTTTTAAACTTAGTAACATAAACTAAATATGTGAGGTCTATAGCGGCAATCATCCACAGAATAATTTAAATTCATTTTAGGCATACATATTAGTATATCCTAGTGCATAGAACTGTAGCAAGTTATTCTCAGTGAAGTCCTACAGGCTTTATAGGGACTATTAACAAAGCAGCATCTCCGTAATGGGACCTTCAGCTCTAAAGTGCACCTAGTCGTTAACAGAGCCTGTTATTTTTCATCTGTGTACTATGTTCCTTTGCAAATTTTGTTTTGTGATTTCTTTGAGCCCTATTGAGATCACTTGTTGATTACTTACGCTTGAATTTGTGATGTTTTTGGTGCATCTTGGGGCTGCGGTAGTTATATTTTACCATCTGGAAAAGAAAATTGACACAGGCCTTTAAATATCAAGGAAAGCAGAGGAAAGGCTGTCAACCTTTGTTATATTTATTCACTGTGCTTCATCCTACCTCCTATACAATCCTCCCCTCATCCACTGTCCCAGAGGGATGAATTAAGAGCATCAGCTTCAGCACGGCATTGTCGGATGAAGCTGTCCTCACTGAAGTCAAAAGCAAAAATTCCACTGATGTCATTTAGGCCATACTTTCACTGTTGTTTTTTTGGTACTGTGCTGCAACTTGAATATTGCTACAATATGTGGTGGTTTTCAGAGTAGACTTTTAGGCAAAGGCTGGTTGAAAGGTATAGGAGCTACAAGGCAAAACGGGAGCAGGGACTGAAGTGCAGTGTTTGCTGTCAGGTAGCATCATTCGATTTCTGTTTAGAATGCAGTTTTAGGTATGAGAGAAAATAAACTTGATTATTATACATTAGTAAGTTAATAGATCTAGAAATAAATGCTTGTCAATGTGACCACTTCATAAATTTCTTTTACATTAAAAAAAAAAAAAGTTTATTTAAAATACATGGAGCTGTAATTCCTAAGTTTTTATATAGTTTTTCTCCTACTACTATGTTGACTTTAAATCAAGGGAGGGATATTTTATAGAGAACTTGTTTGTAGTTACTGTTAGTCGTGTAGCTATTGCTTCTCTTGACTGTATTGTTTTCCCCTAAATCATGCAGATAGTGAGCCTGTTACTTAAATGTGAATACCTGACAAACATATTGCAGACCTAAGAGTGATTAGAGCATGATGCCTAGAATGAGTAAGTGCTTTGGATCTCTGCCTCTGCCACAAAGGAATCCTGAATCAAAGTGCCTGGCTGAAAATGTAGCTTTAAAAAAAAACAAAAACCCTCAACCCCTTTGTATGCTTTGTATTCTGCTGAGCAGTTCTGCAAGAGTAGCTGATGTTAGAAGAGCTCAGTTAGTATGAACTTTAAGCCTTTATCTGTGCATGCATAGTATTAAAATGAGCCATGAAAGGGTGCATAAGTTTTCATATTTTTTTTTTAAATGATCTCTTAAATATAGTGATTCTTATACAGAAGAGCAATAATGGAAATCTGGAGCAAATCCTGAAAAACACAACCCAGTCTGCAGGAAGAATTGCACTGACAAAATAGACATCTGGATGTAAACAATATAGAATAAAAGGAACATTACTTAGGTCCCTAAGTATATCTCATGCGTTTTCTGGGAGTGAAAATTTGCCATTGAATTTCTGTAGTGCAAAGCTGGTACTGTTTCTCTGTCCACAACAGGCAATTCAGATGGCTAAGCGACGAGTTTCTCTGGAGTTTAAGCCAACAGAAAGCCACTTTCACCCCCGTTGCTGCAATGATGGTTTTCACAACTGGAAACTTAAGTGGCACAATTTAGTCTTCCTAGGACTACACTGTACTGCTGCTGCTGCTCAGCATTTTTCATTAGTGATGAAATTTATAAGTAACAAGGCTCTTGTAGTGTCGCTGCTGTGTTTCAGGTGCCAGTGTACAGCAGAGGGGCTGATAGGCATTGCACTAGCATGGCCGATTAGCAGCAGAATTAGGCTGCAGCCATCACAGCACAGGCAGGAGAGGTTGTTTCATTCACACTTGTATCCATCCCCACCCCTCTTTCATCCCACTTGCTTTTCTAATGGTGTCTGGTTAATAATTTCTAGCGGATACTGAATAAACTTTACTGTGATATTTCAATGCAGTAGCTCAGGAAAACTTAAACAACACACTTTAATACAACACACTTTAATCCTTCTTTTGTAGCTGTACCTACCTTATTTTTTACCAGTGGCCCCACAGGTACAAAACCTCTGTGGATGGCCATGTAACCACCTGGCTGTTACCGGCTCTGGTGAGCATCTCTGCCCTGGCTCCCCCAGAGCCCTTTGCTTTTCTTTGTAGGGTGCCTGAAGCTCATTGCCAGTCATGACATATTTCCAGTGACTTTGAGGCACTTGGCCCTACAAGTGCTTACGAAAAAGCACTCTGGTTCCCTCAGGTGAACATGCATGTACAGTGGGATTTTTCTTCTTCTTCTTTTTCTTCTATTTTCCTTTTAAGTGTGGTGTTGGTGGATGCTTAGCCTTCTGAGCAATGCTGGCTGACATCATCCAGGGCTGTCCTGAGTGAGGAAGTTATTAAACCACTTTGACCTTCGATGGCAATGTCCTAGGAAGAAATGCAGAGTTGTCTCTCTTACTCAAGTTGTATTAACTCAGATGGGTAACATTGCTGTTATAGTACGTGGAATTGGGGGTCTGGGTCTTTTTTTTTTTTTTTTTTTTTCCTGACAAGGCCTATGTTCTCTCATATATTAGATTTCTGCACATGAGCATCAAGTGCAAACACCGATCGGGTATTTTTACAAGCACTTAGCCGTCAAGCTCTGAGCTGGCGACGTGGAAAGATTTGATTTGTGTGTATGGAATGGAAATGTGTATGAGCAGATGCGTGCTGGAATTGCCTTCAGTGCATTTGGAGATTTGATGCTTAATTTCAAAATAGTACCAATAAATATGTTGATTCAAATGAGGAAAGAGAGCTTTTTCTTTTTCAGAAAGACTTAGTTAAAATTCAGGAAGTCAAACTGCTGAGGAGTTAGCACTAGGATTTATAAAACAACATTGAAAGGGAAGCTTAATTAACATTTCACTACCCTTTCAATTGCACCGAATGCATGTCTGGTTTATCACCCACCTAAATATGTTAGTTTGTATTTGAAGAATGCTTGTGACAGTGAGCCTTCGGGAGAAAGCTCAGCTTTTTTTTCTGTAATCTCATTATAGCATTTATATATTTGATTTCCTTGCCTTGACCTTGAGTGATTTAGAGGGAATATTCGATGTATATATCACGTATTTCTGGGAATAAGTACTTGAGGCTGCTTTCTTTTACTCCTAATGTACCTTTAGCTGGAATGAAAGGGTTCTTTTGTGGGATGTGGGGGTGGTTTCTTGTTGGTCCAAACAGGATACTGATGGCACACCCGAATTAAGTAAGTTGGATGCTGCTGGATGAGCACAGGGAGCATGGCAGTATACATGAAAGCAGGTCATCACCAGGAAGGCTGCTGCTTCGAGCAATTCAGGATGAGTGGAGAGGCAGCAGTAGCTTTTCCTTCTCTCCCTGAAGAACGCGATAGTAGCAGAAATGGGATGTTAGAAAGGACAGCATAGATTAATGGGGCAGTAATAAAACAAATGAGGCCCGTTAGCTAAATCACTGCTTGAAAAGTAGATTCCTTGATAAGTGCCCTTCAGTGCCTCATGTGGGAAAAATTGTTACAGCACTTGTCCTGTCATCCATGCTGTTGCATTTCAGATTGTTGTGACAATCCAGTGATAGCAACTTAAAAGGATTTAAATTGAGGTAAAATTTGCTTGGAATCCGTGCTTCATAGAAAGCTTGAACAATTGTATCCAAGCGTCAACACAAGTTCTCTTTCAAGCCCAGTCAGAATGTTTTACGTGCTCCAAAATCTTTCTTAGAACAAAGCTATTTTTAATTTTAATTTTACTATTTTTTTTATTTTATTTGTATTTTTCCCTCTGTTTAGCCTGTAAGTTAATGATCAAAAGCTGGAAATCATTGCTTCCTTGCTGGAGCACCTATGCTTGGGGACCAATGTTCAAGCAGGCTTCAAGCTGCAATATGGGGCTTTAGCGAGATCTTTCAGGTTTCTTCCAACCTTAATGGTTCTATGATTTCTGCTTTATGGTTGCTGGTTTCTTGGTAGCTTAATGATGAAGCAGGTACCTTGCAGTTGAAAACTCGCATGTCCACGGGGTTGCTGCTTTTTAGACCAGCTCATTTTATGGAGCTTTTAACAAGTTGTTAAAAAAGAAGTTGTGGGGTATATGGAGTATATTACTGATCAGGAGCTTGAGAGAAAATAGGTAGAGAAATCAACCGGTCAAAGCCACGGCCAGCAGTTCGTCAGTGCTCTTTCACCCACCTTCGGGAGGCGGATGGGTGAAACCCTCTAACCCCACACTTTGCATCCCCTTCCCCTGTCTGCCTGCAGAAGCGGGTGGCGGCGGGGCTGGGGTTTCCTTCCCCTTCCTTCTGCAACGCAGACGCTGGGACCGTGCTGGGGGTGCTGAGGGAGCGTTGCCCCTGCTGGGCCCTTGGGTGCTGGCACCAGGGCACCCACCCAGTGCCGCCTCCCCGTGCTCCTTGCGGCCCGGCTGGGAGAGGAGGGCCAGGAGAGGAGAGGAGGGCCGGGTCGGCTGTTGCTATCGCTCTGATGTCAGGCGCTCCCGCTAACGTGTGGTTGGTCCTTCTGCCTTTCAGATCGCTGCCTGTAGCGGAGCACAAAGGGAGCGGCGAGACTCCCACGTCTTTCAGCGAGAAGAAAGGAGGCAGCGGAGCAGACTAACGCGGGCTTGCGTCTGGTGGCCTGGCGGTACAAAGGCTGCCTTTAAAAGAGAAGCGCAGCGTTATTTAATGAGCTGTGAGATGAGGAGGCGCTGCTGCTAACGCTCAGATCCCGGGATTCATCGGCTATTCATTGTGCTTAATGTACATGTTTCTACACCGTGCATTTAGGAGATCCCAGAGAAGAATCCAAAACGGCTGCGGGGGAAAGACCACCAAACATGCCTACAGAAACACTACCGACAGGTAGCATGGTGAAGCCGGTCAGCCCTGCCGTGACTTTCACGTCCGCCGTCCCTCTCCGCATCCTGAACAAAGGACCAGACTACTTTCGCAGGCAGGCGGAGCCCAACCCCAAAAGACTGAGCGCGGTGGAGAGGCTGGAAGCCGACAAGGCCAAGTATGTCAAGAGCCAGGAGGTCATCAACGCCAAGCAGGAGCCCGTGAAGCCAGCAGTGCTGGCGAAGCCGCCGGTCTGTCCCGCGGCCAAGCGAGCGCTGGGGAGCCCCACCTTGAAAGTCTTCAGCAACAACGCCAAGACCGAGAGCGGCGTCCAGAGAGAGAACCTGAAGCTGGAGATTTTGAAGAACATCATCAACAGCTCCGAAGGCTCCAGCTCGGGTTCGGGGCACAAGCACGGTCCCCGAAACTGGCCGCCCCACAGAGCAGATTCGACGGAACTGAACCGACACTCGTTCGCCGAGTCTCTGAAGGTTTACCCCACGCAGGGCCGCAGCAGCCCGCAGGAGAGCAGCTCCAACGTCAGCAGAAGGCTCCTAGATCAGTCGGCAGAGACTTTCTTGCACGTCTCTCACAGCTCCTCAGACATTAGGAAAGTAACTAGCGCAAAGCCCTTAAAAGCAATACCCTGCAGTAGTTCAGCCCCACCTCTGCCGCCAAAACCCAAAATCGCTGCCATTGCCACCCTGAAGTCCCCAGAGATCGAGGCAGTCGAGTCTGGATGTGGAGTTAGTAGAAGACCCTCCCTGCAGCGGTCAAAATCAGACTTAAGCGACAGATACTTTCGTGTCGACGCAGACGTTGAACGATTCTTTAACTACTGCGGACTGGATCCTGAAGAGCTTGAAAACCTCGGGATGGAAAACTTTGCAAGGGCTAACTCTGATATTATATCCCTCAACTTTCGCAGCGCAAGCATGATTAGCTCAGACTGTGAACAGTCTCAGGACAGCAACAGTGACCTTAGAAACGATGACAGTGCCAATGACCGTGTGCCATATGGTATTTCTGCAATTGAAAGGAATGCCAGAATCATCAAGTGGTTGTATAGCATCAAGCAAGCTAGAGAGTCACAGAAAGTGTCCCATGTGTGAGAGAAAATCCACAGTAGAAAAAGCAAGGACTGTATCTTTGTCTGTGAATATTCAGTTGTGAAGGGTTGTGAAGTCTACTTGAAGTCTTGTACACTTCTCAAATCTCTTTGTGTTGCTTGTTGTGCAATGTTTCCAAGTTGCATGCCTGTCAACATGTGAACTGACCTGGCTTCCACTTGAACAATAACCAACTGCAAAGCCTGGCTGAGCATACACATTATCTGCCAAAAGTTTAAGACAAGAATCTAATTAGGGCTTCAGTATAATCAAAGTGTTTACATGGAAAGGTTATATGACTTCTTTGGTATTTATGTGGTTCCTTGTGGATTTTATATGTCACTTTTTGTCTTAATACGGATATTGTCAACTGACGTTACTGGCTTCAAAGCTGAAGTTAGAATCCCTTCAGGGGGTGGGGCAAATTTGGACAAAATAAGAGGTTTAGACATACAACACTAGGCAAAGCAGCCTTATCTCTTGCAGAAAGTGGCTTATTGGCACCTGTAAAACTGTCTCTGAAGAGCAAAGGATGCTCTGTTCTTTGCTAAAATGTGTATCCCTACCTGTGGTGAGGGACTGTTAAGTAAAGGTTTCCGTTTCTAGATAAAGCACCCTCAGTTTTACAACTGAAGCGGTCTCGTGAATCTGCTTGACCTTTCATAAACGAAATGAGTCTTACATTTGGTTCGGTGTAAGCATTGTAACGATTTTGTATTACCCTGTTGGAAAAGTTTGAAGAGTCAACAAACAAAAACGTTGAAGGTGGGGGATTTTGTGGGTTTGGTTTTAACTCTAAGATTCCTGGTCTTAAACTTTTGACAGGAATGATTAGATCCTATAGCTGATATTGAATGCCTTTATTAGTCAAACACATCATGACTACAAACTCCATGCTGTCTTTTAATTTTTTTTTTGTAGACCTATTTGAACAGTTAATGATCAAAAATGGAAACACACAGCCATATCAATATAACGCCTCCTATTCAGAAGTAAATACACTCAGTAGCTGAACTATATCTGAAAATTTGTGATTATGTTGTCTTGCATATGTTATATCTAAGGCTGTGAAAGTTTGTTACAGCTCTAGAAAAAGTGTAGAAACATGACAGTATGTAGCTTTCTTTTTTTTTTTTTTTTCCTCCTTATGATGGTTAGTGCTGCAAGTCAACCTGTTACAAATCTTTTGACAATCTGTGTCTTCCCAGTGGTTTAATTAACTGTCATTTCAACCGACAGTTGTGGTGTGGTAGCGGAGAAGTTGAAAGTGCAGTGGTCTGCTTCATTATTATTGTATACATGCTTCAGAGTAAATTGCAGCACTACCTTATACTTCATCAGCTAATAGGAAACTTTTTTTATTGTGTAAATGCTGTAAGACTTTGTATATACTTCAGTTGTTATGAAATCTTTAAAGGAAGAGTGTTATGCTAATAAATAGCTCCTGGTGCAGGTATGGTGGGTTTTTTGTTCATTTTTTGACCCCTCCCATTCTCAAACTGTGTCGGGAACTCAATTGCAGTGTGTTTTAGTGCTATAGAAGATCTTGGTGAAATAATAGTTCCAGTAAAATAGTCCCAGTTAGGTTTCTTCCTAAAAGTGCTTTTCAGAATACAGTTTTTGTTTTTTTTTTTTAATAAAGCAACTGTAGCAGCATGATCCGTCTGAAGAACTAGAAGAGATTTTTCAGGACTCCTAAAATAGCTTGCTGCTTCTTTACCTAGCAGTTTTACTGCTCCTGTTTATAGCATCTGCTCATAATGAATCACCACGGTCTTCTGAGTTATTCCTCAGTAGTGCTTATTTGACTATTAAAGATGCTTTACAAAGTTGGGTTATATCCTTTCTTTAAGAAGTCTGTAGCTCAGCTTCTTACTGATAGCCACGATTAACACAGGCAAGACTAAAAGAGCGAACAGTCATTTGTTGCCTGTGAAACTATCCCTACATCCTTGTATAAAATTGCTTTCCAAATGATTTTTCATGGGTGGGGAAAAAAAAAAAAAAGCACATATATTCATTTTCGGTAGGCTACTCTGTGCTTTGTACAGTTGGCTTCACAACCTAAGACTACAACATTCCCAGTTTGGTCAAAAAAAATAAAAATGAGGAGATAGGCATTTCAGCTACGGGCACACTTGTGACATTTTAAGCTCCATAGCTTTCAGTTGGCATTGACATCACGCTGGTTTTTCAAGCATATTTTTCCAATAGTAGGTTCTACTCAGTTCAGTGTCTATTTTGCCAAGGAAAATAATGCTGGAGGGATTAAAGCCAAGTGTAATGCAGCTGTACAGCAGTGAAATAAAGAAGTGAATACTGAAATAAAAATGCACTCACATTGTTCTCTCTTAGCATGTTTATCATCATTCTTAAAACACTTATCTCAACTGTTGTCAGCCAGAAACATTAATAAAGAAGCCTTTGTCAGGAGAAAAATGGATTAGCGCATATGCTGGTACTCTGGACTTGTTTCCCGAGGTTTGCTCTGAAGCCCCGGTCTCTGAGAAGCCAAATTCATTTCCTTCTAATGCCACAAGGGTTTAGGCTTGTAAGCTGCCTGTAAGAGAACATTTCCTCACCCAGGCTCTTAAGAGGCACCTCTGACACAGCTCAATGAGAGTCCAACCCCGCAGTCCCTGCTTCTTCAGGATAGGCACGTGAATAAGATTTTACAGGAGCCAGGCTTCCACAGTCAGCCGTACTTGCAACTCTGATGACGCTGCAGCAATAGAAATCGGAAGAAAAGATCTATTGCAGAAAGTCCACAAGGCTTTGAACAAGCAGATAACAATTGCCTTCATTTATCACTTTATTAGCGTTTGTGCAGACAGGATTTATTTATTTATAGTCTTACCTGTGTGTCTGTATAAAAGGCACATCTTTGGTGTCTGAGCTGGTTTTGTTTTCAAACAGGAGTTACCACTTTGCCTTTGCAGGCAGGTAATCCAATCATTTCTAGAGCATCCCTCGTTTTGTGACTGTTTTAGGAGATTCCCGAGTGCCAAACACTGAATTTGCAGATGGCTGTAACCAACTCGAACGCCTCGCCTGGGATGCATTCTGGTCTTGTTCCTGTTGCCTTCAGCAGGCATTTACCCAGGTACAAAATGCATGGCAAGCATCCCTGGTTAAATAGCAGCTTTTGCTGCATGAGCAGCTCTTGAGGGAGATGTAGGGCTGTGGAATCCTGCGACAGCCAGGACTGAGCCCAGTACTGACATCCCTGGCCCCAGAAATGATGATGAAAAGCATACACACGTACCCAAAACAACAACAAAACTGAAGCTTACAGTGGTTCTGTTACTTTGATTTGCAATGAGAGAAAAAGGAAAATGCTGCAACAAGGTGTGCCCTCAAATCTCTGCAGTTGTACGCAAAGATAAACCTTCCTCTGAGCAAAAGGTAGGCAGCACGGTCTTTGAATTGGTCTTTGAACTACTTCGTTTCATAACAACGGGAAAGATTAGGTACACGGGATCTGTGCTACAAATTTACTCTTGATAAATTTGAGTTCGGAAATTTCCTTTTTGATGAATTTGGTTTCTGCTGGGGAGAACGCTGAGCTGCAAGTGCGTGCAGCATCCGAGTGACCAAGAGCTCTTGAAGGGTAAACCCCGAATGATGATGATGCTTTTGGCAGAAACCCCAAAATCAGAAGACACGCTCAGGCAATGGGGCCAATCAGTGTTGCTGACTTATCTCTTTTTACAGCAGTTTATCCATCCGTGGAGGCCGTACGCGTTTGATTCGAGTCATTCAATGCAAAACAAAGTGCCTAATGGAGCTCTGCAGCACAGAGCTGAGTGATTGCTGTCTGCCAGAGAACCAGAGAGGAGCTAAACCTCAGCACACCCATCCGATACCTATTGATTATGGGGTGGTAATGTTTCATGTGTTGGATTCACAGCTTGCTTGTTCATGAGAAGCTTTTGTATTCGGCAGAGCAGTCAAATGAATAAATTTGGGAGATGCCAGTTTTCCGAGGCTATAAAACTCATATTTTATGTGATTAATGGTGCCACACCAGTAGCTGAGCGCATTAGGCTGAGAATATAAGAGCATCTGGAGCTTTGTTCCCCTGAACAGTAAGGGTCCGTTGCCTATTTTGGCAATGAATATAAATGCAGATATATTGTAAGGTCCCTTTGTGCTGTATGGAGAATAAATTGGTCAAGGTGTCTTGTCCTGAATTGTAATTTTACTCTTCTTTTTTTTTTTAACCAAGTCTTAGATGTTCACCGGTATTGTGAGTTCATCTGACATTCCTTGCTGTCAGCAGAAAGGCTCCAATAATCTGCCCTTTGAAATATATCACCCATAGCGTAATGGGAAAAGCCACTTAAATTGTCTGTTCAGAGCAAGGACTTTCATCTCCTGATGATGGCATCTGTTAAGTGAAGCTCTAAATAAGCAAACCTCAGTCCGAAGTATTAGCCCATGAACACCTTTAATTTTTCTCCCTGGGAGCCCAAGTGTGATCAATACCTTTGTCCTGGTGTTTGTTACAGTCAGTAGATGGCTGCTGCACTCTCAGACGATGTCCATCGGGGGGCCAGAGCAATCCAAAGTAGAGACACCTACATGCCACACCATCTGTCCTGCCCCGGTAAGCATGAGCAGCCTTCGAGCACAGTTTATATTTGATTGTTTAAGAATTCGGTCGTAGCTGCCCGTCAAAACTTAGCAATGATCAGTGGTGACTCTTTTTTTTCTTTTCCACGAAAAACAATCATTTATATAACAAAAACTGTTCTCTCTTAAATGTCATTCTTCTAAATTTAAAGTAATTTTCATGATGGTCTTATGACAAGAGTAAAAGAGTGCTAGTATCTGTGCTATTACTGTTTCTGCTTTGGCACTGCAAGTCTTCTCCACCTTCTTGGTGTCTTGCCTTTTTAGAGTTTTCCCAGCTCCTGTTCTTCCTTTCTGCTCATCCTTTTGTTGTCTTGTCTGGCTTTTCCTTCTGTTTTCTGAAGTTTGTGACCAAGGTCACCTCCCCACTCAGCCTCTTTTTTTAAGCAGCATCATTGCTTGGTTAATACTCCTGAATCCCATAGCAAGCTTCCCACAACCTGCCCTGTCTTTTACAGCCCCAAAACCATGACAGCCTGTGTTTCTAAGATGCAATTGAGCTGCCACATCCTAAGCAGGTAGTGATGTATTTAATGGATATTTTTCCCACTATGTGCCATGATATTTGCAGGCAAGATTAACAGGAAGATGTGGCTCTTCAGGAGTAAACAGTCACTGAAAACACTCATGAAAAACATCTGTTGAAATACCAACTTCTTGGCCAAAAGTCAGCTGTATTTCTCCCTTATATCTCACCGAAAATTCTTGCTACCTCTTTAGCTCCATACAAAATGCTGGCTTGAGGATCAGGGTGTGCAAAGGTGACACAACGTCCAGTGAAAAGAATGACAAGAGCCCTCTGTCCGAGCAACAGTTGCTGTTTTATCTTCTGCCATCTGCTAGTATGGTACCGATGTGTTTTACACCTGTGGCATCTAGACCACTTGCGGTGCCTGCTTGGTTCCTCGGCTGCCACCTGAAGAGTGCTGCCTAAGAAGGCTGTCATAACGTGAAGGGACCATGGAAGATCTGGGAGAGAAATCTGTCCCTTGCTCAGCTGCTACAGACTTCCAGCGGTGGTAAGAGCAGGTTTGCAAGCCAAAATCCCCAGGCTGTAGCATGATGCAGCCCTGGGGCTGATGCTCCAATGCCCCATCCGTGTGTACAGAACAGGAGGATGAGTGTGTCACCTGGGCACAGGTCACATCGGTGCCAGGAAGCAGAAGGCACCTGGTGGAGCACGCCAGTGTGTCAATAAATGCCTGCTATTCGTAGCTTAGAAATGAAGAGGAAGGGGGAAAAAGTTTAAAAATAAATAAATTGAAATTTAGGGAATAGCTAGTGTGCAAATGCTTTCAGAAGAGATGGGGGAGTGGGTAGATAGTTTTGCTTTTTAAGAAATGAAGCTTTTAAAAGATCTTTTAATAAATGACCTGCTTTTCAAGGATATTAATCTTTTATGAAGTCAGTCTTGCCATTCTGAACTGTAAAAGCTTTGCTACTCTCAGCTCAGAGCATTTAGAAATATACTGACAGTGATTTAGAGTGGCTTAAGCAGTGGGATGAAAGTGGGCTTTCGCAGAACGTGAACCTTATAAAGAAGTTTGGGGGGATATTGGTTTTGTTCTTTATAGGTTTGTTGGTTTGTTTGTTGTTTTTTTTTGGGGGGGGGGAGGACAAAAAATTAACATAATCTTATTTATTAATGTTGACCCCCAAATAACACTTGGGAGGGCTGGTTTAGTTAAGGTGTCTGAATGCACAAAAATGAATAGGTTTGGCAAAAGTTTGATTTCTTTATTTGTGCTTTGCATATCTTGGAAGATATCAGCTTACATGTATCCAGCACAAAATTAACTCAGCTCCCTGAAAATGATCTGTGAGCTTAAGGATTCGAGTCCATCTGCTGAATTTTCTTTTTTGTTGAAGGACTCCGAACAAAGAGCTGTCATAAGGCTTTATACTTCCCATGGTTTTGTTTCTAACACGTTCAACAAATGAGGCCTCTCAAGCCCTGCATTATAGACTGAGTGAAAATAGGAGTTTTAATTCGGCATGTGCTCCAGTACCGAAGTCTGGAGGTAGAGAGAAGTCAAACCATTAAATTATGCATTTATTTATGTATTTATTTATTTATTTCCTGTTGCTGCTTCCTCATGATATTGCAGGTTTGTTGTTGTTTTTACAAATGCTGTGGAGTAAAAAGAGAGGCAACGAAGCTAATAAAATTTTGCAGGTTTTCCCTACGGTGACATGAGGAAACGTTAAAATATGCCCAGGTGCTGAGAAAAACATGAAAAAACTGATCTCAAAATTCTGGTCCCACTGAAGTCAATGGGAATTTTGCTGCTGATTGTAATTGGGACGAGCAGGACTTCACCTGCTGTCAGAGCTTAATATTTTACCCTATTTTGTATTTTTTTTCCTTGTTGTGAATCTCATGCGTTGTTTTTCTCCTGCTTCCTCACCCGTTCTTCTGTCTCCTCCACCAGCACTATGAAAACATCCCTCCAGGCACCACAAGTAGGAGCCATGGGAATGGTGACATCTTGCACAGGTGTTCAGACACCCCCCCTGCTTTCAGACAGACCCACAGAGCACTGCTTTGCACCCGCTGTTTGCAGCCTGGCTCACAGTGGGGCCTGACTCAGTCTAGGAGGTGAAAATCCAGTGTTGTCTTTGACCTCATTCATCTTCCTGGCTTGCAGGTATGTCATGTGGTAGCCATGAGCTTTTGATCAAAATAAAATAAAATAAAATAAAATAAAATAAAATAAAATAAAATAAACAAGCTCTTTGTAGCTGCATGTGTTGTACCCAGACTATCATTGATTTTGCAATTTGTATTTACTCACAGAAAAAAAAATAAATAAAAATATATATATATATATATATATATATATATATATATATATATCATGTTCTTCACTGAGCTATCTTAATGAGAAGTTATTTTTTCTACAGGATGTAGATCTGTGAGGTGAGGCAAAGAAGAGGCAAAGTGCAACTCAGCAAGATGCTAGTGCTGGTACCAGGAGCAGGTCAGGACCTACCTGCCCAGCACACAATGTCCCTCCTTGCACAAAGGTAGCAAAGAAATTGTTCTCTGAATTTTTACTGGATTGCTAATGGACAACTGATGGAAAAACTGGGGACTAATGAGCCATCATCAGTATTCATATCAAGCCTCAGGGGTGTTCCTTTTGCTCATTTCTGAGCACCAATGAGGTGTTTCAGTAGCCACATGCTATTTTCAAACAAACTGACCCTACCGAGAACCACATTTAACTAATAAACTGGAAAGTAGTCAGCTGCGATATCAGAAATCTTCTTGGAGGCTATTTAGGCTCATTTCTGAAATGTTCAGGGTGGATCCTGCTCCTTGGAGCTCACTGTTCAAAGGTGTTCCCTTCTCCGTGACTGTGCTCCTTCCAGATCTGCCATGGAGGAGGGGCAGGAGACCATCCTGGCAGCTCCACCACCACCAGCAGGGCACTCTGGTGCTGCCAGGACTTGGGGATGTGTATGAGTCCATATACAGAGGCACTTGTGGTGTGGCATTAGAGATTTTCCTAATGGGCTCATTCCCATGCAAGTACACAGAGAGCTGATGCTCGGGAAGATGCTGGGTTTGCATGTGCAATGCCACGAAAGTGTGGAATGTGTTGAAGGTCTATGGAAATGTTTTTTTCTGAATGCACATTTTGCTGAATAGAAAATGGCATTGCAGGTGTTTTAATTCACAAAATCAAACCCCTTCTGAAAAAAATCTGATTTGAAACAACACATACAGAAGCTTTTCCTGACAGATGCTGACTATTGCATGTGTGTCTCTTCCAACAGCTAAAACAAAGTGTTTAGGCTCCAGAAATAAGTGCTAGGCTTGCTGTCTATAAAGACATCAAAACATGGAAGCAGGAGAGAGACCATAAATTTTCAGAACAACCTTAGATGTTAGCATGTCCTGCTCAAGTCCTGCCTGCTGTGGGGGGACAGCATGGAAGAACAGAAGGGGAAGGAGAAATGGGATCTGAAAACAGCAATGGCTGTGGCAGCCCGGCCGTGAGGTCTTCCCCAGGAGCAGAGCTGGTTGCTGTGTTTAACTGAACAGGCTTTCCCGAGCAGCAATGTGGAACAGTTTCACTGCTCAGTGCTTCCGAAAGATCTGACTGCCCTTGGCCCCCAGTGCCGGCTTTTTAGTTTTTATTGCCTCTCTCCAGATACATCCCTACAGACTCATTTGTGATGCTTCCCTCATTGCCCTAAATGGGGGATGCCAAGATAAGAATACTGAAGGGCTTTGTACTTGCAGCAGTGAAACACAGCAGGGATGAGAATGATGCAAAAGGTCCAGGAGTCCAGGAAATTATCTTGTTAGCTCCCTCCAGAAACCACCCCCGCTGGGGGAAGCACTGATGTGCAACAGCGGAGGTGGGAGCTGCAACCTTTAAACTGCCTCCTTTTGGAAAGGAATTACTGGCCTCTTTAATAGAGGAGCTAATTGCAGGCTCCCTAGGGGCTTTTGGTGAAAAAAATTGTCAGTCTCCTTCAGCACTGCCCTGCATGGTACCTCAAATGTGATTGCTGCCACAAAGCAGCAGCATTTTTACATCCATGTAGTGGGTATGGAGGGAAATGTCACATTCGGGACCTCAGTGGCTGAGCCGTGTCCTCATGTGTCCCTTCCCACCACACCGCAGGAAGGTACGTGTCTGCAGAACCATGCTTTTCACTTTATATTTGCTCTGTGCTTCATCATTGGTATCTCTTTCCTGGACCCATGTTTTCATGTCTGCTCTGCAGGAGGCGAAGATCCTCTCTCCTGGCCCTCATCATTCTGCTGATGAGTGGTGAAGGCAGAAATTAGAGCTGCAGCTGCCTCCCAGTTTGGCTTGTCCTTGAAATCTGTCTGACAACAGCATGCGTCTCCGCTTTATTTATTGACCAGCCACATGAAGCTCTTTCACAAAGCATATCACTAAAATTTGGGTTTTCTTCTTGTTTCTGGTCCTTTAAGCTGAGACCATTTATCTTTCCTCCTTGAAATTTTTAGTCTTCAAGTTTCCTCAGGCTGAAGCACTTATTTTTTTAGGCAACTGTTTCTATGTACTTTGAAAGGCGGTCTATTATCTTTAACAATATGGCACATGTAACTCTACTAAACTATCAATATCCACATAGTCCACTGGATAAATATGCATTAGTGACCAGAATAAAAGAATGGTAAATATATGGGAAATTTTAGAAATGAATGTTTGAGAAGCAGTTTGGAGCAGTTCCAGTCTATCTGAGCACTGCAGATGTAATGCAGGCTGCTTGTATTTGCAATGCACAGTAAAAATTATCACAAGATTCTGATTAGGAAATGGAATGTGTAATGTGTTCCCAACAGACCATTTTCCCATAAGAAATAACTAATTCTGAGCCCTGTTTATTTTTCAGAAGCGTATAATAGAACTGACGTTGAGAAAATTTTCTGTGGAACAGGGGAAAAAAAGAAAAAAAAAAAAAAAAAAGCCACTTTCAAGTTAGAAGAAACCCAAATGAAATAATTCAGTTGAAACACTTCTGTTTTATTTCTAGCAAAGGCTTTGACTGAGAAGAGTTGTGAAATAGCAGTAAATATGGCGATTTGTGGTTCCTAAGGCCTTGCTGCCTTCTGCAGCCCACCCCCTGCTATCATGGCCCACCACACCAGAGGTTGCTGCTCAGAAGCAGCATGAGCTCTGTCTTTAAAATAAGGGTGTATTTTGCCTTTAGGACTTGGTGAAGCGGCAGCCATCCTCTTTGGCCTGCTTCACGAAGATGAGCCTCCTTCAGAGAGTGTTCACAACGGCAGCCATTACGGAGTTGTCTCTCCTGGTACTGTGCCTTGGCAACTCCTGCTCCACCACAAATAGCTTATGTGGTCTGTAAGAGTAAGCACCACAAAGAGTGAAGGTATTTTTCCACTGTATGGCGTCTCAGACGACGATGGATGAAGAAGCAGCTGGTCGTCCTTGATCAACCGTGGAAGAGGCACCTTGTGCCTGAACTGGGTGGGTGTTTGGAGCCTGGAGAATTCATGGTCACCAAAATCAGTGTGTCCCGTGGAAAACACTGTGCTCTCAGACCCTGCTCATCAGCTGTCAGTAAGCTCAGCTGATGGAGAGCTGGGCATCTCAGGAGCTTCAGCTCCCCTCATGACACACCTGTGCGATGCTGCACATGGGGGCTAAGGGCCCGCTCCCTTTTGGGTCCCTGAGGCCCAAAATAGTGGCAGCTATTAAGACTTCCCTCCACCCCAAACACTGGCATTTCCTACTCCGTGGGAGCTTTCAAAATTCTTTAAGAACTGAATTCTGAGATCTCAATCTTTCTGGGGAGAACTGCTTCCTGACACAGGGTTGCTTTTGTCAGCACAGCTGCCAGCTGTTGTTTCAGGCTAATCTGTACAGTCGAGCAGGAATTTACAGCAGTTACAACTCCTCCTTTTTTCAGTTCTTCCCAAGGAAAATCTACAAAACTAGTGAAGTGTTCTCCATAGTAAAATGTAGGATAGAAAATGAAAACAATCAGGACAAGTATCTATTTGCCCCCTCCTCTTCTTTGGCTTCACAGGAAAGCTCATGTTTCTGAAAATATGCCTCTGCTTCTACCAAATTTGTAAAATATGTACATTTCTGTTTCATGAAAAACACTGAAAACTCTAAATAATGGGAGACTAGTGAATTTTCTTTTTACAGATCAGTTTACGGGTGGCAGGGCAGCTGACTTCTGAAGCTGCATGTCAGCAGCTGCTGAGGGGTGGGATTGGATTGACTGCTTTCTCAAATGAAGTGCCACCTTGAAACATGAATGTGAGCATCTAAATGCTGCATTTCAACACGGCAGTCAGCCCTGGTCAGGGTTTGCACAGGAGGCTTTTTTAGGATACTTGGACACCGAGTGAGATGTCTCCAACAATTCAGCTTGCACACTGAAGTGTCAAAGTGCAGCAATGTGGGTTTGTGTTGCTGAGGTCCCAATATTTTTGTGACCACTACTGCACAGTGAAAAAAATATAACTTTGCTATAAAGAGGGTTGTTGTCATTTCATTGTTTTGGAAAGCTCATCCATTGTCTCTTTCGCTTAATCTATTATCCTCAGTGTATTAAAATCTCATTTTATTCCTTTGTTGTCCATAACTACATCAGTAGTTAAGTTTCTGGTGGCAGTGATTCGTTCCATGTACTCTGTATTTTTACTTTGATTTTGAGTCCTTCTCAATGACAGGCTATAAAAAAAAAAACACCACATCATTATTGCTGAGGATGTCACACTGTTGTAACTCCAAACCTCTGTAGCTGAAAATTATCAGCAAAAATTCTCTGTTCATCTAATCCCTGATTTCAAGATATCATCAGATCAAAGCCAACCACTCAGCCAGAGTACACTGGTTTTTTTCATTTCCAAAGGAAATACCACAACTTGCAGAGCAGAAAATCCCCTCTATCTTTCTGTAAAGTACTGCAGTTTGAGACACGCTTATGGCTGTGAAAGCAGGGAAAAACAGATGAAGTTCAGAACCACTGAAGAAGTGGGACTCCTGTCTTTTCTGGCATGAAGTCTTTAAATCCAGGAATTATAATAATAACTTTCATTAAAAAGCAATTTAACTCCTTAAACAGAGTTTTTGATAAATTAATCACTGTCATCCCAGATATGAATTTGCATTAGTGGAAAGTAATATGCCATTGTGAAGTGTGATCTCCAGAAAAAAATTCATTCCTCCTGAGTGAGTTTTATTATGCTGTTGTGATTTTTTTTTTTTAATTTATTTTGTTTTTCCTTTTAAAAAGACTCATTGATTATTAGGCCAGATGAGATCACTGTAATTGTTTTGTCTAACTTTCTTCGTAACACCACTTATAACCAGTCACGAATTAATTTTCCTTTGAATTGCAGACAATATTTCAGCTGAAAGATCCTATTTTGATTTAAACAAAGGCAGTGATGGAGAACCCAGAACACCATTTACTAAATCGTTTCAGTGGTTAATAACCCCTGCTTAGAAAAATTATAATCTCCTTTTTAGCCTGAATTTGTTTAGCTTCAAACATTCTTCCCGAGATGTTGCTACATTTGTTTTCTGGGTTGAAGAGCCCATTATCAAAGCTTTTTTTTCTGTGTAGGTGCAGACTATGATTGTGCCTGCCCCTAGCTTTTTCTTGGACAGACTAAGCAGATCTCATGTGAAGAGTTTTTTATTTTATCTGCTCCAGGGAGTCCTAGCAAAGCTGAGTAGCATGGCCAGTGCTTTACAGGCCATCTCTGAAGTAAGTCACCCTGTCCACAGCTTCTTGCCCCTTCCTGCCATCTGTGGGACAGCATCACCAGGTCTGTCAGCACAGCACCACGTGCTACCTCTCCCTAACCCACTTCAGTCACAATGATCCAGGTCAAAAAAAAAAAATAAAATAAAAAATAAAAAAATAAAAAAGCAACACATTATGGAGAGTGTTAGGACTAACCTAGATGACGGTGACAGAACAGGGGTAGAAAGTGGTTACATGAGCAGTTCCACTGGGTCAGCTGCAGTTGGGACATGGTGTTCCAGCTCAGCCAAAAATTCACTTCACGTGTACAAGGCTGTTTGTGAAAAAAGTCCTTTCGACAGTCCTTGCTAGAAACCATTTTTCCCCAGTATTCACTTCTGACTTAGTACCCAATTGCATGTTACTCAAGGCCTCCCTTAAATACTCATTGCCTTGGATTTGTTGACAGTGAACATCACTGAACATCAATCTGCCCACACACCCTGTGTTAAAGTCTGGCATTCATCATGATTATTGCTTGTTCTGGAGGAACCAAAATCATTTTACTCTAAACTCTTCAGATTTTGTTAATTCTTTTATCCATTAAAAAAAAAAAAAAGAAGTAAAAAAATAAAAACACACAAACAAACGATAATTTGACGTTCTTAAGCAATCACTATTCTTAAGATTGACCATCTATTGCTAATATCCCTTTACAAGTTTCTCCTTTAATGAGTTATTTTATAAGTCCTTGCCAAATTTTTGTGGGGGAACTCAGTGGAACGTTTGTGGGAACTGCCACATTCTGTGTTGTCTCAATGTTGTCTTCAGAGATCCATCAAAGAAAGCTATGGGGTTTATCAGTCTCCATTCACCAAGTGGAATAGTTACTTTTTCCTTATAGCTCCTTCTTCTCTTCAGTTACTCCAGAAATGGAGCCCTAATGTCATGGTTCACAGAGCACAAGGATTTAGGAGAGATTAGGTCTTCTCAAGTAATTGTCTCCTATAAAGAGCTCTGTAAAATGATTTTAAAAATTATTTTATTTACTTATTTATTTAATTATTTTTGCCTCTTACCTGTCTAGCACATATATCTGTCAATAACTACTGGCTTTGCCAAATAACTCTTGCTTTCCAGATGTTTTCAGGCTTACCTGTAAACTCACCATGACCTATGAAATTTTAGGTCTGCTCAGGATTTCTCAACTCAACACAGCACAGGAATAATATTAACACTGTCCACCTAAATCAACAAGACAGCTTTGGGATCATGCTTACAGTGATTAAGCCAAAAACATAAATGTTTTTGGAAACCTCAAGAACATGTTGTGCGTTTAGAGTTGAAAAAGTCTTGAAACTTCACCTGTCATAGGTGTTACCACAAACAACAAGTTAACCTTTGTTTTGGCCTTTTTTTTTTTCATTAGGAATTGGACTTCATAATGAAACATCATGTGACTACTTTTGTTTTTAAATTTACTGTGCTTTAATTCAGTAATTGGTTTACATCTGTAATTGCTAGTCATTCGGGCAACACTTATTAAAAACAAATTAAGTTGTTCCAAACTCTGGTGATTTTATGATCATATATAACAATATAAATCACAGTTAATTAAGCTGTTTGTCACTTAGGTTTTCAATATGAACCATATTGCAGCATTGCAATAATAGGTAATACTCATACCTCTCCATACCAATTAGTCATACCAAAACAGAATTTGAGTTATAACAACAGGAGCTGAAAAGTAGACTTTACCTAAGTTACCTGCCAGACAGTGACAATTATACAATAGTGTAAGCAGGATCTGAAAAAAGGTAAAAAAACACATCTTCCTCCCTCCCACCTCCCACCCCCAAAAAAAAAAAAAAAAAAAAAAAGGCAAGCCAATTTAAAATTGCAGTTGAATCTTTGTTTCCTTTCCAAGTCTTATCGGAGTTTTTACAGGATATAATTCTGGCTGCACTAAACAAAAAACACTCAGCTAGTTAAGACTACAAGTATTCCTTAAGATGTCCAAGCCAAAATGTGGATAACTTGTTTTCTTTCATACAAGAGCTATTCTGTAATAAATTTCTCCTTAATTGCTACTAACACTCCTTGTAAAAACATCAGCATTGAAACAGGATAGAATTTACCAATATGCAGTTCCTAGAAATGTACCCCAGTGACCCTCTAAGTCATTGCCTGTTGCTCTTGCTGTAGGGAGCTTGCACCGTAAGCAATATTTCCAAGTGGCAGCAAATATAATGTAATGCAGGCTCTGTCAAATACAGCTTGACCAGCCTGAGTTCAGCTGGGTGCCTTCTACTCATCCCAAGGTACATTCTGGCTCCTTTGAAGTCAGTGAAGTTCTGCTAATGATTTCAGTGGAGCTGGGATTTCTCTGTCAATTCTGAGTTTTCAATGATTTTACAGCCAGCACGTTGCTCTTTGCTGATAATCTTGTTGAGCTTTATACCAGGTTTTGTAACTTTTGTCCCTGCCCTAGGTTCTGTCTTTCAAATGTCTTTAGACTCTGCCTTTTGTGGATCACACTAGCATCTTCATGCAGGTCTAGAAAGTAACTGTTGAGAGTAATATGGTCAACACAGGTGCAGTGAAAACTCTTATTATTGTCTAATTTTATAATGTTATAACATATTACATTTTTAATGTTATTTATCTTCTCCCTAAGACATAGTGTGAAAGTAACATTACTAAATCAGATGACACAAGAGGAGAGAAGAAAATTCTAAGACATAATACCCAACAAGAGGTTAAATGCTGATGTTGATCTAAGAAAAACTATTACCAATCCCTATAAACCTATAAATCCCTATAAACCTGGTTTACAGCACCACAAAGGAGCCAGCAGGTTCAATGCTGGTCTGCAGCCCAGCCCCTACCCAGCACCCACTGCCAAACCACTCTGGGGCCCCAAGTAAATTCTTACCTCATCTCACACTGCCTATCTCCATTAATCATTTATGAGACCAGACTGGTATATGAACAAGTGTTTCTGGGCTGCTAGGGTTAAGTAACAGTGCAATGTACTGGAGTTACCTGATGTAATCACCGCATGGTTCCTACCGTCACAGCTTTACGTAATGCATCACTAGAAACCTCCTTCCTGTTAGCTTAATTGACTTGCTGGAGAAGAAACAGGCAAACACGAGCTGATAACATGTACCACATCTCACACTGGAGGTGGTGTACGTTTTATTTATTTATTTTTTCGGCCATCACGTTTGTGGTTTTTCCTCTGCCTGGAGCATTATGTTCCTATGATGCATGAGTGAAGGTGCATCAGGCTGAGGACAAGTGACATTCACACACACACACCTCACTCTGTACTTCAGATGGGAATTTTTCTTATTAGTGGTTTTGAAACACTTGGTGGATTACAACAATAAAAGGGAAGTAGGCTAGTGGAAACCCCTTAGGAACCCAGAAACATTTCCATTGCTGCTCTAGCCACTTCTGGGAAAGAATTCCCATGAATTACCTTGGTACTTAAATACGTGAAAACTGCCTGATGCCTCCTGAACAACGCAGCTGAATGACATTGCCCTGATGGGCTGGAAAATCTGAGGAACATTCTGACATTAAGAATGCTTCCTGGGGGTGATAGCTTTGGTAAAATTTGTTTGATGATAGTTCAGGTTGCTAGCTGCCGTTCCCTGACATTACAGGTTTTACTAATATGTTGCATACAGCATGCAATTTGTTTACAGAGGGGCTTTAGAAAACAGTGACTTCTGATGCAATTTAGGGCTGATTTCAGAAGTAAAGCCCAAGAAATTATGCTGTTTCAGGATCACCAGCTGTTTGTGTTCTTGGACAAGCTGAGATATTTTATGGACTGTCATTTCTGTAGTTATAATGAATTCACAGGAGCAAGTTTAAAATATATCATTTTATTATTCAAAGGAATAACAGTTTAATTGAATTTTATCCTCTTGCTTTTCTCATGTGGATCCTCTGTTCCTGTATATTCCAGCAGCTCAACTCTTGCTGTGGTATATTAATCATTTAAGAATATTAATAAACAGATGAAGAGCTGTGCTTTCTTGAAATTCATCAACTCAAGCATCTTTTTTCTTGTCTTGAGAAATAGTTAACATAAAATAACAAGGTGGATGCTGGACCCAGTTTGAAAAAGAAAAAGACATTGTGAAATACTTCATTTCAAATGTCATTTTAGCAGGTGGGAGTACCGTAACTTGTACTGGCCAAAAAAAAAAAAAAACAAACAACAAAACTGCAAAAGATCATTAAAGATAGAAAAAAAAAAAAAAAAAAAAAAAAAAAAAAAAGCACACTCCTCCTTCAAATGTTATGAAAATGTCACATCACATAGAAACACTTTCAAAGTGGGAGATATGCTCTGTCCTGATGCTCCAGTTTCATAATATTGTGACATTTACATTCTAATGATAACTAAACTTTGATCTTTGGGAAATTATAGAGCAAAGAGCCTGATTTGCTGTGATTTTGCCACCTCCCTGAGGGGACTAGATGCAGCCTGTAAACCTCACAGGGGTTATGCAAACAGAAAAGAAGACAGTAAAATATTGGGAAAGATGGCTGTTTGGATTATGTGCGCGCAGAGAAGTTACGGGGATTAACCAGGTTGAACATTGTGGTTTGAGTAAGGATAGCTATACAAAACCAGTGCAAACACTCCTCCACTTAGGAGGAGAGGGAGCTGAAGATGTAAAATCGAATCTCTCTCTCTGTTACTGACAGTGGTTCTTGAGAAGTTTGGAGGCTACACCCTCCTTTGTAGTAAATGACATAATTCTGGCTGCAGCTTTACACATTACCACCAATGCTGTTCTCTGAGCAAGGTAGAGGCTACGGTGTCCACATACTTTTGCTGGGTGTGCTCTCATGTGTCCTGATATAAAAACCTACTTTAACAAGTAATCTCTGGCTTGACAAAAGACACAGAAAGTATTTGCCTTGCTGGCGCAGTACTGGCATTTGGATACTGCTGCAAAGCAAATTCTCATTGTACAGTGGAGCCATTGTTCATTTTCTCTCTCCACAGAGCCTAGAAGAAAACACTTTTCCTTCACAAATTTTTGCTTTCAAAAGCACATCACTTTTAAGGAATTAACATACTTGCTTTGAGGCACTGGGAAACTGGCTGCAATTAGTCCAAATGCAATAGGAACGAGAAATTGTACCCAGGTTGGTACTCTTGGGTTCTGGTTCCTGGCAGGCAAACCCTGGGGCTCAGTGCTATGCTAGTAAGCAGGTTCCATGCAATGGGGGGACAGTCAGAGAAGAGAACAGCTGGAGCACAATAGCATGCACCCAAATACATTATTTTGCCATGCTCATCATATACTACAGTAAACATCCCAGGCAGTGATGTGCTTCTCCAATCTGAAGAAGACTTCAAGTGCATCAGGGTCTCCCAGAGACATGCACTTTCTAGCCCAAAGGAAATTTTACCAACAGCCCTTCAAAGTGCCATGTGGGACAGAAACAACTAACTCCCAAGAAATAAAATCTGAGCAACATTTAAGAAATACAACTATTTTCTCCTGGCTGGAAGTTTTGCTGTAAGAAGGAATCTTCCCAGTGCCAGT
The DNA here is from genome assembly GCF_964035555.1 of Netta rufina. Classification (NCBI taxonomy): domain Eukaryota; kingdom Metazoa; phylum Chordata; class Aves; order Anseriformes; family Anatidae; genus Netta; species Netta rufina. Next base: position 119,827,373 of record NC_140124.1, read on the forward strand.
GTTTGAGATAGATAGATTCTAGAGTGGTTTTTCAGGCCCAGATTATCAAGTGATATATATGGTGTGTTCCAGTAATTCAATGATACTGTTCATATGCATCTTTCTGCTGGCACTGATGTGTAGAAAAATATCTGCAGTGAAGGAAATATGGTTTTAACTGGTAGAATTCTTGCTTCAACTATTCATACGATAATACTACGCTTGCAATAATATAATATTACATTGCATAAAGGAATGCTGTCCTCACATCTGAAACTGAAAAATGCCTTTCATGATTGGTCTGGAGTTTTTGACTAAATGTTAGGAGACAGTGTTCTCATATGCAGGGAAATTTCTGTAAAAGGAAATATAAACTTTGCAAACTGTTCTTTGTTTATGTTGTTAATAATACTCAGTTAATTAATGTTTTGTGTTTAATTACAATAGATTGCAACTCATTATTTCAAATAGATTTAAAACCTAATAGGCATCAGACTGCAGAGCAAATACACTTCTTTTGTGCACAAAAGTGGTTCCAGCTTCTCAACCTTTTGTAATGGAAGTACAGGAAAAAGAAAGAAAGTATGTACAGAAAGGGAGATACACTGGAACATTTTGTCTATTCATTTGCACCGGATAGTCAACATGACAAGAAAAATTAAATTGGGATTTAGAGACACTTTTTTTACCTTGTAGAATGAAGTGCTTTCAGGATTTTACTTTAATTACCTTCTTGTTCCATTCTTCCTTTGTTGTCTAAAATCATCAATGAGACTTTTGTCTTCTACTTTCTATTGCTATAAATCTCTTGAGCAAAATTGCTGCCTTCAAGTAAGAGCAGAATAGTACTGGAAACAAAAGTACAGAAATGTTGAGGCAACAGATTCCATTAGGAAAAGAGAGGGAGAGGGAGAGAAAGGAAGTACATCTGACTGGAGCAACATTTCTAAATATTTCCATTTCTTTCTCCTACAGAAACTTCCTGACCTCCTCCAGGGAAGTTTCTCAGATCTGCTGCAAAGAGAGCAGGGTAGAAGATGCCGTGAGACACTGCAGGGCCCTGTCCTGCTCCCCTTGCCAAGCTCTGCTGCAAGATGATGCCACCACGGTTCTGTCCTCTTCCAGTTCCCTTGCCCTCTTCTCACTCCTAACCTGTCCCTAACAAAACTTTTGAGCTTTCCTGGGAAGGAAAAGAGCTAAAGGGAAAAGAAGCACACCAGGAAACCTATTGTCTGAGTACAGGGACTGGGTACATTCAGGTCGCTGGAGCTCACAAAAGGGGGCAGCTGAAATGCAGCAGCATTAACACTTAGTCTCTTCCAGTGTTTCCAAAGAAGCTCAGGGCAGGCGAGTCCTTCCTTCCCAAAAGGTGATTTGAGAGAGACAGACACGGAAGATAGTGCCATATTCCTAGACAAACAGCACCCAGAAGGCTATAGATAACCATAAAAGCCACCTCAAACAGGCAGGGGTCCCTGTTTAAGCCTGGAGGGGTCAGCAGGTATCAGACCTACCAGATTGCCATAAGACACAGCTGGTCTATCTGGGATAAAACTCTCAAAGCAGAGGTGCTGTGGCAGAGCTGTGAACCTGCCTGAAAGGCTTAGCACAGAACCCAGCCTCCTGCTGTGAAAAGTTTCATTTTTTTAGGAAATTGCATTTCTCAGTTGGTCAAACGTGTTCACAGAAAGCCTCTGATCAGCTGTGGGAAACTGGAGATACTTGTTAAGAAAAAGTTTCAGTTAGTCAACACCAAACATAGGTATGAAAAAAAAAAAAAAAAGCAAGGTGAGGTCTTTTTAATCTCTCAGTTATATTTTTTCTAAATTACATTTCTACTAAGGGGTGGGGAGAGCAAGATCTGTGAAGTTTCTTTGGTATGTACAAAACCCAGGAATGTGAGACTCCTTGATGATATTTAATATGAATGCAAATGGCATTCTTCTAGTCCGGGTAGTTTTTTTGATTTTTTTAATGGGTTTGGCCTCTGGGTCCTTTACTCTGGAACAACTCTAGTGCAGAGAATAATAGGTTTTACCCCAGCCCTTCTGAGCTCCAGGAGAAGATTATTTTCATTTGCTGCAGCAGCCCTTGCCATGCCTGTGAGGAGCCCAGCTGATGTGCTGTGCATAATGGCACGCACCCAGCACCGGGTGCAGGATGCGGCTCTCAGGCATTCTTTCACTCAGCCTCTGTACTGGCCCAGGGAGAGATTTTGCCTGGAACACCATTGATTTGGGTTCAAATGCTAGGTGTGACAGACATATTTTGATACTTAGAAAGTCACTTATCGTTCCTGTGCTTCACTTCTGAACTGGGGAGAGCCGTGTTTTCACTCATAAGAGTCGGGGGTATAACTAATTTGCTGGGATGTTCAGAGCACTGTATCAGTGCTTAGAAGATGTAGTGCAGTCCCATCCATACCTACACAATGTCTAAGAGAATTTCTTTGGGTGGACCTTGAGTTGGGGTTTTAAAAGGAGGTGGACCACAGTGTGCCTGTGCAAGCTCCAAAGAGCAGGTCTCACGCTTCAAGGTTTAAGTAGGTCATTCAGTCTGCTCAGGAGGAAGCCTTCCTCCTATTTTCTCATTGTCTATCTCTGGCTGGTGTAAATGCATTACAGACTATTTATCCCTAGGAAAAAAAAAATGTCTGCAGAAGACAAGATTTAAACAGGTTGATTCTTATCAGAGGACTACAATTGAATTTTGAGGTGAAATTTAATAGCAGCTGCCTTAGCCCAATATATGGCTTGTAAAGTGAAAGTCAGACAGACAAAATATGTACCTGTTTCTCTATCTGTCTGTCTATCTGGTATTTATTTTACTTTATGGCCCAGACAAGAGAGGAAACCATAAATACACAGGTGTCTGTGAACTACCTTCCAAGGGAAAGCTGGTGTAATGGTAACTCTGGTACCTCGTTTATGTTAATCATCTACTAACAAGTCCCTCAGTGTGATGCATGCATAGGTAAATTGTGCTGATTAGCCCTTCAAGAGGGGCTAATGAAAATCACATTAGCACTGTTTAACAAAAAGATACATAAGTAAATCTTTTGGAAGTGAGCAAATATTTGTCATCAGCCACATGTTTCTGTGAACAAACCTTCTTAGAGTGCCTGCAGATGTCACTGTCTATAAAGAGCCATACATACAGGTGAGGAGTAAAATTTGCTGTTGTTAAAATTGATAATGTAAACATTTTGTTTTACAGCTGATGAACTTGCTCATACAGTATATTGCAGTAATTAGACTTCAGGATTAACTAGAAAAACTTAGATCATTTTCAAGACAACGAATAAATACTGGATAACTTAGTAGTCAACTAACTTCTAATTCAAAGTTATTCATCAGGTATTCCCATAATTGATATTGTAAATGTAATGCTTACACCTATTCAAAAGAAAAATGGTGGGATGAAGGGATTGAATGAATACAGTTGTCTAGCATACCTTTACATTGCTATCCACCATAATAGCACGTGCAAAATTAAGAGAGGTTTTGTAATCTGCTTGCGTTCACTAGTATTGTGATAAGAGCAAGCTACATAACTTCCTTTGATAACCTGTGCAGTGCTTTTTCTTTTGGGATAACTGCAGGCTAATTCTGCAAAGATTTTTATCCTTCCATGGTGGAGGGCACTAAGGAGAGATTCACTCACTGTACCTGGAGATTGCTCATTATGCTTGAAAGGGTACATCTTGCAGGCAGCTTGCCAACACAAAGAAATAATCTGAGTCAGAAATGTGTGGAGGCATCAGCCTAGAATGTTGTTAAAGCAACATTCAGAAGGAACTGGGTTTTATAATATAAACTTCTACAAGACATAAATTTCCAGATTTTAATTAAACAAAGTCTAGTTGATTATCAAGCAACTGTTTGTTGTTTCTTGAGAATACTATAGCCTTTAGGTGCAATAACTTCCTTTTTTTTTTTCCTATAAGAAGGGGTGGATTTTAAAAATCAACTACAACATCTGTTAGCCTCCATAAAGGCAACTTCATTTTTAAGCTGTTCTTTTCCAAGGTCAGAAGAAAATCGCCTTCTCTCCACCTACAGTATTGCACTGCTGGCATGAAGCATCAGTGATGAGTAGCTTTTCTCATTTCCCTCAGATACATGAATCAGTTATTACCAAATGCAGTAGCCCTGATTGGAGGGTGGAGGGGTGGGATAGGAAACCTGTTTGATCCAGCATAGCAAATCCTCTGTTTAAGTTGGGAATCATCCAAATTCCCATCATCTCGCTCTCAATACCATCCCTATATACTCTCAGATGAAGGAAAATATACCACATCTTTACATGCATAGCTAACAAGAATCAGTTTCAATCACCAGAGAGCTAAAATTGCCAATGTAGATAGTCACTTCACATTGTAATTTGAATACTGGACTCAGAAAAGAGGATTCAAAACAGCAGCTTTTTATCTACTATCTTGGGATGTTGTAGGAGGGCAGAAGAAACCAAACAGCTGGAGTATGTGGTTTTTCTCTGCACCAGAAAATCCTTTTATTGAAGAGGGAGGAAAAAATTGGAATTTCAAAATCTGTGTATCTGATGAGGAAAAATATGTTTGTGCCTAATCTTAAAAGAAATTAAAAACAACCCACTGCTATGGTAAAGGATTTCTTCTGTACATCTGCCAAGGTCAGCAGATGCATAAATCCAAGGAGAGGACAGACCTTGAAAAGGAGCATTTCTGCTGTTTCCTCACAGCAGCTCTCTTAGGACTCAGAAGGGTGAGAGTTTTCTTGCCATTACAAAACTGTTAAATAAAACTGAAAATGTTTTTCATAAGATTTGGCAGTTCAAGGTCCCACCGACACAGAAAGGACCTGGCAGTACCTGAGAGATTACTGTGGACAATGAGTCAGCATGTCCATGCTCATTTCCCAAGTTTCCGCGTCTCCTCACTTCAGAGATCCCACTGTGAGCTTTCCGTGTTGTGGTCTTTCCACAGCTGGCCTTGTCAGGCTTTCTGAATTCAGGTCAGCCTGTTCTCTATTTTTCTCCGTTTCTGCTTTAGAGAGCAGAGCTGTTGAGCAATTCAGAGTGCATGCATGGGTTAAGCACTTCAAAAGTAGTCCTGTCTCCAGCCAGCACCCTTTACCTGAAGTAACCCATAGTATTTCAGAAGTTTTACTGGGACAGATGAGCATCAGGGATCAGGGTATCAAAACAGTAAAGTTTATTAAAAAAAAAAAAAAAGTTCTGCTTCAATGCACACAGATCATCTCCTATGGACAACTGCCTGAGTGCCTGCCAGCACATCTGCCTGTCTGCTACAGGCCCCAAACCCCGTCTCCAATTTCTCATTGGAGATGAGAGCTGTAGTTTCACATCATAGTGTCTTAGGTCTGCAGTGGGGACCCTGGGTACCCTGAGTGCTTCAGCTCCATATTCATGGGACACTCCACTGGTAGGGCTCTCAGGCTTTCCAGGTTGGTTGTTTGTGGACAAATTGGAGCCAATCCAGTGGAAAGCTATCAGGAGAGGCTTAGAGGAAGCATCTTGTGAAGAAAGATTGGGCTTTGGTCTGAAGAAGAGGAGGCTGGGCAACACTGAGGAATAACTTAATGCAGTGTTGGTGATAATCCTACTTTTAGTGGGAGGTTGAACTAGAGACCTCCAAAGGTGTTTTCTAACCAACAGTTCTGTGATTCTGAAGTGATCTGAAAGCTTCTAAGAGTCCTGCTCTACAAATAAGCAGGATCAGAGACATAAACAGCTTATTTACCTTCCAGAAAAATATAAAGAACCCTTGGTTCTCTTCACATGACAGCTGTATTTTTCCCCTTCCTACTGACTTTCCTCTCTGTGAAAACATCTGAGAGGCCTGAGCTTTGTTCTAGCTTTTGGCCAGTAAACCACTGCAAAAGCCAGTCAGGCAGTAAAGACACGCAGGCAGAGAGCACAAGCAATGCAACTGCTAGTACAAGCCTTGCTCTTGTGGCAGAGGAAGGGTTTCACTACTTGAGCAAATGGGCCAGCATTTCCAGGTATCTCCACTTCCAGTCACTGCAGCTGCTGCCCTCCTGGCATGGTGGGATGGTTCTTACCTTCAGTGTGCATCTTTCTAGGAGAGAAGTTGGAACCCCAATCTCGGTCTCTCCCCTTTTCTTCTTTTCTTGCTGCACAATCACATAGGGTTATCCTCAAGAATCAGGAGTTTAAAGAGTTTTTACAATAATCTCTGCAAAGTTGCCAGAAAACCTTGCTGCTGCCTGCACTTTACTTCAAACAAATTAAAGGCTTGCCTTTGATTTTTTTTTTTTTTTTTTTAACCACTCAGCAGCAGCAGCAGCACAGTCTGAGCATGTAAAACAGCTCCACTGAGCACACCAGCTGAGTCACTGCTTTTTACCACAAACCGCTTGCAGCAGAAGCAGGAGAAATCAATAATACTGTGCAGCTTAGTAAAAGTGCTGAAGCTGTTCAGGGTTCTTATATAGAAACGCACCAAGCGTTCATAGTGGGAAAAGCAGCTCACCTCATTAACGCTTCAAAAAAGCCTTTAAGCTTAATCTGCCAGACACACCGAGGTGCAGCCTCAGCGGTGAGGGAAAAGGACAGGTGAAGATGTACAAGAAGCCAGCAGATGCTGCGATGCCTCAAGAGGAGAGGAAGATCAGCTTTTGGTATTATCACCAAGTACTGGAAAACTGTTTGTTGCAGTCTGTGTTGCATCTTGATTCTGAACACACAGTCTGCATAAGCACACAGATCCTGCACAGAGGTAAAAGAGGAACTCTTCTTATATCGTAATGGGTACCACTGGGTAGCTGAATACCCTACCCCCTTGCAAGTCATGCCACGAAGATTGCTATTTATGGGAGATTGTACTTCACTATCCTCTACAGAAGAGATAACAGGGAGCCAAATCCCATGTGAATTAGGGAGCTTGTGATACTCTCTGCACGTATGCAGAAACAACTGTCTTTTGCAGACCACTCTCAGCCTATGGCATTGCCAGTGGCTAGAGTCAAGACTTGGGATAACAGCCTGTCCCAGTCCTTCTACACACACACACACACACACATTCAGTAAATACTGGCCAGGCATGCTGGTCCTCCTTTAACAGCCCTACAAAATTTTTTGGTGATTTACAGTGATTTACTGTCTTACCAGCTTCAATATTCAGAAGGCCTACTGAGCTTTTCACCATGGTAAATGTGTATTAAAACATAACACAAGCCACCCACCAGATATTTCTTTCTTCCAGTGGCAATCTTGTATGAAAATGACCCTGTCTCTCGTACACAATACCTCTCTTTTCCATCTTGCTTCTCAGCACCCACTCATCTTCTCACTTTTTCCCTCTTCTTTTCAATTCCAATTCGTGAGCCAACTGAGGCTCCATCCAGGAGTGTAAGACTTTCCACACCCAGTAAGCAGATGTTCTTCATTTGACATCACATCCAAGAACAGATTCATCTCTTATCTGCTAGCATCTTGTGATTACAGTCACAAGATTCTTCTAATTATTACAATATCTTCTTTATTCAGCTATGCGGCTGGTCCATGGAAGCTTGATTGTACTCCACAATACATTTGATCTCTCTGCTTTAAAATCTTCAATTGCTGCAGAAAGATTGATGAACTCCCCTTTGAAAACTTGTAGCACTGCAGAAAGAAATTGCATGGTATTGCAGAAATACTAGATATACCTATCTGAAAGAAGTGTAACAGGTTATAGCTGTCCCCAGGTTGAGCTGAAACACTGGGCATCCTCCCAAGAGGCCACTGGAACAGCATCATGGCACACTAAGGCCACTGACCTGCCTTTCTTTACTTTACTTTTCAGTTCTCAGTTTAGCTGCCAAGATCTGAGGAATATATGCAACACATCCCATGTGCATGTGCGGGCCACAGTAGTGTTTCTCTTACTAAGGTTGTGCTGACCTTTTGCATTCGACATTTTTGGTTTGAAAGAAAATCATGCTATTTGCTTTATATGACATGTAAACATCCTAAAACAATTCAACTTCCCTACCAATTCAGGATATCATTTCAGTGGTCCACAAAATGTATTGCTTCTCGGCATTCTTGAGAATGAAGCTGTAAATGGTAAAGAATCGTCTGGTGGAATAATAAGGGGTCAAGTAAAGCAGAACCCCCTCAGGTATCTGAATCTGAATGACTTTCCTTACTACCATTTACTGATAATTTTATTTCCTCTCTGATAACTGTGCTACAAGGAGAAGTCCAAAAGCTGGGTTAAGGTCAAGATATATGCAGCAAGACAGGAAGAATGAAGGCATTTGGGCTTATAAATATATCTTCCTTTAAGAGGTTTATTTTATCACTTTGTGTGTGTGTGTACGTGCAGATAACATTGCAAACACATAATACCAAGACACACCCACAGCTAGTGATCACATTCTCTTCTGTTTACAAAGAAACAAAGAAAAGCCTCTCCCTGTGCAGCAAAGAGAGGTGCTCCCAGGGAGACTCTCAGCCCCTCACTTCAGCATCCCCCAAGCCAGAGAGAACACCAAGCACATCACCTCCAGCTTCAAGGCTGCAGAGCTGTAATTCTTCCCAAAGCTGGAAACCTTTTAAAAGATTTTAGACTTGCTTCCTGCAGCTAAGGGAGTGACTTCCATGCACCTCCAGCAGCACTGTCAGCTTGCTCGTGCCACAAGATCCAGCTAAGAAACTCCCATATGGCTAATGTGACTGTCACAAGATGACATCCCTTCATAGGATGCACTTCATCCAATTTTTTTTTGTATGCTAAAACCTTTTTACAGACAAGAAAAGCAAACTTTCAAGAATGAAGGATTTTTTATTGTTGTTGTTTGCTTTTGTTTTTAATGTATAGACAAGGTATGTGATGGTTCTGTAGGCTTCCAAAGCTACTCACAGGTAGCAAGTGCTGTGAGTTTTTGCAGATACACATTTGTGCTGATTGACTGAACAAAGTTTCTTTTGTATTATTGTGTATTTTACCTATGAAGAGGCATCTTCTGAAAGGCTCTGCAGTCTCCCTCTGAACTTCTGTGTTGTACACCTGGAAATGCACAGGGTATGTCTCCAGGAATTGCAGTGTCATTTGTTACACCAGCAGCAAAGGGTTGCAATGAGGCTCCAGATCCACTTCAGCAGTCACTCTAGACATACAGTACCAAGATTGGTTCAGATTTAAGAGATACCACAAGTGGATAAAATATAATACACAGCACAGGATATCAGTGAAATGAACACAGGTATTTTGCAGGTGCCAGTTCCATCTTCATCAGAAACCTTGCATGCAGCAGCAAGGCTTCAGTGAACTCACTCATCCCTTCCTCCCTGCTGCCAGCACCATGTAGATACCTGCACAATCACATATATGTAAGCACACAGGCTTGCAGAATATCTCAGGATCTGGAATAATGGTTTTCAGTAGCTTTCCTAGCAAAAATCAGACAGTCATTTGCACCATGGTGAGTGTTTAAGGATCAAAAACTTCTGACTGAACAGCAGAGATTTCCCTGAATAGAGAGGGATTGCCAGTCTTACAGCACTGGTTGTGGACAAAAGCAGAGCAAGTACATTGCTTGGACATTCATCCTTGCTAATTACAGAATCGCAGAATCACAGAATGGTTTGGGTTGGGAGGGACCTTAAAGATCCCCTGGTTCCAATCCCCTACTGTGGGCAGGGACACCTCCCACCAGACCAGGTTGCTCACAGCCCTATCCAACCTGATCTTGAACACCTCCAAGGACAGGGCATAGGAGCATAAGTTATTTCAACAAAGGATAATTTTCAGCTATTAACCCACACTTTTTTTTTTTTTTTGATGTATTCCTAGAACATTATCTATTGAATTTTGTTTAACGGTGAATCCCTTCTATTGGTGGAAAGGTTCTCCGTCATTTGCACCCTTCCTCCTAGGTCAGATTGGTCCTGGTGGAAAACTGTAGGTGCTACTAGTGGAAGAGGAGACGTCTCTCTCTGTGTAGTCAGTCCAGGACTCCCTCTGCTGAACCTGCACAAAATGGGGACCCTCCACACCTATGCATGTGTGTCCTCTGCTAACAACCAGACAGACCCATTTCTGTAGACCAAATAATCCCTCTCATGAAATAGTGATTTCAGCCCATATCAAATTAAATTGATTCAGAAATGTGGTAGGAAATTTTGCAGTGCCGTTACCAGACTCCGAACTGCTCTGTATTGTAATCAGTAGGATCTTCACTGAGGTCATACTTGGTATTTTGTTTTTACATGTGCCAAATACATGAAAATGTACTTGCTGTTTACGTTAGGCTCCCTGAATTGCATCTGTATCATTAAAATGAAAGTGTGACCACAGTGCCTCCACAAGTTTTCTCTAACGATACCAAAATGTCACTTGCAAGTGACACAAAATCAAGCTCTTTTTTATTCCTCAGTGAAATAAATTTTCAGATTATGAAATATTCCATTCAAATAAAAATATGCAATTGATGAGGGATGGTTTAAACAGTGTTTTTTTTCTTTTCTTTTTTTTTTTTTAGTGAATAAAATATTCAGCAATCCAAACAACTGATTATCTTTGCAATAATCAGTTTGCCATCCGTTATTTTCCCAGAAAATGAGCCTAAAAACAGAAAAATTCTGAAAACTGAAAATGTATTCTTTATGAAATGATTTTACATTAACTTGATAAACAATAACATGATGGCATGAAGATTTTCTGCTCTTTGAGGGGTGCACTTTTTATTGAGTTTAAAATGATAATAAACCATTGAGAGCCTACTGAGCTAGGTAATGAATGTAATACAGCAATTTAAGAGTTCATTTCTGAGGTTCTATAATAGTTTTTTTTTTTCTTTTCTTTTTCTTTTTTTTTTTTTTTTAATCTTAGTAGGGCTTTTGTGGTTGTGTGATTGTAGTAATTGAAAGTAGATTATAAAAATGATTCTCATCCAGACCTTTCTGGCAGAAAGAAGAGATGGAATATGAATGATATTTCATCTGGGAAAATATGAAAATATAATTTTCATATAACATAATGGTTAGAATGCCTGTGCCTGCAATCTCATTATTGTGCTGAATGTGTACACAATTTAGATTGAATCTGACACACTCTCCTGGTTCTTTGCCTATGACCGCTAGCATGGGCAGTGCAGAGGGAGGTAAATCTGACATGTATTTGAGTGGAGAGATGGATCTTCACCACCACAGACGCTAGCTCTATCCTGGACTTTGTAAAGGGAATACACAGTGGGGATATCCTGAGATTTATAGGCACTCACACGCTTAATGGCAAAGGAAATGCAGATTTTCTCTTGATGCTAAAGATAGAAGGAGAGGAAATAGTTATGATGCAGGAGTGTAAAGAGCACAAATAACAAATCTGACAAGATGAAAAGAAGACACCAGAAGGCTAGAGGAGAGTAGAGCAGCTCTGGAAGTGCACGGTATTTGTATGCAACACAGGAATTTTTCTAGGTCCTTCTGTTGACTGGAGAGAGGCAGCAACAGCAGAGGCAGAAGGTACAGCTCTCTTGCTTCCAGCTCTGGCTGGAGACACTGGACTTAGAAGAAAATGAGAGCTCAGAGCCTGAGACAGTATATTTGTCAAAATGAGAAGAAAAATGGATTTTGGCAGAGGAAGCTGAGATACTGTCTCAAGTAAGATGATGTGTAGCAAGCGAGAGAAGGCAGACTTAGCATCCTCACAGACACAAGAGGTGAGAATTATGCGGAAAAACTGGAACAAGATGGGAAGGAAAGCTTAATTAAAAGCTTGAGGAGAAAGATCCATACTTAAGTAAGGATGTCAGTCACATAGTACTTAAGTCAGAAGGGCTGAAAGAGAGAGGACTCTTTTTTTGGTACTATTACACACCTATGGCAGGAGGGCAGAATGTGAGCCCAAAAGGCAAGGATGCTGCAGGTGAAATAGCTGCAGAGAATGGGGCAGAAATGTGGGAAATCAAAAAAATCCCACACTTCTTCCTTGTAAGTTTCATCAGAGGTTTCAAGCCCTTTGCTTTTCAGCTATGCTGGAGAGGGAATTACACGCTGGCTTGTCTTGGAAATGCATAGTGGCATTAATGAGAAAAGTCTGTGTGATCTCAAGTGTACTGTGTCCTATGGACACGCATCAGCCACATTCCAATGCCAGTGTCTTGGCAGTCTCTGAAACAGCACATAGAAAATACATAAAACCCAACGAGATTACAGTGCTATGTGAGCATTCACCAAATTTCGTTCTGTAAATAAAAAAAAAATAAATCACGTTATCTGAGCAACAGTGACCTCTGAAACTGAGGATCCCAGCATACTGATACAGTCAGAGAAAAAAACTCTCCAATGCTACATATGCATGATACGACTTTGGCTGTATCTGCATTGTTTGCCAGGATAATGGGATCTCATGGCACAACGGAGCAGGGGTCACCCCGTGGAGAGCAGGCCCAGGCGTGGAGCAGCCATCTGCGCATTCCCGATTCTCTTCATGATAATCAGCCCATCTTTCAGAATATATTTTGCATGTGAACGCGTGTGTTTAGCATTTATACCGGCAGCATATGTGGCATTGTTGGAGCTGCAGGCTCATTAGCGCGTCAATGTGACGTGCCACCTGGACAGAAGGAGGCTCGCAGAGCAGAGATCAAAAGGTGCGTGGACCTGGCTGAGGGCAGAGTAGAAGGTGGCAAACAAAAACACTATATCTAGTACAGCATCTAGCACCAGGGAGAGCCAGGCTTTATTTATTATGTGTTTTGATCAATGGCTCTAATAACCTTGCGTTTGAAGGTGTACAAAGAACAGTCGTGATCTAAAATGTGGATTTCATCCCTCTGAGGACCAGCCTGCAGTTGGCTAAAGACAGTGGCCCTAGGCACAGTCTGGACTAGACTCAGATGGATCAAAATATCAGATCAAGGGAAGAACAGGTAAAAGAAGACAGCTGAAATTGTGAAGCAGCACTGACATTTGCAAAAAGTTGGGAGAGGTGCTATAGTAAAATGTAACTACTGCTACAGAATGATTATTAAACTATCCAAGGGAACCAACTGCATCTGCAGCACTAGCATTTGTTACTGAAAAATCATGAAGCATCAGTATGGATTTTCCTAACCACACCGACGCTTCTCTCAGGCAGGGGAAAAGAAGAGAGGAAAGTTTGAGCTGTATGAGTTATAGAAAGGAAACAAGTGCAGAGCCCTGAAGCCCTGACAGATGAGAAGAGAAAGAAGGAAAACCAGCAATTAGCTGGACTGTGTGAGCTGATGACTACTCCTGGGCTAAGGAAAATAAAGTTTACCAATCAATGAATAACTTGGATTGGGACTGAAGTAAACTCAACCCTGTAGATGATATCCCTAGCAGTATAGGGCTCTCCTTTCCACTGAAAGACTGGCTATCTAGAGAACCCTAAATTGTGTTTGCATCAGAATAAATAACATAACCAAAGGGAGTCTGAATTCAGCAGTGACTTGTTCTCTTTTGAGGGTCCTCAGCAGGGGGCTGAGGGTGATTTCAGTACTTAGATGCACGCACAAACCACCAAGAAAGCAGACAAACAGTATGAGGACTGGTGTTGGTTTCTGGAGCAGTGGGTTGCTTTTGTGGTAGCAGCCTGGCTGGATTTCATGTGCTTTGTTCAAACAGGGCATAGCAGAGGGGCTTTGAATGAGGTATGAGAGGAAAAAAAAAAAAAAGGACTTCTACTTGAATTAATGTGACACGATCCTATGTGAGGCAGCGCTTTGAGGTAGATCTGCATACACTTTGGCCTTCTGGTGAGCACATGAAAACTGTTTCAGTCTCTGCACCTCTGTTTCACTACAGAATAGGATAAGGTTGCAGCCAAGTAAACCTGAATCAGCTGCATCTGAAACAGATTAAAACAAAAAATCATGTAAACAAAACTTTTCCTCCCCACATCCCCAGCCCCCTGTTCTTCAGGGTAGGTCTTCCTTCAGTCTTACTCACAGGCCAACAACTCTTTGTGGCTTCCTAATTGCAGGAAACTTTAGTGTCTCTCCCTGGGAGAACATCTTTCTTCCATCACCTTTGAGGTCTGGCTGTGTGTTTGCCCTCCCTGCTCTTCTGAGGAGCCTCCAGCCCCGCTGCCATCACAGGATCCCTGCTACAACATCTGAGTTAGATATGATTCATATTTGGCTCAGGCTCCACAAACATCCTTCCCTGCTGCCTTCTGCCCTCCTTGGTGGAGCTCTGCCTGCTTAAAATGCAGCAGTCCAATCTGGTCTCATAGGAAAATACGTAGTACCTACAGCAGAAGTGGGGAACACACAAGTGAAATCCATCATCCCCTTGCCACACTTCAGTTCATCTAGGAAGTTAAACCAATGCAAAAGCTCAATATCAGAAGGGTAATCAAGGCAAGTCCACTTCTGCTGCAAGGTACCATTATATACCTACATTACATATATCTTACTACTATATGGTCTAATTTAGGACAACAGTATTTGTGATATAGTTCATCACATAAATAATAGAGCCCACTGGGTATTTCATTCTGAGAACAAAACTAATTGAAGAATGAGTAAAATAATACTCCAATGCACGTGTGCATGGCAAGGGGGCAGAAATGGAGGAACAGAATTGCCAGAGGGTGGTAATAGAAGTGTAGGACTTGTCTTGTGAAGACACTAAGCTTGAAATTACTGGTAAATGACAGTGATGCAACACAGAATAAAAAAAGGTGTGAATAAAATTGTCAGAGGCAAAGGTAGTCGTGGAATAGATGGCAATCGATACTCAGGAGGGGATTAACAAAAAATCAGTCATGTCACTGAACTGTGGCTACAACTGAGCCCAGCTGAACATGAGCTGATTGCTACCTTTGCGGTTGCATGGGAAGCTAGATCACCTCACAGTTCAAGCTGCCTTTGGAAATGTTGGAACCCATGAAGCCTGATTGATTTTGATATTATTATTATCTGTGCTGTACAGTCAGCATATCACAACACTGCCGAATGTAAATGCAATATGGAAATGAATGTGCACCATAATAATCTAGCCATTTTACATCCCACTGTGACTTATTTATTTTTTCCTTGCTTTGCTCATGAAATCTCTCAGTTTCATGCTTAGCTCTTTTTCCATAACATTTAATCAAATTTCATTTTATTTTTCATTTTGTAGGTCTCATATGGGTGTCATCGAAACCAAAACCAATTAAGAAACATCTGCAGACAACAGAATGCTGTCAAGTGTGAACAATGAAATTTCTTCCAAGAGAAGAGAGCGAGCAGAGCACGCTCTCAACAAGTCTGGGAAAGCTTCATCCAAACAAAAGCCTGGTTTCTGTCTTCACTGTAGCTTCCAGCATCTTGCAACCTGGCTCTGAAGAGCACTGTGAACCAAGGCAGAGTTGACCCAGCCTTTGCAATCAGCACCACTAATTAAGTTTAGCCCACTGACAGCTAGCCTGCTTAAAATACACTGTACTTCATCAATGTAGGAGCACGAAGCAATGATTGCTTGCTTATGAAGATATTTTAGTTTAAACTGCTTTCTTTTTTTTTTTTTTTTAAATTCTCACTATGTCACTAGAGAGCCTCGTAAAGGTTATATGAAGACATTTTCCCTATTTCTAACCTAATTTCATTTCTTTTATGCTCAATTTCAAGTCACTGGGATTGCCATGTTTCTTTATGGGATGATTATAACAACCCCGTAAGGTTTTATTGCCTTAATGTACCTGTATATATTCTCAACTCTAACTCTAGTTTAAGATATATTTTTAAATAACTAATATGTAGTATATATGGGCATGTGGTGAAGAAGAGGAATTAGACATCAGGAAGGTCTCTAAGGGAAATGTACCAGGTCTGCACTCCTAGCCTCCCGGTCATAGTGGCCAAATGGGCTAGACCTGAAAAAATTGGTAGCACCAAGTTCCCAGCTTCTACTGGCAGAACAGACTTTATCAGGGTGTTGGAAACCAACTATATGAAAATTATATGAGGGAAAGGGATGGGGTATTTTTTGTGTTGGCAAGCGTGAGGATAAGAAAGTGGGTTTGCCTTTCTTTCTTTACGGAGGATGAGACTCACACAAATCTTATGCTGTTGGGAGTTGTGGCTTGAAGGAAGATAAAAGCAAACCCCACCATTGCCTTGGTAAGGGCTCAGAGATTAACACTGCCAGCACCTATAAGCTCCACAAATGCATGCAACCCACCCCTGAAACCAAGAGCTTTGTACTGCTGCTGCTCTGGCTGTCACAGCACAGGGGTCTGCACAGACTGATTGCCAAATGTCTAAATGCAGTCTTGAGTGGGTTATTTTGCATCAGACTGTGTAAAAGCCCCCCTGTTACCCATCGCTTCACACACACACATGCGCTGGGTGCAGGGCAGCTCCGGGAACCACAGCGTGGCTCTGCCTGGAAGGAGCTGAGCATTGCAGAGTCTGTAGCT
This sequence comes from Netta rufina, assembly GCF_964035555.1. Taxonomy (NCBI): domain Eukaryota; kingdom Metazoa; phylum Chordata; class Aves; order Anseriformes; family Anatidae; genus Netta; species Netta rufina. The sequence continues at coordinate 119,843,733 of NC_140124.1, forward strand.
TCACAGCAAACCTGCTGCCCTTCCTTTTTTTTTCTGGGCAGAGATAGGGAGCCTTTGCCATTCTGTTTACAAATGTAATGTTCTCCTTTTCTTTATCACAAAACAACAGATACGGGCATGACAGCCCTGCACTCCGCAGGCTTATTTTTCCTCAGGCGGGTGGTACCTGAGCTCTTGATCCCGCCGGTATGGCCACAAAAGGTGTCATTAATTACAGTAGAAAACAACAACAACAGTAACAATTACTTACAGATAATAGAAGATGCAGGAAGACAACTGCCACAGATGAAGCAACTACCTGGCTGGGTAGCTCAGATATTTTACAGCACTTCCCAGGAGGGAAAAAGCCTTTAACCGCACTGCTGATTGCCTTGGGCAAGATCAATGAGAGGCAGAAGGCCTATCTCTGGGAGCCTAAATTGACAGGAGCACTAAATTCGTCACTGAGGCCTCTGACTGTTTTTCAGAGAAAGAAAATTCAGATCAGTGCAGTGAGAACTGTTTGCACAGCAGATTTTTTCACATGGGGTATCTAGACACCACAAAATTTGTGCAATGCCATCTCGAAACAGCACGGAACAATGTTTATGGAATTCCATAAGCATGGGATTATGCTTATGAACCAAGAAAATGCTAATGTATAAAATTAATAACCCAGTCAATTTATTAACAGTATTTTTGCATTTCCCCCCTTTCTTTTTGCCTTGTAGCTATGGGAATTGCCCATCCATAACAAGCATTCATTTTAATAAAAAATTCTTCCTTTTCTGTTCTAACATATTTCCTTATGTCTCTTCTGTTGCAATCCTGCCATCACTGCAGCAAGTTCTTTAAAAAAATTTCTAATTTTATCTTGAGCTGTGAAGTTTTTGAAGATTCTCTGTTTGAAAAAGGCTGTAAGAAAAAATAGGCTAAACTGAATACATAGTTCTAGCATTTTGACGTTTCATAGCTATAAGAGCTGTTCAGAACACAGGGGTGGGAAGAGCCTCTGAAAAATGATGAGTGCATGAAAGCCCTCCTGCTGTTTTCCTTCAGAAATGAAGGGTTTGGGGTAATGCAACCTCCTTAACCTAGGCCAACTTCACCACGGGCATCTGATGCAGACCTTGTAATGCAGCAGCCCAAGAAGGAAAAGAAATGGGGAAGGAGCAGATGAGTTAGAGGCCAGGTCATAAACTTCTGCTCCATACAACTGCAGACATGCGAACAATGGAAATGTCAACAAAAGGATAAGTCATAGCTGCACTGACAAGTCACGTCCTGCTTTGCTGTGAAAGCTTGGAGGAAATAGTTCTACCCCTTTTGCCAGTGTATGTCTGTCTTTAGAACAATATGGGTAATACCTGCATTTGCTAAAAACACTCTGAAAGGCTTGGATAGAAAACTACATGAATGTTATGAATTACACTCCTGAATTTCTTAATGATGCACATTGGATTGCTGCCTAGTATTTATAATGTCTTATTAAAAATGAACTTAAATAGGTAACTTTGCTCAGATATTTTTCTAAAGTAGCTTGATGGTGGGCTTGGTATATTTACTTTTTAAATTTCAGAGTTGCTCACTTAAAGGTAGTGCTTCATTGATTGCAACAGAACAATTGGCACAATGCAATATGTTTAAAATGGAAACAGCTAAATTCTAGTTTTTATTCAACTTGGCAGGCATTGTACTGAAACTGTTATACTCCAAAGGATCCTATCAAATCCTGAAAACCTATTAAAGAAAATTACTACACTACTTATATATATATTTATATATATAACGACAAAACCTTGAAGTATTTGGAGAAAAGTTATTTTTTTTTTTTTAAATATCATAGTAGTTCTTTCAAAGTTTGTAGTTTTCTTCACTTCCAGTGTTTTCCCTAAACACCTTTCAATGTTGTCTATGGAAGTAGTCACAAAGCAATAGAAACATGCCAAACATATTGATTACTGAGTAAAACGGTTACCCTGGCAACTAAAAATCCTAGGAAAGCTCTTTAAACTTCCTCCCCTTCTTATGTGACTTCTTTTTATATATTCTTTTTTTTTTTCCTCTGATGGTTTCAGAAATCACTGATGTCAGATATAAAAGTACTTGCTTTGAATATACAGCAATAGAGAAAAGGTGATTCATGTCTAGATTATCTATTCCACCAGGAGCATAACTACTGATATTACTGCCTTAGTAATCCATCACTTGCATAATGGGCAGGCAATTTTTGTAATTTTGGGTGGCAGAGTGACCTTCTCCTACTAATTTCTAAACCTATATTCCACTATGATCTAAGGAAAGAAATTCAAGAACTGAAATTTCATAAAACACCAAGACAAGCACAATGAGCAGTTTGAAAGAATTACTGTTCAGGTAGCAACCAAAAGGTGGTCCTGTTCTGTACAGAGCAAAGGAAATTAACATTCTCTCTACACAGGTGTTTTTGGTCAAATTGTGACTGGATGTAACTAAAGTAGTGACCTACCCAGAGGAGAAGCATGGACCAGAGATGGCAGTAGTAACTTCAGACAGTTAATCAGTCTTATCCTACCCCCAGCCTAACAGTGATGATGTATTTAAAAGTGTGTGCAATTGAAAAGGCACATGAAGCCCATTTGTAAGCAACTCTGGATGGTTTGTTTGTCTGTCTCCTGCTTGGTGATCCCTCAGATGCACAGAAAACTGCCTACTTACTGATGGAGTGAGCCTAGTGAGCAGACTCAGCTTTTCCACAGTTCTGATATTTCAGAAGGAATTCTCTTTGCGGGCATTAAGCAGATGCTTGTGGGTCCATTCATTGGTAAGCAGGAACTGTAACAAGACTGTGAGGAAAGGGGGAAACATGTAACAATGATTACATTAGGGTTTAGGGTTTTGTTAGAATACGGGAGTCTAAGCCAGCAATTCAGAAAACAGGGCACTACTGTTCAGGCTTTGATATGCTGATTTTTTCTTCTCTGAACAAATGGTAGTAGGGTTTTTTTGTCCTTCTGTACGTGGCTTTCCAAATAAAAATGGTTTTGAAAAGCCACAATTACAGAGGTTACAAATAACATGAAGTAACACAGCTGGCACTGGAACATTTCCAGAATATAATCACCTGTCGTGCGCACTAATTCCTGATGTGACGGGGCCCCATTATTTCCAGTGGGGTCCGACAGATCTATTGTTAAAAACGTCATCTCTTAATGGAGCAGGTTTGGGATTGTCTGAGCCCTCGCTTGCTTTCCTATGTCGGCTTGTGTTAAGAAAGTATGTTATTCCTTTGAGTGATGGCTTTTATTTGTCCCGGGCTAGTATTGCCAATAGAAGGCAGAAGAAAATGTGATTAAGCTACACAGACCACAAATTAGCTTGCTACGAAAAGAAATGGCACAAGCAAAACTTTCCAGTAAACATAATCCTAAGGAGAACTGAATAGGGTTTAAAGTGTGGGGAAAAACACAGTGGTTAATTTTTATAGGTGGAATATTATTTCAAGGCTACAAAAGGCAGCTCTCTGACTCCCTTTATTTGAACAGATGTTTGCCTTATGTTGTCCTTTGTATTCTCAGGGCTGTTCTGTCAGTCTTGAGGGGGAAAGCTCTCTCAGTGCCCTTCTAACATGCAGTCTCCTTTATTTATTTATTTATTTTTCTTTCCCTGATCATAGAACGCAAACCTGTCTAGTAAGACAGCAGCGTTTGCCTCAAGTACAAGAAGCTGCTGTCATTGTCACTTCTTCAAGCAGCCTTCTGCTGAGCAGTACAGGGACGATAACAGTGAGCACTAACATCGTGACATATACCAGTGACAGGATTGCCTGGTAGTGTCCAGTTGTATGGACCTCTTAGGGGAAAGGTTCCCTGTTGCACTTGCATCATCTGCTCCTGTAACAGAACCCAGTGCTGCTACTGAGGTTCTTGTGATTTTTCCCATTAGTGTTTGACATTGGGCAAGCTAATTGCACTAAACCCTGTGCATTTCTAATTCTGGAAGCTCTGAATACAGTTAAACCCTCAAAATGCATTTCAGAGGGGATGATTTATAGAAGTAGAACATCTCCCTCAGCCTCTTGTCAGAACTCCAGAGTTCAGCTCAGGCCAAGCAGAATTTGCATGGAGGTATCCTGGTAGAACAACAGCCCACAGCTTCACACAGGTTCTTAGGTTGCTTTTTATCACTGCTTCTCATTTCGCTTCTCTCTATGGAAGTGGCTTATCCCTCACTATCAAGATGTATTAATAACAGGCCTATGTGTGGCCAAGAGCTGTATCCTTTAAGGCTCCAAAAGCAATAAAGCCACTGGTTACGAGCAGTGGCAGCTACATTTGCCACATGGTGCTTTGAAAAGAAGCACCCACAGGGCAGTTGTGGGGAAGGGACACTCCTGACTTTTAACTGTGTTTACGTGGGTGTGTGTGCATACACGGGAGTTATTCCTATTACTCACTCCCTGGAAATTAACAGCAATGTCTTGCACAATGGTAAATGAGGCATTGTGCACAGGCTGTGGTTTATTGGATGTGAAGTTTCTCAGTGCTACGCAGTTGTTGGTGACCAGAAAACCTCCTCCTGTCCTCACAGCCCTTCCTTCTCAGGAAGATGTTGGTCCCAGGCTATCCTTTTATTGTTGAATATTTGCCTTTTCATTTTCTCTGATTTCTCTCTCTCCTTCTCTGTGCCTAGTAATTAGCTGTTATTTATTATATGGACAGGAAAAATTTCCTTCATTACTTGATCTGAGGCTCTTAAGTGGATACCACTGCTGAAAGCCCTGGGAAAAAGGGAGACTTGGGAGCTGTTGGTTATTGCTGAAGGCCACCACTAATTACAGATGCCTAAATGGGAGCATGGAGAGGAGCAAGAGGTGAAGGGAGGGAACACTCAGAAATGGCTTTATCAGCAGATGTGGCTTGTTATCAGCAGTACTGAAGCTTGCAGTATGACTAACAAAGCCCTGGAGTTTTAACCCTCCTTTACTGCTTCCTAATAAAGTAATATAAAATATACTGTTATCTGTTTTCACACGAGAAATTTAAAGGATTGAATATTCATTGTTCCTGTGATTTTTCCTCTCTGATTTTAGGATTGTCTGTTCCATGTGAACAAAACAGTGAGCTGTAAGCTAGGGTCAAAGAGTGACACAACTCCTGTCTAGGATGAGCAGAAAGGCTCCTAACATTTTTTATTTTCAACTACGTCAGGCTTTTTCCGACTCTGTCAGCAGATCTAACAAAAGATATTAACTCTCCCAATGAATACTGCTTCAATAAGATTAAACCACATGCCTGAAACTGCCACCCATCTCCAAAAGTGGTGCTTACAACTGTTCTATGGCAAACAAAGACGCTCTTTTGCAAATACGTCAGATGGAACAATAACAGCTATTTGTCCTTTTAGGTTATAGCCTAATGGCTAATGGAAGTGGGAAATCAAAATTTAGGGTTCTTCCCAGGTTGAATACCTGGTTGAGATAGTTTGAGTACCCATTGACTAATTCCCAGTAAATGTCCCAAACTTGATGTGGTAGCAGAGGTCAGATGGAGAAAGAGCAAGGCACTTTCTTTCATTTAGTTTAAGTTGAACCACTACAAAGAAAGAGAACTGTACTCGAGAAGCCAGGAAGGGTGAGTTCAAAAATCAACAAATGCCCAGTTAAGTCCAGGCTGGAGAAGCAGAATAGCCAGGCAAGCCCAGCAGAAACTGGTGCTACCTCTTTACACTTGGTTCAGTGTCCTGTAACACATCTGGTACCTCAACAGGCTCATCCAGAACTAGAGCAAGCATCTCTCACGGCATGACACTGTGCCATAAACATTTATCTCAGATTCTGAAGCTATTGCTCCTGCTAGTGATTCTGACCTACCCTCTTCTGTTAGTGGGTTACCACTTTCATATGGTATAAACATACCATTTCAGGAAAAGCACAGTTTATTGTATTTGTGGCACTAAGTGCATACACATAAATCCCTGTCTTACCAAGCATTACAAATATTGAAAAAGGCAGAGCTTGCTACACAACATTGTCTTTTCACATGGAAATAACTATTACTTTGTTTCCCATTATAAACAGAAAATACAAATTACATATACATTTAAGTTAAACAAAAAATGGGAGAATTTAATGAAATTGCTGCTTAATTTGACTATTCCTCCATTCTACTTAATTAAATTCTCAGACACCAAATAGTTTGTAGAAAACACTAACACAGATGATTTCCTCCACTTTGATGAGCTGCAGATCCTTCCAGCAGAAAATACTGGATAACACAGGCTCTGTTATCCATTGGGTTTTCCAGCCAGGCTTCAGTCTTGTGAAGATTTAATGCCCTTGAATAGCTTTCTTCACAGGACTCAGCTCTTGGACTTCAGCTCTACTGCCTGATTCACACACATATATCTGCTGCTAAGTACAAGACCTGAGCAGCCTTGGATTTGAGTCCTTTAATTGTAGACTCCTTGATACATCAGCAGTAGAGTTGGGGAACAGCATTTTATACATTACTGGCAATCTAATTCTGTACAGCTACGTTCCTTCCTTGTAATCTGACACAATTGCTAGAGATGTGGATTGCATTTTTAGGTGTCTCCTCCTCCATCTCCATGGATTGCTCCCACCAGCATTTAAATGCCATCAGTAGAAAAAGCTAGAGAAAAATGTGTAGACATTGCTGAAGACGCTGATAACAGCCTGTTTTCTTGCATGTGAAATAAGCTCTCTCATCTTTGCTATTTATCTATCTTTTTCCTCAATGAAAAAGGCAAGGGGGCAGGAGATTGAGAAATTAGCAGAGGAACACTTGAGCTGAAATTGTGCAGTTTTAAAAATAAACCCCGCTGGAGGTATGAGAACTGGGAATGAGACCAGAGTTGATGAATATTGCTCAGCATTTCTCTGGGCAACAAGTGATTTTGAATTTCTCACTTTCCAGATACCAACTTCAGAATCCCTCAAGAGTCTGAGAGTGCTCAGCACCTGGCCTCAGGAAACCTGATCTCTTTAGTGAACCTTCAACTGGGCACTCTGAATTGCTTCTTGCTTTTGAGGAGTATCAAGAAGCTTTTATTGAGCTTTTGAGAAGTATTAGTCTTTGTGAACATGCCCTCCGGAAAGTAAATGTTTGTCTTTTTGTTCTCTTTTTGCTTCTGTTTTATTCTTCTATGGTTGTTTTGTCTGCCAATCAACAGCATCAAACTGATTCTGCCGTTGTAGTTTGCCATAGGGATATTCTTTAGGATGGAATAAACTGAGGGATAAGTCCAGTAAAGTCTTTTATGAGTAACTTAATGCATGCAGGAAGTGTAATCCCATAAATTTTCCCCACATTATGGGTGGGCTGCAGATGGACCCAAAAATTAGAGCTAGCCCTTATTCAGTTGCATGTACCCAAGCGTATCTGCTATCAGGTTCATTCAGGTTTTAGTGGAATCCATTAAAAACATGTTCTTTGCACAAAAATAACAGCCCATTTCCTTCTGCCACTTGAATCTGACAGATGTTCAAAACCCCTGAAGATTAAGCTTGCAGAGAGAGAATACATGTGAGCAAAACAGAGGGTAAAATCCCAGCTTCGTAAAAATAAATGGGAAACTTCCCACTGCTACCCATGGAACTAAGACATCACACTAAGTGGCTTTGTGCAGAGCACTTCTCTTTCTAAAAGCAGCCGTTATGCGTCAAAGCTTCCATGGCGAAGCTAATTTATAATCTGGTCAGGATCCGTGTACGGGTGTGTACATTCATATGGCTGCCACGAAAATTTTCTACCAGCCAATCACCACTCCAGAGCAGGCTGGAAGCTGGCAGAGTAGCTAATTACTTTCAATAAGAGAAACCTGCTAGCTTGATTAATGCCTGTTTTACCAATTGTTGCAGTTATTTCAGCTGCAATCCCAGAAAAGAGTTTCTAGGGATGACTCTCCTGGAACTGCCTTTTTTTTTTTTTTTTTCCTCTCTCTTTCACTCTGCTACAAGCAATGTTTCATTCTTCATTTACAGAAGCAGTTCCCTGGACTTCCAAGTAGTGGAACTGATAGCCATGAATATGAATTAATCAGGACAGTAATTTTGTAGCACCATCTTCTTTCATAACACTATTCACCTGTAGATCTCAAACTACTTCTGGAAGGAGGCATCAGCAGCACTGCCTAACAGATGATTACATCTGGATGTTGCAGATCTGATCCAGGTGATGTAGATCTGGACACTGAGGTGTCCACCTGACTTAAAATCTTCCACCAGGATAAATAGGCACTAGCTTAGCTAAAAGATGCTGGTGTTGCCAGTGAAGACATAACTGAGCACTCACTGAAGTTAGCAAGAAAGCTTACATGCATTTGGGTCAGACTGACAAAGCAGGGAGAATGAAGAGGATAACTTTGTGATTGCTAATCTGTTTTCTCTACTTCCAGCTCCACTGAAAATAAAGATCTTTGTGACTATGCAAAAAATTGCCTTAATCTCTAAATTAATATTAGATATTTTATTATTGTTATTAATACTATTTAGAAAAATAATGTAGTTGAGTATTTGGCTCCTAGTTTATATCCCATTTACAGAGCAGATAGTGGCCATGTGATACCTATTAAGCAATGCCTGTTTATTATTTTATTTCTGCCTTAGGAAGCTAATTACAAATTAATGGATGGACACAGCCATCTCATCTATAATTCTGGTGACTGTTTTAGGCCAAGACCTCCTTTCGTTTGTTGGCATACATAGCACTGGGGTACGAGTAGGGGAAGTCACCCAGGACAGAGAATAGCTGTTGCTTGCATGAAGTGCAGTGGTAAAGAATATGCTTTCCAGTTTGCTGTTCAAGTCCTACCAGCTGCTTGCAGAATTTCAAGTGAGCTTTAAATGACAGAAATGTTTGTCTACCTTCACAAGCCCTCTTGAAGGATTCACCATGCCAAGAACACCTTGTTTGTGGCCCTTTTTGGAAATGGAAATGTGTGAAAATAGATCCTCTCTTTTTCTTGGGAGTGATATTCTCTGGTGTTTAGGGATAATGGGAGTGCAGCATACCCTCCCCTCTCGTGGGAAGGAGGCCACCAAGAAGAACTGGCACAGAGACAACCTTTGAGGCTCAGAATCCCCCGAATCCCAACAGAGGTAGTGCAAAAGAGAACTGCAGAGCCTGCGAATTTGGCCCTGTTATACCTCCTCTACACCACTAGTGATTTTTTTTGGTTGTTTGTTTTTTCTTTTTCTCCCAAAGCATTTATATATTAAATACACTGCATTTTAGTAATTAAGACTATTCACACCAAGGGACACCAAAGCCGCACAGAGCCTGGTGTCTGATTTCCCCCAGTAGCAGCTGGTTTGGGAGTGTGTAGGAACAAGGTGAAGGCAGCAATACCTCCCACTGCCTTCCTTCTGCACTGCTTCCAGCAATCTCTGGCTCAAGGGCTTCTTGAGCCAAATGTGGTATCCTTGTATTTGTGTGCGAGAGCCCTGTGCACAAAGGGCTCTTGGTAGGTGCCAGCCCCCACTGCTGCAAAGGTCCCTCTGCTGGCACAGGACCCGCTGGGCAAAGCAGCAGCCTGCAGCCACTTGCCTATACCCTACTTGCTTGTAATGCAAAGAATCATAAGGACCGAAGCACATGTTCAAACAGGCTCTCAGCTATGATACTTGGTCTAGATTTGTAGCCAATTTTATTTATTTTTTTTTTTTTCCCTAAAGCTGGCTGCATTCCGATGCAGTGCTCTCGTTTGGTCTAAAGCTATGGTTTGTGTCTGAACCTGAGCCCAGAGTCTGTGTGAATAGGGTCTGTTGTTCTCTTGTGAGACTATCTCAGATAGCGGTGCTCCCAAAGGAGTAACTTGGTGCCTTTTGAAACAGTTTTCCTTCCCAATGAAGCCTTTCATCCCAAATGACTTCAGATGCAGCCGTGTGAAACATTTACTTCTAACAGAAAAATCAACTTGGGCTGAACACAGGGCTCAGTATTTGTGAACTTTGGCTTCTTGCAAAAGTTTGAAAAACACGGGTATAGAGCATCTATACGCCCAAGAAGCTGGCAAACTCCACCTTACCTCCAAGCATGGGAGGAGGAGAGGGGAAGGAGAAAAAGGTTGGGAGGAGTATGCCTGGTGCCGGGGTCGTGGGAGCTACCTCTGATCCAGTGCAAATCTCAGCAAGTCAGTGGGGCAGTTCACACACATCTCCCAGGAGATATATCACTCGTCTATCACTAATCCAGAAACATTGTACAAATATTTTGTCTATGCTTATTGATGGAACAGAAAACAACTCGGTGAGAAATGAACAGTAAAGACAGGCCATGAGCTGAGCACCCGTTTCAGCTTTGAGGAGTGGGAGGCTTTCTCTGTAATGGAAAAATTAGGGAGTAGAGACACTTGAACTAGACCTTTGCTATCAGAAGTTGGCAGGCCCTCTTGCCTTCAGACCTGTTCTTCTTCTCACCTGTGTTGAGCTGCAGGCTTTCTGGAAATATTACTCGTCTCCCAGTGACATAAAGATAATTTATTTGTTTAAGTTGATGTTTATGTTAAAAAACTAGCTATTTCAATTGTCATTCCTTAGAACCCAAGCAAAATAAAACTAGTGCTCTGAGGACCTTTTTGACATTTCATTGTCAATACAGCAATAAGGAATGTTTGACAAAGCCTCAAGGCAAATAATTAATTTTTTTGTCTGTCACACCAAGAAAAGGCTGCTCCTCTTGGTAATAAGGCTATATTTGTTGTCCCTCAAGGAGAAGGTGAAAAATAAATCCATGACTAGAAACCATAAAACTTTGGTCTCATGGTCCATTTCAAGACAAAAATAGCTCCTTTGGGTTGGGAAATAGCTATTCCTCAAGTGTCAGTCATATTTATCACAGAGATTTCAGAAAATTATGAATTCATGCGCTTAAACCAGTAGCGTTTCCCTGGGAACATGTATGCTGACAACAACTACAAAAACAAGCACCATTAACATAATTTTCCTTTTCAGTCTAATACAATTTACCTCAAATCCATTATTTTCTGTTTTTCTACATCTGAACATTTTTTAAAACAATCATTTTGTTATTTTAAAAATCGACCCTCAACTTGGGAAAATGTTAAAAATTCCCTGTGAAAATGTCCTGGAGTTCATATTGTTGTGGAGAAAGATGACAAATCACAACTTGTCGTGAAAAAAATAAAATTGTGTATCAAAAGCCCTACCTTGGAGAAGGAAATGTTATTGACAGGACTGAAGCGGTGCAATCATAGTTGGGAAAAATGAAGGAGCGGTAATCACAAGTCTGGAGCTTTTATTCCCCTAGCAAAGGTCACTTTACGAGTAGTGAGCATGAATAACTTGCACACCTTGAGCTGTATGTCAGAGAGGAAACTCTAGGATTTAGAGACAGTATTTTATGTTGAAATAATTAATGGACAGAGAACAAAAACATGCCAAAACATATTTAGTTCTGCTAGTGGTAAAGAAAAGCAATGGGAAAAAAATAAAGATGGACATCAGGGGTGGCAAGAGACCTAAGCGATGAGCGTTGAAATGTTATCTCAGAGAAAGGACTCTTCCAAAACAGCACTGGATGTGCTCAAAGCTGGTACAGAATTTAGAAACTCTGCTACATTTTGAGGGAAATATATGGGAGTAAGCCAAACTGAGGTTTTTTTTTTTCTTCATGTTCTGCCAGAATCATGATTAAAGAAGTCAGGGTGTTGTGTTTCTCTGGTTCGCTTGTATTATTAGCTGCTCACATTTAATCATAAAAAATGCTAAATAAAAAGCTATTTGGTGAGTTCCCTGTGAAAAGCGCTTTTCACTTCTTTGAGGCTTTGTTTGGTTTCAGGAGTCCCTGCTAGCAGGTTTCATTTTGACCACAGAGCCAAAATGCAGGACAGGCATTAGTGCACAGGGCAGGACTTGCCTCCTCTTCCTCAAGCTGCTCCTGCTGTGCCAGGAGGTACATCTTTGCTCCACACCATGGCTGTCACTGAGCTCCTGGTTTTAATGTCACCTCAGAAACGAATTAACAAATTCTAACAAACTTCGAGAGAATCTGGCAAGTAATAAAAAGAATGGGGAAGGAGAAGGAGCGTGAGACCCCGCTGCAGGTCGGAGGTGAGGTCAAGTGTAAGAGCAGCGTGGAGGAACTTGTGGAGGATTTGCTGGCAGTAGCAAAGCCCTTGGCTGCCTTTCTGCTGGATGAATTCCTAAATCCACTCATCTGTTTTGGGAAAGACAAGGCAACGCTTCTAGAGTTAATCATAACCAATTTATGCTTCCAAAAGTGTCAAAACATGATATATGGAGTGTATTTTCTTGACTAGCTTGTCCTCTTGAATACAATGGCTTATATTTATTGTTTTCATTGCAGTGCGAACATTGCCTCGTGTGACTGGAATGAATAACACCTTCCGTTTTTAATTAAGCTGTTAGAGATTTGCATTTGTGCTTGTTGAAGCCATCACTCTTCCTTCCTGGGTTATCATAGCTGCACCTCGGCTCAGAGGAAAAGGTGAACTAATTATTAAAAGATGGCTGCCTAATTGTGAATTAATCCACCTGCTGGGAGTGCTAGCTAAACTTGGTGGCTGGCATCTTTTCTGTGGCACCAACCTTGTCATCATTGCCTGTACAGCTGCACCAGCTGGTTGGCTCTGTCCCAGGATCCTCGTATCTGCATACGGTACATGTAAGTACAGTATAATGCGTGGAAATTATTTATGAGAGCTTCCATTAAACGAATTTCATAAAATCTATCTGAGCTACCTTCCAGGGATTTATTGAAGCCATCTGCATGTTGGGCCTGCAACATATAAATGAAGTGCCGTTTGCACCTTGCTTGTAAGAATTCAGAGCAGGTGAACTTCTGCAGTATCCCCATGGTTTCCTGCGATGCCTTTTGAAGCACCGGTTTCTCTGTTCTCACGGCTGAACTCTCAGGCCAGAACAAGATGTTGCAACACATGCCAGAGCTTTCCCAGTGTTGCTCCTTTGCTTCTTCACAGACACACTTATTTAGTGGCTGTGCTCTGGGAATTTGGCTAGCAGACTTTCTAGTGGTCTGGGCTGTAATGAGAGCATCTAGTGACTCTGGCAAGTGCTTGTCTCCAGTTCTTCATAAACAAACCCTCTTCTGTTGAATTGGAAACAAGGGTTGCCTGTAACATTTTTATGTGTGCATTAAAAAAAAAAAAAAAGCCAGCACTTGTGAATGTTACATGTAGGAACAGCTACTCTCAGTGCAAGAAAACAAAGCATAACGAATTGCACGTATATAGCTAGCCTCTTCCAAGGAAAGGCTGTGAAATCTCCACCCTTGCAAATAACCAAAACCCCAATGAACACAGGCTTGGGCAACCTGCTCTGGCTGGCCATGCTTGGACAAGAGGAGTTGGACTCAATGATTTCTAGAGTTCCCGTCCAACCCTAAATAATCTGTGAGAAAACAAACAGGTACTAAAAGAACAATAGTAAAGATTTATCTTCCTAAAATATATTAGATCACAGGGTTAGAGACCAATTGCATTGTTTCTTTGTATAGGAATATGTAAAGTGAGAAACTGTCGGAGGAACAGTAGATGGACTGACAAGATGCCAACATTTTGAAAAACCTTTTACAGCAGTAAGTCTTTTCCAAAGGCCTAACAGCTTGGTCTTCATTAGTTCATGCTTCAACCTGAAATAATTTCCCTGCTTTGTGAAATTACTTGTGCTTTTCTGCATATCTGGGGTGTGCACAGCATACTCTGCCTTCTGCTTCTTTCATCTGTAAGCAGAATAGCAGTACGTAACAGCGCACATGTCGATGGGCATAGGTTTGCATATACTGATAAAGATTTTCACTGGGCTGGGAGCTCATCAGACCACCTCTACCAGCAGATCCGTCAGACAGTCTGCCCAACACCCTGCAGAGCTATTTCTTCCATGGGCCTGCTTGGGAGCAGCCCTACCACACATCACACCCTGCTCTGTGCGGTCTCTCAGGCTTGCCTTGAAGGGAGCTGGCACAGCAACTTCCTCAACCCATTTCTTTTTTTTTTTTTTCTTTTTTTTCTTGCAAGTCCTGACAAAACCTCGCCCTGAAGTGGTACTGTTTTGGGCAGCTTTTAAACGTCAAAATGACATAATAGAATTTGCAGCTGCTTATAGGCTCCCAAATCCAGGTCAGGCCCTGGAAACTGGGCTGGGACCCCAGTAATCGGTGATGAGAGCATTTCAATTTAAACAGCATGTATTACAAAACACGTTATTATGTGTCACTGAAGTCATAATAGCTTTGTCCCTCCATTTTGTCTCCCTATTTCTAGCCTTCCTAATGTATATCCCAAAGCTTCACATTAAACTGAAATAATTTCTTCTTCTGTTGAAAGGGAACCTTCCAATGCACATCTGATGAAGCCATCAAGAGCCCCTGTTATTATGTGCCATAATGGCCCATAGAGTATTTGATTAGAGCATTTTCCTCATCACACCGACAAGCTAAGAGATATTATCTGCCTCGGGAGGCTAAATGGAAGACTTGAGGGATAAAAAGGTCTGTTGTTGTTACACGCATGATCTTGTGACTGAAAACATCGCAAGGGATTAAGACAGCTCGCTGGATGTATGGAGTGAGTCAGTATATGTAAATTAGCTTTGTTTACCAACACTGATGTCTTGTAATTATTCTATCCAGCTACACTTAAACTTAAGAATAATCTAGGGAATACTCCAGCTGTGATATGATTGCTTTCTTATTTATAACAAATGTTGTTTTCTTTATAAATGGAAAAAGGAACTGGTGCTGATAATGAAGTGCCTGTTTATACCCTAGCAGAAGAATATTAATGTTACATCCAAGCCCCAGCTGTTCTCCAGACCATGACGTCCACTCAGACCACTCACTTGTCTGAAATGCCCAGGTTGGTGGGACAACTCTTCCACGTGAGCAAACAGACCAACAGCTCCAGCTCTGCCTGAAACAAAATAAACTGCGCTTATCCTCTGATGAACTTTGTCAGCTTCGTGCAGTATTTTTTTTTTTTAAGTGTTGCACTAGGAAAAAAATAGAAACAGAAGAACCATGTGGTGCTATGGAGACATACTGTTGAATATAGCTGGCTAAGTGCATGTAAGGTGAGGAAAAGATAAAGAAGGAAGAATTGCAGGCCTAGGGGATATGGGATATGTGATATTGGCCTGCTTCCTCCTTTGCTTTTATTGTGGCAATACTGATATAATGGCCATCAATCTCTGACAGTAAGCCCCAAATACATATTTATCCTGACTGACAGATGCATCACTTTAAGAAAATGCTGCTTATTTTGGTGGTAGAACAGTTGTTATGGTGACTCCTCTTCTTCCCTCATTTAATACAGGAAGCAGAGAACTAAAATAAAAATCGTTCCATTTATGGAATTTAAAAGAAACCCACTCTGAGGCTGTAATTCAATAGAGAGATGTTTCAGAATATTTGATGATGTATTTATTTTATATTATTTGGCTTTTCATTTGAAACTTGGAATTTTGTGGAACAATGTAGTAATAGGAATGTATGGAGGGAAATGTATTTTTCTATGGCACATACTATATCATCTGTTTGTATTTGATATTTATACAGAATTGTGGATATTGAATGTACAAATACTTTTTGCATGTTAGATAGCTAATGAGTAAAGGTTACACAGGATTCTGTTTGGAGGACTTAATTCCAAAAATAAGCTTTTTTTTTTTTTTTTTTTTTAATTCTCATATTTTTAAATTATATACCATTTTTTACTTTGTGCTATGGATGCTAACTATAACCATAGTGTTATTCTATTAAACAGCAATTCCATAAGTTCTCTTCATATGCTTTGCAGGCTTTAAGCATAATACCCAATGTGCTTCTTTAATTACATTTTTTCACTTAGGGCTGTTTCTAAAGTATGCTTAGAGATAGATGAAAGTCTCCATGCCTGTAATGGAGCATCCCCCTGTCAGCAGCAGGCTATTTGCTGAAAAAGTAGCTCTCCTGGCAAGAGGGACCTGTATTTCCTCAGAGTGCTTCAGCGTGGGACAGATGCAGTGCCAGTGCCACCTGCTGAAATGCTCCCTTAGGAGATGTCAGGGTGTACAAAAAGGGCTTTCCAGTAGGTTTGCACACTTCATATCTGCCCAAAAGAGCCACAGATTTGTCTTACCAAAGACACGAATTCAAGTGCTCCTGTAAAGGTCACCCCTGGTGCCGGAGTGCAAGCCTCTGCTCCACACTTGTTTGTGAGCACAGGCACCTCCTAACCTGCTGTGCTGGGCTCGTGCTGGTATGCTGAAAACTCCACTCCTGCAAGCCTCACAGCTCTTCTTCCTGACTTTTTGCCCTTACCGTACTGCCCATAACCCATGCTTCCTCTGAAAACCCCAAAAGGCACCATTCTGTGCCCACTGATCAGCTCACAGAGGCTGGTCTCGGTTTTTGGGCAGAGCTACCTGCAGGACCTGGGCAACAGAGGTAGCCAACACTCTGGTGGTCTCAGCCTAAGGGACCTATTTCCATGCTGAAGGGGACAATTTGCCCTGGCGTCCCCACACCCTGTCATCTGCTGTCGGCTCCAGGCTGTTCCCAGCCTTGTTCCTTTTTTATTCCTAAAGCTACACTGGCTTAATTAAATGCTACATTTTGTAAATTAAATGAGATCAAGACATGGCATCCTCTGCATGGAACCCCAAAACTCAGTCCCAACACAGCTCATAGCAATTTAGCCCAGCTTAGTGAAAGCTGCTTAAACAGGTTTGCATAGGCCAAGCAGACAAACAGAGACAGTCGGACAGACAAACCCCGAATCAGCCTGAGATCCACTTTAGATCAAACAGGTGGTTATGCAGCTTATGTTCAAAATGTAACCAGAAAGCCTCAGATGTCTTTAAGACTTATGAGCTGACTTTATTCTCTTTGACCATTTCTAGCATACTAGTTGTAAAGCCCTTCAGCTGATACCTCACTAATCTAAATCAATAGGGAACAGGTTAAAATTGATTCGAAATGGAGACATTTGAACTGAAATATCTTAAAATTCCTCACTTATGGGGACTCAATTTAATTAGCTTGTAACTTTCATATCACACTATTGAAATTATTATTTGTAAACATTTAGCTGGCATTTACAAATATTTGATATATTTCCAGGAATATTATGAAGATGGAAAACTATTTATTTCTGCTCTTTAATGGTAAAATGTTAGTTTGAAGAAAGAAAACAAAAAAAAAAGATGCCTGTGAAACACACACACAAACTACAGAAGTAAGTGAACACCTGCAGCATGCGTATTCCTCTTGATCTATCCATAAACACACATTCTAGCAAAATACATGTCGATCTATGGCCTTGGAGGAATGAAGAAACAAAACCATAGCCCACCACTAAGATAAAGAATGCCTAAGCACATTCTTAATACAATTTTCACAAAAAAAAAAAAAAGAAAAAAAAAAAAAGAATAAAAAAAAAGGTTTGGATGTGATGGGGTGGTTTCCAGGATGCTGCAGTAGCCATAGACACAGAGCCAGAGAAAACGAGACTCTACATCATCTGGTTGTAGAAAATCATTTTATTGTCATTTAGGACACAAATACTAACAGCCACTTAACTGGAGTAGATGAATATCACAGTGGTATTAATAAAGAGATAATTAGACCTGGAATTAAAATTGAAATAAACAAAGCTGGGGAGGAAAGAAGAAAAAAAAAAAAAAAAAAAAAAAAAAAAAAAGAATGATGTCTTGGATGAGAAAAACAAGCCCTATTTAAAGAATAGCTAATGAGACAGTTTGAGAATACATAAAATTTCTGTCATTGTTTACTGTAGTGGCAAACTAGGCAGGCACATACCTGGGCTAGAAGTATGGGAAAATGAACCAGCAAGAATTTGTACCCTTATTTTATGTAAGCAAAAAGGCAAAATGTTTAAAAACACATCTGCAACTCACTGCAACATAAAAACATGTCTCAGTACATTGCCATGCTTAGCGATATATCAAACCAGGGGGAAATGAAATTCAGCCTCCCCTTCTTCTGTGTTGCTGCCAAGGGACAAAAATATACCATAGGTTAAGGCTTCTCTGCCAGCCCCAGCCAGTTACAACATAACATACAATTAACTTTCACAGCTGGACACAGGCTTTGTCAGAAGCCTGGGGGAAACAAAAAGTCCTGTGTGTTGAATGTGGTTGCGAATGTACATTAAATATATCTCATTAAATCCATTCTGAGTTACACTTGTTGCTAGCTGGGTTAGCTAGCCGATGATATGCTTACAGGATCACATGGGAACAGTACAATATGATCTATCTAGTCAATAAAAACACTTAGCTTCCCAGGTCTAAATTGTTTTTGTCATTACACTGTATGCAGCCACACAGAAATCATGCTTTTTTTTTTTCCTGTCTTTGGCTTCAATCCTGGCTGCAATTACACACATGCTTACAATTTATCAACAAGACTTATTCTACCTAAGTGTTTGGACCTAGCCTTTTAACTCTCCATAGCCAAAACTATCATGTTATTGCACATACCTGTGCATATGGCTATCAAAACCCTACTACTGCAGAATTATGCTTCTCCCCAGAGATTGCCCCCTGTGAACTGGGGGTTTTAATATTCCTCTGTTACTTTCTCTCTGCTGAGCTCTGTTGGCAGAAAAGGCCATAGCAGAGGACAAGCCAGGGAAATTCATTCCCTGACAGGGATGCACAGCTGATGGCCTTTATCACAACCAGATCACACATAGGGCCTGGGATGTCCCCCCAGCTCCTTCTTGCCCTTCACAGGACTGAAGCATTTGGACTCGAATTCATCCACACTGTTGTGTTTTCAATACAGATTCCCCAAACCACTTTTTTTAAAAGGGACAAGCACCTAATGATACTTGGGCTTCTGATCACAGCCGTTATATATCTATTCTAGCAGAAGTGGTTCTTATCTTCTCTAGCAAGTTTTACCACAAGATAAGGTGGCGGATACCAGCTGAAGTGAATCAAACCAGATTTAATCATTCCAGCTCTGCTTTTGCAACTGTTTGCAGATGAGCCCCTACTTGCTGTATCAACCCCAGTAAATTTCATGGTAATTTTGGCACAAACTTGAGTAAGGCTAGGATACAGATACCAAAGAATGCTATATAGAGAGAAATGTTTTTTTCATCTCCAAGTAACATCCTGAATAGTAGCAAAGACAACTTTAATTTGTCTTTGCACTGTACTAGAATAATTTAATGCCCCCACTGATAACTTAAACAGTGCTTGCTTTGTCCAGAAGGTTGAAGCTGGTGGAGAATGAGTAAATTGTAACTTCACAGATAAAGACATGAGAGTAAGCATAACTGTCTTAAATTTCCATGCAGAAAAACACAATTAAAATGCATTTCTATAACAAGTAGGTCATCCATTTAAAATAACTCCTGGGTATCAATGTGTGCCTTTTTTTTTTTTTTTTTTACTTCTACCTCTCATTTTACAATCAAATTCACTTGACATTTTCTAGGTGCATCCAGACAAAGTTTGATATTATGTGTACAACAACCCTGTGTGAACCATGTAGTTTCATATTCCATTTTAATTATGTTTTTACTTGTAATTCACAGCATGATGTTGCTGCTAGCAAGGAATAATATCAGAACACTCTTGAGACTACTTTAATATGTGTATGTTCCTGTAGAAGTGTTATGAATCTAATGGATAAAGAGTCTATTTTGTTTGAAGACTCACAACAGCTCACCTTTAGCTGTTCTCAATGTTTCCCCAAACCCATTAGCAGGAAAAGTTAGGTTAGTTCTTATACTCTTGCATCTTTTCTAAAGTAGATTTTCATCCAAGCTATTTTGTAAATAATGGAAGCCAACAGAGTGTGGGAAAAAAAAATCAACTCAATCTTCTGCAAGTTCTCCATGGAATAGCTTTGTTATGAAAAAGAAAATTTATCCCAGCATATATTAGTATGTAGGTCCATCTACTTAATAATCAGTGCTACAAACTCTCCTTAAAAAAAAAATAAAAAAAATTAAAAAAAATGGCATTAATATGATGTGATAGTTTCTTTGCTAACACAGGTCCCGATATCTGTTTGGACTTCCAAAAAAACTTACCCTAAGAGTTAGGCATCGGATACAAGAGTAAACAATTTAAATAGTCAGCCAGGAATTAAAATGCTGTTCCAAATTTCACTGTAGATGTTACATGTAACCCCAATCTCTCTTAAAGGCCTTAAAGTCCTCTCTTATAATAATTTATAGATTATAAAAAGCATACTCATACAGAGACCTTTCTCCAAGATAAACAACACCGAGGAGCGTTCCCAGGCACAGGAACTGAAATCATTTACACTCTTAAATGTTACAAGGGTCTCTGGCACGTTTTTGACACTGGCTGATTTGCACTTTCTCCTGCAGTTCCCAAGCAGAGTTTGGGAGATAAAACAAGCCAAGGATAATTCCCAATAGGCAGCTCATCTGTTTTACCAGGTAAGAGAGTGGCATGGGATATTTGGCTTCAGTTGGCATCACTGCCACAGAATGAGTCCAGGCAACTTTAATTCAATGAACTATCAAGTAATCCTGGTCCACAGTGAATGGAACTAAATTAGTTTTACAGTTAGGATGCTTTGGGGATGAGAGCAGCCTTTAGTTTACACTTCAGGTCATATACGAAGAACTTTTATTTCACTGCAATGTGTTTGACTTCAGGTAGAGAGATAATCCTTCTGTGGTCCTGGGACTTCAATAAGAGCATCTGCTTATCTGCTTTGTCGGCTGGTTTCATCTCTGTGCATGGCCCCAGTAAAGAAGTTTTTCACTCTTTTGATTAGGGAACAGTATTAGACATGAAAGCTAACCTGATACCTCATTGTTGCTATGATTTCTTTCAAAAAAAAAAAAAAAAGGAAAAAAAAAAAGAAAAAAAAAAAAGAAAAAAAAAAGGCCTAGCAGATGTAACACCCTGGTTTATATTCAAGGCCATATGAACCATAAGGTTCACCGCGGTGTTCTTGAACTAGTGGCTTCTGACAGGACCCTGCCACACAGCGAAAGCTTCACCCCCCTTAGATTCCTGAAACTGGATGCTCAGTCATGTAGAAAATCAGCTCCCCTTCATGCCTGTTTGCAATTTATATAATTTGAGAAAGACTCATTTCAGCATTTCAACAAATACATTTTACAGTTCAGTTTCTAGGTTCCATTGTCAAAATGATGTTCCTGGGTGTGGAAAGAAATAATTGCAGGCATTTCCAGGATGCCAAGCTGTACACGAACTGTACCCTTCTCACACACAGACAGCTAGCTATTGTCTACTGATATATAAATGCTTTGTGCCTTTAGTGACGTGTAGGTCTGAACTTTTTGGCTCTGGACCTGAGGACTGCTCTTATCCCTCTCGACTCTTTATTTGTAATTCTTTCTTCCTGCTGCAAGTTGCTCAGAAGGGAGATTTTTCATTGTTTCCAGTGGCTTCTTCCTTCCCCAAACTCCTTTTACCCCAACGGCATTTTCTCTGACCTGCACAGTTTTATCTGTCCCAAATTAGGCTTCTTGGTGCTTTATCCCTGCTTTCTTCATCAGAACACTTACCTCAGCCTGCAACAGGAGACTTTAGACAACAGCTTCAGTGTGCTCCCAGATCATATTAATTAGTCACCAGGATAAGTGTTTTTAGAAAGAGGGGGAGAAAAATATATTCTTCAGACTTTTTAGAAATCTCACTCTGAAGGGATGTATCTTTCCCCAGAACAGCTCCTTGCCAGACTTTTAATTATGAAAGCCTCTGCCTTGGAAAGAACAGGACAAACTCTGCAAAGATAAATTAGTTCCTCAGGAAGTCTGAGAGAATATAAAAGAGAGACTGTCCCTCTGAGATCACAGTGAAGGTATAAAGGAGCTTGTAACAGCATTACATCCTAATGGAGTCCTTCTGCCAGGCAGGAATAACTCCGCAGGCAATATTACAAATCACACTCAGCAAAAGTCTGGTATGGCCTGAAACTGAACTTCCTTACATTATATCTAAATGTGTTCCTGTTGCCTCTGCTGTGGCAATATCCACTTTCAGAGGATTTAAACATAGCCAAAGTGATGAGAGTGGGGTTTATACAAAAGCCAAATATTTACACAATGGAAAAAAATATTGCAGACATTGACAATGGAGAAAATGGAGAAGCTGTGTGATAGGAATGCTCAGTGAATTTGTGCTATCCAGAGTTTTATATTAATATTGTCTTCTAAATGCAACACGTCAGACAACATCACTGAGAATGCTTGCTTTAAGAGGTGGTTATGGAGCAAGCTCTCTTTGCTTTCCAGCAGGGCTGGGCAAACAGGAAAATCCTAGGTCTTGTGAGCATTTTTTCTCTTTTGAATAATACATATCCATAGGTACTCGCACACCAAAGGATGTCGAAGTGCATTTTAATAATATACAATCACTAGCACTGATATGTAGCTACTTTGAGGGCAAAAGATGACAGGTAGCTCATGTGGTATGGCAGAGCTGCGGTGTTCAGGGGCAGGGAGACTGTGGCCAAGGACAGAAAGGTGAAGCTGAACCATGTATTAATCAGGAGAGTTTTAATGTCTGTGCTGCTCAGACAGAAACACAACTTCTGAAATCTGGTCTTGAATACTCAACATTTAGCAAGCCGAAGGGAATTCAATTTATCCAATGCAGAAAGAAGAGACAACTCAGTTTATAAGAATAGTTTTAGCAACTGCTGCTAGAAGTGCTACCAGCTGTGATATTTAAACTTTCATCTGAAAACCTGGAAATGCCTCTACCAAACCTAAGCACTATTGCCACTGCAAGTAATGCCTAGCACTTCTGCAAGCATTCTCCCATGAGTCTGTGAACAGTCTGAGAATAAAGGGTGCTTTCATCATGCCTACAATGGGATGTGACATTTCATCTACACTATACTTTCTCAACCACCAGAACAGCTTCGACAGTGTCTCAACACATTGTCCTCAACTTCCTTCCTGTGCACAAAGACCTCAGCAAGAACCTTTGTGGCAGAGAACTAGTCTACCCATAATCTTTGAAAGATGCTAGGCTCTTGAGAGCATGCCTGGGTCCCATGTTTTGTGTGTTGTCACCCCATGGATCACTGCATCCTCTTTTGATTAGCAGAACCCCTTTGTTCACTCAGTGTACCAGGTCCTTCCAAGGTGTTTTTATGACCTTGGGGTTACAGAATATATCCTACAATTCATGCTGGGACATCTTGGAGAAGAAAAGGTGATATAAAATTGGGACTTGCTTTTTAGGGTCTGAAATGATTCTTGGGTTCATTTCTGATGGTGTTATCTCAAACAACTCTCAAAGCTGATGTTACATGATGTACAGCATCAAAAATCACTAGCTATAGAATTTTCTATGTTCTTCATCTTCATACATATAGTTTGTGCTATCTCTTGCAGTAAGACTCTCTCCTTCAGAGACTAAATAAAGAGTTACCATATGATTTTAAATGGCTAAAAAGAAAATTAAGTCTTATGGAGAGCAAAGGGCTGGAGAACACTTTGGTCTTCTGTCTAATGCAGTCATTAAAATGAAAGCATTTTTTGCCTTGATTATGGAGGATGTGTATCCACAATTGGACACAACCTGGGAAATCTCTCTGATTGATGAAACGAATCAAGAACAATGAGAGCTGCCTTCAGTGCATGGAAGAAAACCTACAAAAAGCAGGTGAACTAACTTTGGAAAGGTCAAGGGCTATGATTTGTAAATGTCATGTCAAAGAAGTCTAAGATGAAGTCCATCTTCAGGAAAAAGAAACTATTGGTTAGAGACTGCTGGCAAAAGGTTGTTGGAAATACTTTACTTCAGGGACCTCTGTGGAGTGTGAGACATTTGTAACCCACGAAACATGCCTGAGCTGTTCTCAGCTTCACTCTTTCATACACAACAGAATAAGATCAACAACATGGAGTCCATAGCTCCTTCAAAAAGGCTCTGAGACCGATGACTTCATGTAAATTTATCAGATTTCTGAGTGTTCCAAGCTGGTTTGGAAGACGGAGCACACAGAGAGAGAGGAAGCTAAGGGTGATAATATTAATTTCATCATTTCCCTTAGGATTTGCAGGGCTCAGATTTTCATGGGAAAGCTTTATTTTCCAATTAAACTCATCTATACTTCATACTACAGCAGCAGGACTGTTTCCTAAGAAGTGTCTCAGAGTAGCTCAGGGGCAGTATTCTCTATGTCATCCAATCCATCACCCAACAAGTCATTAAAGTGCTGTCATTCAGCCACATACAAAGATGTTCTGGCAAGAATGGCATGAGAACAATAAAAATATAAAGCTTTTAAAAATTCGGTGTAATTCCAGTCATAATAAACATTTCAGAAAAACTGGAATCAGGGTTTTTCATGTTTTTGTTTTTTTTTTGAGTCATGGGGACTTCTGATTCATACTGAAGTGTGTAGTACTGGAGTTGTTAGAGCACTGGGCAGCATCATATATAGTCTTAAGTCACACATTGTGCTTTTAGTGCATCAGACTGCCATTACATTTGTTCAGAGTGGGAGCAGAATACTCTTCCTGACCAGCAAACTTCAGGACACTTGTCTCACTACATTTCAGTGTGATTTTCCCTCTGCTCTGTGTAGTGTCTGCAGTTACTGATATCTTTATTCCCTTGCACTATTCACCCCACATGGCACAGAGTATTTCAGGACAGGAAAATACCTGTACAATTTTGAACATATTTTCCATACAGTGGGGATATATACTCTGCACACCTCAACTTTGCTTAGAATGTTTTAAGATCATTCAAAAACATCAGCCCTGTACTTCATGCAAGACAGTTCTCTAAGGTTCATAAGTAAATCAAACAAGTTACAGCCAAGGGGCATGCAGAGAGCAGATTGTTTACTTCTCTCAAGAACAGCAATACAGATTTTTTTAACTTCGTGTCTAGTTGTTTTAAGAGAAAACCTTTTTTTTTTTTTTTTTTTTTTTTTTAAGAAGTTCTATTATAGATTTGTTATTTCTACAAAGAATGTATTTCATTTATGTCCAGAAATAAAGAAGACATTTTTTCTTATAACTTGAGAAGAAAATATACATGGCTTAATGTTTTTTCAGATTGCCAGAAGAATGTTTGAGTATCAGTGTAAATGAGAATCAGGTCCTATGAGAATCAGGTATTTAGGAATTCTGTATGGATTTTCATAAAAAGGCTCCACTTAATACAAAAATGAATTAGTACCTGAAAGATATTGATTTCTTAGGTATTAGGATAAGGAGATAGTATGAATCCTTTCTAACCCAGTTCTTCAGGTACAAAATTTGAAAATTTTGTGTAATGCATTCATGTGAACTAACAGTATGAGACCTGAAATCAGTGTAGATGAAATGTCAATGCTCATCATTTCAGATGATGTGCCAATTACTTAATGCAAATGTTTTGCCATAGCATTAATCAGGAAATGTACACTAACATTAAAATCATTGATATTTCTAAGTTTAAAGGGAGGTTGAACTCATACAATTTCCTAGAGGCTAATCAGTATGAAATCTATTTACTTTGCATCTGTTCACATCAGTTGAAGCTAAACATCAGGCATTTGATTCTTCATGCAAGTGAGTAACCATGAGAATTTATTGAAAAGAAAGCAAGAGAAGAGAAAGCATATTCTTCTGTCTTACTGCTAAAAGAACCATCTCCTTGTTCTGTAATAAGCTACAACACCTAATATATCTCTGGTATCTTATTACATTTGCTCCAGCACAGTTCATTTCATTGTACAGCAGTAGAAAGAATGTAAAGTCTCATCACTAGTAATGGATACATTTTAAAGCATTGCCTGGGAACTGATTCAGTTTCTTTGACTTTCATTATATAACTTATTTATATATACATATATAAATATATATATTTCTGACAGTTGATAATGTGCAGAGGTTGATGTATTCAACACATCTGTTTACATAATATTCAGTACCTGGGAGCACATGCAAATATTTTAAAATAATACCTGCATTGGAGTGAGGAATGTGTCCTCTTTATTTTTTCTTTTAATTGTATTTTTTTAATTGTTTTCAAGCAACAATAACATACTCATCAGTGTATAACATGCCAAGTAAGACACTAGAATGGGGTAAAGGTATCAGATTATGTGGTCTGGAATAACATAATTGAAGTACTTTGTACTGCACAGGCAAGACTCTAATGTTAAACAAAAGAGGGCATAGAAGAGAATTTAGACACTAGACCCCTGGGTGCCCACATTAATTAATCATTACTGTGTTTTGGACTATTTTTGCTGAGATCTCTCCAGGAAAACTCTGCTCTAGAGGAGCCAAATGTTATGGATGCACTATGCCAATACAATATCTACTTGATGTTTTGATTCATTTCCACTGCCGAATTTTCTATGTTGTACATTTAAAATTGCTTAGAAAAATCCCATGATATCATTTCCTTTAATCAAACCTTTTTCTCTCTTAGCTTGGAAACAAAATGGAGTGGATAAGTCTGAGTCTGATACCTTCTCCCTCCTCAAAGATGTGGCACTTGCACTCTTTGCCAGTTCTACCTTCAATATCTGCATTGATATTTTTGGACACAACATGCAATGTGATCATGACTAGCAAGTACTGATTTAATCATATTGGCTTCCCCAAGTGTTTTCTGTCTCCTAATGTTGTTTGCCTACGGAGCTAATGATAACATTTTCCCCAGTCATCTCAGCTAAGTCTGCTCTATTGCACACAGCTCTGTTCAGTATGTAACCACATGACATATTCTTGGAACAGAGTAGAATAGGCTCTTGTATAGGCTTTTAAGGCTTTTCTGCCTTTGGTGAATATAAATGTCTATGGGAAGAAGAGGCAAAAAGTTATCTATTCTCTTCATCATATTTTTTTTTTTTAACATAACAAAAATCACCAAATTTAGCTGTAAGTTCATCAAATTCAGTATTTACAAAATTTCACAGTTCAGTCCTACCTTGAATATAGCCTCAAAGACAATTCAGGGAAAATTTGGTTCATAGTATAAATAGCCATAATACTCACAAAATAAATCATCACTTACAAGGTTAATTTGGTGCGTCATGGGACAACTCTCTCTGGGCTACCACCTTTCACAAAGGGAACACAGGGAAGGTTACTAGATGAAGCACTTGCAGCTGAAATATTTATGCACTGTATGTATATAGGGAAAATGCAACTGTAGGCATTTCTTCTCCCTAGGCGTTTGCATGACCCAACACTTACAGTTACATCAACACAAAATATTGCGGGAAGCCAAAACTGGAATCTAACCACTAAGGCTGACAAGAGTAGACCACCTGAAAGGTTTCATTGTACGGTTTTCAAAGCTATAGCATTTGCAGTGTAGGTAGGATGCTTCTATCCTTCTCCAAAAATAATATAATCTCCAGTGGCTGGGTTTTCAAAGGCAGCTGGGGGACTCAAGTCTGCTGCTGAGGGCTTGCAAAATATTAGATCCAAAATCCCTTGATGTTTAGAAGATATCATCCACTCTACATCACCCAGATATTTCTTTTTCTTGCGTGCCCACAGACAACCTGGCCAGACCTCCCATATCTGGCATTTCTTTGGATTTTCTCTCTGGCACCTGTTTATTGATTCAGTTCCACCAATTCTCATTGCCTCAGGGGCACTTTCAGTGCTTGTTATTTAGTAAAGGAGAAAAAATATCCTCCTGTATTCCTTTTCCGCATATGGGTACCTTCTTAAAGGAAGAGCATTATATCCATCTGCAATGTCCAGAGTCCTTCCCTGTTTGAAAACCTCCCCCCATGCAGAGGAAAACCTGTAATTCCTTCCCTTCCCCAAGCCTTACTGCCTGTAGCACCAAGTTACATCGTTTTGGAGGATAGCTGGGTGCCACTGCTTCAGATGGCCTATTTTAACTGCAGTGGCGTGTGGATGGATGAACAGTTTTGCCTCGCACGTACAGAGAACCCTTAACCCTGTTGTTGGTGCTTGTGTGTAAGAGGAGGATATGGGGCTGTAAAACTGCCCATTTTGTTCAATTGGAAAAGCAAATGAGAATATCAGCATTTGGCTGCTACCAGCACCAGATGGAGATCAGAGGGAAAGCAATAAGCAAAACAACACCAATGCACCAGCATAGTCAGGAGAGGTAGATGAAGTGGCTTGTTGTTTTTTTTTCCCCATGATTTCCTTAAGGTGTAGTTGCTCAGGACTTTCACAGATCTCTCATTGAATTTAAAGGGCCTTAGGTCAAGTCTGTTGTAGCATTGAGTGCTTTTCCCCCTTTCTAGCAAATAAATCATGTTGCTTTTTGACATTTTCCTGCTTGATAAGCAGTTGCTCTGTCTTATACAGTGGTGTGAGACTTGTCGGATTGGTGCAGTCTGAATTAAAGAGCAATTTTAACACAAATGCCAGCTTTCTGCAAAAGCCCTCCTTCGAGGGAGCCTTTTTCCCTTTACATTCTCTGCCACTCTGAGGGGGTCTGTTTATGTAGTGGAGTACTTGTAGATTATAGAAAGGTCCTGTTATTTGGATTTAAATATTTTATTTTAACACTCCAGGAGTATTTAAACAGTTCCAGGGTTTCATATCTTTAAACCATTTAGATTGGTCTTTTGAAGTCTGGTGGGAACCATACTTGTGATTTTTGTGATTTTCTCAGAACAAAGAGAGGCAGATGCACAGCACTTTTCCAGCCTTATTTTGTGTTCTGCAGCCCACGTATGTTGTCTGGACAAAGGCATAAAAGTCCAATAAAATCAGCATTGCAGAAAAACACACTGAGCTTCCACGATTTCTTCCTTTCTTATGTAAACTTGCTTAGGATTAATTCTTTTAATTAGAGTATAACCTCCTAGGTGACACATACATTGCATAATCTTATTTTTCTCTCTCAGATACTCTTCTTCTGCAGAAGTATGTTTCTTATCAAGTGAGTTTTGAGACCTCCACCCCTCCCCCAGTACAAATTAAATTGTAAAATGAAATGGCAAAATCAACAAAATGTGAATTAAACATATTCATCACTAAGTCATAGAGGTACAAAAGTATCTACCATGTCCCTAGAGGTCTCTTTCTCTCCCTGATTTCCCATGAGGTAGTCACCTTAACTTCTTAATGGATCCATGCCTTTTAATTCACATAGCATCCGGGGGTCTATATTCTTTTTAATTAGTTTGTTTTTTTTTTCTCCTTTCCATATGTTACATATATTCAGCCCTAACTTTATCTTATTTGTTGCTGAATCCAAAGTCACTTACTTTTATTGTTAATAAAGAGGATTTGTATTTTAGATTCTCTAAATGTTCTGCCCAAATTTCCACTTGGTAAAACATGCTGTGAAACAACCTTCTGGAACTTAGTAATTTCCTCCTATCCCCAAATTTATTACAGCTGTACATTTTGATTAGCAAAGCAAATTAAGAATCATCTACGCAGGTTTAAACAGAAATATTAATGTGTCATGTATGAATTAATTCACTACATTTCACAGTGCTAAATGCAAATAATTTTGTCAGCCAATTTTTGTCTAATTAAAACAAATATATTTTAGATTTTTCTCAAAATAGTGTTTTATGCTCCTTTCAAACTGATTTCTTATATATTACATTGCAACAGAGCCATCATTCCACTTTCACTTTAGGTCTTTTTATGTCTGTGATCAATGGTTTAGAAAATTCTACTTTCTTTCAGCAGAAATATCCACCTCCAGATTGTATCATAATACAACCTTCCAGATGCATACCAAGGGCATGTACTCTGCTTCCTAACTTATTTCAGAAATTTGCTTGGCATCAAATATGTTATTTGCAGAAGTGAGCATGAGTTCTGTTGTTCTCAGAATGATTTCTTGAACTTTCAAAACTCTCTTAGGGTCACAGTGGCCTGTTTAAACTCACAAGAGCATCTCCCCAACTTTTCCCATTGCCTAGTCACCACATTCACTGAAAATAGATTTATTTATTTTTTTTTACCCTTTGCATTTTTGCACATCTCTGGCCAATCCACTGATATACCTGGAACTCACAGTCAGCAATACCAACTGAGGGCTCTTCTATGAGGGTAACAGCCTTGACTGCCCACACCTCTGGGGTCCCAAACAAGGGAAAATGCTTGTTCTGCTTCATTTTGGGGAGAAAATGATCCAATAAAAACAAATGTTCCTGTGCTTTGTTCAGAGCCAGAAAACAAACTTTCTTTGTAAGTGTTGCTATTTCCAGAGAGTCCGAAAAAAAAATTTTGCATTGGCAGGAAAAAGCACTGCTGCTTCTTTTCAGTCTTGCTGCAGAGCATCTCTGCCACAGCCTTGGTCTGGAAACCCTGAGCACTGTCCTGGTAAGATGGGAACAAGAGCTAGTGGCTGACTGGAAGAAGCAACCTCTCTCACTCATTGGGATGCATGGCCTGGTGGCAGGGTAAAGCAATCTGCAGTGAGGGGTGTGCATGGTACTAGGTTGGCACTCAAGGGAGGAAAATCCCTTACAGTATGTTGCTCTCCCATAGAGGTGAAAGAGGACTTGATGACCACACAGCAGATCTGATGATTCTCAGGGCCATGGCCTCACATCTCTTTACAATGTCATGACCCTTGGATTTAACCTTGAAGAAAACATAAGGTCATTCTCTTTTCATCCTCAGAATCACCACATGCTTGTTCATGGCACTATAGGGCTAGGAGTAAAGCATGAGCCTCACCTTTACATACACACCACAGCCTGCATAAATGTTGTGTTACTGAATTAATGCTAAAACAGTCTTCTAGTGACTGTAATAAGTGTTAAGCTTTTCCAAAGTAAAACCAGTAGATAGCATAAGGGGGGATGGGAGGCTAGACATAGCCCAAGGGATAGACACTAAATCCTGCGGTATCAGATGTAGATCTGCATTATATAACATAAAAGAACAATTTGATATCCACTAGTGCTTTAGTGTTTGTTCTGTTGAAGTCAAAGCTATGTGCAGCAGACAAAAATATTCATTAACTTTGCCTCATCTTTATCTGAAAAGAAGTTGCTTACTTTCAAATAATCACATTGTGTTCAGGATATCACTCAATACGACAAAATGAGACTTTTTCCTGGAGGAAATCAATATATTTTCTATTAATTATTTTAAGATAAATAACTCTTTGGTGGAACTGAAATGTTTTTCTGCTGTGAAATCGGAACACTGTGTAAGACACTCCAGAATACTAAAGCACAATGAAACAAAAAGGCAGTTCTAAATGTATAGTCTCCACTTATATTTTTGGGACAATTTATTTTATGAAATTTTGTACTTCGAATTCTAGTTAAGAATATAGCCTTTTGTGTCATTTTAACATCTTGCACAAATCTCAGTAGACAGACTCTATAATCCAACAATCACAATCAATGCCTTGTTATACTGTTGAACAGAAAAAAGGTTCTTTGACAGGATGATTTGGTGTTATACATGCTAATGTGAGCCATAGCATCTGCAGAATAGCTCATGAATACCCCAAATACTGTTCAGCACTCTAGTCAGAGTAGTGTTTTACTTAGCTATAGTGCCAAGATGCAGTTTCATTAACCTTATTTCTCTTTCTCTTCTGTAAGGAATAATTCTGTTGTAGCTTAGACTCACCAGGATACAACGTCATGGATACCAAGTAGAGTAAATAGTATTAACATAATATGCACAGTCTGTGCTTCCAATTTCCATGCTTCACACAGGAAGATGTGTAATGACTAGAGACTGACAGTTTAATTTATTCAGCCCTATTACACTGGTTTGTTAAAAACAAACCTTCAATTTCAGATTCGTTCTCCTTTTCTTAAACCATGAGAAGGAAGTAATTTCCTTCCATCCTGCCTTAATTTTTAACTGACCTATATTGCATACAGTTACTGGAAGAGCTCAGATTTTTAAACGTCAACAGGGACCCACTCTGTAATCGATATTTAAAATTCTGACCACTTCTTGGTATTGACCTCATCCCATAGTTGCTCAAAGACAAAGAACAAATGAGTTAAATGTATATGCGGAAAATGAACAAAATTAGAAATACTATATTAGAAGTAAGTCTCTAGGATACAGAGAGGTAGTTTGTTATAACAGGAAGCTGCTTCATCTTCTCTTTTAGCAAAGTTAAAACCCAAGCAAAGCAAAACAAAAGTGAATCTATGGTACGTCAGAAGTTGATGGAAATAAATTCATTGCAAAAATTGGCAAATATTAGTTTGTGCTTCTGGAACTGAACTTTTTCAAAGAAACCTAACCTAAAACTTCAGCTCAAGTCTTCATCACAGGTTCACTCTGTAATCCTAGGCAAATCATTTATGGCCAGATTTTTCAAAGTATTTAGACACCAAATCCCATTAGACATTTTCCTGAGTTTGTAGACACTTATATATCTTCTAAAAAAAAATCAGCCTCTTTGTGTCGTGAAGTTCATTGCCAGTGCAGGGCAGATAGACATGCAGACTACTCAGAGATGTGGTGGTAAGTACATTAAATACTGATAACTTTGGTAAAATAAAACACAGACAAAGAAAGTTTGCTTGTAAATTTCAACCATTCACAGAGCTCAGATTTTGAATTTTGATTTGTGCAGTCCATTTCTTGCAAACTTCCCCTTCAGTCATAACCAAAAGTATAATAATGAACTATGTCAGAATAGTTAATCTATAGAGATCGCATTACAGCCTGAAGGCTCTCAAAGTTTGTCTACATGTGAAAAAGCTTTCAAGTGCAGCCAGCATAATTATTCTGATGACTGAACCACTGCTGTTACATTATGCCTCTTTCAACACTGCTATTTTTAATCCGTTCTAAGGTATCATAACCTAAATCAAAATCTCCAACTTTCTTACTTGAACTTTATGTCAGGCTACAATATTCACATAAAGATGGGTTGTCTAAGTCATGATTCCTTACTTCTGTTACACAGTAAGAACATGCACGAACAGTTATTGACGCATGGCTGATGAGCAGTAACTCAGCAAGCCGCAGATCACAAGCCTGAATCCTGGAATCTGTGCTTCACCTTAGACCAGAACAAACTTATCATGCAATCCTCTGCACTCTGACACAAACTCTACATAGCATTCTTCTTGCCTAGCACTGAAAGCGTGTTCTGGTGAGTGAAATGATCCAGAAGTTCCAGTGTGCAACCCAGTATTACATTCAGACAGAGGTGGAAGAGATCTGAAAATTCAGACATAAAAAATTGAGCTTCATATCATTGCTAGCAAGAGAAGCACAGAAAGGCCCCTCGTTATCCACAGATATATCCAGTTTGAATTATTGAATGTAGCAATATTATGTTGGGTAATTCAGTGTGCTTTTCCCAATAAAAAATGGTTCATTTATTTCTTAATACAAAGGTAACCTCTAATTGCCTCACAGAGGTGCTATGCTAGTGGAGCCACTGTAGAAGAAATCTCTGTCGATCAAAGATCTCTATCTTGTTACTGTTTCCCTCCTGGAAGTGGTATCCTGATACAACTCACCCACAGCATTTGCAATAGCTCTGCTAGACTAGTGTCAATGTGTCTGAAGGTGCTTCTGCCTGCTAATATCTTTCATTCTTGGGCCAATGCCAGCTACCTGGTGAAGTGACTAAGCTAGCAGTATTGAATGTAAGTCCACAAGCCCAGAGATATGTAACAGCATCCCTTAACAAATTACCAGTTTCTAGTTGTGTACAAATAGAATAAAAATCCAATAGAATAAGAAGCCAATACCATGTCATACCAAGGAGTTTCAAAGAAGGCCAAAAATACCTCACAGCCACTGACTAGTTGTACAGCCACACATGAGATTTGGACTGTGAAATATGCTTCATGAGGAAGAGTTTTTCTGGGAAGTTTTGGTTTGATCATAACTGCACTGCCTGTATGTTCATCTTGGGAAAGCTTTGCCTGGGGCTGGTGTCTCATCGTGTAGCACCGCATAAAGCACTGGGAAATGATGAGTGTTCAGGAGCCCTGTTACAAAGTGCTTTTCACTTAAATGCAAAACAAGGCAGAGGGAGGAGTCAAAGTTGGGTAAACACTAGATGAAACTCCCCAAAACTTTTCTGAAGGCAGGCTGACCTACAAACGGCTTGTAGCTTCTAAATGGCTAAGCAGCTCAAAAGCACAAGTCGATCCTTCAGTAATTCTTTTAATAACCAAAGTCCTGTTGATGTCACTTTCCATTGTTGTGGCAGCCAGCAGCTCTTCTTTGATAAGTGATACATGAGAGGACGTCCAGCTTGACCTATTGCCTAGATAGATAAAAATCTGTAACTGTGCATCCTGGAAGTGCTTATACTGTACTCTTTCACTGGCTAGACCACAATTTACTAACATATATTTGACAAGGATATAATTTCACATCAGATGATGTGAAATGTAGTGTCAGAACATGACGGATAACCAGACATTGTCCTCAGTCAGAGGTAAACGACCAGGTGAATCTGGAGCACCTCAAGAGTATTTTCACAGTCAGCTGTGGAGAAGACCAATGAAGCAGGACTGCAGAATCATCTAATCCTACCCTGTTATAATTACAGTTGGGCAGAAATTTCTCACTGAAGTAATTTTTCAACTGCAAAACGCCAAATTGTCAAAACTGACATATTAATGAAGAAAGGGCTTTGGTTTCAACAAATATTTGTTCCTGAAAACATTTTTGGGAAAAACAAATAAACCATCAAAAACATTTTGAGCCTGACTAAGTATGTATTAACATCATTACTAACTGAGAGATTCCAACTTTCCTTTTCTAAATGACTTATTCCAAAATTCAAGCTATCCAAACTAACCAACCAAAAAATCATTAAAAATAAATGACCTCTTTAATTTCGTTCATGAACATTCTTAAAGATTTTAATTTTTCATTCTTATTTGAGCAAGGGCCAAAACTCATTTCAAAAAAGGAAGTGATTAGAAGAAAAACATTTTACTTCCAAAAGTAACTTGCAGTTGACCCCCTGTTGCTCTTGTTTGCATAAACCTACAAGCATCAATCCACCAGTTTATGCCATACCAAGTGACCTTTCTCGGCAATCATGTACTTTTGCTTTGTACAGAACATTTCAATGATTCATTGGAGAGATCTCTTTTACCGGAAATCTTTCTTGATGGAAATTTTTAGGTACTACCTTTTTCCAAAGTTCACATACACTCTGAGAGCCGAGGTGGTGTTCATCATCTCCCAGTTCACAATGTGGGGCAGTTTCTACAACTCTGCTGCAAACTGTCCCTGCTAATACAGATTAATGGGATTTGTAGATCCACACTTCCATCATTTATCTATAAGAGCCTAGAAGTTACTGTCGTGGCTGCTGATTAGCAGACATTACCTGTCTCTTGTTATTCACCTCCTTTAATTTTTTTCCTCTCCTCATTGCTTCCATTTACTGTTTCAGTCATGGGGGAAGATTAGAGAACTGCCAAAGGTTAGAAACACAAAATGCAAAAATGAAAGGAAAGTTTGCATGGGCAGGATGCCTGTAGATGACATTCTAGACCCTGCATTGAGGGGGAGGGCAGAAGCTTAATGAGATGAGGATGAAGTATTGCCCATGTTCCCTGGTGTATTTCACCCTCCATTTTATTTATTTCTTTAAATTTCAACCTCTAGAAAGAAAGAAAAATAATAAATAAGATCAGGTCAAACGGTGTTCTAAGATGCAATAAATAAAATGATAGAAGAAACAAATCTGAAAAGAAATAAGCATCCCAAGCGTCCCTAGGAGACCAGAACACAGCTGAAATGTTTTGTTTATTTCTAGATGTGTCTCTCTGAGCATTGCTGTACAATTAGAGTCTTTATAAGGAAAAAGACAAAATTTTAGTTGTTTCCAAGTAACTCTGGGCTTAATAAGATTTTATAACCTCCAGTGCAAATAATTTGAAAGTAGCATGAGAACTGTGTATAATTCTACTTATAAGTGACAGAAATTAAACAAATTCATTCATTGCTATTACCACTAGCAAACTGAAGAAGCAATTAGTATTTCCTGACATTAAATACCTTGTGATGTATTGCTTGTACTTCAAAATGATTTTCCCTAGCAAAAATCTCACCTTGACCTATGGCAGAGTTATGCATTGACAGGAAAAAGAGATTCAAGGATATAAGATGCTTTCCACAACTGGCTAACCATGAGAGACTTACATCGAGAGCATTTTGCAATAAATATAGTTTGCTTTGAATAATGATTCAAAAGTAAGGATTCAAAGTGTTAGGGATGGTATCCTATGCAGAGACTCTTTCTCCACAAATTCCCTTTCAAGTGCCTGCTCTATAATGCAAATTCAAGTTCCAAGCATGTTTCTTCGTGTATGTGGTAACATAGAGGTGTTCCTATAGGTGTGCACTATATCAAAGGTAAAGAAACCACCTCAACCTAACCTTTGGTTCATTGGCAGCATTCTGTCAAAGCTTCTGAGCGTTCCCATCTCTGCTACCTAACACATTGCCATCCTGTTACTTGAACCAGGGGAGGAATCAAATGCTATACGTTGTGGCTTTGCTCTATATGTTGTTCTATACAGCACTCCATACTGCATCGCCCTGGTATGCAGCGACAGCTCTTAGCCCCCACAGCAACAAGACGACAATATTTAAAATTAGAATGAGCTGTAGTAATGGCATCAATTGGGGGAAAAGTTCTGAATTGTTGGCTTTAAAGTCCAGCCTGCAGTCACTGCTGCCTGTAGTATCAGCACCACCTACTGTTAGTTCGCAGCCTGTCTCTCTGCAGTGATGTCGGGAAGTTCTCCCTAGAAATTGTATTTGAGCTCTAAAAATACCAGGGGGACATGAGAAAGAAATTTTCTCGTTTTCTAAACACTTTCGAGAACACACAGAACAATTTGTGTTGATTTTATTTGTTGTATGGAGAGTAGAAAAAGAGGCATCCACATCTCTTAAAGCTGAAACCAGCAGAGACATCTGGGAGTTGACTTCTGATTTGCAAAAATAAATAAATAAATACATTTGCAGTTAATCTAGATAATTATATTCTGCAAATGAAAGAAAATTGGATTCATCAGCGCAGTGAATGATCCTGAAAACATTTGTAGACGCACTTCATTTCACCTGTCGTGACTGTGAAGAGTCCCAACATCTCAACGGGAGGATTCATCTCACCAAACACAGTCAGGAGCAGGAGCACAGCCCTCACCACAGCTTGCCCCTGCAACTCCCCCTCGCTATTCTTGCAGCAGTACGGTACAAGTCACACAGAAGTTGCTGTGCCTCTGCTCCACCAAAGGGAAATAAATAGGTATCAAGAGGAGGCATTCATCCTGTGCCAAATGCTGGCTGAACAACCCTTCTGAGGGCTCGCTTTTGATTGCAGTAGGTGCTGTACCAAACTGACAGCCAGCATGAAATGTAATGGCAAGCCCAAATTCATGTGGGACTGATACTAGCAGCTGTAGCTAAAGAAGGTTTACATACTTATATATTTTATGCACTTTAAATTACAGACAGATTAAAGTTATTTTCCTGAAGGGACTGCCAGGAGTGTGTCCTGGGAATGTACTACTGTTAAAGCATCGCTGGGGACACAAAAAGGTAATGGTACTTCTCAAAGGAGCTGGAGATACTGAAAGGACCTTAGAGAGCATGGTAGAAGGGGAGAACCTGATATTTGGTATGGGCATCACTGAGGAACTGGAGAGGGATACAATGAGAGGAGGTATGGAGGGGAAAGGGAAATAAGCCATGCAGCAGCTAGATTTGTGGGAATTTGTCTTCCTTAGTTTTGTCTAATACTATCATTATCACAAATTCCCCCTTTGCAGAAGTAGTGGGAGGTCTTCTGAAGATTTGCCATCTATAGACTTGCTTGCTGTCACATCAAAGTAAACATGCCCTCACTGTTCTTCCTAGTCAAGATGCTTTCCTACTGCAGTTAAATCTGTTTTGTAGCATCTGCTGCACTACAGACCAACTGTCAGGCCTCTGAAACCTTCATCTTTCTCTGTACTTTGCCTCTGTACCCATTTGTTGCTATGAAAGAGAAAGGAGTTAGCTACTAGAGCACCAAAATGAATATACATTAGCCCTGTCAAGATTGATTTAACTGTCCTGATTTATAGAGCATCTACAGAAAGAAATGCTTCATTTTAAAATATAATAAAATGTCTATTTTACTTTTTATTTAATGTGTATTGTCAATGGAAGATTTGTCTGAAATCCTTAAATCACCCTGGTTTTTTTGTTTTGTTTTGTTTTGTTTTGTTTTGTTTTGTTTCTTTTTTTCTGTGAATTCTTTAACCCTTTGGCCACATAGTGTCAGCTGCTAAGTTAAACCATGGATCATGGATTCAAACCATAAACTATATATCATGGATTCAAATCACTGCTATCTTTCTTTCAAAGGTATTGAAGTGGTCAGCTTCATTTTGTCCACTGTAACTGGAAGCGGTTCTGTTCTGCTTGTGTATGTTACAACTGGAGCTGTAGTTTTTTTGTGTTTTCTTTTATCTCGGTTGTGTTCTCTTCTTCATCTTTCATTTTATTCTACTGTTTCTGTTTTGTTAGAAATCTTTGCAAATGTGCAATTCTTGTCAAATAAAATCCAAATATCTGTTACTTGTAGATTCCATCTTTTCAATATTAGAGGTAAATATAACCAGCAAAAAAATAGTAGTAATGATGCATTTGTAGACACCCAAATAGCAGTGGAAGAATGAAGACACTGGAATGTTGCTGTTTTGCAATTCTTACAATAGATTGTTTTCAAAATCCAGTGCAAATTGCAGAGTTAAGTCAAAGAAATTCTAGACTTAAGTGAGATTGAAGTGAGGATGAAATAGCAGAATATTGGACCTCAACAGCAAAAACAGTCTTCTTAACTATTTTAACATACTGAGTTTGAGAAGTATAGAGCTTTAGAAATTAGTAATGCTGATATATTTTTAATGGACTGTATTCTTTTTGTTATGGTGGTGATTTTTTTTTTTTTTTAATTTTTAATAGAAATGTGAATCTCTCAGCCCCTAAGAAATTTCCTCTGGTTTATCATACAATGTTATCAGCTGCAGTACAGCTGGTACATTGTGCCCATGGGCCATTACAACCCATTGTGTTCACCCCAACCCTTTTCTTGTTCCTATGTTGTTTCCTATGGGAAATTTCCCTCTAACCCAGTTCACTCCACAACCACAAAGCACAGAGGTCCTCCTCCCTGCTGCACTCCTTGCTTTCCAGCACAAGTACCATGGGACTGCAGCTCCTGGAGAAGCAATAAAACCAAGGAATTACCTGCTGAGCAGCACTCACAAAACCTGTCTTACAGGACTTTGCAATTTTGCTGGAAATCAAACAAATGGATTTAAATAAAAATGTTATGTCAGCACTAATTCATTTGGTGTTGGAGTAAGAAAGATATAAGTTTTCTAACCAATAAGACATTATACTTCACTGTGACTTCACAAGTGTCTTGAAAAGTTTCTGTTACATATCTTCATTCTCCAAACTCCATTGTGGGTTTTGTTTGTTCTCCCACCTTACCCCTCCCAAAGAAAAGGAAAAACGCCTATATTCTCTGCCTGGAAATTTACCGCAGAATTGTTGTGTAAAGCCAAGTCAGTTATAGGGTAGGCGTTCAAAGGCTAAAGGTTGGAGAAGCACAGTGAACGTCCCAAGAAGTTCTAGCAAGAATTTGGTATCTAAAGGTGGAAACATCTTCAAGAGCTAGTGAACTGAGATTTCGTGAACTCCAAAACTTCTCTTGCAGCTGCCCCAGTAGCCAGATTTCTATATCAGACACTTCTCAGTTTCAGCATTGATGTTGTGCCTTCTCAGAGTGGTGTCAAAGTGCACACCATGGCAATATTTACCCCCAGCTTTAGCTCGCTGCGGGAAATCCCGTCCTGGCCAGTCCCAGGTCAGACAGGATCTCTCACTGTTTTGGCAGGTGCTATCTGAACTAATATTAAATAGAAAGAAAATAGTGAGCCTTAATCTCACCATAGCATAACCTCAGCAAACTGTAGCAGCCAAGTTCAAGCTTTGGGAACTTCCATAAAAAACACACCAAAGTATCAAAAGCTGCCCTGCTTCTGCCAGAAGACACCTTCCTTTGAAGCCTCCCTGTCTAGGAACATTGTCGACTCTGTATTCAGAGTACTGAAGACAAGAGGCTTTTCCTCGAAGAGTAGAAGTAGGTGTTCGGTGAGTAAACACAACCCAAACTGTTATTATCTACCTCCTCCAAGAAAAAGGTAGCAGATTGTATAAAAGATCCCACAGACTAGA
This sequence comes from Netta rufina, assembly GCF_964035555.1. Taxonomy (NCBI): domain Eukaryota; kingdom Metazoa; phylum Chordata; class Aves; order Anseriformes; family Anatidae; genus Netta; species Netta rufina. The sequence continues at coordinate 119,883,870 of NC_140124.1, forward strand.
TACAGCTAGCATGCTGCCAGTGAAACTACGATAAGTTAAGGAATGTACCATAAATTAGTAAACTTATTAAACTCTCAGATCTTTCAATTTCTCTAGATAGGTACAAAACCTGAGACTTTTTCGCTTTAAATCTGTACTTCTTATTTTTTGAAGTTATATACATTCCTGTTTTGTTGATTACTGAAAAGTACCTTCCAGGGTTATGTACTGCCTAGTAGATAAGAAAGGTCTCCCACATGTTCCTGAGGTTCAGAGTAATGTCAATGTGTACCTGTTTTGTATCTTACATTTCTTCTGTTGTTTTTCTTTAGACAGTAAATTTACTTTGGCAACACCGGTCCTTGAAGTTAAAAGACCTGCCACTCTGCCACTGCAGTGCCAGTCTTATTTTGGTCTCAGTCCAGTAAGTATTTACTCACATCAAGTCTTAGCTCTCCATCACAGCCTCCAAGACCCCTACCCTGGTTATTCCTTAATGTTTAAAAAAAATAATAAAAAATAATAATTTTGCCTACACCTAGTGTTTTTATTTTAAATATATTTCTAGAGAAACTACTGCTAATCTTTCTTGTGCTCTAATTTTATTCTTCTTTCCTTTTCTTCTTAGGTTACATACAAAAATCAAGGTGGGTGGCAGGGGGAGTGTTTAGCAACTGTTTTCCATTGTTTTTCCTTGCAATTTAATCATATATTTACCCCTAGACAGCACCAACTACACTGAGATTTTGAAAATAAAAGATTTGTTGTCCATTACCTGAATTATTCTCAAATAGAAGACTGTGCAATGATGCTAGTTTTAATCTCTAGGAGAAAAATACCTAGGATAATTGAGCGGTATTTCAGACATAAAGAAAAACACAGACCCAAGTTTAATTAAGGAACCAGAGCTACCAGATTGTAATTAACCGCTTTCAATCTATAGCTGTGCAAGAAAACATTGGTCACAATAATAATGTTATGCAAATTAAATTGACTGCTTGGGATAGACAGATTTAAATTTCCAGATGTCTGCCACTATCTAAATTTCACTGAGATGAAATTATGTGCTAATCTGTATTCAGGTGATCTCTCAAAATATTGCTGGCAGCCTTAACCAAGGAGGAGGCAGTCACAGAGAAAGACAGACAGGAATAATGCCAATGTTTAGGGTAGATAGGCCTGTCAAAATATCAAAATATGAGGGAAAAAAAAAGAAAAAAAAAAAAAGATTTCATAATAAAGTCATTTGGCCTTTTTAACGCAATTACAGTTTAGACATCCTCTTTGCTAATTCAGTCTCTATCACCACAGGACACTTTCACTTAGACAACAGCTGTGTACTATGCATGAACCCAAGGAAAGCTGAATGGAACATGTGACTGCATTTTCATCCTTGACAGATTCATACAAAGGCTTCAAATGCAGGAGCCAACTAAAATTGAGCCTTATTTCTCTCTCTCTCTCTTTTTTTTTCTTTTTTTTTTTTTTTCTCCTAAATAAAGACAAAAGTTCTTTGCAAGAAGACATGATTGGCATATACAGTTGAGACAGGGGAGTTATGTGAAGTGTATTATCTATGCAGACTTCGTTGGTTCTGCTCCTCTTTGTCAAACACCTGAGAATGTTCTGCAGGAAAAAGCAATTACTTGCACCTACATTTTCTCTGAGAACAATATTGTCACCACTATACAGTGGATATCATTAGCCCTTGAGCTGGACCTGGGTGATGGACCACAGTTTTTCCCTGTTGTTCATCAGCTGAAGCAGATCCTCCCACTTGTGTGCCCACCAAGGGCTTGGCTAACTATGAAAGGATGAGTCTAAGCTTGCAGTTTATCGGTCCGTCTTAAAAGGTCCTGTGTGACCCCAGCTCCATGAACCACAGTTTCCAGAATTTCTGCAGCACAAGCCACAGTGAGCAGAGTCTGGGCGGGCTCATTGGAGAATGGCAGGTGTTTCAGTTGCATGGCACTGAAAACAAATGAGGAATGTTAGCTGGCTACTTCAGCAGAGCGGGAGCCACATCCAGCTGTAGGCTTCAGAAGTATCTCCGTTCATCATTCAAGTCACTGTCACGTGAGAAGGAAAGTTCCTCCTTCATGTTTCAGTAGAGGATTAATTGAGCATTTTGTGTGAATGCTGGATGATTAGTGATTTTAGCTGTCAATTCACAATTCCAGATGAAACCCCAAGCAGCCAACTGCACGCTGTAATCACTTGCATACTCAATAGTTTGCATGACAAAACTTTTCAGCTGCCAGTCCGCTTGGCTGGCCTCACTTAGGGTAGTGATTTATTTGCTTACAAATACAATGGATCTACTTCTTAATGAAATATTTAATTGTAAACTGATCTATTGGTTCCTATTTGTACTATTATCAAATTCTATTACACATAAAATACATAAACATATTCATTAGATATATATTCTTTCACTTCCTTCTTTCCTTTTTCTTCTTCTTTTCATTCTTGGGAAACTGAAAACGGGCACTTTCAAACATTACTTGCTCTTCATTCATTGCATTTAGGGTCATTCCATGTCATATATAGCACTATACTGTTTTATTTCAGTGCAGATGAGGACATAAAATGTTCAACCAAAAGTTCAGTGGTTCATTGTACTGGATCTGGCTGGGATGCAGTGAATTTTCTTCATAGCAGCCCCTGGGAGCTGCACTTTGGATCTGGGAGGAAAGCAGTGTTGACAAAATGCCTAGGTTTGGGCTCTTCCTCTGCAGTGCTTTCACAGAATGGAGGTTTTCTTCCTCCAAATCTGCCCTCCTGCTGAGGAGGCTGCAGGTTCACCAGAAGCTGGGAGGGGACAAAGCCAGCACAGGGACCCAAACTGACCAAAAGGATGTTCCATACCATAAAATATATGAAATGGTTAAAGCACAGGGAAAGGAGGTTAAAGCACATGGAAAGGAGGAAGAAGGCAGACATTTGTGTTTACGGTATTTGTCTCCTTGAGTAATCATTGCACGTGATGAAATCCTGGAAGCTGCAGAGGTTTCTCTGCCCACGGATGGGAAGTAGCAAATAAATAACTTTTTTTGCCTTGCTTGTACATGCAACTTTGCTTCCCCTATACAAAGGGCCACTGTGGGTCTTCATCTTGACCCATGGGTTTTCAGCTTTTGCTCTTCTCATTATTTTCCCTCTTCTGTTGGTGGACAGAGAGCCAGCAGCTGGATGGGTGACCAATTGCTGCTCAACCACAACACTGGGGTAACTGAGGACTTTTTAAGTTTTGATTTTTTAAGTCCACAATATTGGGGTAACTGAGATATTTAACTGATCTCCTTCTATGAAAAAGTGATGCGCTTGGTGGATGAGGGAAAAGCTGTGGATGTGGTCTACCTTGACTTCAGCAAGGCTTTTGACACTGTTTCCCACAGCATTCTCCTCAAGAAACTGGCTGCTTGTGGCTTGGACTGGCGTACGCTTCGTTGGGTTAAAAACTGGCTGGATAGCCAGGCCAAAAGAGTTGTGGTAAATGGAGTCAAATCCAGTTGGAGGCCGGTCACTAGTGGCATTCCCCAGGGCTCGGTGCTGGGGCCGGTCCTCTTTAATATCTTCATCGATGATCTGGACAAGGGCATTGAGTGCACCCTCAGTAAGTTCGCAGATGACAACAAGTTAGGTGCGTGTGTCGATCTGCTCGAGGGTAGGAAGGCTCTGCAGGAGGATCTGGATAGGCTGCACCTATGGGCTGAGGCCAACTGAATGAAGTTCAACAAGGCCAAGTGCCTGGTCCTGCACCTGGGGCACAACAACCCCAAGCAGAGCAACAGGTTGGGAGATGAGTGGTTGGAAAGCTGCCAGGCAGAGAAGGACCTGGGAGTATTGGTTGATAGTCAGCTGAATATGAGCCAGCAGTGTGCTCAGGTGGCCAAGAAGGCCAACAGCATCCTGGCTTGCATAAGAAGCAGTGTGGCCAGCAGGGCTAGGGAGGTGATCGTCCCCCTGTACTCGGCTCTGGTGAGGCCACACCTCGAGTACTGTGTTCAGTTTTGGGCCCCTCGCTACAAGAAGGACATCGAGGTGCTCGAGCGAGTCCAGAGAAGGGCGACAAAGCTGGTGAGGGGCCTGGAGAACAAGTCCTACGAGGAGCGCCTGAGGGAGCTGGGCTTGTTCAGCCTGGAGAAAAGGAGGCTCAGGGGCGACCTTATCGCTCTCTATAGGTACCTTAAAGGAGGCTGTGGTGAGGTGGGGGTTGGTCTATTCTACCATGTGCCTGGGGACAGGATGAGGGGGAATGGGCTAAAGTTGTGACAGGGGTGTTTTATTTTGGATGTTAGGAAGAACTTCTTTACTGAGAGGGTTGTGAGGCATTGGAATGGGCTGCCCAGGGAAGTGGTGGAGTCACCATCCCTGGAGGTCTTTAAAAGACGTTTACATGTTGAACTCAGTGATATGGTTTAGTAGAGGACTTGTTAGTGTTAGGTCAGAGGTTGGACTCGATGATATTGGAGGTCTCTTCCAACCCAGACAATTCTGTGACTCTGTGATTCTAGCCTGAGCTTCTGACACACAGCAGTGTGCGTAGCGAGGGGCTCACACCGCAGCGTCCAGACCCCCTTGCTCGACTGTCCCTCCTAGGGGCATGGCGGGCACTGGGCGTGGTAACTGGGCATGGAGCCGAAAACAGACAGACAGACAGACTGACTGACTGACAGACAGACTGACAGAGGCAGCCCCCCACATCCCCACGGTAACAGCCCGGCGGGCGGGGCGCCCGTCGCCATGGCAGCCGTCCCTCCCTCCCTTCCTCCCTCCGTCCCTCCACAAGATGGCGGACGGCGGGGCAGCGTCTGCCCGGCCCGATGGGGACGTGGCGGCGGCGGCGGCGACCCCCGGTGTCCGCAGGGACCGGCAGCCCCGCAGCGGCCGCCCGCCCAGCGCTCGGGACCTGCAGGTGAGGAGGGACGGCAGGGACGGGAGCCCCGGGAGCCCCGGTCCTTCCCCGGGGCGGAGCGCCCGGCCTCGCCCTGGCTGCCCGTGAGGGGAGCGGGCCGCTGCGAGGGGCCGGGACTCTGAGCGCGGGGAGGCTGTGCCCGGCTGTCGTCACTTTATTTACATTTTTATGGTTATTTCTGTTTGGGTCCGGCTGTGGGGTGAAGGAACGAGCTGCGGGTGGGCAGCTTGTGGTGGCGATCCCTGCAGGATGCTGGCAGCGCGCTGCAGGGGCTGCAGGGCTTCGCCTCAAGTTGTTTTGGCGCCCTGGTGTTTTATTATTATTTAGCAGGGCTGTCCCTTCCCGCACACACATGGCAGTCTTAAACATAGCTTAAGTTTAAGGGCGAGAGCTTTTCCTAGGTTTCCAAGACTTTTGAGAAAGCATGATCATAGATATAACTTAGTACTGGAGCTTAAATTCCTAACTGCAACTGCTTTTAGGAGTTTTTATTTATTTTACTTCCCAAGTAGCATCAAAACAATATGAAAGTTTGAAATCTTTTAGCAACAACTGTCTTAGAAAAGCAGGGAAACTTTTAGCAGTCAAAACTGCTCTTATTTAGTTACATGTAATTAACAAGGGATAATGCTTTCCTTTTTTTCCACAGTTACTATTTCAGATTTTTATATGTTTCTTCAGAGACTAAGTTTGCTACAATAGGTTACAATTATAATGTCCGAGTTGGTAGTTCATAGTTCCTAATATCGTCAGCTGACTGAGGCCAGCAGCATTTTGTGTAAATTCTTACTGATAACATCCTAAAAACCCAGCTGCCTTCCCAAATCCCAGCAGTGATCCACCGAGCTCAGTGCTTGGTTTGCCGTGGCACCGTAAGAGATGCAGTGTCAGGAAAGCACAGAAACCCAACCATCCCCTTCTGGGGCCCTCTCAGCATCCCCTGGTCCTTAGATTAGGAGTGATATGGGGTATATTTTTGCCTGTGTGTTCTTTTTAGTATCTGCTTACGGATTTGCTGTCTATGACTTCACTAATTTGCTTAATATACCTAGCAGATGCTTGCATCTTCAGATAGAGTAGAGGTCTTCAATGGTTTTCTTGTTCTTTCTTATCACCCAGTTTAATTTCCTTAGTGTGTCATTTCTTTTCCTCTGCTGAATATACATCACTGTAATGACTCACTGCAGATTTCCTGTGTTCATAGCAGTTTGTCCTGAAAGATGGACAGACGTTTTACTTTAATGTTTATTTTACATGAAGCAGTAGTGAAATTGTGGCCTACTACCTATTCTGGTATGTATGATAAAATGTTAACATCCTTTGTATAGCATGAAGAAAATGGTGTAGGGACAAAATTAAGGAAAATCTGAGAAACAAAGTGGAGTGTTATTCAGGACGAAAGTAAGCTTGCTAAAAATGGCACGTTAGATGTGCCTCCCACAACTTCCTAAAAAAGAACTCTCCAGTGATATGGCAGCATTTGGTGAGCTTTTGGGGAAAAGTGGTGTATTAAAAGTATTTACAATGATACCTTGAATTCAAGCCAGTCAGATCAGATTTGTATCTTAATCCTAATACAAGGCTATTCAATTTGCATTTTTTTTTAAATCTCTTTGTGAATTGTATTTATTTCCCAATTTTATCAAAGGGATACCTAAGAGCTTTAGTTCAGTTCGTTAGCATTAAAGAGATGATGCTTACTATATATGCATTCATATACACTTGCAAATCTCTTGCGATCCTGATACAGGCTGATTATACCTAATGAAGCAGTGTGGACCGAATGACACCAGAGTATAAATTTGTTATGCTGGCATAAGCATATTGAATATCATGCATTTTTTTCATGAAGCTGAATTTTAGAGAAGTAGTTGGGAGTTCTCATGTTGATGTTTCTAATTTTCTGGCATTGTGTGTATTTAGCATTTTGGTCTTACTTCTGTTGCATTTGTAGTTCTAGAGTTGTTGACTTCTAAAAAGTGTCCTGTTTCCTACAGCTGGCCTTGGCAGAGTTATATGAAGATGAAGCTAAAAGGCAGGCACTGTGTCCTGACAAACCAACAACTACAAAGATGAACAGCTCAAAAGTATCACAGGGGTAAGGCATACCTTGTTCAGGAATGTATGTGTCAAGTTGGTACTGTGTTAGCTAAGAAAATGTTGTCGTCATACTTGCTTGGTCTGTACCTTGTATAACAAGTGATCTATAGCAATTCATAATTATGAGTTGTGAATCCCTGTAATAATGCATAGTTGGTGTCTTCTCAGATGTTTTGTTTTTTTTTTTTTGTTTGCATCTGTCGTGGTTTAACCCAGCTGGCAGCTAAACACCACGCAGCCGTTCGCTCACCCTCCCCCCTCCCTCTCTGGGACAGGGGAGAGAAATGGAAAGTGAAGCCCGTGAGTTGAGATAGACAGTCTAATAAGACAGGAAAATAATAATAACAAAATAATAATAATAATAATAATAATGATACAATGGTGATAATAGGAAAGTAATAAAAATATGTACAAACAAGTGATGCACAATGCAATTGCTCACCACCCGCTGACCGATGCCCAGCCTAACCCCGAGCAGTCCGGCCCCCTCCCCCCGGCTAGCCACCCCTATATATTGTTTAGCATGACGTCAGATGGTATGGAATACCCCTTTGGCTAGTTTGGGTCACCTGTCCTGGGTCTGTCCCCTCCCAGCTCTTACTGCACCCCGAGCCTGCCTGTTGGCAGGACAGAGCAAAAGGCTGAGGTGTCCTTGGCTTGGTATAAGCACTGCTCTGCAACAATTAAAACATCGGGGTGTTATCAGCACTCTTCTCATCCTAAGCCAAAACACAGCATTCCACCAGCTACTAGGAAGAAAATTAATTCTAACTGAAACCAGGACTTTTTGGGAACCGTTGTGTTATATGTTGTTCCACAGCCCTTTAAACCCACTTCAGATAAGATAAGAGTAGATGCTGTAAATGAAATGCAGCGTTGCTTGCTTTTTCACACAGATAGAACTTGGATACTTGCAGTGTCAGGAAAATACTGCAGTTCTTCGCTTCTTCAGAATTCAGCAAATCAGTAGTTTTTGTGAAACTTGACATGTGAGCTGCTTTGAGTGTTGTACTAGGGTCAGTACTATTTAAGTAACTAACCCGGTAAGGCAAATATTAGTTTGAAAAATGAGTAGTAGGCTCATAGGAAATGAGAGAAATAAGCGTGGTTTCATAATAAACTTGTCAGTTGTCAGTGGATGGAAGGGAAGATGTTTCTGTGTATAAAGCCAAGTTTTGGTGGCCTGCAGCATTTGCAGTTCATGTGGCATTTGAAGATTCAATATAATTTTAAAAATTTATAAAGAAACCTTGCCAGTTCTTAATTAATTGTTATTTAAATTGCTTCTAAAGAAGAGAAGTCTTTAAGTCATTACTGTCAGCAAGACAATAACAAGTATTGTATTTGGCTTGTCTTTCATTCACTGCTGCCAATATGAATCTCTGTTTTAAAAGAGGTTAAATGGCAGACTTAGTCACCAGAGCCATGCCTCGAGTGTAGAAATGCAGATCTTTAAGAAGAGGGATTTTAGCATAGGATGTGACATTTGTAAAATAATAGTTTGTGTTTTTTTGGGTACAATCAGCTACACAGAACAGAGTTTATAAACAAATGAAACAAACAGCTCCGCTTACCAGTATGTGTCATGAAGTTACAGCTTCCTATTCCAGCTGAAGGAAAAGCTGCAATATGGTGTCTCAAATACTTGGTGTGATAGCTGTTGGCAAACACTTGCTCTTTGTTGGCAATCATGCTGGAAGCTGTCTGAGAAAGAAGAGATGGCTGCTCTTTGCATGGTATCCACAATGAGACTTTTATTTTATTTTAGTTGACTTTAGTTTGCTCTCAAATGAGCAACGTATTAATTGCAAGGAAACATAGTGCTGCTCTTGAAGTCACCAACTCATCTTCCACAACAGCAGGTATAGAGGATGGAGCAAATGCCATCATGTTATGTGAGCTCCAGCACCTTCACCAAGGCTAGGACACCTGGCACAAAAACACAAGCCCTGCAACGCATCAAAGGAAGAAGACTGAAATGGTTAAGAGTAGAAGAGTGATATAATAAGAGAGATTCTAGTTCCCATAGCCTAAGTTCATAATAATACATTTTTTTTTCTGAGAAAATAGACGAAGCATATCCTCCACTGAGCTAATCAGTTAATTAAACTCATTACATTGTTTTATCAGCACCAATACTATAAAAAGAGATGGTGTGCTCCACTATGCTTTGATTTGAAAGGTATAGTAGTCAAACAGATGGCGGTTTGCTAGCTTAAACTTATGCAGTTACTCATGTAGCAGACTACGTATGTTTTATTATACCTGTGAGTTTGGCTGCCTCACATAGATCTTGCGTGGATGAGTTTTATCATAAAACACTACAGGGTAAGGGCATAGAGCTTTACAGCCGTTCCTGGCGTGTTGCAGGTGTAACCTAGTTTGTCCAGCAGTAGCTTATCAATTGGTCCCTCTCATAAGACAGAATTTGATTTGTGTTTGATCATCTTCTGAAAGTCTTTGCAATGTTGCCAGCTCTTAATTAATTCAATGTGTTTTTTAAATCATGTAAAATAGAAATGAGGGCTACTGTGTTTTAGCTTCCAGGATACTTGTGGATAGGGACTCCAGGACATCAAAGAATAGCACAGATGACTTCACTCAGCAACTTACATCTTGACAAAGTCAGCTAAAATGTTGTGGAAAGAATTTGAAGTGTAATTAATAGTGGTAGGCAGGATTCTCCAGTAGCTGTTCAGCTTGCATATTACTTTTGTTTTTCTGCTGGACCATCAGAGACAGAAGCGCAATTCCACTTCTGGCTTATTCAGTGTTAAGCGTCTGTGGCTGTGTACTTCAGACAGAAAAGTATAGTGAGAAGAAGAAAAACCATTGTCAGGGTGGATCTTCTGGGGGATTTTGTCTAGTTTAAAAACTAAATCTTTTGAAAAAAAAAAAAAAAAAGAAAAAAAAGAATTGATGTTTTTAGTTTTTGAAAAAATAACTGGTTTCTGAAGTTAGATGTGAAGTACTTCCTACTTCTGATAATCTGTAAAGTGTGTGTACCAGTCACCCTCAAACGTTTCCTTTCATTTTCTTGGCAGTCTTAAAATTGATTCTTTCAGAAGTTTGAGAAAACCCGAGAGAAGCATGAGCGATGACAAAGAAAACCAAAGGTATTTGAAAAACAAAACATTCATTTAACAGTTGTGAAAGTAAACATTTTATCTGACATTTATACATTGTTCCATCTTGTTTTTCAAAATGCACATAAGCTAAGTTACTAGCAAAGAGCTAGTAACTACAGAGATGATGACATACTAGAGTGTTAGCTGTATACTGCTGTAGTAAAATTACATTTAGCAGATTCTGGGTGTTGTCATCTAGGACCAATTTGTACCTGTACATGCCTTGGATGATACATGGCTGTATGAATGTTAAGGTTGTAACTTATGCTTGGACTCAAAAAATTTTTTGCCTTTTTTTTAAACATCCTGAATTGTTCTGTGTACCCATTACGCAAATATTTGAGTACTTTTCTTTCCTGAATACAAACTTGGATGAGAATTGTCATTTTATCTACTTTCCAATAAAAAAAATCTTTAAAATCTAATAAAGATTTCTGAATATAAATGGCAATTGGAATAAAAATACCAAGGAGAGATGACACCAAGAGACTGCCAGTTATGTGACACTGTAAAAATAGTATGATTGTACATCGCCTGCTGTTATTGGGTAACTATGAAAAATGATTGAATCAACTGTATTTTGAAGTCATTGGCTTGAGAGACAATTTCACATGGATTAATTGATTTACCTTGCCCAAAGTGGTTACATGAAAAAGTTAAGAAAAACATAAAGCACTCATTTTAGTAGCTTTTAAAGCTCTTTGTGATCAAGGATGAAAGAGACTCACAGGTTTGCCAGGTTTTGTACTTACGTACAGATTTTTTTTTTTTATCTATAGTAGCTATTTCATTGTTATTTTGGGATTTATAGCACCTTCCTCATTGATTCTTGATAACTCACAATTCGTGATCTTCATAATCAAGAGCTGGAACGATTTATCTTCAAGAGCTGGAAAAGGTGCTATGTCGAAGAAAAAAATCACAGTTTAGCTTTCACAGTGGTGTCTGCAGACATAAAAATGCATTGGAAATTTAGTCAAAGTTATTAAAAACTTTACGTTTTTGATATCAGTAGGAATGGAAGCATGCTGGATCTTTACATTAAAAGGTGAATTTTTTGGTACTGCTCAGGCTTTGTAACAATAATTTTACACTCATTCTGCCAAAGCAGTGTTAATTGTGAATCAGAGTTCTAACCAGCTAAGGGACAGACCCATGCACATGACACCCCTGAGGAAATCAGTTTTTACAGGAGCAGTCAGCATCCACATAAAATCGTGTTTAAAGTCAAGTCTGCATCAGGGTTATGTTCACTTAAGCATATGATTTTTGGTCCAAATCTCTGGGGTCAGTTCTGGAAGGCATCTCATTAGTTTTGCTAGCTTAATGTCTGTAGAGCAGTGCTTCTTTGATTGCTCTAAAACTCAGAACCAAGTGGAATGCTTCTGTGATCAGAATGGCAAGGTTTTGTGCCAAATTTGGCTCTTTGTCCATTAATTTATTTTATTTTAATTGGAAGGAGGAAGTGACACTTGTCATTTTAAAGCTTTGTTGCTTATGAACATTACTATTCTAAAGATTTTATTCAGGTGACTCCGAATACAGAGGATTACAGATTTCTGGGGCTTCTAATAACCCGAGTAAAATTGTTGCTGAACTCTTCAAAGAAGCAAAAGAACATGGGGCTGTTCCATTAGATGAAGCCTCAAGATCGTCTGGTGACTTCAATAAAGCTAAGGTAAAAGTCAAAAGGTATTTTAGTCTCTGTTTATATCAGGCTCTTTGAAACTCATCTAAATCACTTGAGAGCAAATAAGCCTTTGTGTGGTTTGCATGTAGCAGAGGATTTGATACAGGTGTGTATTATCTGTGCTCAGTAGCTTCCTCTAGAAAATCAAGTGCTGGGGAACCACAATTTCAGGAGGAATTATTAGAAATCAACCTAAACTGGGATTACCTGCTTTATTTCTAAATAAAAAAAAAAAAAATCACCTGCAATTGCATCCCAATCAAAATCTTTTATCTGTTGAATTGCTAATATTTGAAAAAGTATACAGACTAGAATCTCAAATAATTGTATAAAAACTGCTTAAACTTTTTACAATTACTATTTAAAATTTTTCACTTTGAAAGTATGCAAGTTAGAACAGTGTGTTTGCCTTTAACCATGGAAGCATGATGTCTTTATTTGCACCTTTGTAAGTATCTTAATAAACTGTTTCAGATATTTATTGCAATAAGCTTTTCTTTGTATTTTTTTCAGTCATTTTCTGGTGGTGGTTATAGATTGGGTGACTCATCACAAAAGCACTCTGAATACATATATGGAGAAAATCAAGATGTAAGTACAATTCTGAATAGCTGGTAACAGTGTCTCCAACAGATGTCATCTTTACGATGTTTACAGCTTGAAATGCTAGTGTTACTGTAATTGTCTGTAAGGAAAGACAAATACCTAAATATTAGAAATATGTTCACTAGAAATTAAGCAAAAGCATCCACATTGGAAAAATATTCAGGGGATACCGTTAGGGCCTGCATTATGGTTTTGCTGGGCAAGAGGGTTGGATGATCAGATCCAGAGTTGTTGAATACTTTAGCCTTCTCCATGTCTGTTGTTAACAGTTCTTCCTTCTCATTTATCAGAGGAGGACAAACACTTTGCTTGGCTTTTTCTGGCCTTTGTACCTACAGAATCCCTTCTTGTTACTCTTTGCATCCCTTACCAAGCTCACTTTCATCTGTGCCTTGGCTTTCCTGATCCCCTCTCTGTACTCTTCTGAGGCCACGCAGCCCTGCTTCCACTGCAAAACTAAACTGTGAACTTGGGCTGCTGGGGGAATTCTGATCTCCTGATCTGAGTTGCGAAGCAGAGGTTAGAATGAAAAACTTCATTTGATGTAGAGAAGAGATGTGACAGCTATTAAGGCCTGTAGGCGTTCACAGAATTGATTTGGATTAATTAAAATCCCTCAGCAATTAGTGGCTTCTCTTTAATTATTTCTTGCCATATACCAGTAACTGTCACGTGTAATACATGTAAATATCTGACACCTGAATATCTTTACCGTGTTTGGTATAGAAAGAAAATAAGAAAAAGAAATCAAAAAAGTCCCTTCCTGTAGTTCAGAATTCAGAAAAGAATTTCAGAATTTAGAAAATTTCAGGATTTAGAAAATCACCTGGGTGTTAAACGATGCCCTAGCTTTGTTTAGCAGCAGCTACCTTTTTGTTAACATTAGGGCTATACAGATCATTGCACTGGGGTTGCTTGTGGCAAAGCCAGGCGAATGAAGGGAATCAGTGAAGGACAATGTCCACTGCCATTGCCTCATCTACCAGGCCAGTCATCTCATTATGGAAGGTTATCACTTGGTCAAACATGCCTTCCCCTTGGTGAATGTATGACAACTACTCGTGGCTTTCATGTGCCTGGGGAATGGTTTCCAAGATTAGCTGCTCTGTTCCCTTCCCAGGGACTGAAGGATGAGGCTGACTGGCTATTCATCCAGTTTGGCTGGCAAACTTGTTTTGTATATTAAATAGGCTTTTACCAAAGACTTCCCCCTCCCCCCCAAGTGTATCCTAACTATTACAGACACGCTTGAACTCTATTCAAATGTTCCATGTTGTGTCTACTGAGCAGCTGAAAGTGGGTTTAAGCACAGTGGCAATTCTGTGAATGTCACCCTTTGCTTTCTTATGATAAATGCACAGAAACAAAATTAATCAGAAATATCAAAAACAGCTGTTTTAGCACCTCTGAAGCATTTTCTTTTTGTTAATGGAAATTAATTTTCTCTTGTCATGATCCAGCTTCAAAACAGTCTTTAGTTTTGAAGCTAACCTGAAGCATAATTATTTCAGAGAACAGATCATAATCTGAAATAATCCTGTTCTTCCTTAACAGTAACACTCTGTTCATTGTGTCTTTTTATAAGGTCTTCTCTTTGCAAATTATTTTCAGTGTGGTGGGGAATGCGGGGTTCTCCTTTTGTTGTGGACTGTAATTAGAGGAAAAGTCTCTAGTCGGAGACAGTCCCCACCCACACTGTGAAAGTGCTGGTTTCACTACCTGGGAAAGAGAGTGGGGGGGAAAAGGAAAAGTTGTTCACCATCTTTGCAGTCACCTTTTGCACGCTTCCATGTGGGTGGCTGAGATTCACTAAAACATTCTGTTGTACAAATGATAAATCGCTGGTTTTGTAAATCCTCTCTCTGCAGGTAACTCAGATCTTCTCATCTTTCTGCTTCTTGCTTCTTCACCCTACTTGACACAATTTCTGAGTCTGCTCTGACTCAGGATTGAATGTGGGAAAAATTGGATCATCTTTTCTTTCAAATTCCTCCTTAGTTTCTTCCTTACACAATTTAAACACATCCTAGCTGGTAATATGAGGGTTTTGGAGGCATCAAAAGCTTTTATTAGCCAGCTTTTCAGTCTGAGCATGATTTTTGGTTTTCTTGTCTCTGTCTTAGATGTGTTTTAAATTCTTTCACTTAGCCATAAAAAAATGAAGTTTGTATTTACTGTTACTCCTGTAACAAAACAAAAATTAAGAGGTCAAACTGAAAGACAGTGTAGTCCAGCTTTTTGTGCTTGCAAGCCAGCAGAAGTGGTATGTTGGGTCAGGGAAACGATCCATGTTAAAAAGTAATCTTTTCTTCTTTTTCTCCTTTTCCTGCCACCAGATTTATTTTATTTGGGATCAAATCAGTGTGTGTTTTTGAGAACTTGCCTTCCTATGAGGGAAAGGTAGATGAGAGCATTTTTTCTTTCCTCTCACTTAAAAGGCTAGAAGTGAGGGAGAGGTTAAATTATGAAGTCCTCTACACTTCGCCATTCATATGAACAGCTAGAGTGAGTATTAAGTTCATCAAGTAACAGAAACAAGAGAGAGTAAAGGATGTGGTTTAGGCTGTGGGCTTCTCTCATGGCACACCAGGAGCTGATGTCTTTTACCCTCTTAAGTAATCCTCTACTTGTTGAGTAATGGCCAGCTGTGTGGAGCCAGAAGCGTGTTGCAGTGAGGTTACCATAACTGTGGGCAGGGCTCATTTTTCTAAGGGAAGGTCAGTTTTAGTGGCTGGGGAAGTGTAGGCATGCTGGACTGGAAGGCATTAGTTGCAGGGAAGAGAGGTGCAGACTCTGAAGGTTGCAGTGCCTCCAGGGGAAGGGTTTGGCTGGAAGTACATCACAGGATGCTCAGGATTTGGACAGACTGGAGCTAGTATCAACTTCATTGCAGCTCAGCGTGCAGCAGTTTGAGGAAGTAATAGTTTTAGCTCTAACTGGTATATCAGCAATATTTTGGAAATGAATGCATTTATTTCTTATCAGCAAGGAGTGTTTACTGCTTTTAAAAGTAGTTGAAACACTGAAATTCACAATAAAGTTACTGTTTGTTGTCTGTATGTCATGGGTGACAGATTAAGAGATGCTTTTTCTTCAAGTATAAAAGGGATCTTGGAGTAAATAATAGTCTGTAAATACTGTTTGCTTTTTAAAGTATGTAATGGTTACAGTGCATTCAAATTAGTTACAATGCAGTGCTCTGTTCCTCTTGTCATTTGCATTTTTTTTTGTGTTCTGCCACAAAATCTGTTAAATATAGATCAAAAATTCTACAGCAGTAATCTGTATGAAACTAAAATACCTTATTTGTGTATCTTCCCTTCTATTTTCACCATTTTCTTCTCAGGTTCAAGTTTTGCTGAAACTATGGAGGAATGGCTTCAGTTTAGATGATGGAGAGTTGAGGTCATACTCAGACCCAACAAATGCTCAGTTTCTTGAGTCTGTTAAAAGAGGGTAAGTTAAAATAACAATTCTGTTGAGGCGTGTCCTTCAAGTGAAGAAAAATGCTTTCTCCAAATAGTTGTAATCATCAGAAGGTCAAGGCTTCTTCTCAGCTTGCACCCATAAAATATGTTCTGTATTTGTCATCAGATGCATGGGACGCTTAAAAATGGGAATATTTTGTTTTCTTGTGTTTTAACTCTGAATGTTATTATAGATGGCTATTAGTTTCTTGTGTTTTGTTAGCATATTCTAGGTTTTGACTGTCAATTGACTGCTTTTTTCTTCATTTTAGTCTTTAATTTTATCTGTTACTTTGGGATGAAATCAATTCATGAAATAATTGAACATCTGTAACTTTTAAAATGAGCATGTTAATAGTGTCAACTCATACTGTGTAAGATTCCTGTGTAATTTTGCCCTACGGTACAGAGCATAATTGGGAAACTTATTTTTGTATTAAGGGAAATTCCTGTGGAATTGCAACGACTTGTTCATGGTGGCCAGGTTAATTTGGATATGGAAGACCACCAAGAACAGGAATATGTGAAGCCGAGACTGCGATTCAAAGCTTTCAGTGGAGAAGGACAAAAACTTGGAAGGTAAAAATCACTGAATTTTCTGTTCTGTATCGATATGTCATTCTAAGAGCTGGATTTAATCAATTTGGAGTCTTTTGAAGAACTAATCAGATGACAAAAGCAATATACAATTTTGTGCCACCTTGATTTCAAGATCCCAGGCCTGATTTTATAGAGTCACCAGTAATCATGGAAGTTTATATATAATAAAAGGTAAGCCTTAGTTCTGTGTTCTGAACCTTCTCATAGATCTGCTAGATGCTTCGTGCTTTATTGTGAATGAGATTCCTCTGCCTCTTCTTGCATATAATTTTGCTTATTTATTAACTTCAACCATGTTTAAAACTGGAGCGAGGGAAGTTGGAAGGTGATAAGTACCATACAAATTTCATGAGAAAATCTCCTTACAAGGTATAGAAAACGAGTCTGTTAGCTTAAGGAAAAGAATTAATTCCATAGAATAATTTTAGTCTTTTAATTTGACCCAAAATAAATAAGCAGTAAATTATATCAAAATCTCTCAACTCTTACCACTGGGATTTGTGTAAAACTTCAAACGATACTGCAAAAGTCTACAGTAGGAATTCTTTTTTAAAAGAAAGCATCTAGAGAAATTTTACGTGCTCCCCTAGATTAAATATTACTGCGAGTCTGCACTGTGGGAGGGGAAGGACTCATCCTCTAACACGTAACTGGAGCCCTGACTTCCCCCAGTTCTAGTGTAATGTCCAACTATAAGATAAAAATTCATACATGTAGTAGAAAACCTGAAATGTAACGACTTAAAGATGTTATATCTGGTTCTGTTTCATTTCCTGTTGTGCTGATGAATTCTGTTATTGAATGGCTCAGTCTGCTTTGTCCCAATGTGCATAATCTACTATTACAGCAATTTAAGCTGAATAGAAACAGTAATGTGACCTCAACTCTGCCAATCATCAACTTTTTTACATAGCAATTACAGGTTTTATAGTATCTTTTCTTATTGACTGGATATGAGCTGGTGAATTGTGCATACTGCTAGGTTTCTATTCACAACTGTATCTATTTGTGTAATATGTTTGTTTGCTGAAAAAGGTACTAATGGTATGCTATTGCAAGTAATTTAATGCAATAAATGCTGCTTAGCAGTTTCCAACCTGAATTTTTTAAAGATCAGGACACATGCTGTTATATTAATACGTAATGCAATATAATGGTATGTGATTATTTTTTTAATTTATTCCATGAAGTATGAGAGGTAAATCTTATTATCAAATTGATTTCATGCCCTGTGTGCATAAACGAAGGTGTTTCAGTTTGTACCTGATCACTTATTTTATATCTTGCAAACGTAAGGATCTGCACAGTTACAAGAAAATATATGTAAAATTTGTCAATCATTGAAAAGAAACTGCAAAAGCATTATTTGTCCTTTTTTTTTTTTTTTTTTTTTTTGAATTAAAAAAAAACAGATCTCTACTTGGATCAGATTCAGTTCTGGTTTGCCTCCATTACTAACATCTGTTTATCTGTTTTTTCTCCCCTAGCCTTACACCTGAAATAGTCAGCACACCTTCTTCCCCAGAGGAGGAGGAGAAATCTATTCTTAATGCACCAGTTCTGATTGATGATTCCATGCCAGCAACTAAAATTCAAATTAGATTAGCAGATGGTAGCCGATTAATACAAAGATTTAATCAAACGCACAGGTAAATTGATTTTGCATCGATGCAGGTAACCATAACTATTTTGATAAGTTTGTCATTAAATTAATGCCAACAAGGTATCAAACAGGGAAAATACAGTTCCACTGAAATGTCACAGCTGTGTTATTTTCGTAGACAGAGATGCACTGATAAATTGACTATCAGAGCAAAGCGGTAATTGAAAACACAAGATATTCAGTAAGTGCAAAGCCACAAACTTTCCTGACTAGTGACAGGGAAGAGACAGTGCCAATCATAATTGCTGTCTGTTTAGGTATGAGATTCCTGTACTGTTCCCAGGGCAACCCCAAAGTGAGGATATTACTCAAACATCTCGTGAGTACAGACAGGCACGGAGCATTACCCACCTTCTAGGAAGCCTGTTCCAGTGTTTGACCACCCTCATGGTAAAGAACTTTTTCTTAATATCCCATCTGAATCTCCCCTGGCACAGCTGTTGTGCCGTTCCTGTGCATCCTGTCATTGGTTACCAAGGAGAAGAGACAAACACCTCCCTCTCCACTCTCCTCAGGAAGGTTTAGAAAGCAATGAGATCGTTCTTGGCCTCCTTTTCTCCAGAATAGACAAACCAAGTGTCCTCATCCTCTCCTCATAGGACATGCCTTCCAACTCTCTTACCAGCTTTGTTGCCCTCCTCTAGATGCTTTTAAGAACCTTAACATCCTTTTTTTATTATGGAGACCGGATCTGCACACAATATTCAAGGTGAGGTTGCAGTAACACTAAATGTAGTGCAAGAATCACCTCTTTTGACTGACTGGTTGTGCTGTGTTTAATGCACCCCAAAATTCAGTTTGCCCTCTTGGCTGCCAGGGCACACTGCTGGCTTGTGTTGAGCCTGCTGTTGACCAGCACCCCCAGGTCCCTTTGTGCTGAGCTGCTCTCCAGCCTCTTGTCTCCATGCCTGTAGCTGTGTCTGGCATTGCTCCATCCCAGGTGCAGAACCTGGCATTTCCCTTTGTTGAGCTTCAGGCTGTTGTTGATCACCCACTGCTCTAATCTACCTAGATCCTTCTGCAAGGCCTATCCTCTCTCCAGGGAGTCAGCAGCACTTCACGGTTTAGTCTCATTGGCAAACTTGCTGAGGATACACTTCTCTCCTACGTCCAGATCATTGATAAAAGTGAACAGAACTGGCCCTAGTGTTGAGACCTGGGGAACCACCGGTGATCTTCCGCCAGCCAGATGGAGCCCCACTTGCTTACAACCCTTTGAGCTCTGCTGTCAAGCCAGTACATCATCCAGCATAGTGTGAATGTTTATCTCACAGCTGGACAGTATGTCTGGAAGCATTCTGTGAGGGAAAAAAAGCCTTAGTGAAATACAAAATACATCCGCTGACTTCTCTTCATCCACCAAGTGGGTGAACTTATCGTAGAAGGAGATCAAATTATGAAGGCAGAACTTTCCCTTGATTGTGGAATCATAGAACTGTTGAGGTTGGAAAAGACCTCCAAGGACATCAGGCCCAACCATTAACCTAGCACTGCCGAGTCTACCACTTAACCATGTCCCTGAGCACCACATCAACCTTTTAAATACCTCCAGGGATGATGACTGAAGTACTTCCCTGGGAAGACAGTTCCAATGCCTCACAACCCTCTCAGCAAATAAATTTCTCCTAATATTCAACCTAAAGCTCCCTTAGCACAACTTGAGGCCATTTCTTCTTTTCCTATCACTTCTTGCTTGAGAGGAGAGACTGAACCCCACTCTGCTGAAACCTCCTTTGAGGTAGATGTAGAGAGGAACCCCTGTTCCTATGCCTGATATTTGCTTCATTCTTCAAGTGCTTTTCAGTATCCCCCAGGACAATCTCCATAACTTTTCCAGGACTGTGGTTAGACTAACAGGTCTGTAGTTTCCTTTGTCTTCTCTCATTTTCTTGTTTTTAGTAGTTGTGCATAACATTGGTTAGTTTCCAGTCAGCAGGAACTTCCCCTGACTCCCACGACCTTTGGTAAATTGTTGGGAGGAGACCAGCCATAACATTCGTTAATTCCTTCAGCACTGTGGGGGTGAATCCCATATGGCCCCATGAACTTAGAAACATTGATCTGATTCAGCTATTTCCTTGCAATTCTGGTGACCACAGATGGAAAGCCATGGTCCTTCAACTCAAGTCCATACAGCTCAAAAGCTGTTGTTACTATTAAATACTGAGGCAAAAAAGGCATTAAATGCCTCTGCCTTTTTCTCCTCCTTACTTGTTAGGTGACCACCTGCTGCAATCAACTTAGTAGTCTGTTAATTATAGCTTGCCATCAGTTTTGTTGACATTGTTGGGGCATTGCAAATGGTGTTGGCCAACCCCAGTTATTTACCCAAGAGGTTGTGTTAGTGCAAGGTTCTGCAAAGCGCTGTTTTGCACTTGCTGTTCTGCATGGCTGAGAGAACTTTGGGCAGAGGGCAGAGATTTGGGCAGTCATTCCACTCGCACTTCACAGCAAGCAAGGTTCAAGTCAGCCCCACTCCAAAGTCTGCACCATCATGTTAGGACACAGCTGAAACTGAGCTCGAGTCCCTGCCTTGAGGGTGCTCTTAGTGTGGACCCAGTTCCATGCTAACACTGTTGATGGCTTTGAAAGTTGCCCTGCTTTCGTTTTCCACTTCTGGCTCAGGATAAGGGCAGAAGTAATGTGCAAACTTCTTCACCTGACAAAATACACAGACCACAGTAAGACAATTTTAGCTGAGATGCCAATAAGGAAGATGATGCAGCAATAATCTTTCAGCAGTAGTAGACCTGATAGTACAGGCCCAGACCCTTCCTTCCCAGCAAGAAATTACTTGGATAGACAGTGTGGCTCCTAGGAGCCCTCTAGCCATGATGTTTTCTTTTGTGTACATGAAAGAGTAGAGGTGGTAGATTCCCAGTGAGGTCTGTAATCATGGGTGGGTTGACAGAATTTATTTTTATTTAAATTTTTATTTAATCATTGCTGTCTTTCTCATGGGTGTAGATCTTCGTAGTTATCCTTGCAGATGCATGATCAAAATCAGGTACTAAAGAGCACTGCTTGGATCATAAACCTTAAAGACAGAAAACTGAAGTCCCTGTTTATTTGGTTGCAGTAAATCTATCTGCATATTAGTTCAATAGATCTTCAAAGATTTGACTCAGTTTACTGTGTTGAGAGAAACCTCTCAAGTTTTTTTATCTCTAAAATCCTACTTTTCATCTATGTCTTATAAAGCTGTTATTTTTGTTATACTGTGACTGGTGGTTTTATGAACTACTGTTCACTACTTGAATGCTAAGTGAAAGCAGGGGAAACCTATTTACAATCTAAGCACATTAATAATTCCCCTCTGCTTTCTTATCACTTTATATTGTAAGATTTCCCTTTCCAATCCTACTTTAGCACTTTTGGTATATGCTAAGGATTTTGGTATATGTATAAGGATTTTTTGACAGCTGGTATTGACGTTGCTTGATGTTCTATATTAAATATCAGTTTATAATACAAGTATCAGTTTATAATATGTTCGTATGTTAAAACTTTTTTTTTTATTTCTGTTATTTGGGAAGAAAACAAGCAACGTTGATTTTAATACTTCACATTTTGTATGCAAGAAACAAAAAAACATATAGGCTACAATTATTGGCCA
Organism: Netta rufina; assembly: GCF_964035555.1. Taxonomy (NCBI): domain Eukaryota; kingdom Metazoa; phylum Chordata; class Aves; order Anseriformes; family Anatidae; genus Netta; species Netta rufina. The sequence goes on from NC_140124.1 coordinate 119,905,637, forward strand.
TCTGGATCAAATGGAAATGTAAAATCAATAGGATATATTGGGTGGTTTATGTTGAAATAGAACCATACACAGTTTTCATGTCCATATCATTTCTACAGGATTAAGGATATTCGAGATTTCATTATCCAGTCCCGTCCAGCATTTGCAACAACTGATTTTGTTCTCGTGACTACCTTTCCAAATAAAGAGCTAACAGATGAAAGCCTGACACTACAAGAAGCAGATATACTCAACACTGTGATTCTTCAGCAATTAAAGTAATCTTACAGCTGTTGGTAAAATACAGGGCATGTGCTGTATTGTCATACAATGTTTCCAACATATGGAAAAAAAAAAATAAAATGAAGTGTCTTTATTCCCCCACTTCCACAGTTCAGATTTTTGGGTTTCATGTCTTCCAGCTGTAGCATATATTAACTTTTTTATTTTACTTTCTCAACATTGTTCAACCCTTTTTCATTGTTAAAATTAAGCTTCCCTGTGTTTGTGTGTTTGAAACGATGTCATGCACTAAATGTGAGCTATCACTTTCACTATTCAGTGTTGTTTTTTTTTTTTGTCGGGGGAGAGAAGCATTTTTCTCAAGGGGGCTGTGACTTTCATACAGTTGGTAAGATTTGCACTATGGAAATGTTTTATGCTGCATTGACAAACAGCCATTTGAAAACCTAGCCTGCAGGTTATGTTTACCTTCCAAACTGTATTAATATTAAAGTGTTCTGTTTAATAGTTTGACAGATAATTAATGATCTATTATAATTTTTGTATATTCTGTTTGTAGTGTTTCATGGTGTAGTATAATTATTTATATTCGTGTTTCTATGTAAATATCCCTATATAATTGCTGATGTGAATCAGTATCAGGAGATGCAAAGCTCAGCTTTTGCAGACTGTATAATAGACTGTTCTTATTTGTATTATAGTTCCACTTGTGGTGAAAATGATTATGCATTTCTTTCTTCTTGAAGTTAGAGAAACGGGAGAGACCACTGTCATCTGAAGAAAGGCTGTGATTTAGAGTTCATGGGAGTAGGTAGACCTGTGGTCACCTTGAGCTTGAATATGCAGTTGAACCCTGTGCAATTAACATGATTCTTCACATGAACCATTGCTTAAAAAAAGCCAAACAAAAACACCAAGGTGCACAGACACAGAACTTGTTTATGCAGTCACGTGCGTGCACAGAAGTAGGCATATTAACTAGTTATGTATTTTTGACCTGAATGTCAGGTCTTTATTTGGAGTTTTGGCCAAAGGCTTTTTGTAATACTCAGTGGGGATTTGCTCTTGCAATTTCCATTATACTGATTTGGAGGCTGTATAATTAAACCCCTTAATCTTGGAAATCATATATTTTTTCAATTAACTTGGCCCTACACAGCAGTATGCAAGTAGAAATCTTACTTTGTGAGCAGACTGGCTGATGTGCTTTAATATTTTGTGGATTTATAATATGGATTTATAATATTTGTGGCTTTATATCAGATGAGTGGATCGCACTCTGAAGGAGGGTAAATGGGCTGTATACTTTGTGCCAATATCTGTAATAAAAATACTGTTTTCACTGATTATTTTATCTTGAAAACGTCAACGCTTATTTATGCTTAGCTTATCATTGGTCAGTATATTTGATTAATCTTTTTTTTTTTTTACCTCAAAATCGATGTTTGAGTAAATTTTAAATGTGCTATTGTATTTGAAGTCATTTGTTTTGTAATCTGAATATCTGCATGATTTAATCATAAATCATTTAATGTGCAAGTAATTAAAGTTTTAAGCTAAAAAGACCATAGACGATTTTTTTCTTCCTAATTTATGTTGTGATGAAGTGATTTTGTTGTGTGCCAGAATAAAAATATTTAGAACTAAGCAGAAAGGAATGGACACATCCTATACATATATTTTATATACTCATATTCTCTATATAAGTGTGAGGTCAAAGTCAATGTTGTGAAATCAATCTTGGGCAATGTGTGATTTGGGCATAATTCAGAATATAGGTCCAGTTATATTGCTTATTACTTCCAAAAACTTTAATTAATTAAACACTGATGCATGAAGGATATTGGTTAACTAAATGTTCTCTTATTCCTCTTATGTCAAGAAACACAGCTTCATGATATGATGTTTGTTTCAAGTAGTTGGTGCATTTTAAAGATCAGTAGCTGCTGAAGGTAACTGAGGGTCCCGGTAGCTGAGATTATTTTGTGAGGCACTAGGGATGTGTAGTGGTGCTTGTGTTTAAATATTTCACTGCTTTGTGAAGTACTTTAAAACCTCTAGAATCTTTTGCATACTTTCATAACTGTATGCCCTGCCTTTTGCTAATGTTAAATTCTCACTCTTGAAGCTAACAGCTTGGCATTTTTGACACAAAAGAGCTCTCAGAGTGAAAGACCTATGTGAACACGTAGCTAAGACTGACTACAAGGAAGAAGGGAGTCTGAAACGTGGAGAAGGAACGTGGTAGATGATCTTTCTCAGAACAAGGTTACTGAGCTTCTTGGAAATTCCTTTTAGCTTCCATGAAATACAGGTGATAATGCTATCACTTGTTCTTCTAGGCAGCTTGTGAAAGGTTCGAGCTTGAACTCTGCTTGTCTTTCACAGAAATCGTTTATCACACAAGACCTAAATAATCCGAAAGTAAATGTTTTCTCTTTAAAATCTCTCTGGACCTGAATACTTGTGCTTTTTTTGGACACCACTCCCATTTGTATAATCATTTATTCTGAGTAAACACAATCTGGCTTGTTGGTTTGGATTTTTTCAGCAGCATTTTGAGGAGTTTGTAAACACTCTGCCTTAATCTGACTACTAGATGCACTTGTCCAATTAGCATATACTAACAACTATATTGTGCTGCAAATCTCTTCAATACTAAATGAACCAGGGAAGAGCTTGTGAGCACTCAGAGGTGCTGTTACTAGCTCCCTGCTTAGTTGGTTGCGCTAAACTAAAGCTCCCATGATCTTTTAATTGCCTTGCTCTGCAGGGAGAATAGACTGAGATGCTCCTTCCCTTTGCTCGTGCTGTTTAAGCCTGTCAGGCCTCGGCCTAGGCATGTGGTGTTGTACAGGCAGATGAGATGGTGAGCAGCAAGAGTCTGCCAATAATAAGTACTGAATTAGTGTCATGCCAAAAGCAGTAAGCTTATGGTGTTTCTGTGGGATGTGTATAGTTGGAATGGGTTCCTGGAGAGATTAAAACTAGGACTTGGTACCATTTAGCTGATCATCAATGATTTGTAAATAAATTTCAAAAACTCAAAGATTAATGCAATGATAAACATCAGTAGGCAGTAGCCAGGGTGAACACTTTATGAACTGTAGCAATGGCCCCTCACTGCAAGAAGGACATTGAGGCCCTGAGGCGTGTCCAGAGAAGAGCTACAAAGCTGGCGGAGGGCCTGGAGCACAAGTCCTGTGAGGAGTGTCTGAGGGAACTGGGGTGGTTTAGTCTGGGGAAGAAAAGGCTCAGGGAAGACATTTATTGCTCTCTACAGGTACCTGAAAGGAAGCTGTGTGGGGCTGGGGGTCAGCCTCTTCTCACACGTAACAAGTGATAGGACTAGAGGGAATGGCCTCAAGTTGTGCCAGGGGAGGTTCAGGGTGGAAATGAGACATTTCTGCTCAGAAAGAGCAGTCAGGCATCGGGATGGGTTGCCCAGGGAAGTGGTGGCATCACTGCCCCTGGGGGTGTTCAAGGAAAGGTTGGACGTGGTGCTTAGGGATGTGGTTTGTGGGTGCTATTGGTGGTAGGGGGATGGTTGGACCAGATGATCTTGGAGGTCTTTTCCAACCTTAATGATTCTATGAATCAGATCAAACTGCATCCTTAATGCAGCTAAATGTCAAGGTACAAATCTGGATCTAGTTATGCAAGACAATAATAGCCTAAAAAGCCCTAAGCCTGAAAAGCATTGACTGAAAATGAGTTGGACAACAGCAGGAGAAGAATGCAGATCTATTTACGCTCCTTTGAGGTTTACAGAGTTGACTTTGTAGCTTGTACAAAGCTGGAAGCTCAATTCAGGTATTTTTAAAGTGAAGTTAAAACACCTTTTTCAGTATATGAGCTATTGGAATGAAGCAACCTTGAAAATCAACTTCTGTATCTTCTGGTTTTTGTTTAATTCTTATTGTGATGCTGACTTTCTCTAAGATTTGCTTTAATTACATTTTATATGGGTTTTGCGACTGTGACAAGGTAAAATGAAATAACTTAGTATTTGGAGAACCATTTCCTTGGCCTTTGTCTGATCTGTTTTAATTAAACAATTTATATGGGTTTTGCTTCTTATACAAGGTAAAAAGAAATGGCTTAGTATTTGGAGAGCAATTGAATTGGCCTTTGTTTGATCATACTTGCAGTTAATAAACTGTGATGTACATTTCATATTTAGAGGCTGGAAATGTTAAGTACCTCACTGTGCATCTTCAGTATTTTCATTACAGACATTCCAAAAATGCCCGCTGAACTTTAAACTGATGACTAGCAGAACTCGGGTTACAGACCAGAAGTCACCTTCTTAGGTGCACCTCTCCTCCTCCAGTAGTATTCTGTCCAATGTTCTGTCCACGGCTCTGTGGCAGCACATCTGGATGCTAAACAAATAAACTATGTTTGAAAAGCTTTTTCATCTCAAACTGCAAAGTGGGGTGGGTATTTAGTCCTTCTCTGTTTTCTGGGAGATGTGTTCTTCAGTCAAATGTGGGATCTATAATCCATGTATTTGGGCTCTTTTTGCTGCAGGTAAGAGATGATTCTTAGTCCAAACTGCATTAAGGTAAACCGAGTGATTCACTCGTAAGGGTGGAATGAAAACTTCCCGTTGGGGAATTATTCTGTAAGAGATGCTATTTAACGTTTATAAATCCATCTCAGTCTAAATTAATTTATTGGTGAGATCTTAGACTGTTTGAATACTAATGAGCGAGTACTCCCAACTGGGAATACCCAGGAGTCGTTTTCCTGTACCATGTTTTTTGTTGAAGCTTGAGTAGAAGGAATTACTTGATGCAGGACTGTAAAGATGGTATTTATCTCAATGTATTCCATTTATTTAATGGATTTTTGAGTGTCTTACTAGTTGCTGATATAGAAAGTATTTTAATTGTCTTTTCTAGTAAAATAACAAACCAGAACTGATACTGATTACTTGCTCTACCCCAAAAAGTTACCAAATAACTACACTTTGAGGACAAAGTAAGCTTTCTGACTTTCAGATTAAATTTGACTTATTTCATGTTATTAGTTGTCTGCAGGGTTTTGGACCCTGTAAAAGTCATGGAACTTCAGGGTTTGCATTGTGCATATGTGCCATTTCAGCACTTAATTCACAGGTATTTATTTTGCAACTGTTCCTAATCAAGTTCTATTAAATAATTATTAATCAGAGGTTCATAACGTAAATGTCCTTACAGTCTTTTGTGCTGATTTAGTTAATCCATTTCAGATCAGATTTTACAAATAAAGATTTCTGCCTGAATGTGAAGATGTAAGTGGTAGTTTTATGGGCAAGCTTGCAGATGATTGGGAAGAACTTAGATAAGGGATTTATTTGTACTTGCATTTGGATTCTTCTTAACAAGCTGGTCCTTGTTAAAATCAAGTTTTCCGCTGAGACAACTTTGTCTCTGAATACAGAACTTTGCTGCCACTTTTTGTCCATAAATGAGTCCATCAATCCTTGTGAATACTTGTTCCACATCTGTCACTTTTTTCATATTAATTCCCTTGTTTTGGACATGTCATATGTATGGTTTCAGCTCCTGTAACTGTAAAATTATATTTCTGCATATTTTTATTAAAGCAGTGCTATTTCCCATGGCAGTCCCCAAATCCTGTAGCATAAAATGAATTGTTGAAAGCAGAAGATTGAACATAGGTGGATATAGGCAGATGGTTATGTTACAACGTTTTTTACTAAATGACTTGTTCCTACTCTTACAGTCCAATAATTCTTTTGGTTTTCTAAGTAATCTTCCAGAGCACTTTTTCCTGGAAACAGCTACAGGTGTTGGACTCAGCTTGGTAACTGCGGTCACCACTCAGGATAGTATAAGCCAGGATTTGGTCCATGTGAAAGGAGTAAATGCTTCATCCAGAGAGATCAGACAATTAGACCTTAAATAGATCTGCTCAGAGGAAAAATCTGAACCTGAGTCCTACCTTAAAACCAATACTAGGAAAGCTCAGATGTACTACTGAGTGGTGCAGGCATATTTAGTTTGTCTTTTCAAACATAAAAGGGAAGGTCTTTGCATAGTACAGCATGCACCTCACTGGCCATTTCAACTTTTTTGTTGTTGTTTTAAGAATGCTTTTCCCTCTACACTTTGTAAAAAATGGTAAAAAATAAAGCTTTGTGCAAGTGACTTGCAAGGAGAGCTAACTCTTCCTGACCTTAATGTATTGCAAAATGGTTTGAATGCAGAGTACAATAACCCACCGTTGTGAAATAAAAAGTAAAACTCGAAGGCCTGGACACATTTAAGGTTTCACCTAGACTTAACCGATAGGGCTGGCATCAGTCATTACCACAGAGGAAGAACTGTGCCCTAGTGTTAGGGATATGGCCAAGGGAGATTCTCTGAACATTTCTATCTTGCCCATTGTCCATTAACCCATTAACCATACCTGTCACATGGACAAGGGAAAATCATAAATGAAAGATATTCTTTGCAATGTGTTGATTCTGAGGTGTTGATGGTAGCAAGGTCATTTTTACTTGCTGACAGAAGGGTTTGTTTTCAAAGGATTCTTTTAGAAAACTTAGTGTAATTGAGCCTCCAGGTTTCTGTCTGGGATCACACAGAAGTGTAATCCACACTTCCATTTCTCTAAGGAAATTACTTAAATAAACTAACCCAAAGAAGACAGAGGAGTGGGGGCAGATGGGTGTATTACTCTGACAAACCTGGAGGCAGTTTGAGCCTAAGAGACTCAAGCACCAACAATTTCCTTCAGCAAATGTAGGCGTGATGATGCTTATTTAGCGAGGTCCTGTAACACCTCCTAGCTGGCTGTGCTGCAAGAGATGGTTTGCTGGATCACGGCCAGTACTCCGGGTTGCTGAGCTTCTGACACCCGCTGTCCCTCATTCCTGACTATCTACTGGTTGTCTGTGCTGGTTGTTCCTGTTCAGCAGAACTGTGTCTGCAGTGCGCCGCTTCTTGCAGAAAATTGTAGTGGTTTGCAGGATTCTGTTACACAGGTAGACTGGAAGGCTTCCCATTCAATTATTCCCAACCTTACTTCATCCAGTTTCTTCGGCACAAGACCTCAAGATAAATTAAGTTACCACTTAGCCTGGGTGTGTTAAGCAATTTTGAATTGTCTGATAACAGTGTTACTCTCTCCATTCTGTGTGGTCTCAATGTTTCATGTTTAAATCTCACTATTCATGCTCTTTCATAAAATCAGCAAACGGCTTGGGTTGGAAGTGACCTTAAAGATCCCCTCGTTCCAAACCCCTGCCATGGGCAGGGACACCTCCCACCAGACCAGGTTGCCCAAAGCCCCATCCAGCCTGGCCTTGAACACCTCCAGGGATGGGGCATCCACAGCTTCTCTGGGCAGCCTGTGCCATTGCCTCACCACCCTCTGCATGAAGAATTTCTTCCTATTTGACCACTGAATGACTCTTAATAATATACGAGTGCTTCTTAGGTAATGCTTCTTGTATTCTCGATGTTACAGATCTTAGCCTTTGTAGGACAGCTCTCTCAGTGTTTTTTTTTTGTGCTTTGTAGGATTTTATGGTCCAAATTAAGAATTAAAGCTTAGGATGCACGTATGACAAAGGTGTAGAGCAGGTCACTTTGGCAGCAAGTAAATGTGAGAAAACTAGAATCTTGAAAGGACTTTGGAAGAACTTTGATTCTCCATGTTTCTCCTCTAGCCTGCACTGACCTCTCCCATGCAGTGCTTTTCACTTCTCATTTACTCAGCTAAATATTATCCATAGACAGAAAATCCCTTTAAGGTCCACATCAGCAGCTTGAGCCTGCAATGCATACTGCCTATATGAATCTCTGTGCTCCTAAGCAATTCACTAAAAGACTGTTAGACTGCCTGTAAGCAGGTGAGAATAATTAATGAGGTTTAATGCTTAGATCCTAAGCTTTTCGAGACTGGCACTGTGTGTCTCTGTGTGTCTGCAGTTCCTAAAAATAGCAGCTGCCTAGTTCTAGTTACAATCTTCTGTCCCTGCTGCAGTAAAACTTTGAAACAATAATAAACCAGTTTAGTGAAAACGTTACTGATTTCTTCAATTCTGCCTCCTAGTGTCTGAACATAATTGATTGGCATTGCAATAGAATTGTGTTGTTCACAGATTTCCAGGTTAATGCATTGACATATACAGTCTTTAGCTTTCGTGCAGAGGCAGGTAAATACTTGTTTTCTTCTGTCTTTCTCTTTTGAAGTGGTGGTTTAGCTGAACCCATAGAAGTCAGAACATGCCAACCTGGCAAGGTCTGTTTGCCTTAGTTGTCTGTATGGGCTTTATTACCCAATCTACTGCGCAAGCAGAGAAGGTAGAGGTGACCTGGAGTTAGTGATTTCCAAACAGCTTTCACTCATTGCCAAGGCCACCAACAAACACGCACTTGATTTTATGAACTTTCTTAGAATAGTACCAAATGCAAGCTCAGATAGTGCTGCTGGCTCTGTACAAGCATGGGAATTGTTTGTTGGATGTTGCTACAATAGTAATACATCTTTATTATAGAGAAGACTACATTTTGCTGATGGGCTTAGGTGCTTCAATGGACAAATTAGGCTCTTCCATACAGTAAAAATGTGATAGTCCATAATAAGTAATTTTTGTAATATGTTCAGAAGAATTTAAATTTTTGTGTAGTAGCAGTAGCATTGTTATTATAGTGAGATTGTCTGTGGTTATAGGGACATTTTAATGCCTGTAAAGCAGAATGAAAATACCAAACAAACTAATAATAAAACACTAATTATACTATCAGATAGGAAAAAATTATTTGGATTAGGATTTTGCAGACAAAACCAAGCAGGAGATGCCAAAACTGCTAGTCTAAAAAATCCAATTAAGAACCAACCACATTTTATTTTATTCAGGAAATGGTAAGTATTTTGTCTTAATTCCATTGGTAAAAGAATATAATAATAATATTAATAATCTGCAAGTAGCTTGCAATTCTTTACAAGACCAAAGTGTTATGCCTTCAAGAAGCTTGAATATGTTGGATATTTGAAGACCAGGATTGAATGTGGTAGATGAGCATTAGCAAAGCAGATGCTAACATCAGTGCAGAGCCCAGCTTTCCTTCCTGCTTTGCCCTTACGCTGAGTATAGGGAAACTGTGCCAGTCAAGCACAACAAATCAATAGGGGAAGATTTCTCTTTCCTTTTTATGCTGTTGTTCTGAGGAACAAATTGTGATCCATATCGGATATTTCTGCTAGAAAAGCTTCAGCAGATGTGGCAATAAAAGACACTACCTTCTTATTCCGGCTATCACAGCACTGAGCTTGCAGTCTGCACTTCCCGTGCTGAGTAGCTGCCCTTTCAGACATGTCAAACTTCTTCCTCGTGTTTTTGCCTACTTCAGCACCTGTCACTGCAACTGAGGGAATCTTATGATAACACATTTTCATTCTGTGTTCTCAGGGTCTCATCTATTATGTTGCACCTCATCTATTTTGCAGCTAATGAGTCTATTTGAGTAATGAATACCAGCCTGAGTAATGCTTTGCTTGGGTGGCTAACTAGACTGATCATGTAACAATTTATTTTCTGCCTAAAATTTACTTTCTTTAGGAGAGATCACAATAATTTGTATCCCCAGGATTCACCTTTTTTCTGAGACCCAATTTTTTGTGCATATGTAAGAAGTCATTTGAAAGACATTTATTGAGGTGGAAGAAAGGGAAGCAACTTGTCCTCAACTCAGTATTGCAAAATTGTCATTTTTGATGCGAATGTCATTAATACATTTTGATTTCCTCACTGTTTGCTGTTCCTTTTTTGCTGTAGCTAACCTATGTTTTTCAAATGAAACACTTTGTATCTCTTTTGTGTTGCTTCTCTATTGCTATTCTGGAGGCATTGATGTCTGAGTGTTTCTCAGCCCTCCTCTGTACAGAATAAAGTCCTTTTTATCTGAAGAGAGAGGTAAAAGGCAGGATTTGCAATGGAAGCGTAAGCCTCGTCCTTGAGTCAGTGAGCTAAAATACTGTGAGTGCAGAGGCTCTTTATAGTAAAGTTGTCTGCAAATGCCCATGGGCATACAAAGTGGATGCTGTACTCAGCATTGGTGAGTGCAGTGTCCGGTTCTGGTGCCCTGAGTACAAGAGAGACCCAGACATACTCAAAAGAGCCCAATGAAGGGTTACCAAGATGATGAAGGGACTGGAGCACCTCTCCTATGAGGAGAGGTTGGGACTGCTCAGCCTGGTCAAGAGAAAGCTCAAAGAGGATCTCACCCTTATATCTATACACCTGAAGGGAGATGCAGAGAGCCAGGCTCTGTCCAGTGGTGCCCAGTGCCAGGACAAGAGGCCATGGGCAAAAACTGGCACTCAGGAGGCTCCCTCTGAACATCAGGAAGCACGTCTGTGCTGTGCTGTGACTAAGCACAGGTTGCCCAGAGGTTGTGGAGCCTCCTCCTTGGAGATATTCAGAAGCTGCCTGGGCAGCCTGCTCTGGGTGGCCCTGCTTGAACAGGGGTTGCAGCAGATAAGCTAGAGGGGTACCTTCCAGCCTCCAACATTCTGTGATTTTGTGATAACAACAAAGGACATTGTTTAGCATGAGAGTGGTGGAGGCTGGTTCTTACTGTAACAGTATGGACTTCCCTTTCCCCATTTCTTTTCTGTTTATTGAATCCTACAACAATTAAAAAAGATACCAAGGGCCTTTCTTTTTCCTCACCATTTTTGACTAAGTGGGTAATTATCACCTTTAGGCTAAGGCCTGAGCACTTTGTCCTTTGGCAGTTTCATCCCAGTAATGGGATTTGAGCTGTTGTTGAAGCTGATCTTTCAACCCATGACACACCAAAGACTGCAGATATTGCAACCTAGCTCTATGGGAGAACTTCTTCTTTCTGATGTTTCTTCTTCTTCTTCCTTTTTTTTTTTTTTTTTTTTTTTTTTTTTCCAGTCAGTCTGGATTGCTGCAGAAGTCAGCAGGGGGTTGTTCTCATTTGTTATGTCAAAAAAGAAAAACACCAAGAAAATCTCCAGCAGCAAAAGGTGTGAACCTCTTGAACCTCTTTCTCTTGAACCTCTTCCTATGAGCACTGCATCAGTTGTGTGAAGCTTTCCCTTCCCTGCTGGCAATAGCAAGAGGAGGGATAAAAGAGGAGGGATGGATGAATCATGGAATAGTTTAGGTTGAAAGGTTCTCTCGTTCACCTCTATCCCAGAGTTCTGTCACCCAACTCTCCATAAAACATAATCTTCGTCCTCCAAAATCATGACTTTATTTTTATATAAGTTTTTGGAATATGACTCAGTTTTCAGTATGATATTAGCAAGATTGTAATTCAGGGTAAAATGTAGTTCTTACCAGGAAGAATTTTCCAGGTGTCTTCAGATTTCTTTAAAGTTCCTCCCTTGAACATTATGATTGATGTAATTTCTGCCTGAATTTTGGAGTGAAAAGTGATGATGGAGGTAGATTTGACTTGCACCAGTGAACCTAGCAAGCTCTTTTTTTCCTTCTCTGAATACAGATTATCTATTGCTCAGTATAAAACAAGCAAATTAATAAATTGATAAGAAACATCTGCAGCATCAAACATAAATATGTAGAAGCTTATCAGAATAAACAGCAAACAATACCAAGAAGTAGTGTTATAAAACAGTCACTGACTTTGCTTTGTGATTAAGAATTTTGTATTCTTTTTTCCTGTTATATTTTAAGGTAAAAAAAAAAATGATGCAGCTCTGCACATTCTGAACATTCATTTTAAAATGTTTGTGCAATGTGCATCTCACTACCTGATTTGAACAGGAAGCCTATTGCAGTCACAGGTCTTGGTTCCCATCCCAATATATGTCCCTTGTGTGATTTCAAGGTAATAGATACAAAGACCCTTTCTGACCTTATAATAAGGGTTACAAGGAAGACTTTCAAAAGCACTACATGTTGGTTTCTTCCCTCCGGGAGCTTTAGGCAAAGTTCCTAGTGATGTTGATGAGATTGGAAGCAGGCCAGTTCCTTGTATTTTGGGGAACATTTACTCCAAAGCAGTGGCTGGTAAAAGTTTTCAAAAGAATTTTCTGTATGAGTCTAGGTACATTTCAATATATAAGAAAGTTAAGTTTTACGGTTAAAATAGAAAAAGTAGAAGTTTTAGTTACTATGAAGCTATGAAAATATGTTATTTCGAAAAGAGCTGGACGGTAGTCATTCTGCATATCTAACCCAAAAATACATCAGAACCTTCAGCAAATCAAAACAACATGACAGCCAGCACTGATGAAATGAAACAGTGGTGCTTTTCATCTGTAAACCTTTAATTTGAAGTAATCTTGAAATGATGGAGTTATTTAAATGGGAAATAAAACTAGAATGGTTTCATTTAGAATGCATTGAAAGAAAACAATTTTTTATTCCAACACAAGTGATTCAGGAAAAAACAAACCATATATAACTTCCTTGATTTTTTTTTCACAAAAACTGTTGGCAGAAATGCTTTGCCAGATCTGTGCAACCTCAACCCCCTTGGCATTTCACAAATTACCTGATCTGATGCCTAAACCAAGAACACTATATTTCCAGGATTCCCTTTCAGAGGGTAATTCAGAGGAGAAGTCTCCAGGTTTATGATCAATAGCTATTGCTCATATAGAAATCTAGCTTTGTTTTAAAAGTCAATGACCAAATCCTAAATCCAAGCCAATGTTTCTTTGACAGTCCTCAGAACTCTTAGAATGGGATTCAGTTCAAAGAATAGGACACTTAAATGTAGGTATCTGCCTCTATGCATTTACCTATGGGCAATGTGTCCAACTACCATTATGGTCAGTGGAGGTTTAGGGCTTCATTAGGCTGCCATCCCAAAGGTCCCTGAAGTCTCAAGGTCTCTAAGACACCATGAATTTGACAGATTTGACACTTGACTTATGGGATCCACCTACTTTTATGAAGTGAGCCTAGAGAGGTACATGGATACCACAGGGCATTTGAAATGGCTCTGAATACCTGACTCACTCTGGCTCTTGGTCATTCTGACCAATAGCACTTTACTTTTTAAATAAATAAATAAATAAATAAATAGCACTTTTTACTTTTTAAAATTTTATTTTCCTATAGTCTTTGGCTGCACAATTTGATGTTTTGTTTTTCAGACTATGTCATAAATTTCAATCTCTCTCTATATATGTGACACTCAATATTTTCATTGCCTAATTGTATGTTCACCATATATTCATTGCCAAATCTATATTACACTGAAGTTACAAACTTGAAGTAAAGACTGTCAACTTATGAAAAACACCTGTCTAAAAAATATAATTATGGCCATGGATAAGTATAGCAAGCAATGAAAATTCAGTATTCCCTCAAGTTACTTCTTGTTGTCCAGCATATTTTTAACAATACAATAGATTGTAATGATGGTTACACAGTGCTGCTGATAGCTGGCATGTGTTTTATTTGCCAGGCCTCAGATATATTATTTTCTGGACATTTTTACTGGTAGTCCTCTGCACAAAGGTTCAAGGCTGGTTGACAGTGCAGTTTGGTGTGCTGATCTTTAGTGATAGCTGTAGTAGTGGAACACCTTAATAAATGTTGTTCAAGGCCAGTTTCCAAGGCTGAACATTATCACCTAATAACTTTGATCAGAGTGGTCACAAATATTTGCTTAAGTACATGCATGTGGATTCGGTCTGCAGTATTTTATTTACAGCAGTAACTGCTTGGAACAGGCTCTGTCTAGATCTGATCTGGAAATCTAGGTTCATGGTTTCCACTAAAGAGGCGCTCTTACTGGGTTCTCCTCTTATTGTATCTCCTGATAGTCCCCCTGTCTCTCATTCCTTCCCTAAACCTTTTGTTCTCCCTTGCTGTTTCATTTCCTAATACAAGCTTACTTCAATCATGATCATGCCACATTCCTTGCTCTCTTGCTTCTAGTCTTGCAGAACACACCATGTAAAACCTCAGTCTGGAGTACTGCATAAGTGCAGCTCTAGCTTCCCTTCAATTGAATTTACACTTGCTTCATTCAAGTGACACTTCTTTCTAATACCTTCAGCCAGGTCAAATCTCAAAACCAATACCTCATCCTCAACCTTGGTCACCCATCACCAGTCTCTGCCAGAGTCAGTGGTGCTCCTCTTAAAATGCTGTCTCCTGGCTTCTGCATAATTGCTGTTAAGATACAGCCTTTTCTACCCATCCTCTGGACAAACCATTCATCCAGGTGCTCCTTTCTAGCTCCTTCATCACTGCTGCAATTTTCTACTGCTCTCCTGTCCTACTACATCGATTCATATTTTTGCTGCAAAGGTCATTTATACTGTGATCCCTCCACACTTGCTGCCTCCTCCTGCACTCTTTGTAGCACCAAGGATAAAATGCTCTTTTTTCACTTTCAAGTAGCTTCATAGCTTACTCCTCACCTACCTGTCATCTGCTGTCTTGTGTTCTAGACCTCAACAGATCAAGATGCATTCAGTGTTGGCAATGAACTTAACATTAGCCAACCTCCTGGTCTATTCAGACCACTAGCTGGCATACTGGCAAATACTGCCTTATTGTTTCCTTGCCCTCCACTAGATGGATGCTTTTCACCTTCTATTTTCCTTAGACTGTGACCTCCTTGGAAATAATGGTTTTATTCTCTGTTTGTATAACTCTTACTACAAAGTCCTGATCTGTGTGCCAATTATAAAACAATGGTAAAAACATTCTGGGTGTGTAGGCCAAGGAATAAGCATGTAACTTGTGCCACCATTTAACTTTAGAAACTACTCCTGGGGTGTGACTGGGCTTGCCCTTCAGCCCTTGACTCTGCTCTGCCTGCACTGGGAGCCTCAGCTGTCAGCTTGGGTACTCTGAATTGCAACCCTGCATCTACCTTCTGGTAGTACGAACCTAACATCAGGCACCTGCAGATAGCTCTGTGGCATAGCACATCACAGAATAACAAAATCATTTAGGTTAGAAGAGACCTCCAACATCACCTAGTCCAACCTCTGACCTAACACTAACCAGTCCTCCACTAAACCATATCACTAAGCTCGACATCTTAAATATCGTTTAAAGACCTCCAGAGATACTGACTCAACCACTTCCCTGGGCAGCCCATTCTAATGTCTAACAACCCTTTAAGTAAAGAAGTTTTTCCTAATATCCAACCTAAACCTAAACCTCCCCTGGTGAATATCCACTGTATCCAGTATTTTTTATCCAGCACTCAGATTATCCGACTATGATTTCTTTAGAGTCTACAGAATTTTTAATTCTTTATCATATTATCAAATTTCAGGAAAAGTCATTTGACAGCATACTGATGAATCATAGTTAACAGAACCCATCTAATTGACTGTTGATTGCATTGTTAATGGCTTCCCCTATCATTTTTAACATCACCTTTTAGCCCTTGTAAGAACATTAGTTCCCGGTTTAAATTCTTGCAGATGGGAAATAAAATAGCCATGAGACGAACCAGTTCAATGTAGAGGGCATGTCTTCAGATAGCCTCTCCTTGACTGTTCACCTTTCCTGAGGCTTTGCTTACTTGGGTAAAGCATCCAAGCTGAAATGCCATGTAAAGTAGAGAGGAAGCATTTCTCCCTCTGCTTAAGGAGCCGGTAGCACTAAAGAGAGCAGAGCTGAGATCTCAGTAGGTCAGCAAGGCCCAGATTACCTCTTACCTGTTAATGCAACCCTTTGGGCAATTTTTATCACCCTATGCTTCAAACCAGTCATGCAAACTCATGGTGCTGAATGATAAAGCTTTTGGAAGTAGTAAATGTTCATATCTATCCATGATTCTCTTGCAGGCTCTGATTTACCTTCATGCAGTGTGTCCACAAGCACCTAATGTTATGAAAGAGGACTCTTAAAACCCACAAGAACCTCACAGAAAAAACACTTGTTTTCTTGAAAAGGGCCAGTAAGTTGAACACCTCTTAGGACAAGCTGATGGGGTGCCTTGTACGGATCCTGAGGAAGTTCCACTGACGTTTGCCTTAATCCCATATACTTCTGTTGGCATTGTGGGGTATTTAATCATGACAGAAATCTAAAATAGGCAGTCTTTTGGTCTGACCTTTGCCAGCCTATGATTTACTGATGTTCTTGTGGATGTCTGTAAGTCCTGAGTCTGCAGTTATTGCAGCCTGTGAGACATCTAATCCCCTTCCAATCAACTATTACATAAATGCTTCTGAAAAATAATTACATGGTTCTTCACACTGAATTGTTCCCAAAACCAGAGTGATTCAATCAGCTAAGGTGCTTTAGTCTTTCAAAACCTCTGTGGGATCCATCTGTCTGAATTTCAGAAGTGGCTGTTATCTTTAAAGATAAGTAGAGACTGATGAATTATGTAAAACGGACTTTTAATTTTAAAAATTGGTGGCTCTTCAATAATTGCTCTGAAGTGACCTCTCTCTCTTTTCATGACATGTGAACCACTGAAGATTATTTGATTTTGATCATTTGATTTTAAGTGTGTCTCATAGAGTTGTCTGTCTTGGCAGAAAACAAAGTAAAGTCAACAACAGTTAGCAAGACAGGTGTTTACTTTGACAGTAGTCCATTTAATAATATGTAACCTCTTTATTGTTTAATTCTGAGGTTACTGTGAGGCAATGACTGCTTTTACCACCAAACCTCTTTATACAGCTGGCTAAAGAGGGACAGACCATAGCCATAATTATGCTCAAGCCCCCTCTGCGAGCTGTTTAAATGTGTTGACATAACTGTGGTTATTGTGGTGTGAATGAGGGCAGATCTTGGTGCTATGTTCAGCCTGCCGATTACCCTACTTCAGCACTCTGTGCAGATCATAAACAGTGGATGCCTATTTATCCTGCTTAAGCTATCTGATTACACCAAGACCATGGACAGTATCTTCTAAAGCATGCTACTGACAACTGAGCTGTAATTATCAGGAAAGCATATTTCATGCTTTCAGACAAAATTATCCCATGATTTCTCCTCTTTGTGCTTCCTCTTCTTTTTATCTTTGGAAAATTGCTTGAAAGGTCTTGCAACACAAAGACTAGCTCATCATGTTACTTCTACATTAAGATCAAAGAACAGTTTAAGAACTTCATCTATGATTTGTAAAATCTTAGCTCAAAACTGCAGTCATTGAAAACACTTGTTATGTTGAAGACTGGCTGGCTGAACCTAGAAGCAGCACTGTTAATAGGCACCTACCGTTCCTCTTTTATTTGATTTTGAGTGATTTTTTTATTATGTTTTTAATTGAAAAGAGCACCTTGCACACAGCTTTGACCCTCAGCCCATCAGGACCCATATACCATGAGGACCTCCTCCCCTTCTGTCACTCACTGGGGAGTTCCTCAAAGCAGGTCTCAGAGATTGGGTCCACAAACAATACGGTAGCAGCTTTGTCCATTTAAAATTTGGCTAAGATGGTCTTAGATCCATCCTGTCAGGCAGTTCCAGGCTGAACCTGAACCTTGAGAAAATCACCAGGGTGCTGCAGCTCCCAAGAGCCAGGTCCCAGCTACCGAGAGCCAAAACTACCAAAACTACCCCTCTGTGCTGCATCTTCCACATTGCAGGCCTGCCCCTAATGCCTCTGAGTGTGGCTGCTGCTGCTGCTTCATGCCCATGCTCCTGGAAAGGAGCTGGTTCAGCCTGCCAGAGACAGTTGACTGACCAAGCTAGTTTTACATGACCTTTAGCACCCAGCAAAGGGTTATCAGGTGTAGTTTCTCTGCAGACAACTCCCAGCTGGTGAATAGCAGTGATGGCCAGCATGGTTTCAGAAATGTGAAACCGTCTTTTTCTGATAAAGTGCCTTGTTACTTTAGTAAGGTCATCGTGTCACTTCCAGGAACTCCAGCATGAGGAAAGATTTCTTTCAGCAGAAAAACTGTAAAGCATTTTCTTTGTCTCACTTCCACCTCTTCAGCCAAAGTACCTCTCTGCCGAGTTATACACCACCTGCTCCCACTCAGCTGCCCATGTCTTGCTTCTTATCCCAAGACTGCCTTGCAAAGGCACCTACCAAGCCCTTTGCAAAGCTCATCTGGGTCCAACAAAGGCTTGTGCCCTTAAACCCCTTGGTGTGCCTAATCTACCGAGTGCTTGTGCCTCCCTCAGGAGGTACCCTCACTTTTACTCACCATGGTTAGAGACTGCCCTCAGCATGTGGATTTGATTCCCTCATCTACCTCCGGGACTTCAATCCCATGTCAAAACTGAATAGTTTCTAAATCATAACTAAGAGAGGACTTTAATTAAAAGAGTACAGGTTGGGAAACATGCAAATCATTCTACTCAATTTGTTCAGTTTTTCAGAGAAAAGCTACCACTGGGAAAAGCAGTGAATGCCCGAGCTAGCCTAATGGTTAGGATTCTCACCTGGGAGGTAGGGTCTCTGCCTCCTTTCTGCCCATATCTCCTTCTGCATAGTAGATGGGTAATATGAAAGACTCACACAACCCATGGCGTAGGCTGCCTCCTTCATACCAACCCGGGTCTGCACAGTATTTTTCTAATTGCTTGTACGGCCTTTCATCTTACCTTGTTTTGGTCTCATATCTTGAGAAAAGTACTGTTATTTGGAGGCGCAGCACAGAGAATTGCCCTGGTATAACTTTGCGGTGTCCGTGACCCTGGCAAGGCAGATGAGTATTGATTGTTAAGTATTTGATTACATTAGCTGAGGCATAGCAGCCACAGACTTTGTACCATTTTCTCCCCTCACTTGCATCTGGGTGACCCTGGTAACAGAGGTTTAACTGAGGTTACAAAAGTAGCGGTCATGGAATGAAACCAAAATACTTCCATATTAACCAATATTAAAATTAAAAAAAAAAAAAAAAAAAAGGAGAACTGTTCAAACTTTTCATTTGCATTTCTTTTGTCACAAAGTGTGGAAAGTGCTCAAGAGTTTATTCTGGATCTTTTCAGCTTCATAACTCTAGGTCAGCATTAAAAATTGACATTGCTCTGCAGAGTCCTCTGAAGATATGCTGATATGCTCCTTCTGTTACAGGAGTTCAGAACTGGACAAGAAGAACCAATCACCTCTCTTGTTTTACATTTCTTACCCAATGAGTACCAGTTCACAGCTTGTGGGTCCAGATGTCCATTGAGAATTCCTACCCCAGCAAAAGAGCAGTGATGGGAAGTTGAATGGCAATGGCCATGCTCCCATGGGAATTTTGGCAGGAGCACTTGAGCCATCCCTGTGGGACCCTGTGTATGGTCTGATTTCTCCCAGTTTGTAATGAGTCTGCAGTTAAGGCATTGCACTTAGGTGGGATGGGTATATGGATTCTCCTGCCTGCTATGATTTGTTAAATGTTCTCATTGCCTCTCATGGTAAATCTTTGAATTAGCTCTGTGGGAGAGGTGTACAAAATCTGTCCATTATTATCTGTGTTACTATTATTACAAGATAGTTGTGTTGCATGAACTAGTGCCAAGATTTGTCTTTTGGAAGTAGTCTCCCCACATTCCTAATGGAATGAACCTTCATCTGGTTCAGGTACCTCAGAGCAGTAGATGGTTGTGAGTCGGATTTATTGTAAATTCTTTGTAGAAAGGCTTTAGTGCAGGATAGATCATTAGCCTGCACTTGGAGCTATGTCTATGAATGGTCTTGCTCTTAATAGGTTTAAATCAAGTAAATAACATGACTGAAGGGATGTGATAGGAGAAAAAAGTGGAGTGTTTCTTCTAAAAAAAAACTCTTTCCCTTTTTCTTTCCCTTTTTTCTTCCTTTTTTTAAATATTATTATTTATTTATAAAAGCATAGACCAGTAACAAAGGTAAAATACAAAACATTTGCATAATATGGCATATTTGCTTTAAATCCCATAAAGAATGTGGATGGAAGTCTAAAATAAAATAAATATAAAATAAAATATATAAAATAAAATCCTAGTATATGCATATGTAATTTGTGGTTACAGCCTGTAAAATATTTCTGATAAAACTTAAAGTTGTAATCCTCTGATTTAGATTAAAGAGGATATATTTATGCATCTTTATAAATAGTTTATAGAAAGGTGGGGTGGCTGGTTAAAAAGAATTTGGCTAGAACTTGATGGTGTCTTTACAACATAGCCAGACCCTAAGCAGTTTGTGGACATTGCCAGCCCAACTCTAAACAATTCGTATGGTCATAGACCTTATTCACATGACCCTTATTCACATGTTTGCTTGTTTGTTTTTTAACATGGTACTACTTTGCTCAGTTACACTAGCATGACCAAGCCAGTTGGAGGACCCATGTCTCACTGTTCACTTTATTTGACGCTAATTGATTTCCAATTCTCGATGGGGATAAAAGTTACAATTTAGATTGGTATTGGCTTTTGGCCCAGAATGACTATGCAGTCCTGGAAGGCCTAAAGAGCTAGTCTCAGCTAGTCTCAGCCTGGACCTTTATCCATGTGCAAATGGAAGCTGGACATTCATTCACATCTACCTCACATTTCTGGCCAGTGTATCTGGCCAGTGTATCTGGCCACAGACAGATGCTGGAGAAGTCAAATCCAGATACATTACCCTCTTGTGAATCCTGAAGCACATTTGCAGGTAGCCCTTCCTACTAGAGACATCATTTCACGAGTTCTCCCATTCTTACAGGTATTACATTTTGGTAAGGAATGCATTTTCCCTCTTTAACACAAGTCTTGGAATCATCCATCCACTGTTAGGTAAGTTTCCTGGACACGGTTATAAGATGGACCATAATACCTCAGACACAAAATGTCTTGGGAGTTCTCCTGGCCATTCCTTAGTCATTCCTTAGTCATATCTGCCTTGGCAGGAGTATCTCTCTTTTGTATTAAGCTTGGGTTTATAAAAGTTTCTTTGAAAAAGAAAGCTTTTACTTTCCATATTGCAGTAAATAATTTTTAAAGGAAAGTTTTTCATCATGTGCATCAACACGTATTGCAAATAAAACAGTATAGTTATTTTAATTGCAAATAGAGTTTTAAGAGTAGCAGTTTACATTATTTCCATTGGAAATTCATAGGGATTTATGCAGGTTGCAATGAAGCACTTTTTGTTCTATAATGTCAGCAACAATTTAGCACTGACTTCAAAAACAAACATAAATTTGTAAATAGCTGTCTAGTCACAGAACCTTACAACTTTTTTTTTTTTTTTTAATTTATTTGGTCTTCACCTTCTTGGTGCAAAAGTAGCTGAAGGCTATAGACAAACCCTAACTTATTTGTAGCATTTATCTTGTACATTCTGAACATTAAAGACTGATCTAATCCTCACTAAAACAAACAAAAAGAAATAAACACAAAAAAAACAAAGCTCAAACAGAAACTGAGTTTCTTCTTACATGTCTGCTGCAATAAAAAATGTGGATGGTTGCCTCTAACTGAACTTGTAGGCAAGATCCAATGGATCAGGGTTATCATACATCAGGGGATGGAAGAAAAAGTGCCAAGTGTCAATGCCATGGAGATGCTGGCTTTAATAACTCCTGTGCTGTCTTCCATTATCTACTGTTGCAGTTCTGTTTTGAATTCATTTTCATCAAGGAAGGTTATTTTGCTTAAAACATTGCACAGACTTGCTACTCTCAAAACCTGTCGTTTTAGGAAAGATTTGTTTAAGAAAGGAGGAGTAGATACTCTAATAGTAATAATATGTGCCAGGGCATATGTAATTATGATAATGTCAGGCTTTCATGTGTTCTCTGAGTCAATACTAACTTACAATGAATGTGCTGTAATTTATATAAATCATACAAAAACATAATTGACAGAAGTATGAAAAGAGGCTGTACCTACGACTGGGCACTTCCCCTACCAAGAGAACCAAACTAATAATTCAAAGCCACTTTCATTATATCTAATTGTTTAAATATTATAGATATTATAAATGGCAACAATGTGGTGTTCTTTGTTCTCTTTTGAAAATGAAAAAAAAGTTTAAATAAATTTACAAGGGTAACACACAGGTAATAGTCACACACTACAGAATCTTTTTCTTTGCCTTTGAATATTTAGTACAGTGGATAGTGAGAATAGAAACAGATGCATAATTTAAAGCAGCTCAAGGCCTGGGTCCTGGTAAAATTTCATGTTTAGGAAGAGCTTTATCAGCTAGATTTGATGTCTTGGTAGAATGTGAAATCTGAAAATATCTAATAGTTCTGTATCTCATCTTCTGTGATGAGGCTAACATTTGATTCGAGGACAAAAGGTCAGATCATAAATCCTTAGAAGCATATAAAAAATAGGATAACAACAATATTTTAAATCCATTTGTTGTTTTCACTGGCAGATGATAAGAAAACTCTTTCTTTCAGCCTAAAGATGTTTCATTAAAAACTGGACTTTTGTGACACCCATCCATCATTTGCAGCAGAAAGGAACAGGATGTTACAGAGAACCAAATGATATGCCTGAAATGATTTTTCTTACAGACATGACACCACTGAAAATAAATGTGTGGGAAATGTGTGGGCATATCCATAGTAGCTTTAATGGAATTAGACTAGGAAGATCTATGGAGTATGACCAATGGAGGCCTATGGATATACGGAATTTAGAGAAGGGTACAAAATCCAACTATAAGCACTGGTGGCTATTTACTTATCTCCGTATTGACAACACAGATGGTGAAGGGTCTAGAGAGGAAGATGTATGAGGAGCAGCTGAGGCCCCTTGGTTTGTTCAGCCCACAGCAGAGCAGGCTGAGGGGAGGCCTCATGGTGGCCTGTAGCTCCCTCAGGGGAGCGGAGGGGCAGGTGCTGAGCTCTGCTCTCTGGGGACAGCGACAGGACACAAGGGAACAGCATGGAGCTGGGACAGGGGAGGGTCAGGCTGGGGGTTAGGGAAAGGTTCTGCACCCAGAGGGTGGTCGGGCACTGAGACAGGTTCCTCAGAGTAGTGGTGATTGCACTGAGCCTGCCAGAATTCAAGAAGCATTTGGGCAGTGCTCTCAGACACATGGTCTGATTTTTGGGTGGTCCTGTGTGGATCCAGGAGTTGGACTTCATGATCCCTGTGTGCCTCTTCCAAGCCAGGATATTCTATGATGTTTGAGCTGGCTAGTTTAAAGGTGGCTCAGGTGGCTAGGGATGAGTGCATAAATCTTTGAGAATGTTAAGACATTGAAACAACCAACAGTCTAGAGAAGCATTTAGTGCAGATAATATCATTTATTGTAATACAGTTAAAACTTTCTGAACAGAAATATATATTACAATGAATATGATACAGGTTCTGCAGTTTCACTAGAACGTGAAATATTTTGTAGATTTTATTCAAGTCTTTTCTAGTTTTTAATAAAAACATAAAGGTACTTCCCCAGGAAATTCTCCCCTCCCCCAGTCTGCCTTTATACTATAAAAATCTTATTTCACCAATGGTGAGAACCCTCCACCTCCAACATTTCAGTTATAAAAAAAGAGTATGGTTTAACTCTTGTTGAATTTTTATAATTATTTTGAACTACCTCATGAAATTTTAACTATATTACTCTGGGAAGGTATTTGCTGGCAGAAAAAAAATGAACTATTGTACACACACAACTCAAAGTCACAACTTGCATTTTAGAATGGTTGGTAAAAGGAGTAACTTTTGTACCAACAACATGCATTAAACCCATTTTCTGCTGCCACCATAATAGTATTATGTATTCTCTATTAGGTTGATGAAGTAGCATCTTCCTATGGATTTTCCCCTGAGACTTACAATGTTTCACTTGCACACATACATAATGTATATACAAAATATATGTTATATAGTGTATTTATACTGTACACAGTTTATAGATATAATAATATATATATATATTCATAGACATTTCAGCCTATACCTGAAATCAATGTCATTGGATGGTTGCAAAATCCCCAGTCCTGCACGGGATTGATCTAAAGAAGGACACTGCACGTTGTTGTCCACAAGCTCTATCTCAAAGTATGAAAATATCAAAACCAAAAATTGTTTAATTTCATGGACAGCAAATAATCTGCCAGGGCATTTTGCTATTCCTGTCCCAAATGGCATATAATAATACTTCAACTTGCGACCATTGCGGTAGAAGTCAGTCTTTTCTTCTCCGTTCTCATTGAGATAGCGATCGTATTTGAATGTCTGTAATAAAACCCACAAAAGAGTTAGTTGATATCTGAATAACTCCAAGGACTGGATAATGCTATTAAGACACAAAATGCAGGCTGGGAGGGAAAAGCCTCAGGCAGTAAATACTGCACAGGACAGTTTTTGTGCTTCATGGTAGTACCAGGCCCTAAGGTGCTTTCTGCAAAGGGTAGTCCTTGAAAAGTTCTGGCATGTGGGACAATATCATCTCAGGATCTTTGCTAGAGTCAAGCTAGGGAATCCTTCTGATAACTTCTTAAAAGTTTTGATAACTTCTAACCTCTTAAAATAAGCAGAACAGCTTGCATCCTTGTTCATGCATCTGAACTGGAAGGTTTCTCATCCTGTGTTGTTGAGAAAATATTATCCTTATCCTTGCCCTCTCTCAATCTCCTCCTCTTCTTCCTCCCCAAGTGGTAATCTGTCATTATTGAGGAAGACAAAAGCTAAAAGGCTCTCCTGGGCTTCCAGTACACTTTTTGTTTACACCCAAACATGTTTTGCAGGTAGTTCTTGCCTATCCTTGAGACTCCAGGCATAAGAACAGACTGTCTGGAGCACAACAGAGTAACAGCTGTAGAGCATTCTTGGTAAGTGCTCTATTAAAAAACATGCTGGCTTCTGCTAGAGCTCAGAATTTAATGCACTGTGATAAATACTTACCAAAGGATCAGCATAGATTTCTGGATCAAAATGCAGAAGTTGAGGATAAAGAGCTACAATATCATCCTTGCGAATGTTGTAAAAATCATTCTCTAAGTGCAAAGTGAAATCCTCTTTAGCAACTCGGAAAGTCATGGATGCACTCGATAGCCTCATTGCCTCCTTGATGATGCTATCTATAGAGAGAGGAAAAGGAATGATTACCACAGAAATAGTATCTATATGTCCTTGGGGGAGGACATATTTTGAGCTATTTCAAACCCACTATTAAAGCCTATTAAAAAAAATAATTTAACAGTAACTTCATAAATGCCTAAGAAAGTATCTTTCTCATTTCTTGTTAGCATTATTATCCCTTCTGCAGATAACACTGAGAATATAATCCGCTTTCCCCTAGAAAATTACTCATAGCTGATGCAACAGAATATTTGAAAGTGAGACACACTTTTAAGCTGAAGTAAAGAAAAACATGAAAACATAACAAGAAAGGGAAACAGTGCAGTGATCAGGCTTTTCTGAAACTTTTAGTGCTGGTGCACAGGAGCACCTTGTTTTTTGCTTCATTTCAATATAAACTGATTAAAGAAATCAGCAGTAGTCAAACAGTGACATTTTCAAAACTCTTCCCTGTAATTTGGACACTTGAAATATGTGCCTGTAATTTGAAAAACATTAAGAAGAAATTCCAGTAATGGTACTAGAAGATCTTGCTTGACATAATAACAGCTGCCGTATACAATTTGGCAACACCCTTTTATTTGATCTAAAGCCGTTACCAAACAAAATATTGTTCTGAATTATCCATGGGTGTCCAACACTGAATAGTTGTGCTGACACACACTGTATTCCGACATGCCATTACCCATGGAAAAAAAAAAATGCTATTAATGTGAATTGGTACACTCAGGACCACCTCTGATACTGGGAAGACTGATTGTGTTGGCCATTGCCAGGGAACATAAAGGTTTTTGTTCTGGTGTTTGCTGGTTAATAGTAATTCCATAGAAAGTGCTCATATGGTGACAAATAGAAGATTGTGAAAATTGTGGGGTGATTTCTGGTACTCCTGCATAAAACAGTCATACCTAGTACTGGCATATTATCCAGCTGTTTTCGGTTCAAGGAAATATGTTTGCCATCTAAGCTGATCTTCTCTCCAGCACTTTCCAAAATGCTTTGCACTTCTTTGATAGCAGCTCTCATTGCTTCTGGATTCCTAAAATCAAAAGTGCATAAGTATGACATAATGTTATGCTTAAGAACGGTTTAAAAAGACTTTGTGCCATTCATTTTATTCCCAAATAAAATTTAGTTTGTTAGCTGACAAGTACAACCTTCCAAAATGAAAATGTTGAAGCAAAATCTACTTATGCAATTAGACTTTTTCACCTTTTGGCAAAGATACAATAGGTTCTATAAAGGAAAAGAACCCCAAGTATTTGATCTGTCTCCAATGACAGGTGGGACAGAACTAATGTGCGTAACAGAGGTAATAAATAGTGATGTCACTAAAAAGCAATGCCAAGAATAAGAAATGAAACTATCAGTTGTATATTAGGAAAGAGCTCCATTGCAGGTAGAAGATTTGGGAAGGGGATCATAAATCAGTTTTATAACATCACTTATCCTGGATGATGTCCTATTATGTGATGTCCTATTCTGTTTGTCTGAAAAGAATCTTCCAAATGCTAAAAGTCCACATAGTACCCTTTACTATTTAGACTTTCTTCAGACATGGAATACATGAACAATATATGGTGCAATATGCATGATAACAATGCAGGATTCAACAGTGTTGTCATTATGAAGGCATGATCAGCCAGGACACTTTAAGCCAATGCTTTCTTAGAATAAAAAGTACCAAATAACCCCAGTTATTGGCACTGGCTGGTAGGTATGAGATTACAAGCCACTGGCTAAATAAAAACATTAGAAATTTAGATATATACTTAAGAGCTGGGGTAGTTTATATTCCATGGAGTATACTCACTCTAAAATGGACAATTAATAGTTTTATCTGAACTGTGCTCTCCTCTCATAAGTAACAAACTCAGTAGCTCCAGTTTATACTGCAGATATCTAAAGTTAGGAAAATTCTACATAGGAAAGTCTATTCTGGAAATTTAGGAAATTATGTACAGGAATCTTCACCCACTTAAGGCTTTGAATGCCCTTCCTTCTCTTGAGTAATTTGGACATATATCCCAAGTGAATCTCAAATCACTGGCCTAAAACATGTATGAATAGTTGAG
Organism: Netta rufina; assembly: GCF_964035555.1. NCBI lineage: Eukaryota > Metazoa > Chordata > Aves > Anseriformes > Anatidae > Netta > Netta rufina. Next base: position 119,932,847 of record NC_140124.1, read on the forward strand.
GATTTTGTGTCTCACTCTTCATGCTGCCACAACAGCTTTATCCAAGTGGAAGAGCTCTGCTGCAGCCTGGGTGAAGAAAGCAGCAGGGAGCTGCTGTGTTGATATTGCTGCATAACTACTACAACCTCAGTAGAATCTATCAACATATAAACTATTGTCTATTAAATATCTGTTAAATCAACCATGAAGTTAAAGCCTGTTTTGCCTGCTCTAGTGAGATGGTCTAAAAATGTCTGATTATACTGGGAGCCTTCAGTGTAATTAAAATTCTGACTGCAACCAGCGCTTTTAGTGTCATATATAAACTTACTCCAAATTTTCCTTTATGATGTACATCACATGTTACTTTTTAATGCTAGGATTCAAGGCATTGCCCTGAAGTATTTTTGAAAATCTTCTACGGCATTGTTCTGTGGTACCTCTACTTGGTCTGAGGCAAGAAAAGGGGGGGTTCTGCAGAAGTCCACAACATGCCACTTGTGTTGTAATCAGTAAGCTTCTTGATACTGAAGTATCAAGCAGTGGAATTTACCCATAGTAGTGAATTGGTTTCTGAAAGAAAATAGACATTATTTTTCTCATTTGGAAGCAAGAAATGTTGGGACTTACTTCAGGAGATAGAACAAACTCCAAAATGTGGCAGGAATGGTGTTGGCTTGCGAGGCCCAGAGTACTGCCACATGGGTCTTCGCTTTTTCCATGTCATCAAAGGTTGACAGAGTGTCATTCAGGAACATGCGGAGGGTGACAAGCTCAGAGAGGTTGTTCCTTTTCAGGAGGTTCTTGTGGAGCAGTGCTTCCCCCAGCTTCTCACGTGCACTGTGGGCACTCTTGAATAGATGGATAGGCAGCCCCGCCACAAGAGCCGGAAAGATTCTATCAAATTCCTTGAAATTTTCAAGGGCATTTAGAATATGTGCTCTCTCGGTCTCCTGCTTTGATAGATTTTTCTCATGATTTGAATTAAATTCTTTACCAAAAAGTGTTAAAAAGCCTGACTCAAACATCACCTGGCAACAGAACTTATAAAGTCCTTCTGTTGTCCAGGCATTAAACTGAAGTTTAGATGTTCTTGACTGCAGCATGACGTCTTGTAGATTTTCCATCATTGCTTTGATGAGGTCATCTAGGGCGTTACCTTGAAGGGTTCTAATGAAAGTCTGATGAAAATTTTCAGTGGTGTTTCCCTCTGCTGGGTCAATGCTACCATGCCCAAAAGCCTGTCACAAAATAAATTGCATGCATGATAAATAAGACCTGTCATAACCTTGATGATAAAGTCTAACAGAAATTAAAGCCAGAGCATAACTTTATATCTAACTAAAGGAAAGTATAATAAGGACTGTGAATTCTAGAACTGATACTTTCTCATAGTGGTTAAGAATGCAAATGAAAATAAAATCAAGCATGTTTACAATAGATGTGGTTACCTAGAGCTTCATTCAACTCCCACTGACATCAGAAGGACCCTTTTTGCTTACTTCAATAAGAGTTTGATTGAACTTCTACTGTGTTGCATCATTTTTTAAGACATTGGGAGCTAATCTTCCACAGTGCTGAGAACCTCCTGAAGAAGTTTTCAGCTTCAGCAAGCCATATATCATTTTGTAAAAAAGGTGCTAACTGTGTTTCTACTTTAGCAATTAGGAATACTACCTGACTAAATGTCCTTCTTTTACAATCCAAATTACTGTAAATTTCCTTTCTGTTAAGGAAAGGGGGGAAAAAAAAGACTCCAATGTTTTAAACCGATACAAGTGCAGAAATGTGAAGTCAATTATATTTCAAAGGCATGGTTATGCTACAGGGTTTAACTAGGTACTGTCTGTCCTGCCAGAAGATTCTACACATTAGATATTGAAGCCACTTTTAACATGGTACCTTGGCAGAAGTAGCAAAATGGAACTTTTTCCAGTCCAAGTGTTTTCCATGGCGTATCAATGAATGGTATGAAAAAGGGTCAGTGAGGAAATGAATGTATTTCCCCGCTACTCGGCAAGTGAAAATGTGGCCATGCTTCTTTTGCTTTTCTTTGAGGAATTCAAGGGGGTTGGCACCGAACTGCAAGGCACAGCCCAAGTATGGAAGGAACCCGTTTTCAAGTGGTGGCTCTCCTTTTTGCCTACAAAACACAAAAAAGAGCTGAGTTTAGAAGTACGTATCAAGATGTCTCCTCTAGGAGAGTAAGCAAAGGTAAGTAAAGATAAGTAAAACAATGATGCGAAGCTTTTAGTAATAGCTGATTTCTGCTGCTGTTGATAAGTAATTTCTTTGCCTTTAAAGAGTAATCCTATTGTGATGTCTGTTGTATACAAAAAAGAATAACTTACTTATGTGTTATGATAAGCATAACAACACAGTTTGACTTTGTCACTTTTATTTTCCCTAGATCAAGAGTTTATTTTTCATCTATTTAAATGCAGTATTGTTGCCACTACCTAACATGCACAGATGCTTAATTGCCCCATAAATAAATAATCTTTCCTGCTAACATTGTCTGAAACATTTTTGGCAGTGGTATTCACAAAACAATTTGAACCAAAGAGAATAGCCTTTTGAGTGTAGAAAGGTTGTTATTATTGGCATATCCCATTTGGACCAGGTCCTGCTGAAAACAGTGGGAATTTGGCCATGATCTTCAGTAAGCATAAGATTTGGTCTTTCAAGGAAAGCATCATTAAGAACATGCTTTATGTTAAGCATATGCTTAAATAATATTTTTTATTCCAACAGTCAGAAAACTACTTCCCTGCATACAGTTACCATGGCTGCTAAAATAACTTTCAGATAATAGTTTAGTTATATTCTACTATGTTGCAGGTGGTTATTATTATATGAACTTAAATACTTTTACCTTTTTATTAAACTTTTTTATAGTAAAACAAGAAAAAGACTGCTGAAAAATATAAAATTACAACAGATAAGCAAATATATACTTGCTCTGTATAACTAGTTAGGACGGATTGATAATATGAAAATGTTTTTAAGTAGGCATTAAAGTATAATTAGATAGAAGTAAGTATTAGTTGCAATTAAAATGCAGGTAAAGATATAACCTAGTACTTTAGGAAATCAGAACATGTATATTAACGTTTTAATTTCCTCATTTATGCATAGGTTAGTATTGGCACATGCCTAGGCATTAACTCACCATTATTAAAAGCCTGTATGGACAAGTTCTGTTGTAACATAAATCTCTCAAAAAAACAAAGTACCTTGTTGCCCATGTTATCCTGCATTTATCTACCTGCATTTATTCACATGATAAACTTAAGATTATACTAGTTTTAGGCACATATACAGTATCTTTGTCAGAAGTAAAGACATGGTATACTGAGATACATTTTCAAACAGATTCCTTACCTCCTCCTCCTCCCTAGAAGAAACCAAAAACTGCAACAGAGTATTATTACTATTCCCCAGATCCATGGTGATATGAACATTTCTGGCTGTACACAAAATCTTCCAGGTGGACAACCTGGTAACTACCAGTATAGCAGAAATGGTGACTGAGAATGATACAGACAACAGGTCACATCTTATATACAGTAGGTGCACCACTGTATTTAATGACACTCAGTCAACTTTGCAAGCTATTGATTAACCTTTTCTGGACATAGCCCACTTTGTCTCTATTCTGACATCTTTCTGCAGAGCACTTCACTGGATTGATGCAGCCAGTTGCAGACATGGCCTTGAGCTGATATCGGGTATCAGTAGTGGTTCCAAAGTAATCAAACAGCTGTAATAGTTGATAATTTGAAGGTCTCTCAGGTGTGTTTTGATCTATCCTGCAGATTTACCAATTACAGTCTATAGTTCAAGTTTAGCAATAAATCAAATGGCTGCTGACAGGTGTCCAGTGGATTCAGACTGGGCTAAATGGTGGCTGAAGATCGTGTTGTCCTTTGGCTACCAGCCTGCCCATCCCTGCTCTTCTCCTTTGTGTGGGCTGACCTGACTCTGCTGTGCAAGACGGAATGGGAGAGGTCTGGCTGTGGGTAAAAGGGTGGACTTGCTCCCTCTAACAAAGTTTCCCTAGCAGAAAGAGAGGCATGTATTTTCTATAATGCAGTGAAAGAGAAAATAAAAGAGATTTGTATGATCATACAGTGTTTTTTGTTTTATTTTCACTCAATGCCCTTGGATCTCCAATCCACCCTTTACTTTTCAATTTAATTCTTCTGTTTTCTATCTTTGACCCATGCTGTACAGCACAGCACCAATTCAGCTAATTTTATGGCCTATGGTCTCTGGTCCTATTTCCCAGAAGCTCTGAAAAATGTATTGAATTTTCAGCACCCAGAGGACAAATCCTCCACCCCACCCCACCCCCTTTTTTTTTTTTTTTTCATTTTCTTTCTGATTGATTCCTTTCTGCTTAAATACATTCCTATGCACTCATTTTCTTTGATCATCCACATTGAGTTCTGCCATAGATCAAGACACTCAAGCACCTCTCCTATGAGGAGAGGCTGAGAGAGCCAGGACTGCTCATCCAAAGGAGGCTCAGGGGTAATCTGAGTAATGATGTCTATACACACCTGAAGGGAGGGTGCAAAGAGGATGGAGCCAGGCTCTGTTCAGTGGTGCCCAGTGCCAGGACAAGAGGCCATGGGCACAAACTCAGGAGGCTCCCTCTGAACATCAGGAAGCACTTCTGTGCTGTGCCATGACTAAGCACAGGTTTCCCAGAGAATTTGTGGAGTCTCCTCCTTGGAGATATTCAGAAGCTGCCTGGGCATGGTTCTGGGCAGCCTGCTCTGGGTGGCCCTGAAGGAGTTGGAGCAGATGGCCTCCAGAGGTCCCTTTAAGCCTCAGCCACTCTGTGATTCTGTGATACCCTGCCCACACATTGCTAAGACCTTTCTAATTCTCCATCCAACCAGCCACTTTCACTCTGACGTTTGCTTTAATCAGATATCACAAATCCTGGCATTGTCTCACTACTGTATTAATAGAAATCACCCCCAAACTTCCTCTACTTATCTCACGCACTGCTCTGAATTCTAATTGCACTTTCCTCACTCTCTGATTCCACAACTTTCTGTTCTAAAACTCAAAATCCTTTCAATTTCTTAACTCCCAAGCTTCAAGCCTTTTCCTTACCTTCTTCTACCACTATGAACTCAAGAGATTACAAACCAAGATGCTTCTCTATGTCTGAGCAGTAACCACCCCAGTTTCTGACACCTTGCCAACAGGCCCTTCCCAAGTGACAGGAATTTCCATGGAAGAACTGACTAAATTCTCCATGAGGTATGACAGACTTTTTAGTGGGGGAAGTGGAGTCAAAGGCTTGGAACAGAGAGATCTGGGAGAAGATCATGACAAACTGACTTGCTTGGAGAACTGGGTTAAATCAGGGACCTACTGCAAAGGGCCAAGTGTGAGATTGGAGCAAAAAGTCTGCTAGCTCTGGGCTGGAGATAATCCAGGTGTGAAGTAACTGCTGGAGACACACCAGCTGCCCAAAGGTCAGCACTTGGAGTGATCCTGGACATGTTCATATTTGGTAGCGAATATGTGGCTTCTCCCCGCTTTCCCTTATGGCTAAGCTGCAGGGAGTAGGACAGCACTTTTGTGCTCAAAGGGGGTAAAAGGATCGTATGAGATTAATTTAGTAATCACTAAATAGACATGTTCTCCTGTATTTTGACTAAAATCTTCAAGAAAACGTAAGGAAAAAGTCATGAGAGCTACGCTGCTTCTTATTTGAAATCAACAAGTACAATAACTAATGTGCATACTGAGGGTTGTTGGGTCACCCAACATTGGAAAAGATGGCGTGGTTATTTCTATCATGATGCTGTTTTAATCGTTTAAGATTAAACTTTCTTCCCTTTCTGTTGATAGTCAATGGGAGTTCAAACTCTGGCTTGCCCCTAGCAGCTGGCATCGAGCCATCTAGGAGGTGACTCAGGAAGCATATAGCAATGTCTCATCAATCACTCAGGGCCTAGTGTATTTCTAAGAGAGAAACTGCTGGGGTTTAGTCATTTTGGGGGCTCACTTTTGTACCAGTTTTGCTGAGGTCACTACAGCTGTGCGATAAAACAGCAAGGATTTGGACCTTTTGCCAAGGTCTGCCACGTTGAGCACTGCACTGAAGGCACTGAGCTACGGGTCTGGTAGGTGCAGGTATTGCCCTGGCTTCAAACTGAGGCAGGCAGTGAAGCATGGGGTAATTCTGTGCAAATGCCATTACATTGGAGGCAATTTAAAATTTTCTAAACAAAAGAAAAAAGCAACATTTTTATATCATTGAGGTTTGCCCTCACTTAATCTAAAAGCTACTCCATTTTGCATGTCACCTAAGGATTCAGTATCCCACCCCATTTCCATTTAAGCACAGATGTTCTTATATTTTGCTACAAAAACTGCTTTTTCCATCAGCTGAAAATAGCCTGTTATAACAGAACCACTTTATAAAATTCATGTTTTCCCACTTGCTGCTTGTTTCCGTTATGGAAAAATCTTTGACTACATACTGTCATTTCCTCATCCTAAACAAGTATTAACCATTTTATGTTTGTATCTAAGTTTTATTGCGTGTATAGGCCTCAGCCTTTTTATGTCCAAACAGCAGAAGAAAGTTGGAAGTTTCTGTCAGTTTTGTGTCTAACACACACAATACTGTTTGTCCAGCAACCGATACTTGTGGTTTCTCCTACCCTGTGTGTAGCACCAGGTAGAGCTGCTAGTCACACCTGTCTTTTCCCTACATGACTTGTGTAACTGTGTTGCAGTGTGATGGTAAAGTCATTTACAAATAGCATCAGGCTACCACGTGAGTAATTTCTCTAAAACTGCCCACATTTCTCATTTTCATTTGCACACATATAACAGTATCAAAATGTCTTTCTGATAAATCTAAGCAGGAGCATTGCCTGCCATAGATACTCCCCACAATTCAGCAGATGAGAAATTTGATTCTCCTTTCACTTATACCAGCGGACACAAGGCTTTCCTGATTTTTTTCACCAGCACCAGTAGGGTGCCCTGAAGTTCTGGATATGGTATTTTGGTGCTTTTCAGTTTCAGGCATAGACATGTCGTCTGGCTAGACACTGGGTCCCTCTTCCCACTGCCAAAGCCCAGTCAGTTGCCCTCCAATCTGCACAGCAGGGCTTGAAAACACTGTGGTGTCCCACTCTCATTAACAGATACTTTATTTTCTGCAGCACATTGTGTGTTCGGTACAAGGCTGGCTATCTCTTGTCCCAGCCTGAAAGGGAAACCCATGCCCATGCAGTCAGAAAAGAAGTTTGCCCATGACCGGCCCATACTGACTGCTTTTGCCCTGGCTTTGTGAAACAGGCTCCTGGCATAAATGGTAAGAAGATCAGTGAAAAAAACTGATGTGACTTGGGCTCAACACTCCCCCCAGGCCAACGATACCAGCAGCAGTAAAGCAGCACTTATACCTGTTTCGGGCATTCATCCCCTATGGATAGTGGAGAAACTCAGCAGTGCATTTGGTGGTAGTCAAAGATAAATGGGACACATTTTAACAACTGCCAAGTGCCTGTGCACAGAGGCTGCCAGGAGTACTCACCTCTGCTCCCGTCCGTGAACTATTTTTGGTCGTGGCCTCCATGGAGCCAGTGCTGTTCCCATGAAGCAAACAGCCCCAGCTTCACTTCTGGAGAGGGACAGCTGTGACTCCTGAAGCCTGAGGGAGCCTCCTGGCTTACTATGTGCAGCTGCTTGGGAACAACTTGCTGTCCACCTAAACCCCAGCTCCATCTCTTATGTTGCAGCTCCACATCTTTCTTAGTCGTCACCCACCCATGGTGTTTAAGCAGCCAATAATTAATGGAACAAGCTGAGGTGAATTGTTTTTCTCCAGGGTGACTGATAGCCTCAGAACTTGAGAGCACTTTCCTGTAAATATCAATTTTGCATGCAGCTAACTAGAAAACCTATTTAGAAGAAGTCAGTAAGAGAGACACCCTAGAAAAAAAAATGATGGACTTTTTATTTTTTTCCCTTTATTGTGTTGTGAGAACTGGACTAATGTTTTTCATCAGCAGATAAAAAATACAAAACCTTTACAAAATACAACACTGCAGCATGAAGGAAACTGCAGTTTGCAGAGTGGTGCGGGCTGACACGCTACAGCCCGGAGATTTCATCACGGCTATGAAACATTTCTGCAGCTGTGAAACATATAAGGGGTATCTCAGAAAGCTGTAGAAATATGAAAGGAACATTTTAGAAGTTCCACAGATAACTGGTTGTAGCTCAGAACTTTTTGCAGACAGAAAAATACTAATAAATAATTGTATATCACCACCTACTGGTAATCCTTTTCAACTAACACATTCTACAGCAGTCACTGAACTTTGCTAGCAAATATTCTTTCATATTTCTACTAAACAAAAATGGTATTTGTTCCACGTGCCTATGTATTTGTCTTTACATTTACATATAATTATAGAATGTATGAAGGCTGTTTTGTGAGGAAGAGAGATTTTGATTTGTTCAGAGCATGGATGTTCAGTAGGCGGTGGACTGCTGACATGATGAGTAACATCGTTGAGGTTCCCAAGGTGCTGAGGTGAAAACTTGGCTTTTCTGGGGTCACTGGGAATTTTGCCATTGACTTCAGCAGAATCAGAATATTACTGTTCTCCAGCCATGAGAAGCAGCTATTTTAAGAGAGGAATAACAGCTGTCATCACATGAATCCTATGTTGAGGGGTGAATCTAGGAATTGAAGGTCCAGCATCAGTGTTGACTTGACACAGCCACCATATATCTAGAAACCAATTCAACTTACCAGCACCTCCTCCACAGAGCTCTGGCTCACACTTTGGAAAGCATCGGTGATGCTCCAGGCACAGAAGGGACAACGTTGGCTGCCGTGTCCACAACCAACAGCTAGACCTGACCTCCCACAGCAGCACGCCATCACCCAACCTACCTTCACTGCAGTTTCACAGAGGTCAGCACTTGTTCCTGTACATGCTTTGGCAAAGAACTGTCCCTGTGGGCAGCAGTTAATGGCAGACAAGCCCTTAAGTCTTAAGCCTCACATCCATTGCACTCCAGCTTTTCTGTGCTTCCCCTTGAGGAAAAATTAGTACTGGGAAATGGAATTATGGTGCTTCTTGATCCCATCTTATTTTCTCCATTATTTTAGAGCTCTGTTGTAAGAGCATACGCTAGCTGCTGTTGTCAATAGATCATGCCAGAAATGTAGTTTCTTCTGCAAGAGACTGTAATCCCAGAAGTAAATCCAGCAGAGCCCAAGCTGAATTCACCTTTCCATGGTTTTCTTAGATCAGTGGAAATGGTGGAAGTCTTGCTTACCTAAACAAGAATACATTGTCTAAAAGAATTGGAGTAAAATGATATTAAATATGCTGCTGGGGAATAATGCCAAACTGTTTAAGTACTTAATGATCTGCATAATCTGTCATGATTTCATGCTACTACAGTATAACACTACAGCTCTATTTTAGCACATGTCATGGTTGTTCAAGGGGCAGATGTCTTCATGGTAATCTGCCTGCTGCAAAATTTTTGAGTTATCTGGCTCCAGGACAGTACTGTGCTCAGCTTTCCTTTACTCTCCCTCCCTCTCCCCCATGACTGTTTAAATGTACATACAACCCTTTAGTAATGATACCTTTATGATATCTTTCAACCTGTTTTTTTTTTTTTTTTTTTCATCATGAAGCACTCCGTGTATACAATGCATTGTATTTGCATTAAGTTAATCAACATTGGCAGATTATAAAGATGGACAGGCATGGAAACTGGGCTTATTTACATCCTGTTTAAGGACAATTGCCCCTGAATATTTCAATAGCAATATGGACAGATGTTTCATTGAATGAACAAGTTAATGTTTACATATTTATCTCAGAGCATCCTCTGAATGTGTTCATATATCAAATAATGAACTTTGCTTGCTTACACCATATCAGGTCATTTTTTTTCTGGAATTTTCTTTGTTCTTTGGGAATGTCAGTTCATAGTTTTGTAACCTTTCCATCAAAAACTGGATCTTGCTATATCACTACCGCTCCATGAATATCAGCCATCTTAAACTAAATCTTATTAACAAATATAATAATTTATTTCATTTGAATTATAGTATTTTAATAATATTCAGCAATTTGGCTTGGCAGTTTTCCTTAAAAATGCAGAAAAACTACCGCTAGTACTATTAAGCCTCTCTTGGTAAAAACTGAGAATATTAAGATTTAAGTAAATTACTTTTTTTTCTATGTATCACAGAGAAGAAACTGAAAAGAAAGAGAGCAGTTATGAAAGTAGGGCAAGCAGGGAAAGGGCATGGATACTGGATGCAAAATAAGCCATGAGGATCTTACTACTAATTACTGCTACTACAGGGCATACTACTACTCATTCAGTGTAGCAAACTGCATCTTCCTAAAGCAATTTTTTTTCAAACTCTTCAGCTGATTGGTATTATTTCATAACAGAACAGCAGCTTCTATATTATCCAGTTGCACTTAAAAGCCTAATTGCATGCACTCGGACACTGAACAGGGAGAAATCAAAGCTCAGATGTGATTACAAAAATGATACAGCTTCCTAATACGAAAGAAATATTTGGAGAAAGGTAAACAGGTAACAAGCCAATAGAAAATGACTACAGTGCAAACTCTGGAAGAATATGCCAAGCTATTCTGGGCTGTCCCAGCAGATGGAGCAGGGAATGTAACAGCACCTTTTCTGCTGCTTCCCTTTTCCCTTGGTTATAGTAGCCTGTTATTTTTTATTTTTTTTTCCCCTAAAACAAATACACAGAAATACACAGTCTTCCTGTATCTCATGTTTTATCATGGCTCAGTAGTTGCTCTAGTTGCTCATCTGCCCAAATTAGCCACCTGCAAAGCATAGCTCTTAATTTGTGTTTCCTACTCCGTCATACTCACAACTCATTTTTATGTCCCCATTTAGAAGTCACAGAGATTGGGTTGCTGGAAGATCTCCAGCCATTCAGGATTATGTCAGTTAATGCAAGTGGATCTTCCACCTTACTGAAACACCATTTCAGAGCTGGGAGCCAGCCTGGGTCAAAGTGGGGTATCTTCCATAGGGCTGATCAGAGGGAAGATGGGCCAGCAGGGAATTGATAGTTGGAAGCCATCAGTGAGTTCCCCTTGATGTGGGCTCACATGGCCACTTTGGGACTGAAATCTTCCAACAGTACAGGGAATGGAGAAGCTGCATTTATAACACCAACTCGAAAGGCTTCACAGCCTGGAAAGGCTGAGGGCTGCCTGATGGGCAGAGACAAGTTATCACTTCTTTGGACAGTTGCTCTTTTGTTTCAGGAGCCTCTATCATTTTTCCTATAGATCTATATACAAGCACAGGGCTTATTTTCTGAGAGCATCCTTTGTGGGTTGCTGCTAGCCTGTTGCCTAGGTATGAGAAATTTTGCCTAGAGTAACTGCACATAAATCTGACCTTTAATGTGGATTCAGGCTTCACTGGACTGTGCAAAATGTGAGGAGCTAGATGAAGTGTGGGGCACACAGCTCTGTGATTGATCCACATTTTGCTCTTCCCATGGAAAATGCATGTCCTTCTCATACTAGAACTGCTTGAATATTATATTTTCCCCATCTCTACGTGCTACTCTTTATTTTACAGTATTTGTTGGAGGATATGAGAGAAAAATTGAACAGTGAGTTCCTTTGTATATTGCAGCAGAAATCTGCCAGCCATGGCAGATTGGCAGATCCTTTTTTGTGATATATTTCTCTTTGTGATCATATTTATATGTGGGCAAAGTTTTTTTTTTTTTTGTCCTTTTTTTTTTTTTTTGGCTAAAGGAAGCTGTGGGATGAACAATGTCTTCATTGTGCAGCAGAAAGGAAAAGTAAGGCATGTTGTTGTAACAGACATAATATGAAAGCATCTTGAAAGTGTGAGGCTGCCCAACCATCCAGATCAGATTAAAAAGAGATGAATACAGGACTATATAAACAAGCTGTCTAAAGCACATCCCACTAGCTTTACATGTGAATCAGCCTTCTGGCCTGAGAAAATTGAATTGCAACTGAATACAGATGGCTAATTTGAAAAACTATTTATCTGTGCACAAGTTTAACAAGTAATTCTGATTTTCCACTACCAGAATTGCTGTAATACTGTATTTTACCCATCTCTGTTTATATGTTTTTTATATATATTTTAACTTAAATAGTCAAAACCCAGAAATTGATCTATTATGGCTTCACTTTGTTAATGAAAAAAGTTAAAGCATAAATAGAAAAGCAAAAATGAAAAAGAAATACATAATACATGAAATGACATGGTAATATAGGAAGAAAAATGTGATGGATGAGGGATGACAGGTAGGTGTAACAGAGAACAGGAGGTGAGGACAATAAAGACAAAACACAAGGTAAAAGACAGAAGCACTGAGACATCTGTAAAGTTTACAAGTTGGAACAGATTTTTGCTTTTCTTAACAAATTAACAAACATGGATGCTCCAGCAGCCATATGGCTCAAAACTCTGATCTTGTAAGTTAAGCAGGTTTTGTGTAGTATGGCATGTGGTGGCAAACTTCCAAAAAGCACTCGTGCTACAGAAAGCATTTGACTCACTGAGTCAGCGTGGAGACAGCTCCCCAGAAAAGCAAGGGCACTGTGCCACCAGCACAGCATCCCTTTGGATGAGACCCGTGCAGCAAGTGTCTGGTTGCTTCGGGCAATTGCACTTCCCAGGGCAGTTTTCTCCAAAACTGTCAGGTTAGCTTAGGAGGGGCGAAGACTTCCCGTTGTGACGGGTGAACCTGGCTGAAGGAGTCGGTGTCGCTGATGGCTTCATCTCATCTTTGCCTCTTCTGCCTGCGGTCACCGTTCCTGTAATGAAAGGAAAGAGCCCAACTCCATCTCAGCCACCCAGCTCAGAGGCCAGTGTCTGGTCAAATTTATTCTCAGATGTGTGTTAAGACAAAATACCAGCATTCCATTCAGGCACCCACACTCCTGTTTCTTCGGGCCCTTCTTGCTGCAAGCACTCGTGCCATGTTAGCAGAGTGTGAAGGAGAGCAGCCATGGTGTTGTCCCCACAGCAAGGTCTGCCTAACCATTGCAGTGTTACTTCTTGGGTAGCTGCATTCAAACCTATCTAAATTCCTGCTGTGTTTTCCTTTTCAGCAGGCTCGAGTATTGCTGTGACCCAGTAAAGGCAGCACACAGAGGTATATGGTCGGCCAAGGCAGAGAGACGTGTTTGTAGTCTTCTAGTCTGGTGTCACGCTTCATCGAGACCACAGAATTTCACCAGTGGTGCCTAACTCAGAGACCAGGTCCTCTGCCTGAGCTAGACCGTATCTAATGTGAATGTATAAATGTTCACTTAGAGACATTGAGTGAAAGGAAAAACAACAACAAAAAAAAAACCACTGCATTCCTGAGGAAGCAGTGCTAACAGTTAAGTTGCTGTTACTGTGAACTACATGCCTTACTTCAGCTATGCCAGGCTTCTGTTCTGTCTTTACGACATTAAAACAAAGGACATGGAAATGTAGATGGCAGAGAAGAGCTGCTGCCTTTATTTCAATTCCTTCCAGCAAAGTCCTGCCTGTGTCTTGGGCAGAGGAAAAGCGCAGGCGCCCCTCCTGTGTGCTGCCTGCAGCTCGCATCCACCCACTTCCTCAGGGCGCCCTCCGGCCTTCCCCTTCTGGCCTCCCCGCTTCGCTTCGTGAAGGAGCCTGAAGCCTGCGGGACCACTGCCACAGGGGCCGAGAGAGGTCTGAGGAGTAGGGAGGAGGACCATGGAGAGAGAGAATGATGTTTGGGGGTGCCGCCCTGGGGTGGGTGCTGCTCCCTGCTCACTTAGAGGTGATAAACAAACGCTCTTGCCAGGCTCTCCACAAGCAGCTGCTGTGTTTCTCTCGCTCTCCGGTTGCCCCACAGGAGGCCCTGGGGGCTCGTTTGGAGAAGTGTTGGGCACACGCGGCCCAAAGCGAGCTCAGGAAAGTGGTCATTTCACAAACAATCCTCTGTATCCATCCCAAAGCAAGGCAAAATGTCATAGAACAGAAAGCTCAAAATAATGCACTGTGAGCACACTCCAGTGAAGTGCCTCGACTCCCTGCCTGTACCTTGGGAGTTAGGACAGAAAATAAATTAGCAAGTGTTTGCACAGCACTCAGATGCTAGAGTGTTACTTGGAAAAGACTGTGACAACATTAGCATTTCCATCTTCACAGCGGAGTTTGAATAGCAGGCAGGAAATTGGGCATGAAACTGCAGCTGAACAGTGGAAAATCATAAATTCCCCAAGCACCATCCATTCTGCAGGCTGGCAGGGGACAATGGGAGTAATATGTTAGATAGGCAGGATGAAATGTATGTGAACAGGGAGTCAGAAATAATGTTACCTAGGCTATTTTCATTCCTGTAGTTTCTAACATTACATACTTTAACTTAGTGAAGCTCCCATGATGTAATTTCTTCTACAAAGCAGGTTTTTACACTGAAATTCTTGTTTCTATATGCCAACTGCAACAATTCTTGTTTAAGAATTCTAGAGGTGAGTGGGTACAACTCAGTGCAATGCAGCAGTTCCGCGTGTTGGTTTGGGGCTGGTTTGTTCCAGAAACACAAACAACACGTCAGGATATTCCTTGCACCTGGCTTGGAGCAGGGCCAGGTTAACTCATTCACAACTGCCCCAGGTTCAGAACTGCTCCGCTGCAGTTATTCTGCTTCCAGTACTGACAGGGTGCTGTCTTGCACAATTTGTACATGCTTTCTGTGACTATTTGTAACGTCTCTTTGTTGAATGGGTGGAGAGTTTCCTAGCAAACAAAAGAACAGTTTATTCCCAGGTTCAAAGGAGAAACGCAACTTTTAAAGTAACTACCATGTATTATTTTATTATGATTTTTGCAGCTGCTGTGACTGATACCAATCAGTAGGTGGCCTCTATTATTCTTTGAAAGTTGGCACAAGAGCGGGGAGGTGGAGAGGGAGTATATTGACAATGGAAAATTACCATGAGATTGCCCATGGGTGTTCTAATTTTGGTAACTTTTACCATTTGTTCCGCTGCTCTCAAGCAATAGATAATCTTGGAATCCTTTTTGCAAATAGCTCAGGAACTAATCAAGAGCCATTTATTTGGGTGTTTCACATCCTATTCCTTCAAGCTCTCCAGTCTCAGAGGTGTTCTTGGAAAGGCAGAGGAGCCAGGCCCTTCTGCTGCCCACCTCTGAACTCTAGGATGCAGAAGTATCTCCCTAGTCCCAGATTCTCCCTTCACATTGCAGAAACTGAGGCACGTGCCATCCCCTTCCATGCTTTGGTTTCTCTGGGAAGGAAACTACGAGATGTGGGTTTGGCTAGCAATGTAGTTGGAATTGCCTTTGGTCTACAGGTTCAAAGCATAAAGACCCTGAGACATGTTAAACTGCACTGGTTGCACAGATTAGACATAGATATTTTCAAATTGTTATCTTTCTATTTTACTACATTTTGTTCCTACATTTAAATGAGCAATAATTTTGAGGAGGTTAATCTTCCTCTGTCCAAAAACCTGTTCTTAAGCAAGAACATCTAAAGCATCTTCATACAGTTCTTCAAAATCTTTAATTAAGTTGTGTTTCATGATGCATTTGGAGATGAAGATGAGATTAATTTTTGTTAATAGGGCTTTTCATTCCCCCAGGTGGATGTGGTACTGAAGCTTGTAACCTGTAACTTGGACTTGGACACAACGTGCATCAAACAAATAATAGACTATACAGACATGAGTGTTTTGGTTAGGATATCGTCATAAAGAATGAATGTCCTTTGCAGCCTCTAGGGTAAATGTGCATTTTCAGTGTAGGTCTGACATCCACAGACAAATGCTGCTACCTGGATAGTAGAATGTCTCAAAAGGTAACAACAAGGGATAAAGTAATGCAGAAAACAACAAGTAACAAGGTAAGGATGGTGCCTCTGCAATGAGAGAGACCAAAACAAAATATTGCTCTTCCATGGTCAGAACCAGTAACCAGAAGAATTGTATCACCTGGACGGTAACCCATTGTATATCTGCCATCTCCGTGCTATAAGGGCACTACCATGGTATGGATTCTCCAGGGTAGGTACAGGGCTTCACTGCACAGGGCTCACTGCAGGATAAAGAGTTAAACCCCTTTTTGAGGTATAAATCTTGTAAACTTTTCACTTCATTCATGAGGACTGGAAAATGCACATTGCAACAAAAATCTCCGTTTAGCATTAATTAAGGTTTTAATTGCACAGGTAGGTCAAATGACGAAATAGCCTGTTAGTGCCAGAAGGAAGGGAATCCCTTCCCTCCCAATCCCATTTCCTCCTCCTCCTCCTTCCCCCTGTTTCCAGCCGCACCCTCCCTTCCTTTGCTCTGGCTGGTGCTGGTGCTCACAAAATCCTGTTGTTGCTAGATTAGCTCACTAGCCCAGCAGAAAAATATTCATATTTCTGGGTGGATTAGCGTTGTGCTGGAGCAGAGTTTAAGCTGTCCCACAGAAGAGCCTGACAATTGCTGGCACTGGCTGAGGACCAGCCACCAGCTACAGGGCAGGAGAAAGGGACTGGAGATGGGAGCAGATCTCCCTTTGGGGCTGGTGAGCTGTTAAACACCATTGTTGAATGCTCAAGTTTATTTAGTTTATTTATTAAGGGAAGCTTTAGGGCACTCAGCATATTTACATGTCTACATGATGAACAAGCTGTGCCATCAGGCAGTCTAGTGAAGATTTTGAAGACAGAGAATTGATGGTAGCCAAGAAGCATGGCAAATGTGTAAGAATTATGGTAATGAAGTATAAATTTCCTCTGTTTCGGGTGTTCTTTATGCGATGGTTTATGCAATAGGGGAGTTTCTCCAGACAAACTGTGGGCAGCGAGCCGCAGGCCAGGTGATGTGGTCACGGCAGGGCCCCGCGACGTCAGGACTTACGAACGCATGACGAGGGAAGGGAAAGCGAGACGAGATTAAAAATAAATAAACCAGTCACCGAAACAACGCGGAAAGAAAGAAAGAATTTATTTTCAAAAAGAACAAAGGAAAGCGAGCCTTTCCTCAGGCAACCAGGCGGTGAGAAGGCACTAAGCTGCGCGACACGCCGCGGGCAAAGCCCCGCATCTAACCAGGGACACGGGCGAGGCACCGAGGGCCGGGACCCCCTTCCCCGTGGGGCAGAGCCGCCCCCAGCCCCGGGCTCCCCCTCTGCGGCCACCTCCGGGGCCCGGCCCCTTCTCTCGGCCGCCGCCGCCAGAGCATGCGCGGGGCCGGGCCAGCCCCGCCGCCGCCCCCGCTCCCCTCATAGCGGCGCCGCCGGGAGCTGCCGGAGCCGCTGGTGCCGCCGCTCGCCCCTGGGCTGGAGGTGAGGGGCCGGGGGGGGGGGCGCCGCTTCGTTCCCCTTTGTGCTTGGGCACGGGGCGGTGTGTGGGGAGGGTGAGGGGTGAGGAAGAGGAGGAGGGGGCCTGGTGGTGTCGGAGGGAGGAAGGAGGGAGGAAGGGAAGGGCTTCGCCCGCAGAGGCTGCGCCGCCGTCGCTCGGTGCCCGGCGCGGAGGAGCCGCCGAGCAGCCATTTCGTGGGGCCGGGGGGCGGCTGGCGCCTTCCCTGCCGGGGCTGCCTCCCGCACCGGGCTGCGGTGGAAGGAAAAGAGCGATTAAATAAAGGTTGTCTGCGCTGGCGTCCTCTTCGTGTGTTGGGGTTTTGGGGAGAGGGGCTTGGTCGGGGTCTGTACTGCTTTCTCTGTAGGGCTGGGTAACGCTGCGGGGCTGCTGTGGGTGTGTTGCGCCTTTTGGGGCGAGGGAGCCTTCCTTCGGGTCTGAAATGGAGGCGGCGGATTCCTGAGCAAAGTGCGCAGCGAAAGCAAATGCTCAGAGGCCGATTAGATGGTATCAGAAGAAAAAAACTTTTTTTTTTTTTTTTTTTTCCTCTTTTATTGGAGGACGCTTCTTGCAAAACAGTTCCTGTCTTCCTGCTGTCTCAGCTCGACCTTCGGGAGGTTTTGTCCTTTAAAGATAAAACTTCGTCTCATGGCTTCTAGCTGCTCGGGAAGCCGAAACCAATAATTTGCTATAGGTGCTGGTTTTGTGGCCTGCTGTAATCTCTCCACGGGACAAAACACTGTTATTCCTTCCCTTTGCCCCCATCCAAATACCGTCTGTGGCTCCTTTCAGAGACGGCAGTCGCCACGGACAGGTCAGACTTCAGCTGGCTCTCAGCCTGCATTCAGCTCTGGTGTTTCCGACCCAAGAAATGTCGGGAAGCCCGTCATCTTCCAGTTGAGCCACTGTGTGTAGTAAGAGCCAGCTCCTGCATACAAAACTTCCTGCTAATAGCCCGAGAGTGTCACGAGTGCAGCCTGTCCGCAGTCTCTGCCCAGTGGTCAGGCACTTCCCTTGGTAAATAGGATCCTCTTGGTGAGACAGCCTGCCCACAGGGCTGGCAGCTGGGTTTATGAGCTTGAGGGTACTTGGAAACTGGCATTTTCTCCTTTTGCTTTCATTTTTGCTTTCCTGAAAGCTTCAGGTTACTATAGGTGTTCTCCACAGGATGTAGGAGCTTGCAAACAATTGGGGCGAGTAGCTCCGTGTCGGTGTAGGCTTGGGAGTCGCCCACCTCCCTTCCTCTCCGCTCTGTGGTTACCACTCCCCTGCTCCTGCAGAAAGCCACGGCTGTCCAAACTTCATGTTCAAATCTGTTTGTGTTGTGAGTCATGGACGGATTCTTCCTGAGATTACTGGCAGTCCCCAACAGCGACGATTGCTGCTGAACTGTCATGTTTTAAACTAAACAGGGTATTTTGGGGCGTTTCACATTACCTAACGAGTGGTTAGATGTGTACCTCAGTGTTATAACTGCCTGCAAGGAAATCAAAAACGCTCTTTGCTGGTGTAAAAGCAACAAAGCTGGTATGCAGGGAGCCAGGCTTGCTGGATGCAGTGATGGGTGGCCGTTATTCTGGCTATTTATTGAAAAACCAGAAATAGCAACCAGTGAGATTGTAAGGAGGGAGCTGGCAGGGCAGCTCCTTGGTGGTGCCGACAGAGGGTTGGAGTTGGAAGCTTCCAGCTGGGGAAGGGAGGTGGCCTGGGCGGTGGCAGAGCGGTGGGGTAAGCTGCTGGAGTGCTTCCTAAAGTGTTTGGGGAGCTAATATATGTTGAGTTTTGCTAGTACTCTTCGACAGAAAGCTCCTTGTTCCTCATATTAAAGTAGAAGAAGTTTCAGATGGCAATCTGGCAAGTGTGACCAAGGATTGCAGGGCAGGATGAGAGTGGTCTGTGGAGGAAAACCAAAGCTGGTCCAGGTGGAAGTTTGCTGGTGTTTAGCTTAGTGATATGGTTTAGCGGAGGACTCGTTAGTTTTAGGACAGAGGTTGGACTCGGTGATCTTGAGGTCTCTTCTAACCTTGAAATTCTGTGATTCTCTGTGGAAATGGTCACTGGGACCAGAGACACAGCAGACCCTTGGTGCTGTCTGTGCTACCATGCAGATGTTGGAGCTCATGGTGGGCTTCTGCTCCCTTTGTTGCCCTATGATGGGACCACTCTGTCCCGTGGGGTGCTGACTGCTGACTTTGAACGTGTGCTGCAGCTGAAATCACCATGACCGATGTAACTTGGAAGGAGATATCCAGCCTGATGTGTGTGTCTCTTCACCGGTATTGGCAGCAGAGTGCAGTGCCCAGGGGCTGCATACCTGAGCAAGCATTTTGCTGGGCTTAGGTTTGCATTAGCCATTACCCCTTTGTGTTGAGCAAAAGCATTTAATTGCTTTCAGGTCAATGCTGCCTTAAAATGGAATTTTAAACTCGCTTTAAATGTGTTTAATTTTTAAGGCTTCCAGGTCTTGGCTATACGTGGTTTAGCTGCATCAACTTCACAAAATTATCAGTTGCACGTAATTACAAACACGTGGCCTGTTATGTCAGGGCAGTTCAGATCCCTGCCATGTTTTGGGCTCTTTTAAAGTTTTAATTGCAGTTTGACATGATACTTGAGCTCCTGGGCACTCTGCTGAACAAGTAGAAAAGCTGTTAGTGACCTTGATGTAATGCAAGGAGACATCTATTGTGTTCCTGCAGTGTCATGTTAGGCATCGGATTTTTTTTAATCAATTCGGTATCTGCATGTGAAGAAGCAGTAGCTCAAGGATTTATGTAGTGGTTGCTTTTAGTCTGGACTTACAGTTAATTCGTTACACAAATGAGGACCTCTGAAGTGTTTGGATGAGAAAATTAATCCCCAAACCAGAAGCTATTAGTAGTGCTGCCCCGTTAACTGTGTTCTCTGTGCCATATGTAACTTGCAAGACTTTGTCATGTTTTGATCTCTTCTCCTTCTGTTCCTCTTCTAGCCTTCCTCCTCTCAGTTAACACGTTCACGTAATTTGGGGTGAAATGTCTCATTACTCTTTTGCAAAGCTCTGTTGACCTTGGTGAGAACTTGAGTGAAGGATCTCTTGAAAATGGCATTGCCTAAAGCCTCTGGTGCCCAGCTGTAGCAGAGCTGAGCGTCGGTATGGTGCATTACAGGATCATGTGAAGTGTTTTTTTTTTTATTATTACTTCCTGTTAATGTTGTCACAGGGCTTTCACAACATCACATGAGAGGCAGGCTGAAGTTCCTGTGGATTTTGAAACTCACCACTGACCGAATCTGGCTGGCTCATAATGTGGTACAAGTGGACGTGGGAAGCCAGCTCTGTTGAGTGACTCCTTTTGTAGGAACATCAGAATTATCAGAGTGTTTAGATACTTGGGGTAATAGTGTGAAAGCTTACAGAGTTGTATATAAATTACTGTTGTGTTTGTGTGGAGGAATATGATTAGGTTTTTCTTTCAAACCTCCTCACTGTTGCATCATTGCCTCCTACGCTCTTTCTTTGTGATACTTACTGTGAAACAGTTTTCTCTGTGTGGGATTTCTCATAGCTGAGACCTAAACTTTGGCACCACTAAGTATAGTAAATAAAGCCTATTACACAAAGACTATTATTGATAATAGATTAAATAGATAGCCTTAATGGAATTTGTCTCTAGTGCTGCGTATCTGTCATGCTGAGACTTGCAGGTCACAGCTGAACTTATTTAATGCTTTGTCTGTTTTCTCTTTTCTTTTTTAAGTTGTAACATTAGGTAAATACCTGATGTCTAACCCTGTTTTGTTTGCTTTTCTCCTTTCCGTGTCTTCCTGTAACTCAGTGAGACTGCATCAAAATGTCTCTCTATCCTTCCCTGGAAGATCTGAAGGTGGACAAAGTTATTCAGGTATGGGAGGCTTTTGTAAAAGTAGTGTTGGTGACAATAATAGATGTGTTGATATTTAGTAAGGGGAGGGGGGGATTGCTATGGAAGTTGTGATGTGATGTTTTACCATTGCACTTCTAAGGATCATTGGACCCTTGAAGTTGTAGGTAAGGATTGTAGTTGGGATTTTTTTGTTCTGTCTGCCATGTCCCATGTGCTTCTTATGTGAAGATGCAGTTGGGTAACATGAAATTTACCCCCCTGAGCAAACAAACAAACCCACCCTGCCTGGAGCTAAAGATCAACTGCTAGAGTTTGTGATCTAAATGCTAAATGTGATCTATTTACTACTTTTATCTTTTGTGACCACTGAATGAAGCATTGAGGAAATGGAAGTAGGGTATCTCTGTGTTGATAGACAAAATCTGTGTCCACAGCAAATCAGTGAGATTAAAATGGCTGCTGGTTTAAACGTAAACTTCTTGCACCAAATATTCTAACCAGTTCTTTTTGCCCAGCATTTAAGTTAGAGACATTTCTTCTAAATATGTTTGATAAATAATGAGTCACTCTTGCTCTGAAACTTCTCTCTAAACAAAACTTCCTGAAGAGGACTACGGAATCTTCTATTTTTAAACATTATTTCCGTGAGGGGGGGGGGAAAAATAAAAAAAAAAATTAAGTAAGTCAATTGTCTTGTTGAATTAAGTGATTCATGTGTCCTGTACAGCATACTTTTCGTTGTGCTGAAACTTTTCCCCACCTTTAACCTGTGTCTTAGAGATAGATACTGGGATAGCTGTTTCTGTCATACTTAGCAGGCCTCTGTATGCTAATTTATTTTGGCCTCATGTATTCATGATCAGTGAAAAACAGGTAGCTGAGATACCATGAGGAGGAAGGGAATTAGCTTACTTTAGTGCTATCTCTTCTATTTGCAAGTCAGCAACAGACAGTGAAAACACTAAGTTTAGTTTCTAAACTCAGTTGTGCGTTTGGGACCTCCTGTAGAAAACTCCTAGGAGGTCTGTTTCTTTCAGAAGGTGTTAAATTAGTAGCACTGAATTTCGTGGAATGTGAATTGCAACCTGCAGGTAACTGTGGCAGAACTCATGGCTAATACCTGTAAGCAGTGAAAATGTAGAACTGCCATTCAACTGAAAACAAACCTACAAAACACTCTGCAAAGGCCGTACTTCCATAATTTTAAATTTTAAAGTTTGTCGGCCAAGTTGAATGTGTCTTTCAGGGAGATCTTAGGCTCTTTAACTTGCTTAATAACAAAACTGGAACTGAGGTTGATGGTCAAGCTTTTGTGTTATTTGTGCAACTGTCTCTGAGGAAGGTACGAGTTTCTGTTGACATAATAATGCAGCATATTGTATTAAATCATTTGTTTCAAAGAAAACAGCTAACTTCAGAGCTTCAAGATAATGGCAACAATGCGTAAAATAATGCATAGTCTCCTGGCTTCATAGTAAAGATATTTGTAATTCCTCTTTTACAAGATAACACATGAGTTTCCTTGCTCTTAGGCTCAGACCGCCTTTTCTTCAAATCCAGCTAATCCAGCAATCTTGTCTGAAGCTTCTGCTCCTATTCCTCAAGATGGAGGTAAGATCATATACTGTGTGGTATCCTAATGTTTTGGAAAGCAGTTATGAAACTCTATAGTTAAAGTGCAGTCAAATACCTATAAGGATGAAACTGTTTACTGAAGGTGAGGCCATGCCTTTTTGGAAACGCTTCCCCAAGTGCAAACAAAAAAAAGTGGCAAATAACATTTTTGTAGCTTTAAGAAGCCTTTTTTTAAGTGAGCCTAACATAACAAGATCTGTTGCTGGTACTGTTTGATCTCTCCTTAATGCTTACCTCAAATGCTTACGTACTTATCACGTGTTTGTAAACTTCAGAGAGCAGCCTGAGTCTGAGCGTCTTTCCCCTACCCCACCCCCAGCATATGAGCTTGCTGGGGAACAAACAAGCACAAATCTCTGTAAGTAGAGAAGAGGAACTTCACTACTGTCATGCAAGCAAAATAAAGCTTCCTGCAGATTTTGGGCTCAAAGGTCTGTTGGGTAATCCACCAGACCTAAAGTTGTATCGACTGATATCTCCTCCTGTTTACTCCGTGCTCATATACACCCACAAACATGCATGGATATGTTTGAATTCTGGGCTATTAAGTTATGTTTGGTCTAAAGGACCTAAAATCTCTAACGAGCTTGACCAGCTGCAGTGCTGGAATAGCCATCAGGAATGTTGGTGGATCTGATATTAAAGCATGGTAGGTGTACCTTTGTCTCCAGTTCTGCTCTTGGAGTTGGTGCATCTAAGATCACTTTAAGGATGGATTTTCTACAGCTCACCTTAAATCCAGGAAGGATCTAAGTTTTTACCTGACCTAACCTCATTAGAGTAAGTTTGCTTCAGCAGTTCCTCTCCCTGGCAGCATTTCTTTAGACTGTCTGGAGTTTGAATTCTCCTGCAACTTCTATGTCTACTGTACTGCTGGCCAAATGACATTTTGACATCAGCTTGTCTGCAAATTGCTCAGGAGCTGTGTGTGGCTGAAGACTGCTTATCGCTTAGATCACCTTTCCTTTGGGATATGTTGTTAACAATCTCTAGGACTTGCCAAGCCCACAGGGGATCTCTGTCTTGGTAAAGGCAGGACAAGATACATCTGACAGCTCTTGATGATGTTTTCTGCTGTTTTGGAGACTCTTTGAATGAGAATGTAATAGCAAGATTCATTCTATGTTGTCTTTTATGAAGAATGAAGGAGAAAAATCAATTCACTGCAGAAGTCTTGGGAAGCTTTAATTGCCTATAATCATAGGGGCTTGAAAGGCAAGCAGAAGACAGCCACAGAGCTACTCATTAGAGGATTACTAATCTGTATCAGTGAAACCAGTTTGGAAAAAGGATTGGGCAGTTCCCACATGAAACAGAATGCTCATGTGACAGCTGACAGTATTAAGGGACAAAAAAAGTTTTTCTTGATGGGATTAGAATTCTTTGTAATGGCCTTTGAGTTCCTTCCTGGAAAAGTAGCTTTCAGTTTCTGGTCAAATGTGGGTTCTTATAATAGCTGTTCTTAAACATATACCCATAAATGAACGCTAAAAACAAAAACATCATCTGTGTGGATCAGGGAGCCTATGTGCTTTCAAGACTGCCCCTTGTACCACTTGGCTCTCTGAGCAGCCTTTTCTGTCTCTGCTGATTTGGTCAAAAGGGCGTGTGTTCTTGTAACTGCTTCTTGTTAAATAGCATCACTTAATTATCTCTGGAATGTCAAGAGCAGCATCAAGCTTCTTTCCAGAGTGGTTTGACTCAAGGTCTGACAAATCTGACTTTTCTCCCATTCCCAGCCACCTGCTCCTCTCAGAGTAGAGGAATGTCCTGCTGGATATTTTAAGGTCCGCAGTTCTTTTTTTTTCTCTTGGTATGAGGACTGTATCTAAACAAGACTTCAATTTGAACCTATGGGAAAATGACAGCCACTTTCTCATGAAGAATATTATAGTCAATTTTCCTCTGTGTGTTGCTTCTTTGTATGGGCTTCTGGGGTTTGTTTTGTGGTGGTTTTTTTTTTTTTAGTTCTATCAGATCCTACACATTCAGTATCTGTTGGTTCCATGAATTCCTCTTGCACTGCACACTTCTGTCAATGCCATTCCCTCACGCGTTTTCAATTTATCCTGTGTTCTCCAGCTATTCTGCTGTGGGGGTGGGAGGGAGAGTAAGTAGTTCCACACCAATTGCCTGTAAACTTTGGAGGAAAGAAGGGCTTGTCATGATGGACTGGAGTACAGCATTGGTTTTGGACCTCATCACCGCATAGCTAATGTTGGTTGTGCCATGAAAGAAAGGAATGAATGGAATTGCTT
Source organism: Netta rufina (assembly GCF_964035555.1). NCBI lineage: Eukaryota > Metazoa > Chordata > Aves > Anseriformes > Anatidae > Netta > Netta rufina. Next base: position 119,957,983 of record NC_140124.1, read on the forward strand.
AAAGAACGTGGATAACTTTTAGTTATCTCAAAAGCACTGCTCCTGTAGTTGCTTTTCTCAGCTGGGCTAGAATAACAGTCCTGATTCAGGTGGATCTCACACTGTAATTTTCAAGTTACGTACATTACGATACTGCAAGGTTTGTTTAAGTTGTTGTCTGTGTGATAGCAATAAACTGGTTTGTTAAACATATTAATGGCTTTGTTTTTCTTGTTCGTGTAGGTTTATACCCCAGACTATATCCAGAACTTTCTCAGTACATGGGCCTGAGCCTCAATGAAGAAGAGGTGCAGAGAAACCTACCAGTGGCAGCAGCTGGTCAGCCACAAGGGGTAGGTATCAGTCAAGCATACCTTAGAAACTGAAAGTATAAAGAATAAATGTGTATCTACCATTCTAGATAGTAGACTTATTTGTAGTATGTATCCCACCTGACTGGTAAATGATTTTTTTTTATTTTTATTTTTTTAAGTAGCAGAGGCTATTTTTCTACAGCTTTAAACAGAACAGCACACTTCCAGTTTGGGGGGCAGGAGGGGAAGAACTGGTGTTGTGACTTGCATTTTAATTTTGCTGTTTTTCTTTTTTTTAATCACTTGATATAAACTGACATACAAGTATTGTAAAAAGTTGAAATTAAGTTGTCTGGCTATTTTGTCTTAATCAGCAACTGGTAACACGACCTTCTACTAATTACATGGTAGCTCCAGTGACTGGAAATGATATTGGAATTCGCAGAGCAGAAATTAAGCAAGGCATCCGTGAAGCAATTTTGTGTAAAGATCAAGATGGAAAAATAGGACTTCGCCTGAAGTCTGTTGACAACGTAAGTATAGAAGCTTGCTTTTGCCTATACAGATCCTACTGCTGAATTAAATTAGTAGTTGAATTAGTGTATGGTCAGAGAACTGTCTATTGCATAATACTTGCTTGTCTGTTACTAGAATTTGAAAACCCTCTGTTAGATCTGAAACTAGGGCATAGACTAAGATCTAATTTTATAGCAGTAATTTATTTCCATATAACACCTGGAGAATAGATGTAGTATTTCTTCAGAGTATAAAATGTCCTTGCAGAGCTGCTGTGACTCTAGTTAGCAGTTAAAGTACTTCCCAGAGTTTCCACAAAGATACAGAAGTCTTGAAGTTCAACAGTAGGCAGAGAAATGAATGTGATATAAAAGGAGAGGTATTTTTACAAACTCTTGCAATATGCTACTCATGAGAAAATTTAGGATAGTGAGGGTGTCAGCTATATACAAGGAGGGATTTAAAATCTCTCTTCTAGTTTCCTTTAACATGACTGTAGCTGCCAAAAGGTCCAGGAGGTTGTCTGCTTCAGAGCTTCCCTGTTTAGTTATTTTCAGATTCTCAGTATGAGAAATGCTACTTCTTTGTCTCTCTTTCTTGGGTGTGTTTTGGCTGGGTCATTTATTTACTCAAGGTTTCACATAGAACTACAGAATCATTTTAATCCTAACCCAGGAAATACTGGAGTTTTCCTAGAAAGTAGTGTGAATTCTCTGTTGCCTGCCCTCACCCCATGGGAGGGTTTATTTATCTTCTGTGTTGACATCCTTTACTTAGTTTTGGGGTTACTTTGACTGGAAACATTGTGTTTTTTTTAACACTTTTTTTTTTTACTTGAGGTGCTAACAGTAAGTAAAAAAAAAAAAAAAAAAGTTGAAAACTAATGGGTTGAGAAAGAAGGAAAAATCTGCTATAGAGTTCTTAGTATTGATGATCTATTTCTCAAGCTATATGTAGACAGTCTTACACAGGAATTTGTAGTCAAATTCCCAGGCAGACATGCAAATTTAGTACCAGTCTATATGACCTAGTTTTTCAGAATTCTTGTTAAAACAGTATTTACTCCTTCAAGGAAGGTGTTACTGTGAAGCACATGTCTCTTAATTTCTAGAAATCTAAACAGAACAGACTTCCTTATTTCCTAACTTCATTCTAACATTAATATCTATCAGTCTCTTAAAGACATCTATAAACTTACTGAAATTTCAAAAATGTGTCTTAAAGACTTGATGAATTCATCTCCTTTTGTCCATTTGGTTGGTATTACACAAGAATAGAAAACTTAAGGGCTGCGTATTCAGTGATTGGCCTTCCCATTTAAGGAAGAACATCCTGTTTCTACCATGCCCCCTTCTTTTGCAGGGTATATTTGTCCAGTTAGTCCAAGCAAACTCTCCAGCATCTCTAGCTGGTCTGCGGTTTGGGGACCAAGTTCTGCAGATCAATGGTGAAAACTGTGCTGGATGGAGTTCTGATAAAGCACACAAAGTTCTGAAACAGGCTTCTGGAGAGAGGATTTCAATGATCATTCGGGACAGGTAAGACTGACTGCAGATTGTTGTTATCCATCTTGGAATAACTGTGAAGTTCAGGTCTCCCTCACCTGAGAAGCATGGCAGGCATACAAAATATGTTTGTCTACTTTACTATTAAAGGTCATTAGAAATGTTCCTTTTTATGGGGAACAGTCAAAATAATATTTTAAAATAGTCACTAACTCGTGAAGTGCCATTGCACGCCTCTTGCTTGGGCATGATGAGGCCTAACACCTTCAAGATAAACTAATGAGTGATAGCATAACGAGTGATAGCATAACGTAAATTCTGAGTTCAAGAGTTCTGTGCTTTCTCTGACACAATTTGACTTTTGCTTATATGTATTGAAGCTTCTGCTTACTGAAATACCAATAAAGACAGTATTAATACAGTGACTATTTTGATGAGCTTAAATTTTTCACTTCCATTTTTATTTAGCATGGTAGTTTTCCTGTGGACTTTACTGCTCACATACGAGTTCATGCCAGGCTCACTAAAAGTATGCTTGATAAACCAGTATGTTTTTAATACATTAAGTACCTTATTGATGTAGTAATAATGGGACAGATGCAACATAGTTTCTAGGCTGAGATGACAGAGGATGCGTGACGTGACTAAGTACATGTCTTCAGAAACATTTTCAATGTTCTTTTGTGTTTAAGAGTCAAGTTTGACCCCAGTGGGGGGCGTATGAAATCATTGTATTAAATCATAAGATTCCCTACTGTCTACCACTTCTGTGCCCAACTTCTGCTCTCTTGCTGGATTTCTTAACTTCTTAAGACAACTTAAAGGTTCATTGTTTATAACACAGTGAAAAATCTGTTGGAGAAGCCTTTAATCTCCAGAATCACGCAGTCACCTACAGTTGTCAAAATGGCCTGCAGTATTTTAGCTACCTGGTAACATTGGTTAGGCAGAACTTAAGTTTGAATGGCCATTTGTGTGGTTGACTGTTGGGTGGTTTAGTAATCCAGATGGTGGAATACGTGTAGAAAAGAGAGAACACAAACTTTAAAAACTAATTTCCATATGGAAAGTGACTTCAGCCTAGAAAGAAGAGATTACAATAGCAAGTAGTCCCAAAATGAAGTTAAACCCCTACCACTTTTGATTGTACTCTTTAGAGACTCATACATCAACTACATTAACTTTTTGCAAATCAAAGGTACCAAAATAGTGTGTGGTTCTCTCTGTGGTTTGGTAGACTGAAAGCATGTTCTTGCATTAAGGTTATTCTGTTTCTTACAGGCCTTTTGAACGAATTATTACCATGCACAAAGACAGCACAGGGCATGTTGGCTTCATATTCAAGAATGGAAAAATAACCTCAATAGTGAAAGACAGTTCTGCTGCGAGAAATGGACTTCTTACGGAGCACAACATCTGTGAAATCAATGGCCAGAACGTCATTGGACTGAAGGTACATTTTGAGGCTTCTCTGTGGTTTCCTTTCTGTAGGCAGGGCAACTCATTCTCTTCCTCTCTACCTCTACCTTTTATAGTTGGTTCTCAGTTTTTATCTTTAAGGTATGCTTTGCCAACAAAGGAATAAGTTTTCCCCCTGCCAGCCAGTGTAAAATCATAGAATGTCTATATCCTTACTCCAATGAGTTCCTGTAAGGGATGACTCTGTAGGAAGTTCATTAGCACTGCAGCTTAGTGATTTGCCCTGAAGGTTAAATACTGTAAGCAAGGAGTTGTGTGGCTGTTAAGCTGCGTGAATGTGTCTCGATTGGGTTCCTGAACTGCTGCGTTATTAGTCATCTCAAGTGATGTTGCTGATATGATTTCTTGTTCAATAACAGGACCCCCAGATAGCAGACATCTTGGCAACAGCTGGAAATGTAGTGACAATTACCATCATGCCTTCCAGTATTTATGAGTATATAATAAAGAGGTAGGTAACAACCAAATTAAAGCAGCCATGGTGTTAATTATATCAAAGCTGACAATTATTTTGCAGGTTAAATAAAATGTAATTGTCTGGCCATGAGAACAAACCTGGTAGAAGGACTAGTTAAGGTGGTGAAGTCTGAAAGTGTACTTAATCCAGTGGTTTTAATCAGACTAATGTGATGTGCTTCTGTTTTTAAACTGTTGATATGTTAGTGATGCTCCTTTGACTCTTATTCTTTTGAAAAACCCTCTTCTAAACATGACTCGACTAAATTTGAATCTCTGAGCACTTTGAAGTACATGGATAATACCAGTCTTTGTTACCTTGCAACTAAACTGCTTCTAGTGCAGCTAGTTCTGGTGATGTAAACATGATTCTTGGCAGGATGTCATTGGGTTTCTCTAATCCTTTGGCAGCACTAGCTTTCTACAGCTAAATCTCTCCTGGGGGGAAAAAAAAAAAGGTTTTAAAGCTGCTAGGAATTAATTGTAACACTTTGAATGCTTAAAGCATAATTAAGTGTTCCTCCCCACCCCCATTGTATGTTCTTCCTACAAAGCTGTTTCCAAGACATCCATCTCTCCCCCCCCCCGCCCCCCGCCTCAGCCCTTTTCCTCCCTCCTACTTATGATACTGCTCTGAACAAATGACTGCATCTTGAAAGATGTTTGTATCACAACCCAGCTGCTAGCAAAATGTTGGGTATTGGGACATGTCTTATTTATGCAGTGTAGTGCAGCTTTTCTATAGCAATGTATTTGTTAAAACAGTGGAGTGAGACTAATTTTTAAATCAAATTAAAGGGCTAGCAAGGACAAAGATACAGTGAACAGATGCTTTTAGTCAGCTTCCATGTCTGTCTTAAAAACCTGAATGACTTTTCCTTTTCTATAGGATGGCAACTAGCATTATGAAAAGCCTGATGGATCACTCTATTCCTGAAGTCTAAACGTGCATCATGTACATGTGTCTGTACATACATTTGATGAGAATTCCACTAAACTCGGGCTATTATACTCAGTGATTTCTTTCTTCTGCACATGAGCCTTTCTGGAGGCCAAGAGAAGATATGCTGCATCAAGCATTTGCATCTATAATGGCTGGGAATGTTACAGTTCAACATATCTTGTTTATTCACAAACTGTAAAACTTGTAGCCTTATATGCTTGACGAATGTGAAATTCCAATTGTGTTATGACTTTTCGTAGATCTCTTTCTTAGTTCACTACTCCTATAAGCCATTGCAACTAAAGGAACCAGATATCACTTGCAAAATTATGTGTTGTTACCTAGGGCAATGCTGTGCTTTGTATGTTTAAGAGAAACAAGTATTTTTACTGCTTTCTGTCTGCAAGAGTAGATATGAAATAGCCTATTTAGAAGTATGGCTAGTACTAGTTTATTTCTTGTTCTAGTAAATTCTGTTTACACAAGTATGCCAGCTAAGCTGAATATAGCTGAAGGCATCATTCAGTAAGTATATTAAATAAGGTAGTGTACAGATAATCAAATCTTTTTATTACTTGTTATACGAATTGTAACTGCTTATCTCTCGCCTTAACCAAGTTCTTAAAGATTCAGAAGTAACCAAATAAATGACTGAAACTTTAGATGGTGTGTGTGCATGTTCTTGAGGTGAGCTGAGACAGGTTTCTTTCTTAAGGTCATTTTCAGCTGGCAAGAAAGACAAGGTAGGAAATAAAGTTTTAAATAGCTTTCTAACAAAGGTCATAGGCATGTTCAACTGAGATTTTTAAGTGATCTGAAGCTAAATGCCAGGTGGTGAGCAGTTTCTTTTTTCATGTTCTATTCTAGCTTCTAGCTGTGCAGTTCTCCTCCTCAGATGTTGCAGTAGCCCAACGCAAGTAATTTTAGTTTAGTATAGGTATTAATAGGTATGGGAAATCAATTCAGGTTTCCTTTCCTAAATGAACCAGGATCCAAAGTTGGTTGGAGAAGATGGTACCGGACTGACTTGCTAGTCCATCTAACTGAAGAAATATTTCAAAAGGTGAGTGCAAGTGCAATATATAAAAGAGTTCAAAGCTCAACCCTGCAATAAGGATAGTCCCAGGCTGCCAATCCCTTAATAGCCTGTGTAGCTAGCTGTAGCTTTTCCAGCTTGTAGGAAATGCACTGGGGGGGTAGAGTTGGGAACTCACAGACATACTTTTCTTCCTGGGAACACTGCCAAATTTAGCACTTCAAGTTCAGCCATTTCTGGCTTCTAAAATGAAGTTCTGTTACTGCAAGAGAAAACCAGTATTTTCAGGTTGCAGTGGTGATCAAATTCTTCCTGAGAACCAATTTAATTGGATTGTCTCTAAAAACTAGTGGGGTAAGCACTTACTGGCAGGAACTGGTGACTTCATGCAGCCTTGGTATGGCTCAGAAGCGCATGGGTGTTGAGCCTGTGACCTGTAGCAATAACCTTAAGGAATTCTAGCACAGTAGCTTACTTAACTATGAAACCCCTGTAGCCAAAGAATATATGGTCTCTGTATCTAATTAACTTCTCCTTAGGAGCAGACTATTTAGTAGGGGACAATTCTATACCCCTTCAAGCTTTAAAACCCTTTATTTAAGCAAACCTTTTCAAATATGTAAACAGCAGCTTGACCAGCTTTTCACTAACTAAATCCCTTCAATTCGCTACTGAGTGTAAGTGGATAAGTTGGTATGCTTATTTTATATATGTAACTTAAATAGTCTTAAAAAAAGTTAAAGAAACACACACAAAAAAACCAACATGCTGCACGGAAAGCCCTCCAATGTGAAAGGAACATGCCTGTCTGAAACTTGAATAAGACAACCTGAAAAAGAGGTGTGTGAAAAGGGAAGGGTAGCTCTTTGTGGTTTTTCAAACACATTATAGTTCAAACTGAAAAACTGCAGGTTAGTACCTTTTATGCAGGTCCTGCTAAAAGGGAAAATGAATTGCAGTGCAAATTTTAAACTCACAGTAGTATTGTATGCAGGAAGCCTAATGCTTGGGGCCAGGGATGAATACAGTAGGGTAGAGGTAAATGAACAATGAACGGCACAATTAAAACTTTTAACATGCTGCAAAATGCCTCTGAGACTTTTCCAGGCACTTGTAGAATTTGATTTCCATCTTTTTTGGCTATGTACAACTGTAGGTGGGAAATAAGTAAAATGAAAAACAAAGAAAGAGTAAACACCACCCATCTTCCTGCAAGATCATGTCTGGTAACAGAAAGTGCATGTGATGTGGCTTAATTTTTTTGTTACATATGCCTTCACTACACAATAATTAATTGAATTTTATGTAATCAATCTAAGTGAGCAATGTAGATGAAATAAGTTTGCTTTAGCTCTATACCATTGCAACACTGAGAAGATTTAAGTCCCATCATAAAAAAAGGTTAAATAATGCTACTGACCATAAAACAATTATTTTACAATGCTAACTAAAGAAACAGCTACCTCGTGGCATAGCTGTTATGTTTCAAAACCAAGGCATTATGTCCTGAACCTCAAAGGAGTGACAGTGTAATTTAGAGGAATGTTTGTCCTGGACACGTTATGGCTAACGCTAAGAAGGTTTGCTAGAGAATACTGTCAGAGAAATAATAATCATGGGTCACAGTGATGAAATACCACAGCTGTAGGTGACTATTTCTTAAATATGGCACTTAAAGTCTATTACTTGAAGTCTTTACCCTCAGAATAGTTCCTTGCAGAGAAACATATTCTTAAGTCCTACAGGGAAAATAAGCTTGATACAACACCACTTTGACCTTGGGTTGAGACTAAAAGGATCACATAAACCCAGAAGTTGTAGCTCTATTTGAAAGTTGTATCGAAATTCCTTCCCAAAGACTATGTGAGTTGAAAGAAGCACATAGAAAAGGTGAAGATAAATAAGAAAAGGATAGTAACAGAAGTGATGAAAGGCAGCAGTAATAAAACCCAATTATTAGGGAAGATTTATATCAACATATGCATATGTATCACTTCTCTGTTAGGGGACCAGTTTTATACTTGGCTTCCTTTCAGGGTATTAAAATAGGGTATGGTTTTAGGTGTGTCCTTCCCACATTTTCTTTTTAACAATAGGAAAAAATAAGATGGAATGTGTTCTTATTCTTCTCTATGCCTTTGCAGATAATAAGTTGGAAACTAGATAGCGCTAGACTGATCACTGCTCAGCCCAACAGCTGCCTTAGCAGTAAGTGTTGAAAGTAGTATTTACCTTTGTATGCATCTTCACTAGGAAGAGGTTTCCTACACAAGAGGTACATACATTATGTAATGAGACACAACACAGAGGTGCAAGCATCCTTAAAAGACTTTTGCAAAAATGCAAAAGATTCTTCTTTTAAACCAGTTCAGGCAACATGCCGTGATGCAGTCTATGTAAATCAAACAATGACTGCCAGTTAAGAGATCTTTAATTACAGAAAAATAGGTCTTTAATGTCATCTCATATCACTTTAGACAAGCATTTTCAATGATAGTCCATGAAAAATAAATGCATACACTGTGGAAGTTAAGAGCTCTCAGTGAAGTCACCATAATCCAGAAAGCTGTAGTTGAACAGAGCTTCCTATCTGGTTGAACTTCAGCAGCCATCATTGCACACAGTTAAGTTCCTTTAAAAGGTTTGGTTTAAAATAAAGAGTTCGTTTAAGTGTCTGGAGGGAAAGGCACTTAGTATTGCAGTTTCCAGAAAATGATTTGTTTGTCTTCCCCTCCTGTAATAACACTGTTGCATTGTTCATTCATCCACATGGACATTACACCACCTGGGGGAAAAAAATAATTTAGAATACAAGTAGTACTCATGAGAACGGAACATAACTTTTAAATAGGTTAGGGTCATCAGTATATATTTAGTACCTCATTATATACTTAGTGTCTACATACTATAAACTTATATAGTGTGAATGTAATGCGAAGAAGATGAGACTGCAAGGTGGCTGTTCTTATTCGCAGGAGTAATCTCATGCTATACTGCCTCAGCTGATTTTTGGAATTGGAAGTGGAACGTAAGTTCCAGCGTATGATGCAGACAACACAGTAGCAAAAGGATGTATTGGGATAAGGGGAGAAGCTTCTCCAGAAAGAATATTTTTCCTACATCATCTAGACTTGTCATATTAAAAGTATATAGCGCCTTATAGAATATGCTTAGAGGCCCACTTTTAAAGATTCTCTAGCTGCAGATTGATGTTAATACAGCTCAAGTTCCAGATTACAAGTTTACAGAAGGGAAGTTTGAAATAACTTCATGAAAGCAGCCTTAAAAGCAAACTGAATAAAACTGAGATAGTTATTCCTTCTTTGTACATTTTGGTTTCTCATGTCTTGAAGACTATGCACATACATGTAAGATGTTTGTAAATCTCTAAACAAAATACATTTATTTAGCAAATTTTACTTAATCGTTGTTAGATTTACAGTCTGGACAGACTTTGATATAAAGTAGTCTACACTACATTTTATTAAGACTGTGAAGTACAAGAAAATATGGTATTTTTGATGCTACATGAATTAGAAAAGCCCAAGTCATCTGCCTCCGTTCAGTCTTGTAAAAAGCAGTACTGCTCCACTACTGTCACATTTCCTAGGAGGCTCATGTGTACCTCCTTGGGGTGTTCTGGTGTTCCAGGTAACATTTAACATAAAGAACAACTCACAAGCAGAGCAGATGATGCTAGAACTTGTCAATACCAACACAGACAGAAAGTCAGACACTTCCATTCAATTTGAGAACAAGAATAGTTCAGGCATACCTGTATGTCCCCTGATTCTTTCAGTAACTTTTCCACCAAGAAGGTCCCAAATCAGTAATTCACCGGACTGACTTCCTGATAAGATGGTATTTCCATCCCACTTGAAACACCTGCAAAGGTAACTCTGTAATCAGTTCACTTTAAGCTAAACAATTCCAAACAAAGCCAAAGATAATTGAAAACTGAGGTATGAAACTGAAGGAAATTTACCATTTAAGAGTCTTTCTGGAAAGGTTATTCCACATCCATTTTAAAGGGTCATGACCCAAACTTTCTTTTCTGACTGCCCTAAACCCTCCTGCCAGAGGGATAAAGTATATTCCCACAGCACAAGAGGACCCAGTCAGTTGTACATGTGTATGGTACATACACCCAAGTGTTCTCATCTCATGAACCACTTTCACTTCCATCACTTCACGTTTCTGAAAGAATCACTTGAAGTGCAAAGACGACTTTCAGGGTAATGACAAAAGAAGTTGGTGCTGAAAAAGCAGGAGTTATTTGCTTAGATACCTGTTTGTTTTCGTTCCAGTTTGGAAAGCTTGACCATAGTGCACACAACTTACTAGGATGTCAGCCTTTGCACTTAAGTGCAAATTAAGTATTTAATTTAATTCAGTAAAACAATCTTCAGTATTACTACCCTTTCCATTCTGCTATTGCCAACCATTAAGCATCTCCACAGTTAACTAAGCTGGCCATGCAGCTTCATAGTCTGTGTTCTCAGGATTACCTCTGTGGCTCATCAGCAGTTACAGAAGATATGAGCATTCCAGTCTGCACATCAATCACTTTAAAACAGCAGTCTTCTCCTGCACTGAGTAGATGTCTGCTGTCTGTGCAAAAGAGCAAACAAAACAAAACAAAACACAAAAAAGAGCATGTTTAAACATGCAGCTCTAGTTATCAAAGCAGTCTACAGTACAGCATGTTTGCTGTGACAGGCCTGACCTGCTTATTTATACAAAATTTACTGTAAATTGTCTTCAAGCATGCAATGATAAACATTGGTCTAGAGTCCAGACCGCTGGTCTACACTCTAGTATGGCCTTATATAGAATTAGTACGTTTTTTTTTATTGTGGAGAATCACAGAATGGTTTGGGTTGGAAGGGACCTTAAAGGTCATCTAGTTCCAACCCCACTGCCATGTGCAGGGACACGTCCACCATTCCCAGTAGACCAGTAATTTCAATAACAAGAGTGTATTACATGAAATCAGGAATAAGATTCCCTTTGAAACTCCCAACAGTGCACATTAAAAACCGAAATCCAACATACCAGGACTAAAAGCAGCATCAAACACAGTCCCAGAATGACATGACAACTGGTGCAACATTGTTGCTGTAGTAACATCCCAAATACTAATGGTACCGTCTTTGGTTCCAGATGCCAGTATAGTATTTGCAGCATTAAGGTCGATTGTATTTACCTAGGAAGTTAAACATCCCATGATTTTCCTGTTCTTTCATGTAAGCCATCTTGAGACAAGTTTTAAACACACCCAAAAAAAGTCTCATCCATTAAGATACCATTTTATTTACAAAGGTTTTACATTTAATTCTGCAACATCCTTAATTAAGTACAATTATTACCTAGAAAAAGCAAAAGATAGGTCCCTTTGATGATATTTTAAAATATTTTTTCTTCACAGAGTACAGAATGCAAATTGACATTTCAGACTCTTTGTACCCCTACCCTCCACCTAAATGCAAGACATTACCCTTATGGGTAATATTCTCCTTTATTCCTAAAGAACTTCAGTTGTTTCCAATACTCTTGGGTACTATTCTTAAATGTTATCAACACTGTTTCAATACTTGCTTATTTTGTGCCCTGTTAAAAAACAAAACACTAAACTACCAATCAAGTAGGTTTACAATACTTAAATATCCTAGAGTGATACCAGATGCTGTAAGTAAAAGTGCACATTACACAAAACCAAAAACTCTTCTCACTGTTGCTTCAGTCCACAAGAGTGCACCTTCCACCCAAGAAAGTAGGGGACATTGTAGAGCAGGACATTCATCTCAGATTAAAACAAAGAAACAAAAACAATAAACAAAAAACCCCAAAGCAGTAAACCAAACTAATAAAAAGAACAACAACAAAAAGCTAAAAACACACAGTTAAACAAAACAATCCCCCAAGACAACCCTCATACTTTAACACATTATCTTGACTTTTGTTTTACTGAGCAACTAGTCTTCAAATTCTCAGATACTGTATCTCTCTCTGCATACTTACACTAACATCATGTTCTAACTCTGCAAGGAGTTCAAAGTGGTGTTTTTTATTGCTCAAGGTCTCTCCAGGAACACAGTGCCACACCTGTAACACAGACATTTCAGTTTGCTCAAGATAGCATTAGCAAAACTCTGAATGAATTTCTCCATTACTGAATTCTCGAAATTAAAAGGGCTGCTTGTGTAACTGTGGCACAATACAGCAACAACAAATTGCACCATAAATCATTTACACTAAGCAGAGCAACATATTAAACATGATCATTACAACTCCAAGTAGGTTACAGAAGCTTACCAAAGTGATTGTAAATCACTGCACTGAATGTATACTTATCAAAAGCCATTTACAGAAGGCTTTGGGAATTTTTTTCATGTTTGTAACTTTTAATTTTAAATTATCTTTCAATCTAACTGTAAGCATGCTCTTTTGATTAGCAAGTGTCTGATCCACTTGGCTGAAGAAATAAACTACAGAACTATCAAACACTTTAGAAGCCTATTCCAGTCAGCAAACAATTTTCAGTCAAGGTCACAAAACATTCACATTCCTTCAACAAAAGCAGTTCACCCCCAAAAGAGCACATTTGTAGTAAATTAGAATGAATTAGATTCCTTTAAAGTAGCACTTCAGCATTGAAACACAGCTGAGGTAAAGCTAATGAGCTTGTATTACAGTAAGATTATTTCTAGGATAAGTATTTATTCTACTACAACAGGTGCATCCACTCCAATGCATTTGTCTGGCTAAATAATAAAGTGTTAGCAATAAACAGTTATTGAAATATTAGAAATTTGTATACAAACCTTCACAGTGGAATCCCAAGACGCAGAATATAAACGCCCATCACGCCAACAGATCTTACTGACAGCATCATCATGTCCCATTAAGATGTCTTGACGTCTTCCAAATGCAATTGAATAAAAATATCTAGTAGGAAGGGGTTATAAAAGCATTATCTCTTCAGAAAATTTAAACAGGTTTCTCTGTATTGATTAAAATAACTTTTCTTCTACAGTTTCTAACACAAACCCATTGAAAAAAAACACATAGAAATATAGATACTGCATATTAACAATGAACTTCTGTATCTATAACCATAAATATAATTACCAAGGTACTCAATGTAATTCAATAGAGTCACTAGGAAGTAAATACACACATATGATTGTCCCATGAAGAACTTATGACAGTGGTATCTCCTGGTAAGATTAGACAAGATGACAAGGCCTGTAGGAAAAAGGAAAAAGAAAACATGTTTTTTACCATGAGTCAAAGTGAAGTACATTAACATGCTTCTGGAGAACAAGAAGCATTGTAACTTCTTAAAAACAACATACAGGTGTTACATGAATATTACATGTACATAAGAAAAACCTTTTAAGTTGGACACTGGCCATCCTTTAAAGCAAGAACACTGAATGTCAGGTAAATAGAAAATTAACCCTAAAGTTCAGAAACACGTGTAGAACTGATGGATCTCTTTTTTCAAAATGCTGTTTTTCCAAGTAAATTGGATGTGATTCCACTCAGGAGCAACTGGGTCAGCTTTTCGTCTTGCAAGCTACTGTCAATTATAGATGCAAGAAGAAACCAAAAAACATAGGTTTCTTTTGATGTTTGTTCTCCATGTCAGCATCTTATCTGCTCAGCTCTTTTAAACAACAGATGTAAATACCTAATTTCTATTATTCTCAACACAAAACATTCTTTACAGACAGGTGCTCAGTTACATTGCCATTAATGGAAGCAGAAGAAAAAAATAAATAAATCAGCCCACTGCTTCTACTAGTATCATCTAAACACGAACAATATACTGTTCTAAAAAACAGGTAGGCAGCTGGAGTGTTAAAAGACTATTGTTTCTGGCCTTTCTCCAGCAGATCTGCACTGAAACTACATAAGGGGTGGCAGAGAGGGAAGAGTACAAGAATGTACATGGCCTCCTCATGATAAATAACTTCTGGACTAGGATTCAGCAAAGAGCTCCCTTTCTATAGTGTCAACAGTGGAATTTCTAAGTTTGCCTTTGTTAAAGCATTAAGAATTCTTGTATATAAGTTCACCCGCTAGTGTGTGCCACAGAAGGCACCAACCAGGGTCTTGATGCTAAAATTTGTTTCGGGACCTGCTAGAGCATAACTACGGCTTCTATCTGGGCAACATATTTGGCTTTTCTCCCCCTCCATAGAGATGAGGGTACAGAGGAGGGCTAATGCACGCTAGTATCTTGTCTTGGTAAATTTCTCAGAACGTGACAGAGAGGGAATCTCAATGACCCAGCTCTGACCACAGTGCTCAAGCACAGAAAATCAAGTAGAGAATTCCTTTCCAACTTCTGATTTAGAAGCATGGGAAAAATGTTCAGAGGCTGCTGAGATCACTGCTCATGAAGAAAGGATACCTCGGGTTCACACAGCATGGATTCCACTTCCTGCCCTTGGCTTTCCTCTGCTGACTGACTCACAGACTCCAAACACTTTGCAGCAGTACGGCAATAGTGGGTATGAGAACACGGGTGGCATTTAAGCTTTGTGAATCTGTTCTTGTACTGAACGGCAGCTCAAGGTTGTACAGAAAGTCAACCTCTGCTCATGCAGAGGTATTTTTGTCTACCACAATCCCTTCCCTGGACAGCAGAGCAACTCAGAACAGCACTAACACAGATGTAAAGTGCAAGCCTTTAAATGCACCCTTCCTGTGTTCACATAATGTGCTCTCTTCTCTCCCTGGAGGCCTGACAGGGAATCTCAATTCACTCTACTAAATTATTCACACACAGTAAAACTGAGGAGGCAGGCAGGGAGGAAAAAAAAAAGAAAAACACTGAGGTATGCTAAGAGGTGTTTCTGTGAGTAGCTTTCAGAAGATTCTTAATGACGTCCTTTTTGTTTTGACAGCAGCTTACCATGTTTGAAAAGGACACACTTCTTTGCAGTGTTTTTGATTCTTTGGAAAACATCTTCAAAGTTGAATCTAAGGATAATGGACAAAACAGACAAAAGACAAAAAGGACTGTTTTATATTACAGAAGCTAGTAATTTTGCTCCTGTTTGAATATTCAAATAGTTTATTATAAAAAGGAGGTATAAATTTCTCAGTCTTTGAACTAAGAATCTAAAGTGAGAAATTACCAACTTGTCAAGCCTAGATATAAACAATATTGAAATCTTTGAATTAAAGATCTAAAACTTTAAAAATACATGTACTTAAGCTTTTTAATTACATGAAATATATATATTTCACTTCATTAATTTCTGTAATAAGTGACTTGCAAATCTGACAATCCAGAAGCAAACAGAAGAAGCCTTTACATATTGCTTGATATGTTTCAGTATTCATAAGAAGTAATTAAGCATGAATCGAAAAAACAACAATCTTGCATCTGGAAGATTCGGACAAAGCTCCTTTAAAGACTGTAAAAAAAAAAAATTGAACTCAATGATTCTGGAAAAATCCCATATAATGTTGCCTTCATTTTGCTCTCAGAGAAGATATTCAAAGGATTCAATCTTAACTACATTTGAAAGCTTCATGATGTTTTGTTCACAAAACATTATTTGGTGTTACAACCTATTACTGAAGTATTTACACTGCAGGTTCTAGTAAATACCTCTGCAATAATACTCACCTTGGGATGTAGTGAAGACAGAAGACCCATTGCTTGTGACTGCTATTCCAGTAATTGCCCTGTTTAATACAAGTAAACTTATAGGTGATTTCATAGGTTTTAAAACTTAACCACCAACTGACTACAGTTGAAATTTGTTATTTCATCTCTGTAAGAGTTAAGACTTTTAAGGAGATTTAAAACTCTACAGCAGTGTGTTACACAGAATCACAGAATTTCTAGGTTGGAAGAGACCTCAAGATCATCGAGTCCAACCTCTGACCTAACACTAACAGTCCCCACTAAACCATATCCCTAAGCTAAATGCTTATATATAAAAATACATGCCTATATATAAAAATATACCTTGATATATGTGAAACACCAGTACAGGTCCTCCATATTGTTCTGCAATAACTTCATCCTCACCAGAAAGGACATGCCAATGTGAAAGGATTAATGATTTCACATTCCATCTTCCCAATTTGGCATTAGCTACAAACTACAAGCAGATACCGAGTATTGGGGTTTGGAATTCATACATTTTTTCTCCTTGAATTTGATAGTGGTAGAGTCATGATAGTCTACATATTTACCCATCAACCGACTTAAGTCAGTGAGTTAGCTGTTAGGAAGCACAGAGCATTCTGTACTGCCACGAGTCTCTTATACAGTTCTGCTTCTATTTTTTAACTCAGTATTTTCGGAAAACAAATAATGTTTAGAAGCTAAAATTAAAATTTGTTTTCAGGATTAGGATTTTCTTAACCCCTAACAACCTGGTAACTGGGGACCTTTCTCACTGCAGATACTGCCTTGTTTTCTAGACAAGGAAATACCCCTTTTCTAGATTAGGTTATAATCACTAAGAAGGTAGTTCCAGTTGGTAAGACATCCTTCTACTGGTCTAGCCACTAGGAAAAGGGATGGGGTCAAAGGAAAACTTGTTCTTGAAAATACTTTTGCTCTTGTTCATTGTTATCATAAGCCCTAAACCATCATTCAGATTGATACACAAATACCCCTTATGCCCCAGTTAAATAGAACAATTGTGACTGAAAGGCAGAGTAGTACCTACTCTTTGTGAATTTTATATTGCTCATCTAATTTTAGTTTGGCAATATTATTCCAAGCAAGCGTTATACTTTCTTCTGTCAAATCTTCAAATGATTCTTCATGTACAGAAACTGCAATAAAATGCCACAGTAAGTTTCATCACAAACAGAAGTCAAAAAGATGAATTTCAAAGAGCTAGGTAGTTCAAGTTGCAAATATAAATATGAAAGTACAGAAATCATGCAGAGTTTCAGGAATACAAATTTCTGGCTACTGTAGACAGAGACCAGATAACTCTTTTTCCAAATCTTTTCCTGACTGCATAGGGCTAAAGTAAAAAAATACCTTGTTGTCTTCCTCCCCTCCCCGCCCCCCAAAAAAATTATGGCTTTTAAGCCAGAGACTTTATGTAACACATTTCCAAAACAGAGGAGGCAGGAGGGGAGGAAAACAAAACACACACACACAAAAAAGAACCCTTAACACTTTCTGCGGAGATGTTGTGGTGTTCCTTTGAGATGCCAAGAGCTTTCCAAATGGAAAAGTACCAGGAAAGCCACCTACTGCTTTTTATCTTACTTCATTCTGTTAGGAATGTAGGAATTTTACAGCTTTATTTCACTGCAGTGTTCTCAAAGCTAAGGGATAAAAAATGCAAAGAAAACGAGACAAAGTAAAAATATCCATTACTGTAAAGAGGCCAAATCTAGCAATTTAACACACATGACCATTATTACAACCATATACAACTTCCAAAGCCAGTCATGCCATTTCAATGTCATGCTAAGTAGTAACCAACTTTACTTCTCTGCTTAAAAATGAAAGCCATCAAAAAGTAAGAGAATCAAGGACAACCACCTTGAGAGAAGTCTTTCCATGTTATAGCTGGGCTGAAGATCCAGTCCAGTTTATAGTAGACCACTATTCATATGATGAGAGCCATAACACCTTAATTTCAGAAAAATGGTCAAAGTTTCACATGAACAGAAGCCTGTGTTGACCTTACACATCCTTTTATTGAAGTTATTCAACCGACATTTTCTTCCATACTTACTGTAGGAATAAAGTAATTTCTTTACAGATTTTCACTCAAGTTATGGTAGAGTGGAGGGAAAAAAAAAAGAAACAAAACCACAACAAACTACGCGTTCATATCCAGATGCTCAAATTAAGTTCTTAGGGTTCACTTAGACCAAGCCAACCAAACACCCCACAGACATCCTTGTTCAAAAACTGAACAAATCTTTATGTCAGTTAGAGCGCCTGCAGAGATAGTCAAAGAAGTTGCTGTCATGTCAGTTTGATTCTGAAGTGCCACGAAAGGCCAGGGAAGATAGCCCTCCCACAGCTTCAAAAGCAAAGATTGAACAGTCCCAGAGGAGACTACTGGAACATAAGGCAAACTGCAGGACCAGAGCTCCAGGACAATGCATGTATTTTCAAATTTGAAACTGATCTTGTCAGTTTTTCCTCTAACAGTTAGTCAATGTATTTATTTTGAGTTTGCTTAAAGGGCAAGTGGCCAGGAGAGTTATATAATGAAGTCCTGTGGGAAAAAGATACAGAACTCCAAATCAGTTACATTGTCAGTTTATCTGTTACACACTTACCTGGAGACTCAGTTATGGAAACACTGTGAAAAGATGTTCGAGAGGAGCTTTTCGATAATATCCGTTGGGGATGAGGAACTGTAAACAACTGTTTTGGCGTCTGTCCAAACTCCAAGATTTGTGTCAGCAGAGCTACTTTTTCATTAGGGTCCATAATACTTCAGAGGAACAAGATATTTAATTAGGGCAAGTTGTTTGTTTCCTCCCTGGAAGCATGGATCTGCACATACAGTTACTATGCCACTATCAGCAATCACAAATTCTTACAGAACAGATTTACCACAGATACAACACACATCCATACGACAGCTCCACTATTTTAATAATAATAAAATTTCACAGAAGTCGGACTGAAGAATCATTCAAGTTACAATCTTTCAGCATTTTTTAAAAATGACAACTCTGTATCAGTTCACTGTGTATTTGGGAGTCTAAAATGGAAGAGCTACACTGTTCACATACAGAGCTTTCTTGCAGACAGCAGAGAAGCTGAAGGGATACTGGCATATGTAGCTAACTACTTTAACAAATGTCTTCAGATTTTTGTTAATTACCTGTTTAAATCCACTCCTCCTTCATAAGTTAATGGGTGAAACACTGGAAAAAAATAAATTCATACAATATAAATATACAAGGTTCGTTTTCTTTAGGTATCTGCTATGAACAACTTATATTTTTACTCAACTAAGTTATATTTTAGTAACCAAGCTATTTCATCAAGCTAGAGAGTTTGAGATCCTGTGTTTTAATCCTGTGTTTCTTACTTGAAATAAAATCCAGGATTTCTAAGACATTCAGAAAAAGTTTCAGAAGTCAGTCCTTTCATAATGGTAGCAGCTGCAAATACAGTGAATTAATTTGGGACCTCTGTATCCGAACACTTACTTTGTCTTTTGTCTTTGTCATTCTTACACAAAACCCTTCTGTCTCTTGTCTGCTCAAGACTGTCTTGCAAACTCATCCACATTGCAATGAGAGAAGCACGCTGTGTTTTACAAGTTTATTTGTGAGACAACATACAGATGCCGTAACTTAAATGCCAGTTTTCCTCATTCAAAGCCTCTGGTATATTTTACTTGACACTTACAGCATCCAACCATATTGTAACCAGACCCTGCAAGCCTAACATACAGCCAATCATGATTTAAAAGCATGTGAAAAAGCATATTAATATATATTTTTAAAATCACATCATCTGACTCTTAAAGTAGAAAGCATTGACAAGCAAAATTAAGAGGCATTTATTCCTTCCCTCCCAGTATTTGAAAAGAACAAAATTTATCTATCTTGTTAAGTGCACTCTATCTCACGTTGTCTCTTACTTGTAATCCTTCAAAAGGATCAGGGCTTCTGAAATAGACAGAGTATCTTCACTCTATAATACAAATCTGCTAATGTTCTTTTACCAAGAAGACATTTCCTTACCAAACAGTAACATTCTTAAGCTAAGTATCAGACCACTGAATAGACTGATTGTTGGTATTCCTACTAGGTCTAGAGAAACTAAACATGCCAACATAGCTATCCCATAATAACATCCTCTTTTATAAGCATTTACAATGGCTCTATACACGTTCAGCATATATACAGAACAATGAAACTTTCCACACACGAAGTATACACACTACACAAGGACAAACTCAGTCACCATGTACGTTTCCTCCATTCTCACTCCTAAACAGCTGTAGCCCATTAGATACTTCTTTCCCTTGACAATTCACAGAAAAGGAGGGGGGGAATTTTAGAACTGAAAATCTTACGCGGTAGGAATGTTAAAAACACATTTGTGTGGAGGCTCCTACGAATTCCCATTCTTAACTGGGAAACACTACAACTTCAACACCACACTGCAACACCGCACTGTGTGAACAAATAACCGCAATGCTGCAGAATCTTCTCGCCTACCATTTAAAATCCATCTTCAAAGATGCCAATAGATTTTACTGGATAAGACATCATTTCCATTAAAGAACTATATTTCCTTAAAGGATCAAGAATTCCAAGCATAATTATGAAAGCTCAAAGCAAATCAAGCATTACAGATGGCTGTTAATTTACCTTTTTTGTTTGTTTGTTTTGTTTTTTTTTATATTTCAATAAAATGTATACTTACCATTGTGAGCTGCAACTGCTTCAGTTCCCTTCTGCTTGTAGCCAAACACAATGTCAATCCATTCATGAAGATGTTCTGATACATATTGACTCTCTAAAGCCTCTCGGCTCTTCTGAAGAAAATCGTCAGGACCTGGCAAGAAAAAGGTTAATTAAAGACGACATCCCTCTCAGTATTGGTATCCGTTTATGTTGTTCTTCACATAAAAACCTGAGCCCTAAACAAGTAAAACAACACCAACAAAAAACCACACCAAACTCAAATTTGCTATGAAAATTAAATGTAACTATTATACCAGTGTTTAAGAGCAAAAAATACTTCAGAAGGAAACAGAGTAAGAGCTTTTGAGAGAAGAATAATCCCAGGAACCTAATAGCAATGATAATTTAATTCATTCATAAAACAAGAAGCTTGACTATTAGTACCTGATGCCCAAGGCGGAAGCTCTACGTCTTCAACTGTCTTTCCACCTTGTCTTTTTCCCAAGTCCAACTTCAAACTGTTTACTAGAAAACTAGAATCATTTTCATAAAATTCTGGAATCAACTGGTAGAAAAGGAAACGGAAAGTTCTGAGATCAGCTTAGCTTTGATCATTTTAAGTAGAATACAGTTAATAAAAAATGATAGTTATTGAAACTCATACATTAAGCTCTAAAGGTGGATAGACATTTCTCCAGGCTTTCCTCTCTGTCAGAGAACATTGGAAACTTCCTTCTGTTACCCTTCCAACTAGGCTTCCTGGCTACCAACATGGTAATTCTCAAAGTTAAATTCAGAGTAGCATAAATATTTTTAACATTATATGTATGACATATGAATCCATAATATCTAAGAGTATCTTCAGAACTCTAATCACAGAGCTGCCTTCTTACTTTTAAGACATGATTCAAGACAAAAAAATAGAATAAAAATAGAATTACAAGAACAATTTGAGAGGTTAAGTCAGTTGTTTTAAAGACCACCACAGCTAACCATTCTTAATTCCACTATTAACTATTAAAATAAAAGTAGTATTTAAGTATCACTAACCCTGTCATCAAAGAAATGTTATTTAACAGTACCCACAATCTGGCAATCATTCAACATACTCCACAAGTTTTTGTCTCTAAAAAGCTCAAAAACCTAAGATAAAATTTCTGTAGTTTAATCTCTCCGGATGTACTGTTATAATGCAGCCAAATCCTAATGAGATTCCAGCAGGTGTATCCAGCACATAAAATTGCATGTTTCACCCTTAATACACTTTGATAATTCCCCCTTATTCAAATATCATTCATATGGACATTTGTCTTAAAAAGAATGTAAAGACAAGCATGGAATAACACAATTATAGAGAAGAAAAGTTCAAAACTTTAAAGGTTTCATAAAATGCATTAAATAGCCTCAATAACATATAAATTCAAATCAACAGAAGATATCCGAGAAGAGGAAGCTCAGAGTAAGCACTAAGAAGGACTTGAAACATTTTCTGGCCACTTACCTCTTTGAAATCTGTCGCACCATCCAAACAATTTTTCCAGGTTTCTGCAAGACTAGACAACATGCATCAATCACACAATTGTTAAACAAAACGAAACAAAAGCCATGTTAAAAGCTTTGTGCTCCCTTGATACCTATTTTAAAATGAAAACAACTTTGCTATAAACAAAACATAAACAAACCTGTTAAACGTTCTGTCAGCATGATCAAACTTTCCGTTCTGCAGACAGAGCATATATTCTGGCGCTAGGGAGAAAGAAAAAGTCATCAGATGGCTTCAAACCTTGTCCCCTTCTGAGGCAACAGTCTGCATAGAGAACACGTAAAAAGTTATCTTACCAACTCTAACAAGATAAAATAAAACATAACCCGGAGATGAATAGTGGCTCCCATACATGAACTTAGGTTCTGGCATTTCCTGATAACGTGTCTGCAACATAAGAAGAAGAAAAGAGTTCTGTTTAATATCAGCACTCGTGCCTTCTTCCAAAATTGTACACCCATATACTGTCCCTTTATCTATTTAATAAAAAAAGAGGGAGTTGAGGGTCACCTCCCAGATTTTTTTTTCCTAAAGACAAAACATATTCTAAGTACTAATAACTATGCTGCTTTAATCAGATCAGTAAATCAGTAAGAAGGCACAAAGGTTTTTTGTAATTCATATTCCAGAATTATCAGGACTTCTGCTTTTTTCTTCTCTCACTTTCCACACACCATGGCAGTGACTTAACTTCAAAGTACTTGATATTTTTGCTTTTCACCTGAAGTTTACTAAGATTACGGAAGGCACATATTGATTGAACTCAGCCTGGCAGATTCCCTCCTGCCTTAAGCTCCTATGTGTTACCCCCAAACCCAATTGTACTCTAAACAAAAAGTCCATTAAGTATTTGCTGTTATTGAAGAAGTGGAGAGTACAAGCATCATCAGTATTACAACCTTAAGAACCATTTATGATTTTAAAGTACTTAATATTTTATCAATAAAATGCAGCTATTATGGCAGTATTTTCTTCTCTAATACTTCATTAAGGACTAATGAAGACTGCAAAACATGAAACATTTTCCATAAACTATTTTGGAATAGTCAACCTACCATAGTAGAAAATAATTTCATAAAAAGAATTAAGAGCAAAAAAAACTTGGGACCTTCTAACTGTAATTCTGTATTTGACTGTTTATGAAAAGAAAGCGTGCCTATTTTGAGAAATGGAAAAAAATTGTGCACTGCTATCTGCATGTGGAAATTTCAACGAACTCTGATCTGCATGGATCTGTATTTCCTCCCCTTAACAAATTCTCACTCAAATTCAACATTTTTCTAACACGGATATACTTAAGATTTCTGTTTGTTTGCCTTGTGTAAGGCACACATGCATTTTACATTATGTATTTTAATCCTTTGGTCTTGAAGTTTTATATTTCCGTGTATGTTAACAGTGCCTGCCATACAAATGCAGTTACAATAATGACAACTTGATGATCTTACTATAAAAAACAAAAACAACAACACCAAACACACAGAATATTTAAAAGTACAATACATACAGTATGTTACTAAGAGAGATGAAGCAGATTTAAATAATTTTAAATTAGTACCAGTAAAATCAGTACTAATAAACTGAAAATAAATATAACACAGTTTATAGGCAAGTTTGCTTCTGATAAGGTTTATAGTATTTTATATATGTGCATTAACTCCAAAAAGTTGCTTGACAAAGCTCCTTTTATTTCCAATATGTACAAGGCCTAAAATGTTCAGTTTAAAAAGCCACGATATACATACCAATAATCTATCCAGCCTTTCCTTATTCAGGGCACCAATTGGTTTACTGAGATCACGGAATGTTTCAGGCTTTGTTAGATCTAAAAAAACATAGTTAGACTATGAATTGCTAGGAATAAATAGATTCTGATCAATAGTAAAAACCACAACTACTACAACAATCACCACAGAAACACCCCAGTAATTCTTCCTCCTCCCCAGGTGCAAAAGAATAATATTCTTGCTCTAAATAGCTACTCAACTCCTTCCTTCCCGGTAGAATTGCTCTTAAACCACTTGCATAAGAGCTAGTGGTTATACGTGCTTGACAGTTACTGCAACTAACATCGTCTTCTATATGAGACACAAAAGCAGCTGGCATTGCCTTATTTCTGCTCAGCTATTCTGCATGCTAAAGTTAAAACCACCAAACAATCAGATTGCACTACTTGAGCCGGTGCTCAACACCACAACGTTCCTCTACTGGTTTTAGAGGGACAAGCTTCCAAAACAAATTACACAAATATCCTTAACCAATGAGCCTATTTAGACACAATCCTTGTTAGCCTATTTCTTTCAACTTGAAATATTCAGAACTGTGAAAGAACACCTGGATCCTGTACATTTCAGTACATACAGATTGTTCCACGAAAGGCCATTTTATCCATTCTTACACACTGAATGTTCAATACCACTGATTTTCAAAGTGACCAAGCAGATGCTAAAGAGCCTTTATGTGAAAGGTGAAATATTTAACAGAGAAAGTGAAAGTTCAGTTGTCCGCTGAACTCTGGAGCAAGGGTAAATACAAACGAAAACATCCAAGGCCACTAACACCAAGTGCATTTTGATGTACCTGGAACTTTTGGCAGTGTAACACCCATCCCCCCCACCTGCCCCAGAGATGTTGGGCATGATGCACTAACATGCCTTCTTGTATATACATACCTAATACTGAACTAGAGTAGTCTGCTATGATCCAGGGAAATACAGGATACTGGGAGAGATCATTGCAGCTCCTATCAGCCAGATTGTTGAGATGAAGAAGATATTCGTAGTTTGATAAATGTCCTCGTTGCCATTGTAACATGTAACTTTCAGCTGTATGCTCCGTAATATGATTTTCTAAAATGAAACATAACATTAAGGGGTTTTGAGGTCTGGAGTTCCACCCACAAAATTATACTGTAATTAATATTAATCAATGTAAAATAATTAAGGGCACAGTTGTTTAAAAGAACCAATCAGAATTAAGTGGAAGTTTTGTGTTTCAATAGCTACTATTCTTTATATATTTTGTAATACCTGTTCAGACGGGCCTGAAGTGCAATTCTATGTGTACGTCCCTGCCCCCCTGCCCTTCTCCCCCCCAAAAAAAAAAATAAAAAAAAAATCACCCAGAAGGAGTTTTGAAGCTGAATATGGACACGATAGGTGGAAAAGATCCTGAAAGTTTATGAAGGTATAGAACAATATTTGCAGACCATGAATAGTGTTCATGGCAAACAGGCAATCTTTAAGATTTCAAGTTTCAAGAAACAGCTCTGCTGGGAAGCAAGGAAAAAAATGTTTCCTACTGGACAACTAAAGATGCCCACTGACAATAATTTATTGCAAGGAGTCACACACAAATGTAAAAGGAGTTCAGTATCAAGACAACTGAAACAGAGAAACTAGTGGAAGATAAAACTTTACCACCACTAAAGTAGGAACTATGTACCTGAAGCATCCAGCCACTGAGATGTTACAAGCACCTTTAGAAATCATAAAAGGGTGAGCCCTATCCCTAATGTCCAACATCAACAAAATCTTCAAGACAGAACAAAAAACTTCACTGGAAGCGGAATAAAAGAGAGAAGACTGATTTTTCCACTCCACCCCCTTGTACATCTTTTGACCTCTTTGGAAAGTAGAGTTGCACTCAAATAATTTATTTCCATGGAACTGGAAGCTTTGACTTCATCAGTCCCTGCACCTGGAAACTTTGTCTTTGGAAAAAAAAGTACAGGAGAAAGTTATCCAGCAAAGTCTGAAGTGAGGTAACAGCATGCAATTAATTTAATAACAGAGGAAATCATATCAAACTCTACTTCCTTTCCAAAACGAAAATGTAAAAGACAAAAAGGATTCTCAAGTCAAGTGATTATTTCATTGTGGATTTTCCAGTTTCCTTTGTGAATACTCCAAGATTTGATGAAGTGGGGAAAATGTCAACTGGTATTTAGGCAAATTCATTAAAACAGAACTACAGTTCTGGTACAATAACAAGGTAGTACAAAATTTACACTTCCAATATTGGCAGTAAACATGGAGTTCCAGTGTTTCAGTTGTAGTAGTATTCTAGAAAAAATAACTATTAGCTTTTTCTTTCATTTTCTCAGTGCACATACTAGCATTTTAGAAAGTTTGTGTTCATGATCTGCAAAAGATATGTACCACTTTCTAGGAATTAATGAATAAAAAACTTAACAGAAATGATAATTTAATTGTTTTTGAAAGGTGATTTTCATCAGCCGTTGCTGCTGAGTTTGAGGAAAGTTCAAGTATTTGCCTGCACTAAAGATCCATTCACTACAGGAGCCTTCTCAACACAATTTATACCCAGACTTAACGGGGGGTAGGAATGGAATCCACCCACTATCCTCTCTATATTCTTCCAGCAAAGCACAATTCAGCTGAGTGGATCTTTCTTACTCCTTGCTTTGAAGAAACTCTATTTTATTATTTTGGTTTTTGGGCACTACCTATCAAGTTGCAGATTAAAGGAATCAGTTTCACCTTAATAATGTGAATGTGTCTCAGCTTTCATACTCAGTTCTTCAAACACAAACAAAAAACATGCCACTTTGCAACATTCATTTTGAACTTTGTTTGCTTCTACCAAAAAGTTTTAGGGCTTATTCTTCCAATTCTCCCTACAAATCAAGAAAGCAAAACCCAGGCAAATTTCCCCTCACAAGAGTCTACAAACTACATTAATAAATAAATACTGCAAACCTAGATATGTTGCAATAAGGAAATAGAGCTCATCTCGATCTTGACAGCTGTAGAATTTCAAGTAGATATCAGAACAAAGATCATTTTCTGTGCAAAATACTTCAAGTCCCTTAGAAATTAAAGGGAAAGAAAAAAACAAATTGAAAGCAGTTACTGACAAGGTATAACATTCATGTTTTTACAAAATATTCCAGTTACTAATATCTAAAGCTTCAGACTAATAAACTGGGCAGTGGTTTTGCCTACATACAGTCTAATGTTTTGATCTTTTCTGTTTCCAACCCTAAAAGTATTCAATTTACACCCCACTAAGCAAACAGATTTACAGCTGTCCACAGACTGGCTCCATCTAACTTGTTTAAGGACAGGTAATATATTTTTTGTCCTAAGTGAATGAAGTGAGGCAAAGAGTTAAAGGTCCACTTAGTTTAAAGGCATTTTGACATGCGAATTTTGTTCAATACTGAAATTTCAGTGTTAACACTGAGAACACACAACTGAGGTTCCACCACAGCACTGTCAGTATCCCTCAGTCACGTACAGCAGAGCTCATCACTCCACATTAGTCTCAAACTAAACTAGTGATCAGGCTCCCTCCATGAATCAATCCAGAGAGAAAATACACCATGAGAGGGCAATTCATTCTATCATAAGATAGGTGTTTGAGATAAACGGGATGAATTGCTCCCTGGAGGTACTCCCTTCTCCCTTCCCTTACACCGACTGCTTATGAAGGAAATTTTTCATCCTTGACAGAGTTCAATTTTCCTGTTTCCATCTTTCTGACAACACAGGGAACTAAAACACCTTCTAGTGTTTTAGGTTTAGTTTTTGAGTGCTGTTCACTAAATATTCCACCGTTTTTAAAAACATATATGTTTTACCTGATGATGCACACAACTTCAGCTGGTCAGTTTAACAAAACATATACACAGCATGCTGTTAAGATATATGTATATATATATTTGATCTTACCAGTGGCATTAGACCATGTCTTCTTTTATAGATGCGACGTACATTTTGCAGTGTTATTTGTACTACTGGTTTCTGTAGGGGGAATGGGTAGGGTGGTAAGAAAGAAGACTGAGATATTCCAGGAGATGTATATTCTTTTACATTAACCTTTCCAATCAATCTGAAGTTTCTCTGAACTAGAGATACTAGCAATATCAAAGCAATATCCACCCATGTCATTTTAGAAGTGAAACTGGTTTTAAGCAGTTACTTTAAAAAAAGGAAGTTTGTCTTTGTTGTTGGTTCTTGTCTGAGTAGCAAAGCAGCTTAAGAATAAAAGAAGAACAATGCATGATCACCTAAATCTGTTGCCAGTAAGAATTATCAAGCAAAAGACGTGCAGAACACAAAGATCTGTATTAAAACATAAGGAAGCCATTGGGTTGCTGGGCAAAATGTTTGCCAATGGTGCCATCTAATGGATGAAAATTGAATGGCATTTTGTCATAAAAATGTGAAACACTTTACTTGTCTGGACACATTTTCAGTATATTAGTAGCCTGCTAGGACTATTGCTGCTACTTCTGTGACAAAGCTCCAAAGCAGTGAGATGCTCTCAATTTTCCTCTAGAGAAAGCAATACTCAGTTTAAAACCTAGATACATCTTCCAATATGAAGTAAATGTATATAAAGCTCTCACCAGGTAGGGACAGCAAAGAGTAAGATTAGAACTTTATCTTAAATGAAATTTTACAATAAGTTATTGTTAAATATTAATGGAGAATGAGCAAAGAACATTTTGTGCTTAGGCAGTAAGAGGTAAGTTTTAAGCAAGTTAGTGCAGAGTCAGAGTACTGAGATATACCAAATGAAATCAGAGCAGCATAAATTAAAAGAATGCTATGGAACTTTTTATGAGAACTGAAAATACAGTTTTTTGGAGATGCATTTAAGGGAATAATATTAAAAAAAACCTCTCCACTAGAGGAGCAGCGTGCTCACACCATATGCAAGACCATCTATGAGGCACTTACAGGATATCCATTAAGAGGCTGGAAGTACAAGTTAGCATCAGTAACACACACATGCCCTGGATTAGTCACCAGTGGTGTCACCATTTCTGCTTTACATTCCATATTCAGCGTTTCAGAAATGCTTTGAAATCTACAAGTGAAGAAAGGGAGTAAGTTTACCTCTGGTTCTTACATACGCAGAGCTACCCTTAAATTCTTCAGATTAGTTTATAACCATGGGATGTCACAATGGGGACTTCACTATTTTAGGAAAGAAGAGAGTTCTTTGTTGAGACCTCTACTTTACCATGTTGTGTTCTGCACCATTCTCAGAGCGAGCTTTATTCTGCATATACCAATGCCCAGTTTGCAAAAAATTAATAGGTAAACTGAACAGTTTGAAGAGGAAAGAAATGGGGGGAAATAACACATTCATCTTTACAACACAGAATTTGTCATTCTCCATTCCAGGTGGTTCAGAATGTAAAGAAGATAACTCTGAATTAGAGAACTTGTGCTTCCCCAAGGAAGTACTTAAGCAGGAGACTAATTGACCAGAATTCAAATATATTTTCCCAGTAGGAAGTTATTAGAAAAATACCTGTTTTTATCAAATGAAGTTCTAGCCAAACGGGATTGCAGTATAGCAGTTATCTAATGTGAAGAAAAAAGAAAATAGAGTCTATGATCCAAATACAATTAGAGTTTCATTAGTAACATTGATATTCTGATAGAAATAATGAGATACTTACCATGGCAGCTTGATCTCCCATCTTATCTAGACAAGAAGCCCTGTAGAGCTAAAGGACGTTGAACATTAAGTGAAATAGCACAGAACTCCCACACAAGTCACAAGTCAATAGCAACTGGGAGTGTTCTTAGTGCTGGAGTACTACAAGAGCTATTATTCTTTCTTTTTAAAGTAGAACATGTTTGTTAATTATTATTATTATTACTTTGTCTATACACTACCACCCGGCATAGTAAAAAGCTAACGAGAGTAGCTTACAACAGTTTTCAGAACTAGATGCTATGTTCAACTGCTGCATTTAAAAAAAAAAAAAAAAAGATACTCCCATCATTTCACTTTGAGAATAAGTTACTCAAAATATTTAAAGAAAGCTCCCCATCAAATACCAAAAAGACACTCTGACAAAGTGTGTAGTGATACCAAATAACCACATACCTGATGTAGAGTTTGCACAACATCTCCTACTTTCCCAGCCACATCCAGTTGGAATAAGTGTTCTGTAGTACCCTAAAACCAAAAGGATATTTACTATAAGTAAGTTTAAAATAAAGAGCAATAAAAAAAATAAAAGAAAAAAAAACACCTAAAATTAAAATACACTAAAACCTTGTCAAATTGTTTCCACAGGTTGCAGTATATATTTGAAAGACCTATGTTAAACCCAAGGTTTTTTTTTTTTCTTTACAAATCTATCTTCCCTGTGGTAAGCTCTTTACATAATAATTGGTCAGTCATTTAATATAATGCAACATAATAACTTTGAAGCGATCCATTTAATATAGTGAAAACATCTGTAAGTGTAGAATTAGTACATGCTCTAACTAGTTTAGTATCACAAACATGTAAATATAGAATTAGTAAATGCTCTGACTAGTAAATGGCAATACATTTGGACAGCTACTATATACAGTTTTTTAGACAAAATATTCCAGCCCATTCAATCTTGAAAGACCTGGCTTTAAAAGTCATCATTCTTCTCTACATAAATAGTTTTAAACTGGAATGATTCCAAATGTAATTATATGTTTGGAATACTCATTAATAAAAACTCTAGGAAACCCGCTTTGGCAGGGGGGTTGGACCCAATGATCTCGAGGTCCCTTCCAACCCCTACAATTCTGTGAAAACCTCATGAGTATACCACACAAGTTGGTTGATGTTCATTTCTTTCCTCTACAAAGTCTTCCCAGACCTCTCAAGTGTCATTTCATTTCTCATTTTGACTTAACTATATTAAAAGTATGTGTGCAGATCAGCTGACAGTGACTCTTACACAAAAGTCATCTTCAGCAAAGGTGGTTAGGATCCCTTGAAAGACCCAGAACGTAGTATAAAACGGTATTAACACATTTCTGTAGGGTTTTGTTTTATCTTTAGTTAGACTTTTAAATTAGGTATCAGTAAAACTTCTTCAAGACATTGATCGGTGGATACAATTGGATTAATTTAAAACTTAAGGAAACAAAACAATCTAGAATTTCAGTAGCAATTTGGTTAAAAACTTTGTAACATTTTACAAGCACACAATTTTCCTTCAACAGGGAAAGCATAACTTTCATATTCTAGCGGATGGTCTACAAGGGCTGCTTACAGCCTACAACGCAGAAGCTTTCATGAGCAGTTCTCTGTCTAGCTCTCCAGCTGCGTGCAAAGACAGCAATGCAGTGTTTTGTAATTGATCTCAAACGATCAATGGAAGACATGGAAGCTAAAATGTACTACCAGATTCCAGTACTCAGTGAAGCATCTAGAACTGGCAATGATCTAAGTGTAAGATATCTAGCAGCAATTAAAAAATATATATTCTGAAGTGACTTAAGGCAAACTGAACTTCTGTTTTAATTCACAGAAACATACCTGCACTTTTGTGAAGGAAATTGTAACGGTTAACTCTCAGGAATGGTTCAGGTATGAATGACTCGTGATTCGGGACAAATTAAAATGAAAAACCTTACAAAAAAACACTAATTCTTTTATCTTTTCACTGTTTTGACAATGTGATAGTTATATTTAATAAATTGTGCACTTGGAGGCAAAACGGAAACTACAAGGACCAAAACAGAAATCAGGTTTAACACAAAGAACTAATGGCATAAAGCAAATGAAAAAAAGAAAATCAAGAAATAAAATAAAATAGTTTAAGAGATATCAACAAAATAACCTAAACCAGTTTTTGAGAGAACAATTCCTACAATTTCTTGTCTCTTATAGCAGCAATACATACTTATGGACTCCATGACTCCTGAAATCTTCCACTTGAATGAATATGGCAAGAAATATAATACAATAGTCTGTTTCAATTCTTGCCTTTGGAAAGACTTTTTGGGCAGAAATAGTGTTTCAATGACTCTGCATTTTCATTTTGTATTTGTATCTTAAACCATCTCCCATTCCATCTGAAAATCCCTTACTTGTGCACTTCAAAGCCCTCAGGCTCAAGAATCGGAGCAGACTCACCCCATCAGCAGAAAGGAATCAGAAGCAAGCTCTGGTTTCTGCTGTAAGCAGACTTATCTGCCATTCCTTTGAACCGCAACGCATTCAGCTGGGAAATCTCAGTTAGGAATCTCTCATCTGGGTGTGCTTAGAACTGAGGAGAAGTGGCCACTAAATACCAGTGGCCAGCTGACAGCTCTGTCTGATTGTTCAGCCCACAGAGCTGCACAGCAAGGGCAGCAAGGTCTGCAGTATGTCCTCCAACAAATAATACAAATATGTTGTAGAAGAATTCAAGCACTGTTTTTTATTCAATGTGTACAATTTTTTAAGCTTTATTGTCATATTCCTCAACTTATAATCACCTTACAGTTTCCGAAATGAGAGGATAGGTCTTTGCAGAACAAGAGTTCACTAAAAACAGTGAAAAATTGTATACTTACTCTGACTGTTTTATAGGGTGCAATAATGTTTCTTTCTTTAATGAGAAAAGCCTGAAAAAGCAAGAATGTTAGTTTTAGTCTGAAAAAAACCACACCACCCCAAACAAAAAAAGAACACATCCAAAAAAAACCAAAATAAACCCAAACCCACATCAATAATAAACATAAATCCTGATAAAGGCAGAGCTAAAAACACTGTTTAAGCAGTCAAAATACTGGATTGCAATATCCTGCTTTAACAACCCTACATGAACTGCAGAAAAACAATGACCTTTTGTAGCTGCTAACCACAAAAGGGACAAGTGTCCAATGCATTTCAGAGGCCTACTCACTTATACAGTCAATTAGCGAGCTTTTATTCCCATCATATGACCTTCAAGGAGTTGCAAGATTAAAGGCAGTAAACATAGCCACCAGTCTGGCCCCATTCAACATACTCCTCCCCACCTTTTTGTCTGGCAGCTCATGTCCCTCCGGTTCTGCCCTGAAAGGAATGCCCCTTCCCATAGAGGGAACTCATGAAATACTGAGCCCTCTCAAATGAGCTCTGTCCACTGCCAAACATTTTGCTTCCTGTTCCAACAGCCACAAATGTCAGATTTCCTCTCTCATTCAATAGCTCGCTTTTGAACAGTTTTGTATTTCTGATGCTACTCAGATCTGGAGAGGACCTTCCCCTCCTCCCCCTCCAAAAAAAAAAAAAAAACAAAAAAAAACCACACATGAAACCTTCAGATTTTTCTCTTCACAGCTCCTACACAAAGGTTTAACTGTTGGCACACTGGTTCATCACCTTATCATCTGCTGTCTCAAAAGGTGTCAAAAGCCAGAAAAGTCTTGTTTTGCCCTGTCCATAGGAAAGACTCAAACTTGTTAAAATCTCATGCCTGATTAAGACTAACTCAGTCCTAAACTCCACAAAAGGCACCAGACTGCACTACCAACTGCATTATTCTACACCACGGCCTGAGAACCTTTCAACACACCAGGCATCCACGTGGCTCCACCAGACCCAGTGCTTTGGTTTGCTTCCTACAGGGAGCATCACGCCTGTGGGTCTGCATTCAAAGGCAAATAAAGAAAACCAAAACCAAGAGAAATACTGTTATCAGCCTGGCAGATGAGGGTAGAGCAGTGGACACTGTCTACCTGGACTTCAGTAGGGCTCAGAAGCTAACATCATAGCTGACCTTTGCCGTGTAACAACTCACAGTACGGGCAAGCCAGCAGAAATTGAGCAGCATGCTTAGAAGCTTGAAGGCTCAGCATGCCTCTTTAAATGCTACATCAAATAATAATGGCAATTAGTTCCTTTCATCTGACATCAGCATTTACAGACCTGAACCAGGCTACAGGAGAATAAAAATCAGAGTAAGAGGAACCTACTTTATACTCAGCACTTACTTCTGTACGATAACTAAATATTATTCTACACTGAAAGTCCCAAATTCCAAACTATGAGGGAAAAGCCAACAGCACACATCAAAAAACATATGGAAGCAGAACAAAAAATTTAGCATACTACATTAACTTCATATTTCGGAGGACCTTTCTCCAATTATTATTTATATTTGCTGGTTTATAGTCATTATTTTTTAGTTTTCTTGCTACATAAAGCAAAGCTTCTTATCCAGCTATGCATTAACAGCTTTGAGCCCAAAGAAAAGGTGAACATGTTGAAGATGATCCAATTATTCACTGTGTACAGTTTCCTACAAGACAGAAATTCTACTAAAAAAAATATTCAGAACTAGATCATAATTTATCATCAATACAACCACTGAGTGAGTACTTTACACTTGAAAGTCCCTATGCCTTTTATATAAAATACCAGCATGTATCATCACAGCAAAATGTTTCAGAGCACTTCCCCAGTGACAGGATGACTGGCATGCTACACGTAGTGGGACAAATAACATTTGCCACTCAAAAAGTTAATTCTCTTTTCTTCATGGATGTTTTTATACTCATCTGTTCTTCAGAACATCAGTGTATGGTACATGGGATGAATAAGAGGTGTAATGAAATAAAAGACAACACTTTTTTTTGACCACCTGCAAGTTTGCATGGAACAATTAGAAATACCTATAAACAACAACTGTAAAACACTCAATATAAAAAATAGCATAGACAAAATTAAATGCTTGTGTACCTCTTTGACTGCCAGAGTACATAACACAAGGCTTTCAATCCTTGGTAAAGACATTTTACCTTCTCAAACATTCTAGCATATTTGCATTTCCTATCTCATTTCTGTTCTTTCCAGAAATGAAAACATGAGGGGTTTGTTTTAAGCTCTGGAACACTTATCAGCCCCAATTTTGCAAAGCTTGAAGTATATTCTATTAGTTAACATTAAGTACAAACATGTTCAAATTAATCAGAACTCATTACTGAAACCTGAGCCCGAATTTTAGGATCAGTCAAAGTGACTGGGTGGACATACAGTAGAGTCCAATGTTTTCATAAAGCTAACTGAAAGGATGAAGATGGCTTTGCCATTGCAAATATATGCTGCAGAAAGAAAAAAAAAATCTATATATATCTGTATCAAGATGAAAACAAGGATGATTAATAACCACTTTGAGATCAGTCTATTCGCCTTTTTCATTCAATTCTAACATTGCCCTAAACTCCATTATAAAATGTAGTGTAAAAAAATCTTCTATAGTTTGAGATTTCCAACAACAGTCTCACATTAATGCTAAGGTTTTTCACATCAATTAATTGTGTTTCCAGTCAACTTCTCACCCTAAAATTCCAGCTCTGAGAAAGACAACATTAAAGAATGTAACCTTTCATGTTTATACATCAAGAATCTGTTATATGCAGCTCTTACCTGATTACATACAACAGAAATCCCTCCAGATGTTTCCCTAAAATGTAAATAAGATATTTAAAGTGATGGGCATTTCAGCTTTTTAGAGTTAAACGCATATATACAGTAACTCAAATTCACATACCGAGTGAAAGGATTATTTGCTTCATTGTCTTCTGGGGCTTTTATACTAATGCAGTCTCTCAGTGGTATCTGCAACAAGTAAGAAAAACACATACCCCTTCTTAAAAGCTTTTTAAAAGGAATCTTAATTTATCAAGAACTTGCAAGGTTGCAGTGCTTACCTTGATAATGGGTTGGATATTTTCATCAGGTTCAAAAATTATTGATTTTGAACAGATTTTTAGAGAACCTCTGATTTTTCTAGAGGAACAAAAAACAAGTAGTAGTTGTTGTGTGTGTTTTACAGATACATGAGACTACAACGACTAGAGCAAACAAATGTGTGTAAACCTTTTGTACCTTTCATCCCTGCAACCTTTATTTATGATATGATTAGCTGTGTGCTGTTCAAAGTAATATTCTTCCAGGTTAAGAAGCAGCAGTGAAAACCTGCAAATAAATAAACAAAAAATATTTCATTAGAAAGAAAACACCATAAAACAGTTAATGTTCTTAATAAAATATATCAAGTGTTTGGGAAATCTTCACTAACATATATAGAAACATAAAATCATTCAGGTTGGAAGAGATCTTCAAGATCATCTGGTCTAACCATCCCCCTACCACCAATGCCACCCGCAAACCACGTCCCTAAGCAGCACGTCCAACCTTTCCTGGAACACCCCCAGGGATGGTGATGCCACCACCTCCCTGGGCAACCCGTCCCGATGCCTGACTGCTTTTTCTGAGAAGAAATGTCTTCTCATTTCTAACCTAAACCTCCCCTGATGTAACCATTCTCTCTAGTCCTATCCCTAGTTACCTGCAACCTGAACCTCCCCTGGCACAACTTGAGGCCATTCCCTCTGGTCCCATCACTAGTTACCTGTGAGAAGAGGCCAACACCCAGCTCCCCACACCTTCCTTTCAGGTAACTGCAGAGAGCAATGAGGTCTCCCCTGAGCTTGCTCTTCTCCAGACTAAACACCCCCAGTTCCCTCAACTGCTCCCCACAGGACTTGTGCTCCAGGCCCTTCGCCAGCTTCGTAGCCCTTCTCTGGGCACACTCCAGGGCCTCGATGTCCTTCTTGTAGTGAGAGGCCCAAAGCTGAACACAGCATTCGAGGTGTGGCTCTACCAGAGCAGAGTACAGGGGGATGATCACCTCCCTGGTCCTGCTGGCTACACTATTCCTGACACAAACCAGGATGCCATTGGCCTTCTTGGCCACCTGCGCACACGGCCAGCTCATGTTCAGGTGAGCATCAACCAACACCCCCAGATCCTTTTCCTCTGCACAGCTTTCCAGCCACTCTCCCCAAGCCTGTAGTGCTGCATGGGGTTGTTGTGGCCAAAGTGCAGGACCCGGCACTTAGCCATGTTGAATCTCATCCCACCGGCCTCTGCCCATCCTGTCGAGGTCCCTCTGCAGGGCCTTCCTACCCTGTGTGTGCCCTGTCGCCCTCCCAACACCTGAGAATTAATTAATTTAAAATAACTTTTTAAAAGAACAAGCCTGTATGGAAACTTTGTATACACATAAAGATGATTGACTGATGCTCTTCCAAAACAGTCAAGGTTAGATATTTCAGTCTGTTCATATGTCTGAGGCGGGAACTATCCTAGCATAGCCAGTCTTTATGTAATAAAGATAATAACAACACAATAACAACACTACATTTAACTCGGATCAGTGTAAGCCAGTCAAAATATGCAATGACACAAAAGGTGGAGCAGGAACTCACATGGTGGAATGGAGAAGATAAGATCTTACCAGGGCAAAGCCAAGTGACACTGGTTTCAAGTGTTAAGTGCAAACCACAGGCATGGTTTTTACAACATGGCTGAGCCACGCTATGGATACCCTCTAAAATAGCATTCTCCAACAACTTTTTGGCATTTTGTACCAGTGCCAGTGTTTGTTCAAACCCACAGGAAACCTGTTTATGGGCTAATCCAATAGAAAACAAACCACAACAACAACAAAAATTGAAGAAGTCTTCTCAAGCATTTCATCGCAGGATCACGGTAATGCCAACACTCACGCAAGGCAAATGCAAATAGGTTAGGTTTGATATAACATGAAACTACATCCTCTAACAAATTAACTGCTGCAAGTAATGAAAGCTCATCAGCTCTACTAACAGGGTGAGCACAGGGTCACCTATGCATTTCAGCAGCAGGGAATGACAGCAAGTATCAGCACAGCAGGCAGAGCAGCAACATCTTATTTCCCTTCCACATATGACAGCTTGTTTGTCTGTGGAGCCGGCCTGATCCGCAGAAGTACTTAACATTTATGCACATCCACGCTTTGAGCTAAGTTCTGCATTGTGGTCATGAGGTGCTTTACGAGGAATGCTTGTGACAATGCTAATAAGCACCAGGAGTCCCCAGAGCAGTATGGCACGTTTAAAAAGCAAGCAGTAAACATGTCGAGAGTTCAAGAAATGAACTACATATTAAACAGTCTGCTTGTTAGGGCAGCATATTTCATACTAGAAAAAAAACAAAAACAAAAACAGCATTACTGGAAAATATATCCTGTTTATGTAAATTTTGTGTTGTGTCTGTGTTGCACTAAATGCACCAAGGCAAAGGTTTGCTGTACTTACAAGTGGGTCCACACGCTCAACACCTCCTCCTGACACCCCGCATCCAAGACTCTCTGCCCTAATGTTCTCCTGCTTCTGCAAAAAGTCCAGTGCATTATCTTTGCCCCTGTGTTCTTGAATACAGGCGTTTTGTGATGCCATTAACAAACAGTTAAAGTTAAAATGTTAGAAAAAAATACCAGTTACAACAGTATAAGCCATATAAATCTCCTTAAGAAAATTCAATGCGAATCCACAAAGGTCACTTCTGCCTTTCCCCCAGTTACCATTACCACGTGTTTCTTGAATATCTGAGGTTTCCAATGGAGTTTCAGGGGCTTTGCCTTCACATATCATTTCTCAGAAGATACAGTACCAGTTGCCTTCTGTTTCTCATAAAAGTTTATCTTTCAAACTCACTGCAACCTATGAATGCACATCCTATCAACAGGTGTAAACTGAATTCCCAACTTTCAGAGGCTTTGGTGCCATCACTCACCTTCAAGAAGCTAAAATAGAAGCTCCAGCTCTGCATCTTGAAGAAAAAAGCTTCACTAGGAATATTCTACATCCTAAGGGGGTAGAGAAGTATGAAACCATAGCGGCTTCCACATAGCTACCATTAAATCCCATTTTTCAACGCATCACCTAATTGAAGTCACACAGGACAAACTTAAGTTTTCTAAGTTCCACTAGCCAAAATATTTAAAGTTAGGAACAAAGGTAACACTCAGATTTGCTTGTAAAATCTTCCACTTTTTTGTCAGGGAACAGACACTATGGACACGAGGGACAATCAGCTTCACAGCAATGATGTTAGAGGTCCCGTAAACCTTCTTTTGTGACAAGTGGTAAATCACGTTCGATAGAACTCATTTCTGAAATACTGTAAGTAAGTAGAGCCACTAACAGTAATTGTATCAACGGGGTCCCTCGTGTGAGCCTTCACCACACACAATGATACTTCAGGCTTGCCAGGAGTTTTAACAAGTATTTACAGGTACCAGGGGAACAGCTCACTCTCTGGTACATGGCATCAGCAGGCAAACACAGTGTTGTGAAGGTCTGAAAAAATAGGAGATCAATAGCTATACAATTATAGCAGTGGGGATCTTCAACATGCAACTAAGCAGATGGACTGCAGAGGAACCAGCAGGGTGATTGTCTTCCGAAGAACTACAGAAGGTAGTCGAAAGACACTTGTGGTACCAAGATGACTGACACACAAAATTTATGTTATCAGCTGCTACATAGTCCTATGGCAGGAATTTGTACATATGTTTGGTACAGAGCTAGAATAGTAATTTGATTCTTCTGGGTATGACAAGAGAAAGCAAACACACACACAAAGGAAAGGAATGATACCCAAGATACGAAACAGACTAAATGCATAGCAGTGGAGAACTGTATCTTGGTCTCAAGCCACCGAGCAGCTGGGCTATTCCCTGTGCTGCATAAGCCTATGACTTACCATGCTGCCCTGGAGAACAGCCTGGCTCACAAACCCAGTGTCAAGTCACGTAAGACCAGGACTAGGTAAGCCTGTTCCTTTTTCCTCATGTCTGACCCTAAGACATCAAGAAAACTCAACCTCAGCCATCAGTCAGGCAAACATCTAACCAAGGCCTTCCAGTGAGAAGAGCCAGACTGCTTCAATAATACAAGTGGTTTCACCCCCCCCCCCAACAGAAAAACAACAACAGAATCTATTTGTATCTAATTTTTCCCCAAAAAGCAAACCGTAAGTATCAACTGACAAATGTACAACACCACAGCTGAATCTAAAATGAAAAAGATTTTTTTTTCCTTTTAAAATTATCACCAAGAACTAGTACCTGGAAAAAGAGGTTTTGTTCTAATGCAAACACCTGTGTTTTTTAATAAAAAAGCAAAGAGATCTTCTACGTGTGGCTGCTGCTCTCAAACCCCATATTCCTCTCAAACCCTGTATTCCTATAGCACAGTAACAATGAATACTGGCTGCTATTGTTTCGGGCAAACACAAGAGGATCAAGTTTGCGGTATTTTTCTTAAGCATCAGCAAGTGGCTCATTTTAATCCACTTTTGAAATGTATAACCTCATTGTTACTTGAGACTTCCTTGAAGTTGAATCACTTGAAACAAGTGATTTCATTAGCATTTATTAAAAATAGCATTACCTTTTTCTAAGTAGCTATCTTCTCTTGGAAAGCTCATGGAAACCAACTCAAATATCCTTTGAAATCAAGCAATGAAACTCATACCCTAGCATATTGTATGATGTGTTTATGCTGGCTTCCTAATAAAGATACATTTCACAGGCTTAACATTCACAATTTTTGTGGTCACCAGGCTATTTAGTTACTTACAACAGATTGATGAGGTCAGTAAGCCACATTTCTTCAGAAATTTCTTCAGGCATTTCTTCAGATACAATTTACTATTTTTTCCTCATACATTGACCTTGACACATTAAACTATTTTTAAAAAGCGATATATTGATTTGGAAGTGACAGAGAGGAACAAAACAGACAAGATTTTCAAAGAAAGCTCAGATACTGTTAAAATATCTGTATGGGGGAATGCTCAATGCCTTATGTTTTAGCTTCTTAGCAGTCTGGTCTTTATCCTTGAATAAAGTCTTGCCAACAGTAAGTAAGCTTTCAAGAAAGCTTCTCAGAAAATGATATGTGCCTAATGCATTTGATCATTTCAAAATCTGAAGGAAAAAGGCTTTAACAGCTTCCCTTGTCCAACCCAGCCTACCAGCTTCCTCAGAGACCACTTACAGTTCAGGAGACAACTCACTTCAAACTGCAGAAGCCATCAAATTAGCAGACAGAGGAACACCAGCTTCCACTCGGAGCTGCGGAGTTCCCTCAGGATAGTTTTGCACAGGTTTAATAACCTGAATGAGTTCACGGAGGGGAACAACAAGTAACACAGACTGTACAGCATGAAGGGGTCGGGGGCAAGAACACCGTGGCCAGAAACGAGACCTTTCTGCTCAGAGGGCAGCAGCCCTGCTGTCAGAGTGAGAAGGCAGCAGTGCCCCTTCCCAGATGAAATGAATCGGCAGCCTCCACGGCCAGCAGGGCAAAGCCTCGAGCTTTAACACGGGTGGAAGGGCATTTGAGCTGTTACAGGGTTTGCATTAAACCTGAGCTGTATCTGAGACCAACAGCAGAAGCAGCTTGGAGGGAGAAAAAGAAGAAACTTCAATGAAGGCCCTAATAGCGTTTCTGTGGAAACATCTTTGATACCCACCCGCATCCACTGGTGTTTGTCCATTAACTCTTTACTCATGAGGATCAATCTTTTAATAGCTGTTGCTTAAAATCTAAGTACCTACACTTAAGTGTAAATTAAAGCATGCTAATACAAATTTGCTTGAAGGCTTTTTCATATTCCTGTTTGTGTTGTCCCAGAAAAGTGGCATTAAGAAAATAATAATAAAAAAATCAAATGGAAGTGATGTGGAAGGTGTTCCCTTGTGATGAGAATCAGTATTGGTTCAAAAAGTAGCTTCAGGGGAAAAAAAAGGAGGAAGGGAAAAGGAGAAGGCAAGCACCTTGCCAAGACAAACAGAACTTAATCTGTAGCAGGAAGAAGAAAGAGTACCGCAGGTAAGGCTGGTATACAAACAAAGAAGTGAAAAACTCTGGTTGCTCCTTTTTTTTTTTTTTTTTTCATTTTTGCCTTTTTCAAAAAGCTCCAACATAATTGCCACTCAGAAAAGGGCTGAGGAATATGAGTCAAGAACACACCCTAGACGCATACAAAAACTAAGCAGGACACTAAGCAGCAGGAGAACACTTGCAAAACCTAACCTCATGTGAGGTCATCTCCTATAAACAAGGTTTGGGAACCCAAATTGCACCCAAACATTCCTAGCATTGTTCCAAGTAAAATACAAAGCCATACACTGAACTCTTCATTTACCAACTACAACTTGAGGTTTGTAAGTCCTGCCAAAATGCTATAAAATATCCCCCAAGTAGAAAGTGTGTTATATCAGGCTTGGTTCTCAA
Source organism: Netta rufina (assembly GCF_964035555.1). Lineage (NCBI taxonomy): Eukaryota > Metazoa > Chordata > Aves > Anseriformes > Anatidae > Netta > Netta rufina. The sequence continues at coordinate 120,000,007 of NC_140124.1, forward strand.
AGACCAAGTGAGATTCAGCAGGGAGAGAACCATAATCCAACCCGACAACAACAACATAAAAAAAACAAACCCACAATTTATTTTATGCACCAATGTCATCTATCACCTGAAGCACCAAATCAGGTACAGGAATGAGCATGCAGGGACCAGCATCTCAGAAAAAAAACAAACACATTTACATTATCCAGAAGAAACAGCAGCCAATTGATCCTGCTTTAGATTCTTCATCTGTGATTGAATTGTTTCCATTTCCACCACTTCATTGCACACGCTGGGAAACTACTGGGGCAGAACAGTTTCAGGTGGTTGACTGGACACACCTGGGACAATCACTTGACCCAATACTGAAGTACAGTCCTCAGAAGTACACTGCCAGGGACGAACAAGCAGGCCACCCAGCTCAGCAGCAGCCTGCAGGTACACAAAACCAGCTCTAAGTAAACCTCGTCCTAAGAGCAAAGTATCTATCGGCCAGCTGATGCATGAATAAAAGTCTTCCTTATGTGTATTTTGTCCTCAGAGGCTAAGATAAGGCTACATACTTAAACATGAAACAAAAAGCCAAGGGGACATCAATCTGCAGGACCTACATGCTACCAGTGTGTTGTCTTACGTGAGTGATGTGAACAGCAAAACAGATGAACTCCTCGAACAGGAAGCCGAGCAGGCAAACCAGCAGAACTATTTATAAAAAGCCTCTGTATCAAGTGTTAGATATGCCTACATTTGGGCACACAGCCAGCAGAACCCGGAACTCTATTTATAAAGAGAGCAACAACCTCACCAAAACGCCACATCATTTCATTTGAAGTTTAGTAACTAAAATTATTAAAAAAATAAATCAAATATCATACTAATGAATGCTGAGTGCTTTTACAGATTAAATTGGGTAATCATGTACACAACACTGCATTAATTAGAAGGGAACATAATATCTTTCTTCTCTCTGAACACCTAAGAAAAGTGAAAATAGATGTCTAGCAATACAGATACATTCGAAGTTAAAAATCCTGCCAAAATTAACCCAACCTCATTAGGTAGATTGATTTGTTTAATAAAAAATAAAGTAAAGCCCGTTCTTTGTTCCCAGTGTACAAACATAGGATATTTTAGAATGATGTTCTTTTTTTCTAGAAAATGACATAGTAAGAAAAGTAGACTTACATAATCAGATATTAAATCAGTCCAAGTAATTAGTTTAGGATTTTTTCCTGATCTCTTAGAACTGATCTTCCTTCCTCCCCCCAGAGAGCAACTATATAAGAAGATTAACTTTTTACCTACTGTTTCACTGTGCTCTCAACCAGAACTTTCATAGCTGGCACATTTGCTCATTGCTTTATATAAAAACAAACAAACGAAAACAAACAAACAGCAAACTAACAAAGCCACACATGAAACACCATTATCACAAAGTTTCAGAAAGGCCTGGTCATCTCACTCGGAAATAACTACAGCAAGATTACTGAAGATAAGAGAAGTGTGAGCTATTGTCCCTGTACCAATTACCCAGCAAGAAGGCTAAAAGAAAAGCTCCCAGAGGATGTCATTTCTATTAGGCAAAATAAACAGCTTTTTTGGTGCTGTTTTAAGGCAGGACTGCCTATTAGGAAAACAAAAGACAGGATTTGATATTTCACAGCCAAAAACGTTTTAAATTGCTTAAGAAATATATTACGATTTCCTTTTTTTTTTTTTTTCTTCTTCAGAAAGGCACAAGAAGAGAGAAAGAGAGAGAGGGGAAGAGACACAATACATATGTGTGTGTGTGTATATATATATATATATATATATATATACACACACACACCTGATTTCATATATACACATTTACTCTTATTTTACACATTTGTCAAATTAGGCAAGGGGAAGAAATAGAGAAATGAGTTTGCAGATACTTAGATGGGAAAAGCTACAAGTAAAAATGACGACAGAATTAATCTTTCATGATGTTCTCAAACTACAAACAAGAAGATACAAGGTCCTAAAACGCTTCCAAGGAACCTTCATTAACTGCAGATCAGTAATGCTGACAGACATTGATAAGTTGGTTTTGTTGTCAGGGCTTTTAGGAGAGACTTTTATACCACTTGGATCTTTAGAGCAAATCTGATGAGTCGTGGCCTCTTCCTCAGTTTCTCAAAGAAGCAGAGACAAGTTATGTTAAAACCTGAACAGAGCTATTATAGTCATACTTCTAGCTTTTCCTACAGTGAAGATGTTTCACTTCACAATTAAAAATCCTTCTCCTCCTCCGAAGGAGCTTGTCCATTCTTCCTCCAGGACCCCCACAGTTAACTGAAAACACAGCAGTCCCCAAAAGCAGCAAGGAAAAAGATACTCGAGAAAGCAGAAAAGGGATCCAGAATACGTTCGGCCTTTGGAAGCATTTCAAAAGCTGTAGCAGCTTCATCGGCTGAACACCTATGAATCAGAATTTATACGGGCAAAGTGAGCCAAGCCCTTCGTCACATGTTTTTCTCCCCAACAATAAACAGCACTGTGCAGCCAGGGGCAGGGATTTGCACAGGGCTCACGCGGGCCCTGCTCGGTGTCCACGCGGGCCCCTGTGGCTGCGGACCCCCCAAATCCTGCAAGGGGAGGGAGGCACCTGGGGGGCACCAGGGTGCCACCAGGGTGCCGTGCCCTCACCTGGCATAGATCTCCTACGGGGCGATACGAAGCTTTATGAAAGGCTTTGAAACTTTCTGACGAGCCCGGCGTCGATGAGCCACATAAAAGAAAGTGTGACACAAGCTAAAAATAAGAGAGCGAATTCCGGCCAGGCGCAAGGTATGGGCTGTTAGTCACAGGCACACGAAATGCAGCCGGAGAGCAGGAAGGGGGCAATTGCGTTTAGCGCTGTAAGGAGCTGTCAGCCTGTAATTGAGGGGCTGACGAAACCCGCATCGTAACGCTCAGAAAAATAACAAACAGTGAAGCAGCGCTGTGCCGCGACACCAACACAACCCAAAACATCCGAAATGCAGCTTCCACGCAGCTGAATTCAGCCGAGCGAGCTCATTTTATCCCCATTTCCCCAGCTTTCCCCTTCCAGCCCCGGCTGCGGGGACCCAGCACGCACCCCCCTGCAGCGAGGGCGCAGCGGGCACGGCGCCTGCCGCCCCTCCGTCCCCCGGCACCCTGGGACCCTCTCGCCCGAGGGGTCCGTGCCCGGGTCCGGGTCCGTGGCCGTGGCTCTCACCTCTCCTTGGAGTACAGCTCCTGCTCCAGCCGCCTCCTGCGGATGAAAGCCATGGAGCCGCCCGGCCTCCCCGCCGCCGCCGCTGTCGCAGCAGGCCGGGCCAGGCCGCGCCTCAGGGAGGCGGGGAGAGCAGGGCCGGCCCGGCGGGTCGGCGGGGTGCCTGCCCTCAGCTTCCTTCCTCTTCCCCTTCCCCTTCTCTTTCCTTCCTTAAAACTCGAGCTGTGCTGGTTTTTATCGTCGCAGGTCCAGAGGAGCAACGCGAGTCGCCAGCTCGCAGCAGGGCCTGTGCCCGAAGTGGTGTCGGGGGGAATGGTTTGGGGTTGGGGTTGGGGTTGGGGTTGTCCCTCTCCATGGGGCTTATTCAGAGCAGGAATGCAAGCCTCGTCCTCCTCCCAGGGGTTTAAAACCTAAAAAACCTCCGTGGCAGGAAGAGGGAAATAAAACCCCACACGCTTTTAGTCCGTGTCACTGCAGGGGCATCTGAGCAACCTGTAACGTGTGCGCTGACACGGTTTCACGTGAGGTAGGAAAACACTGTTGTTTGCATTTTTATAAGTAAAAAACATAAAATAAAATAAAATTGAGTCACGCAGGGAATGTGATTTTTCACGTAGGAATAAAAAGAATTATAGGCTTGTAGGCCTCGAGTCTGTCTGATCTAATCTCTGCGCTGAGGCTGATTCAGATATATGTTGATCAGTGTTATTCAGACAGTTTCAATTTGTGGACCCGTAAACATGAATACAAGAAGTGCTGTATATGCTAAGAATTGATCTGCTTTTGCCATTTGTCTTTCAGGGACGTTTTAGGAGTAGTTCACAGACTCTAAGGAGGCTGTGCAACATGGTTTGAAAAGTGGTATCATCCATAAAAAGTATCTCTCTAATTGATTTATAAAAACACCTATTTGAAGGAAATATACAACACTGGTATGTAGATTGCAACAATGTTTAACTGCATTTGTAAAAATGTATTTGCCTTGTATCCCACTTTATTCTTTTACTGCATTGCTTGCTGCCATCTCAAAATGGAAACTGACAATATTTTTATATTGTTCAGGTATGTTTTTTAAATCTGTGTGTAAATATATATACGTATTTATTTATACAAGTGTTTGTATGTGTAGATATGTATATCATCTTCACACAGACTACACAATTTTGTTCATTTTCCTCCCAGACTGCATTCATTAAATGATTTATTCTTACTGATTTTCTCTAGTTTCTTTCGAGTATGGTTTTTGCCTTTATCTTAAGGTGTGAGACCCCTTAGAGCAGTTCAGCTGAGGACTAACACCAACTAGAGTGTAAGAATTACAGCTTATGTATTAGACAAAAGAGGAACTTCTATAAATACATCCCAGAAATAAATTGCTTTTCTTCTGACAGTGTTACTTCTGCTGAGAACCTTTTCTAATGTACTGCCACCTACTTCTCCCCATTTTAGACTGTGCATTTGAGTTTTTCTCAGTTGTAACGTTTTGCCTTAGCCCTCCTTCTAACTATAAATACTTAACCAGGTAATAGAAATAGTTTTGAACTCTGACTCTACCTTGTAGCTCCCAAGTTGGTGAAAAACATTTACTTTTTTTTATTATTATTATTTTTAAGTATATATCTATATTCTGTTACATATTGCAGATCATTAAAGGAAATATTGAATAGAACAGAAATGACAACATACCCTGACAGGATGTCCCTGAATATGCTCTTCTTTGTTTTTTGCAAGCAGCATGCCAGTTGGTTGTGATTTCATGAAAACTGTATTTCCTTTACCTTTTGTTTTAATAAAACTCTCATGGGACAGTCTCCAAACTACAGTAAACTCAAGGTCTATGATACCTGTTTTTCTACTGAATCAGTGAAATTGATTGTAAAAAAGGGCATTAGATTAGTGTGAGATTATTTGTTCTTGACAAACCCATGTTAACCTCTTTATAAAACAATTTTTCTAGAATATCAGGATTAAAATTAGCGTGTATATGAGGGGGAATGGGCTTAAGTTGCACCAGGGGAGTTTTAGGTTGGATCTTAGGAAGAACTTCTTTACCGAAAGGGTTGTTAGACATTGGAACAGGCTGCCCAGGGAAGTGGTGGAGTCACCATCCCTGGAGGTCTTTAAAAGATGTTTAGATGTAGAGCTTAGGGATATGGTTTAGTGGGGACTGTTAGCGTTAGGTCAGAGGTTGGACTCGATGATCTTGAGGTCTATTCCAACCTAGAAATTCTGTGATTCTGTGATAGTTGTGGATCTACTTACCTTAGATAGACACATTTTATCCTCTTCTTGTCTTCTGGAGCCTGCATAGTCTTAGCAGTTCAGAGATTACTTTTGCCATATTATTAAACCAAAGTCTTCAGGCTCTATTAATTCAAACCTATATCATCTAAATAGTTTTTAACCCATTCCTTCTCTAAATTCTTTGTAAGATAAATTTAACTAAGTATCTGTGTACATTTCCTTGTTGCATTTTCTATCCCTTTTTACCTGTCACTCATTTTGTACTGTAGGCTTTGTGATTTTATTCTTTTTTTCCCATTCTAATAGATTACTCTTCGGTTGTGTCCCCTTATTGTGGCCTTTTTTTTTTTTTTCCAAATCCTTGAAGGACTCCTAATGTAACTTTAACACAGTATACCTAAGCTTTCTACAGTTTCTTTTGTTCACATCAAGATAGCTTGCTATTGTATGTTTAATTAAAAATGAGTCTATTGTTCTCTGTAGAAAATCTAGGTTAGCTTTAAATGACCGAGCACAGGCTAGACCATACAGAAGGGAGGTTAAATAACTCATATAGGATGTCATGCTGTTATGATGAACCTGCTTTTAGTACCCAGATTAGCTTGATTAAAGCTAGTTTAACTGTTCCTACATAACAATGTAATCTGTAGTTGGCAGCGGCAGCATGCTTTTTCTTCCTCTTCTTAGAATAGAGAAGCCTATTTTGCTAAAAATATGCCATGATTGCTTTCACCCGGTTTACCTTCTCCTTTTAAAGTCAAAATGAATTCTACCCTACTTGTCATGAAATTCAGGTTAGTAATGCCTCTTTAATTTCTGTCCCTTGAAGCAAAAGATCATCCCTAAAATGTAACAAGAACTTCATGGACCTTTTTTGCCCTGGTTACATCATTTTTCTCATTTTCAAGTAGTTGAAATCCACCGTTATCTCAAGGGCGAGTTTTTTTGTATACCTCTATTGCTCAGAATAAGTCAGAAAAAAAGCACGAACTTCCTCCTTTTTAAGAGAGCTATAGTCTGTTATGAAAAGTAGACCCCAGTGGTGACATACTGCTACTTCTGCCTTTTCATTTTCACAAAGATACAATCTCTCCCTTCCTGGACTTGATATAAAATGAAGCACCTTCTCTTGCTTTCCTCTGCCCATTTTCCTTACCAAGCTGCATTCTTATACAGCTATTGTTGAAGTGTGCCACCGTATCTCTGATGATACTAAAACCACATTATTTCCACAAGTTTGTTAGATCCCTGACATTTGACTTCAAATATCCCTGCATGTCTTTCATGATTTTCTTTTCTCTCTTAATGCTTAATCATTTCTTTCTTCTGTCTTCCTCTCTAAGATTTCTTATTCCTGGCTCTTTGTGGCAGGTCACTTTTTCAAAGTCTCTCTCTCAAGTTGTTAAAAGATCACCTCCCTGCATATGTTAGTGTCCTCAGATGCTCTTTCCCGTCTTTGTTGAATTCACACCTCTCTTCTCAATATCGAAGAAATATATTTAAGGAACAATACCCCATGGTCATGTTGTTCAGACCCCCTGTCAAACCATCCACAATTCTGTGCAGTTAACCCTTGTATTTATTACAGAATAGCCAATGCCCAGTCCTCCATCATAGAGGTGTTAGTCTTCCTTCTGTCAATGTGCTGCTATAATCCTGTTATTCTGGCTAGCTTCCACTATTCTAGATTTGTGTCATGTCAGCATCATGCTAATGATGTCCTTGTTACCCCTTGTATTTCCCAGGTAAAAACCCCTGCTCATTTTCCTTGTCCTTAAGGTGGAGGGCAAATAATTGAAAGCAGCAGAATGACAAGACCTACTACTATTATGTTTTCACATTACTGCCATCTTAAAGAAATAAAGGGCTCAGTTAAGTCAACATCCATGTATCAGCACAAACTTTTAGGCATACATGAATTTTTCTTTCAGGACTGGAGAGAACACATGAATGTATATCAGTCAGTATCACTGTGAATACAGGAGTCATATATTAGGTGTAGTATCATATGTACTGTGCCAGCAGTTTTATTAGGAAAGGTTTCCAATAGTAGGCTTCTGGAAGATATTCTTCAGTAAAGCTTTGTCCTTCAAGTACCTAAAAAGCTTCATGAAATACAATGTTCAAGTATTCCATGTCAATCCATTCTGTTCTATGGAGAGTTTTTAGACATGTTCAGGAGAGGCTTAACCTCATCTGTTGAAGTCAGTGAAATTCCCACTGAATTACTGGGATTGTAAAAGGCTTCCTGAGTGCATTTCAAGGATCCATCCAGTACTATATTTATGCTGTAGTGTATGGTAATGGCCAATACTTGACATGTTAATGAAAAGCAGAACTTGTAAAGAATGCTCTAGCTATTATTGTTAGAACTGGTGAGAGAACACAAGCACATTTTTCATGCAAAAAAAAAAAAACATAGTCACCTCTCACTGTTTTTCAATGACATTTAAACTATTTTAAATAAGTTTGCCATTTTGTAAAGTTAGCTTTTTTTTTTTTTTTTTTTTTTAAAGGTGAAAACAAATACTTGTACTTTCAGCAAGAGCTTAGGGCAGGTTAAGTCCTGTAAAGCAGATGCTAGCTCAAAGTTCTTTGTGGTATATGCTATCTTTTCATTGTATGTGTACTCACAGCCTAGACTAATATGTCTCTAACTGGTACATCTTGCTTCTACCACAGTAACAATAATAGAATCAACAACATCGGCAGCAACAATAATTAGATGTGCCATGGCTTAACTGTTTTTCCTCATCTGAATGATGACTTCGAGGTACATGCAGAAATTACACTAATTTGAAAAGAATCATATAAAATTTACTCTCATACCATTACAAGCTCCAGTGTGAACACTTTTAAACTAGTTTTTAATCGGCTTATTTGTACTAAATTCTGCAAAGTTTTTTTGAGCTAGTTGTGTGTACACAAAGTGTTTAACTGATTTAAAATCAATTTTAATTAAACCGATTTTGTCAACCAACAAATGCATAATTTACCATTTTACTTGTAGCAAAACAATCCTATAGGCAGATCTTTAAAGTCAGCATTTAAAGCTGTTCTATAAGAAAAAAAAAAAGTGAAGACAAGGAAGAGAGAATTTTGTACAAGTATTTTACACAACAATTTAAATTGATGATTTCATACAAAGGTAATTTTTCTTGTGAAATCCCCCTGAATGACACCAATGATTAAAGGGAGTACTTGACTAAATGGTTTTGATTTTACTGACATCCTCTACCCAGACTTCTGCAAAGCATTTGACACTGTCCCCCATGATATCCTTTTCTCTAAATTGGAGAGACGTGGACATAAGGAATCGGTTGGATGGTCTCACTCAAAGAATTGTAGTCAATGGATCAACATAATGAGTGGTGTTTCTCGGGGATCAGTATTGGGACCAGTACTGTTTAACATCTTTGTCAGTGACATGGACAGTGGGATTGAGTGCACCCTCAGCAAGTTTGCCAGTGACACCAAGCTGAGTGGTGCAGTCAGCGTGCTGAAAGGGATGCCATCCAGAGGGACCTGGATGAGGTGGGCCTTTGCAAACCTCATGAGGTTCAACAAGGCCAAGTGCAAGGTCCTGCATCTGAGTCAGGGCAATCCGAAGTACAAATACAGGCTGTAAGGAGAATGGAGCGAGAGTAGCCCTGAGGAGAAGGAGTCCGGGGTGTTTGTTAATGAGAAGCTGAACATGAGTCAGCAATGTGTGCTTGCAGCCCAGAAAGCCAACCGTATCCTGGGCTGCATCAAAAGAAGCATGGTCAGCAGGGAGAGGGAGGTGATTGTCCACTCTACTCTGCTCTTGTGAGACCCTACCGTGAGTTTCAGCTCATTTAGCTCTGGGGCCCCCAGCACAAGAAGGACATAAACCTATTGGAGCGAGTCCAGAGGGGGGCCACTAAGATGATTAGAGGGCAGGAGCGCCTCTCCTATGCAGAAAGGCTGAGAGAGCTGGGGATGTTCAGCCTAGAGAAGGCTCCAGAGAGACCTTAGAGCGGCCTTCCAGTACCTACAGAGTGCCTACAGGAAAGCTGGGGGATGACTCTTTGTCAGGGGGTGTAGTGACAGGACAAGGGAGATTGGATATAAGGAAGAAAGTATTCAGAGGGTAGTGAGGCACTGGGAAAGGTTGCCCAGAGAAAAAACTGTTGGAACTAGATGTCCTTTAAGGTCCCTTCCAACCCAAGCCATTCTATGATTCTATGATTTTAGTGCTCACTGTAAGGTAGTCTCCTCTAGGTCTCTGTATGCTTTCACTAACATTGCCAGGAGCTCTTTATCACAGTTTGAGCCATGGAGAATTCCAGGACTGCATTCTCAGCCCCTGTTTTGGTCAGTTGAGCCTGTTGATGGGCCATAAAGGAGCTGATGTAGTCAAACATGAAATGGCACCTCTATAGGCAAATGCATATCATTAGAGGATAGTTGTCAGAGAGTGCAGGCATCTCTTGAAACAACTGCAGAGGCATTTTAGGTAATGCAAGAGGTATGTTGTCACCGAAGTCTTCAACTGCTTTGATGTCTGCTATGGTCAGAGGTCAGACTACGGTCAGACTAATGAAATAGTGCAGGATGTATGCTTATCCCAAAATAATCCAGTACACATTTATATATCCACACTGGTGGGGTATACAGAACTAAATGCTAATTAAGTTTCTTTACAGGCATTTAAGTTTTAAAGATCAAAGGCAAAACTTTAACATGAGTATATTTACTCTATTAAAATAGGTTTAGGACACATGATAACTATACCAGGAAAAAATGTAGATTATGTTCATCAAGTAAGATCCCTCCTCACTACCTCAGTGCCCGCGTACTTCATGAAGTGATGACTTTGCTCCCCTCCAACATCCATAAATCACATCATTAGATTTGTAGAAGTCACTCTGATCTGCTGTAGAAATACTAAATATCTTACTGCAGATATTAGTTTGAAAAATAGATGAGTGGTTGAGTCATTTCCCTGTGTAACCTCTGTTTTAAACCTTTCAGTAACCTTATTACATATAGACATAGACTCGCAGTCCTCAAGACAATGGAGCTGTATTTGAAATAGCAGCAATGAAAATGAATATGGATAGTGATGGTGAGACAACCAGAAAAGTCTAGGAGAGTGGGGGGCATCTATTCAGCACAGACACATTATGCAAAAGTAGTATTTAGAAATACCACCTTTCAGATTAAAGTCTGATTTTCACTGTATCCGCCACCATAATATGTCACTTAAATGTAGTTACAGTTTAGAAATTTATGATATTGTTGGGTTTTCCCATTTTTTATGTGGGAAAATTGTTTTGTTGGCAGAACATCAGTTTGCAAACGAATACATTGGTTTTTATTCCTGTTGTGAGCAAGTGCATGTGACAGGACGTTTAAGAACGTGTATGTAGTATGTATAAAATCCTGTGGCAAGGGGAAGTTCAAATTCCACTCTGTGAATGCTAAAGTCTCCCTTTTTTGGTCAACAGCTTGAGCATTCTGCACGGAAGCACCTTCCCAGGCAAGGGTGGTTTGCTCAGATGTAGGGGATGGAAAAGAAAGCAAAAGAAGAATCGAGATGCAGGGCAAAGCTATGTAATTGTATTAGTTAGGCTGTAGCTGAAAACTTTCCAAAATCTTGGCCAAGGATATTTTAAGTGCCTATATGTATATGTATATGTATATTATTTTTTTTTAATTTTTTTTTTCCCCATAGGTAATAGTCCTAGGTATGTTAGTCCATTTATTAATCAACTACTGCTACTCTGTATCCAACAGGTAAAATGGATCCATAATTTAGATTAATTTTCAGAAATAGATGCATGCATGTAATATTTCTTTGATATGTTTTAAATTATTGGTTGACTGTCTCCTGCTTTCCATATATCAGAACCCACTTCAGTAAAGATAAAGAGCAAGCCTATGGTAACGTAAGTTCTGTCTAAAACCTAAAGCTGTGTGATGAACTGGGGAGGTATAAGATCAGTTCAGCCAAAGCCTAAATAAGCAATCGGACCACTTACGTCTTAAAGACCACACGACAAAGATTTAAGGGCCCTTCCTTCAACAGCATTGCCATCCAGAAAACTTGACACATTTTATATGATGTGTAATGCTCATGTGCTGTGGATGTATTTCTGAATGCAAGACCAGATTTTTTCTTGACTGGAAACTTCTGTCTCCTCTGTCACCAGTCAACAGAGTTATATTTTATTTCAGAGCAGCTGGAGAAGTGACTAAAGGATACAGCACTTCTATTCGGAGGGATTGTTCAGAACAGAATTTCTTCAGGAAATAATCGTAGTGCAGGCGCTAAGGGTGGATTTTTCTCCCCTAAATATAGCCATAAATACAAGTTAAGCTTGTAATCTGAGATAGTCTTCCATATTTCTACTGTAGATCATAACGGGAGAGGTGATTCACCACTCTGAGCTCAACCACCACCACTAGGGAGAACGCTTTGCTTCCTCTGGGATCTGCATTCACTGTGACCTCCTGAATTTTGATGGCCAGATGTGCCTGGGCAGGCTGTCCACCGGGCAGCACTGTGAAGGGATGGTTCACCAGCCATAAAGCGCACCGTTCTTACAGCTTCTTTGTAAGCTGTACAAAGTTCATTCGTTGTAGTGGAAACAGGGCTGCCAGCAGCTGACCGGTTAGAAGGAGAGGAGAAGCAGTCGTTTATATTTCAGAGGGACTGCTTTTAATTCAAGAGCAGAGGTGAAATTCTAGGTTCTTGTGTGCTCTGAAAAAAAAATCCAAAACCAAACTAGGGCTTCTGCTCAGTACTCATAAGCATATGGTAATTTTTACAGTACCACATTTAGAGTTCCCACTTGGTATGATTTGAAAAAGAAAAATTCAGTATTTGATACTGCTGCCTCATTATAATAGCCTGACTTCAATGGCCTTCTGTTCACAGAATTGGAACAGAATAGGTGTGAGAAACTACTTAGGACTACATCACTCAGCAATATGCAGGAAATAAATTGAAAAGCTCTTCGTGCTGTATTCCTTCCAAAAATTATTATGATTGTTATTATTGTTAATTCCTAAAGGGGAAGACCATTGATGAAAAAGCTGTTTAACTTCAAGCTATCTGAGCCCTTCTTTCAAAAGCATGTTTGAAAGATGGTTTAGACATTGAAACAAACAGTGTTTGGCTTTTCATTTTGGGGAGATTAAAGGGTTCGTCTGTTGCAATAGCATACTTTAAGTAACTAAGAAGAATTTTTAAAAGTGTAAAGCAAAAGATACCTACTCCTTTTCTGAGGTTGTGAGCCTGAAATCCACTGTTTCAAAGGGGCTTGTGTGCTCAGCATTACTACTGATCAGGCATAAAAGAATCCAGCACTCTGGTTGACAACTTAAGCAGTGGTGGCGTTGATTTGGGAAGAGGAGAAAAGAAGAAAAAATAAAGCCAAGAGCACGGTTTATCACCACAGGTGTCCAACAAGTGGGATGCATTTCTCCAGCCAGTTGTACACGTGAGCCGGATATTTTTGATATTATTTTCCTTCCTCAGACTGTAAACATTTTTTATGTCTTTATGTTAAGTAAACAGTATTTTTTTTTTTTTTTTTGGAAAATGGAGCATCTTTTGGTTGTGTTTGTGTGATATGTAGCAGCATATTGTTGCCCATGACATTAAATACATTTCAACAATAGAACTATAGTAGATGATGATGACAACTGGACCATAATAAAGTCCAGAAAAACAGCAAGGCATACAAAGTATAAATTGTTATGAGGCCATAAGCAGATGTCGTTAGCAGAAGGAAGATGTTATTATTAGAAAGTAAAATTCTGCCTGGTTATTACTGGTAGCATTTGATTGGCATTCAGCATTTCCTCTACGCTGACCACTGCATCTCAGTCAACCATCTGTATCTGAACCCCTCCAGAATCTGAAATCTTGTGATATAGGGATGATGTTTAACTTAATTTCTCTTTTCATTTTATTTTTATTTTTATTAATTTCTGCTTGCATATGAGTATCTCTGGCTGATCTCAGCTTCTGGCTGTGCTCTTTGTGGAATCACAGAATGGCTTGGGTTGGTAGGGACCTCAAAGTCCATATGGTTCCAACCTCCCTGCCTTGGGCAGGGACGGCACCCACTAGATCAGGTTGCCCAAAACCCCATCCAACCTGGTCTTGAACACCTCCAGGGATTGGGCACCCACAGCTTCTCCAGGCAACTTGTGTAAGTGCCTCACCACCCACACAGTGAAGATTTCCTCCTTATATCTTATCTAAATCAACCCTCTTTTAGTTTAAAACCTCTCCCCCATGTCCTATCGTTATCTGCCTGAGTCAAAAGTCTCTCTCCCTCTTTTTTATAAGCCCCCTTTAAGCATTGTAAGGCAGCAATGAGGTCACCCTGGAGCCTTTCCTTTGGGCTGAATATCCCCAGCTCTCTCAGCCTTTCTTCATAGGAGAGGTGCTCCAGCCCTCTGATCATCTTCGTGGCCCTCCTCTGGACCTGTTCTAAAAACCCCACATCCTTCTTGTGCTGGGGGCCCCAGACCTGGATGCAGCACTCCAGGTGAGGCCTCACAAGGGCAGAGCAGAGGGGGACAATCACCTCCCTCTCCCTGCCGGCCACTCCTCTGGTGATGCAGCCCAGGATGCAGTTGGCTTTCTGGGCTGCAGGCACGCACTGCTGGCTTGTGTCAAGCTTTTCATCCACCAGAACCCCCAAGTCCTTCTCTGCAGGGCTGCTCTCAGTGAGTTCTCCCAGTCTGTGCTCATGTCTGGGATTACCCTGACCCAGGTGCAGCACCTTGCACTTGGCCTTGTTGAACCTCATTAGGTTCACATGGGCCCACTTCTCCAGCCTGTCCAGGTCCTTTTGTTTGGCATCCCTTCCTTCTATTGTATTAACTGCACCACTCAGCTTGGTGTTGTCTACACAGGTCTCCAGATATGTAACTTAAAGCTTTGTTTTCCACAACCTTTTTTTTTTTTTTTTTTAATAGAAAATTAAAAGCAAACAGTTGTTAGTTTAATAGAAGCAAATAGAAGAAGCAAATACAACGAAGAAGCAAGCAGTTTTTGAATGATATTTTTTATAACTTCATAGGAAAGTGAGAAACAAAGCAGGAAGAAGTTAAAAAAAAAGTTATACATTTTAGTAAGTATTTAAAATGTAAATAGCTTGTAAATATTTCAGTACTGATTATTACAGTGCACTCAGGACACTCCCAGAAAACATGAAACCACTGTAAAAGCTAGGGAGTATGTGCTGAGTTTTTAATTCTTGCAGGCTTTTCACAAAAGAGATCCAACTGTAAACCACAGGCTCTTGTGAAATAGCACCATCACAAAGGTTTGTTCTTCCTTATATTTCACTGGTAGCTATAACCACAAGTGCTAACTGTCTGCACATGATATAGGAATTTGTAAAGGCAGAGGTGCTGTGAACTGTCAAGGAAAGTGTTTTACAGAATCATCTATGGTGTTATTTCTGGCCAGGGGACTATTGATCAGGTAACAAGCATGGTTTGTAGTCACACTCGTGCTGCTCTTGACCGCAGCCAAGCTCTGGCAGAACAGTATTCTCAGCCTATTTCTCGCTAGGGCATTACCTGGGATTTTTAAAATGCTTGTTTTTAGTGTCCTGTCTCCCAATCCTCAGCTCTCCCAACCTCTCTCAAGCGTGCTTTGTAGTTTTTGCACATCCATGGTGCTTCGTCCACTCAGTAAGCCTCATGTTTACCTGACTGACTGAGAGCTTTGTCTGCGGGTGAGAACTTAGTGCAGTGTCCTCAAGAGGCAGTGCCTGCACCTCAGAGAAAACGGCTCCAGAACAAGGTTGTGTTTGGGTACTACATTAATGATCACTAAGAAGCTGATTTACATGTATATTTATATAAATAAAATCTGGAAAAATAAGTTGTAGAAATGTTTTCTTGGAAATTTACATTACATATGCTTGTTTATGCAATGGTCATTCGTATAATAAGTGGACATACTAAAACCTAACCATTTTCCTTGCTATATTCACTTCAGTCCACTTAGGGTTCTTGTTTCTGACAGAGCTAGCTACTGCATTTCAGAATAAGGACTTATACACTGAGTTTATGATATTCTTAATTAAAAACAAACAAACAAACAAAAAAAAAACAAACAGTATCAGAGCCTCAGATTATCACCATGGGACAAAAAATTATCACGATTTTTCAAATAGCTGAGACCTCCTACTGAATTAGCAAATTCAGCTAATTTCAGCAAAGATTTCAGCCAGAAGTTCTTCAGACCTTATAAACTGAGAAAACAGAGGAAGCCTTGATTTGTCAATGTATGGAAGGAATTTTGAAGCTAACTTTTAGATTCTTATGAAAAAAGCCCTAGAAGTAACACCTTGTGAAGCTATTCCCAGTAGCTATATTGAGAGGAGAACAGGTCAGTTTTCCATATAAAAAAAAAAAAAGAATCAGAAAAAAAAAACACACCACGAAACAGAAGTGCTGTTTCACATTTTTGGTCACTTGATGGCACTAAACGAACACGGTATACATATTAATCGCCAACAGCATAAGAATATTTCTGTGCCAGTGTATTTTTTTAAGGCTTGGCCTGATGAAAGTGCTTTGTTTTGTTCCGAACAGATTTCAGACATAAAAGAGATTAAAAATAAACAAACATAAAACCAAGAAACAGTTGTGAAATCTGGCTTACTGTGTTCCTTCTGTCTTGCTAAAGTTCATGACATACTACAAATATCAGAAAGTAATGGAATACATAGCATTTGTGAGCAGAACAAAAGTCACTTTTCCAATATAATGCACTGAAGACCAAACCAAGCCTTCCAGCATCAAATCTGATGGACATATCTGCAGACCTTGAGCAGTAGTTTCCACCACAGTGTACTGCCAGCAGGTTGTTTATGGTCACCTGCATTAGGCAGAGCACACGGACATCCTGGCCCTTTACATATCTCAGTGTCTACAGGGAAATGGATAATATTTCAGGGCTAAATGTCAGGGTTAACTGCGTGAATGCAGAGGTGAAGGGGGGAGAGCTTGGCATGGATGATCTCAGTCCTCCTACAGGGAGCTGCTAGTGTGATTGATGGCTAAAGATGGGACTGCAGCCTGCTGTGCCTCCCAGTAAAGACAGCTCCTCATGGACTGTCCAGCACAATGGCTGTATTCTCTTTATTTGTACTTAGAAATCTGAGAGAAATCTCAGCTAAATGGAGCCTTTTTCAGGACTTTTCAGGATGTGACTGCAGTAGCAAGGGAATGTTTTTATTTGATTGATAGAAATTTTGAGCTTTAAAAGTATTTTCTTCTCCTACAAAGGTTGAAAAAATACATTTTTGGAAAAATTTTAAGAGACCTGGAATCAAAAATGCTTTGGCTGGATCAAAGAGAGTAGTTTGTTATGATAATGCTCTCTCTCTGAATGTTTTTTACTTAAACAGGAAGTCACTTAGATTTCAAAACCTCCAAAGGTTTTGAAAGACTTTTTACAACCTCCAAAGGCAATCTTTTATTTTGGAAATCTAAAGCAGGATATTACAGCAAGTTAAAATAAATAGTGGAGAGGGGGAGGGGGATTTTTTTCTTTTTCAAATGGAGATTACATTCAGTCCTTTCCCATAAATAGGCCTTAATGAAAGACAACAAGCCGTGGCACAAAATTCCCAGGCAGCTCTAGAAATGATGCTGCCGATTGCAACCACTCTCCCTCCGCCTTTTCAACAACCCTTCTGAAAGAGCAGCAGTGACTGGCTGAGCAGCACTTGCACAGAGGGGCTTTCATAGAGCTGAATTTGGGAAGTCCCATGACGTCACATGCATCTAGCTGAAGGGGAAGGAAATGTGGTCATTGTATTTATTTAAAGGCCATTTTTTTTCTTTTGATAATTTTTGGACTTACAGCATTTTGTACTTGTTTCCATTCTTGTTTTATTACCTGTTGTGTCTACTTGCACTATGGGAGACTTGGATGGTACTCATCCCAAAGGGAGAAAAACCTCCATGACTTCACCACCACTTTTGGAGCACTGAGCATCAATCTGCAGGGTTTTCATGTTGTCACTGTTGAACTGCTGCAGAGAGAGGGCTCTGAGGGGCTTCACTTTGTCATATCCTCTCGCTTTCCTTTTCCCAGTGATTCTGCAACGATCAAGAAGCATGGTGCTTTCCGGGGGGTTGTGAACTTTACCATGGCTTCTGTTAAGTGGTAATTTGCAAGGTGCCAGCCAGTGAATCCATTGCCAGAATTTTGGTTGAATTTGTAATCTCATGTGTCCTTAACCATGTTAAGTTAGAAGAAAGGGATTGGCCAAAGCAGTGCAGTGATTTCCACAATATGCAAAGCCAATTTCTGCTCTCTCTTCTATTCATGAAAGCACCTAGATTTCCACAGGAGGCAAATGAGCACAAATTTGGATTTCTTGGCTTAAAATACCTTGTTTCATGGCTATCTGATTATGCACTCACTAAATTTAATCCAGCTACAACAAACTGAATCTCTTCATGAAGTTGGATAAATGTGAGCTAAGCTAATATAAACCATGTGAAAAATGACACTGTTCGATATAGTACCAGTCAAACTGTGTTTGGAAATATATTTGGAAATATGGAAATATGTATGATAATCTTTTCAAAAATAATAGATGTAGTTCTAGTTTTTAGATGCAGGTCTAGGTTTTATATGATAAATATAAGACTAGAATGCTAAGACTAAATTCAAACTCACAACCCCCCTGACAGAGAAACAAAGGAGAGAAATGAGGAGAACTCAAGAAATCCGCTTTTCAATACCACACATTGTCATATAGGTTTTCCACTGTTACACATCTTTATCTCATGCTTCCCGTAAGCGTGCTGGAATCACATAACACAAAACCTAATTTTTTACAGCCACGGTAAAAAATGATCACCATTTTAATTACATGTCGAGTTTTGATTATGGTTGTACCCAGAATGAATAACTTCTCATGGCAACTCAGAAACCACCCGCTCCTTTATATTTCTGTACAGTGATCACTTTCTAAAACTGTTTGATTGTACAGCATAAATTTATTCATTTATTTATTTCTATGTTTCTAAAGGGTTTTAAAAACAATTACAAAATCAATAAATCCATTAACATTTGAATCAAAACCCTAACATTCACTGAGAGGGCTATTGGAGGGACTTCCAGGAGGATGGACACAGAGAGACTCAGTGGATATGCTGCCCAGATGGCATGGGCACCCCTGCCCTTCCTGCTCCTCTGTGTCTTCATGGAACCTCGTGATCCTTACTCAAACAAATCTGCATTACATTTCTACCTGAGTAGAGATGAAATGCATAAATGAATAAAATGCTGAGATGATGGCAGCTCAACTAGAAACACTCCTGAAGACTCCTAGGGAGACCCCTCATGTCCACTCCACTACTTGTCGGCCCTCATCAGCCGTTAGCCACTGAACAGGATAGATGATACATTTCTGCTGCCTTAGGTTCTTGCTCCCATAATTATGTGCACTCAAATATGCTAAGATTTATGCATCTGGCAGATGTTTAGCCTAACACTTCATTGCGAACAGAATTCTTCTTTACAGAGACCAAAGTGAATATGTCCATATGCTTTTGTTCACTCTCTACTCTGTCAACATTTCCACTGACTTCAGTAGAAGTCCAAATGGGGAAAGTCCAGCTTTAATATTCCTTTATGCCCACAACCTTCCCCTCATAGAGCCTACTCATTTTGACAAATTCTTGAATTATAGTTTTACTTACAATAAAAGAAAAAAAAGTGCTTAGTCTTAGACTTCAAGTTATTAGTGGGTAAGTACTGGAGACTAAGTATGATACAAAGAGAAAAAAAAGCTGTGAAGCCAGATACTAACTTGGCATAGGTCCCTTAGCATCAGTGGAATTCTGCTGATTTACATAAACTGAGAATCAGGCATGTTTTTTTTAAAAAAAAAAAAAGCCAACAAAACCTACAAGCATCTACAAAACTTGAACACTGTGCTTTGAAATATAAGGCAGACACTTTATCCATAGGTCTGTGTAGTCTTTCATTGAAATCCACTGGAATTTAGACATATTATTTTTGGCCACTGGAAAGTGCTCACATTGTTCCATGAAAGAAACAGAAGCGTGTTGTGAATTCAGGAGAAAAATTAATAGAAATGTAAAAAAAAAAAAAAGGAAAAAAAAAAGTAATAATTAAAATAAAGAAGGCTATGGAGTTCACACAAAGTGCATTCCTTCATCCCAAATTAAGAGCTGCATGCATGAAGAGCTGCTCAAGAAGTCAGACTTAATTTAGCTGTCTTTCTACAGAAATTAAGTGTGGTAACAGTAGTGATGACTTTTTTCCCATTTGCTAACTGTTCATTTTTCTTTTAGTCTCTTAATTCCAGTCCTGAATAGTGTATGCAATTTGGGAAAGACTTAGTCTTTTCCAAAGAAGTACAAATAGTGTTGTGTGTGTTTACTGCAGTACCTCAGCGATGCCAATCCTCTCTGACTTGATGTTTTCTCTGTCTGCCAAGGGAGCCCCATCCTCTTCAGCCTCACAGGAGAGGCCATTGGGTCTGGCCAAGGCAAATAGGTGTGGTGGTTCTGTAACAAGTATATTTCTGGAAATATTACACAGGTAAGAAAAACTGACCTGCCAGGCCATGGATCACAGACTGGACATGTCTATGATACTACACACAACTCCTTAACGCAACGCAAAACAAAAACAAAAACAAAAACAAAAACAAAAAACGAAAAAAAAAAGAAAAAAAAAAAAGAGGTGTTTTTTCAGTTATCAGGGCTAAACATGACAAAATGGGAGCTTTGACTATTCAATCAGCAGTGGAAATTAGGAGTAGTTAAATCAAAGTTCATGGTGTCAGGTAGAAAACCAAACAGGATATACATACTTATATAAACATACACCTGAATCTTGCTCTCTTTAACCACTGGAAGCCATGGAAGTGTTCAGCACGCATCTACACTGCTAAATAGCAGGAGTTGTGGAGCAAACTCATACTCTGGTCATCCATGCTGTTCAATTAGTAAGTAGCCTGATGGCATGATTTTGTCCTGTGCCAACTAGCATGCTCTGCCACAAGTGTTTTGGATTCAGATTTGAGGTTTGGAGGCATTAACAACCATTCCCAAAAAGGCAGTATGAATAAGAATGACAAGGCTTGGCTCCCTCTACCCTTCGCAGCTCTCCAAAACTGTACTAGCAACCTTTGTACCCTCAAGCATGTCAGCATATCAAACCCACGGCATACAATCATAGTTTTTATTTCAAGCTGCAAAAACACTGTTTTGGTAAGCTGGAATGCACTTTTTATTACTATGAACATTTTGAGCACACATGCATGCAGCAACTATCATATCTGAGAGCCTCAGGGGTACCTAAAGGAGATCTGAAGGACAAGTGGTTGTAGTAGTGTAGACAGGACCAAGCCAGGACACTTTGCTTCAGGGCCAGATAATGGTCCCTGAACAGGTGTTATTTAGCAGAATAGTCATATTCACCAGCAGCTACACTAGCAGGATCAAATAATAAATGTTTTGCTGCAGAATAACTTGTTCCTGTGAACTGAAATACCATCTCTTGCAATGTAGCCAGTACGAGTATAAAAGAGGTCTTTATCTTTCCCATGCATGCTTTAGATAAGCACATTAATGTAGTGATGTACAAAATAAAATAAAATATCCAAATACAAGTCAGTCTGGCAAGTGTTTTTCATCAAGGAGTTTTTTTCAATAAAGTCCTTAAAAAAAAAAGAAAAAAAAAAAGTCTTCCATTTTTAGATAGGTACAAATCATTAATATGCTATACTACATCTAACAAACCATGACATGGCAATAATAAAGTCCCATCTTTTATTGGACAGAATGTGTAATGCAACCTTTTTGATCTAGAGAAGATTCTCTTTTCTCTCTGGTTTGAAGTAGAATATGAATAATAAACTATGTGGTAGCTCTAAGAGACTGGTGCTTTTTCTCTCTGGTAGAAGACAGAAAAATAGGAAAAACATCTTGCAAGTGGGAGTTTTTGAAAATCCCAATGGAGTTTCAGTGGCTGTTTTTGAAAACATTAGTTACAAGGATGTTTAAGTCCAGGTATCTTTTACTTAGCTACAGTCAGACAATTCCTGTTGCCTTAAATGTGTATTTAGTGCTGATCTGTGCGCTACAACAACACATTCATGTACAGTCACTGAGACTAAAACTTCTTGAGACAAACAGCTCAAGACACACAACAAAAGCAAAACCAAACAAAACAAAAACAAACAAAAACCAATATACACCAATACTTCAAGGATAGCTGGAAAACACAACCCTTAGCCAGGAAAAACCCAAAACATCCCAGCACTATCCAGAATGGCCTTCAGATATGATGCAAACTTCAATTTAGTTTCTATTGCAATAGGCATACTAATCTAAAGAGGCCCAATTTCCCAAGAATTGGGAATCCAGGGGGCACGGGACTTGTCCCACAATGCAAATCTGGGAAATGGTGTTGGTATCAGCACAGAGCCAGTCACATTCTGGCAATGTAAAGACTAAGGCAAAGGCTCACCATTTATACTAGGTTTGAGTGATAATTTGGCTAATTGATGGCCGTATATGTGGAAATGTACACAGAAAAGTACAAAATCTTTTCTGGCATTTTGTCAAATATTACCTGCCAACATGGCGAGAAAGCCATTCTTAGGACTGCTGTCTGCTCTCTCCATCTGCAACACACATACAGCGTGGGATGTACATGGGAAAGTACACCTTGTTAAAACACTGGCCTTTTAGGGAAGGACAAAGAGGACAATGCTTTCATATATTGGTTCCTAAGGCTAGACAACTGAGTCCACATTTCAGCTTCTAATTTTAAGATTCTTACTCCTGATTCCCCCGATGAATCTGAGAAGAATCAATGACACTGTCTATGGACTGTTCCTTTATTCACTCCCTTCTTAAGAATGCAGACACGCTTCTCCACTGGAAGGCGGCTCTCTGTTCTGCAGATTATGCATTTGTAGCAGGTTGCACTTGGCCTTCAGTTATTGATTACAAAATGTTGAAAGCATATGAGTTTACATATATAGGTTTAGCTAAAATAACAAAAAATCTTTCATGATATTGTACAAGGCAGTAAATGGTAACTTTAAAAATTTCCATTTGCCATATGGTCTTCAGGTAATTTGATATAATTCAAAACAGGCATTCGGTAGCCTAATAGTTTTACTGTGCCACAGATGTGTGCATTCCCTTGAAACATATTTTTAGTTTGCTTCTCAGGCCTTGATTCTTCTGCTGGCATTAGAAGCCCAATTACAGAAGCAAAGCAAATTCCAAATTCAGTTCACAAGTCTACATTATCAAAACCCTCTATACTGGAAAAATATTCATGTCAGGCTTGAAATACCTTAATCACATTTCTCTTCTTCATCCACCAACACAGTATATGAGGATATGATGTAGAAAAGCTAGAAGTAGCTAGAAGCTACTCAGGAAAAGCTCTTCCCTGTGTTGTCAGAGTCATTTCAGAGAACTGTGATTTGAGTCTGAGCTTAGGCTTATGGGTTTGCAGTTTTAACATGATTATGCACATGCATGACTACCACCCATACTTGAGTGCACATACTGAAGATTTTAATTCAGTGGTTCTAAACACATCTTAGTTTGTTTTGTTGCTGTATCTGAAACAGCAATGATAGCTCTGAGAGCAAGCCAGGGAAAAGTTTTTGTTTGTTTGTTTGTTTTTCTTCTTTTTTACTTTGCTGCTTTGATTTTTTACAATAACTGAAGTATTAATGTGAAACCTTTGCACTTAGATCGGAAAATTTTCAAACCAAATGAGTGCATGTTCATAGACTGATAAAATTTAGATATCAACAAAATGCGTGTCTGAAACCTTTGATGAGCAAGTCCACTTCTCTTTGCACAGCCATTTGTTTGGGCAGTTGTCTAGTGGTTGATTCATGATCTGTGCCTCTCCAATCTACCTCATGTAGATCTGACAGATTAAATCAGGGAGGTGGCAATTTCACAGCATGAACTTCTACCCTAAGTGCAGCCAATGTGAGCTAAGCAGTCTGTAGTGTGTAGATAGAAACTTCTTGTTCTGCTTTAGCTGTACGGATTAAAGATTAGTGTAACAGCATCATAGCTGGCAATCCCCTATTAAACCATATCTTTTCTATCAGTTGTTCACTACTTTTTGCAGCACTATATCCATTTACATACAGTACATTCTTCTGATGTTTTTGGTTTCAACAATTAGGCTTTAAATGGTATCACTTCAAAAGATTAGAAAGGTGATGGAGCCAGTGGCTCTTTAAAAGATTTTCAGACTCCCTCAGAAACGCTTACAGAATCACCATTGGTAAAGTGGGGCTTCATAACCACTAGCTCATCAGGAGCATTAATATATACTAAAAATGCTTATGTTGTTAGCATGGTAAAAGTATAAGTATGATTTATGAGAACTAAATATTGGCAGAAGGCTGAGCAGACACAGTTGAATGTAGTGCAGGACATGTTAGTAGAACAAGACAGATCACACTTCATGAGATATGACAGCTATACTACTGTCTGAAATGAGCTCTTGCTCTGTGGGGTTGCCCACATTGCCGTGCTCTCACACCACAAGAGCCACCAGATTTTAGACATGCAAGGTGGGCACAACAGTTTTTTGGCATGGTTGCCATTCTCTTGGAGGAGCTGGCCAGGAAGAGGCCAGTCCTACCAACTTCTGCAGCTCTAACTCCCATGGCAGGTACAACCAGGAGCATCTCAACTGCTCACAGGTGTAAACATGGCAATTGTGTCCCCTAAAGCCCAGAGCTCAGAAAAGCATGAGCTCCTTTACTCTTTCTCACTCCAGTATTTGTACAGGTGCTTATAAAGCTCTTGACACGGAAGGGGCATGAGTTGTGAATTATGATGAATACCGCTGCTAGGTTATCACACACCCATTTTTCAGCACCTACACAGAGATACTTATGGGAACTGTGATGAAACTAGACACAGTTTCTACCCGTTTATTAATGAGATCAAATTTTCTAGTTCAAAACAGGTGAAACAATAAATACTCGGTTTGAACAGAGAAAGTTAATTGGTATATGTAACTTCTTATTATATCAAAAGTAAAAAATTATATATATTGCAGACGTTGTTTCTTGCCAAGGTCTTGTTGTTGTTCCAAGAAAAATTAATAACTGACCTACTGTAAAACTATATTTTCTTATTACTTTCTTGAAGATTTCATCAAAAATAGATATCTTGAATGTGCTGGATATTTCTGGTTCTTTTGATGCTCTGCTGTAACTTTAATCTCCACAATGCAGTTGTGTTAACACTTTCCCACTGCTAAACGAAATTTCACCTTCAGACACAGGAGGCTGAATTTTTAGACAGGGATAATCCAGGACTCAGCAGCAGTGGATTTTGGAAAAGTGACTGAAATATAACCCAAGCTGGGCTGACTTGGTTGGCAGGCTGAAGCTGAGGCAGCTTAACAAGAAATGAGTCTTGAAAGATCCTGTGTGCTGATACTTCAGTTATATGCTACATTTATGAAACTTCCAAGGGAAGTTAGGGGGACCAGAAAGCATTGATTTATGGCTGCAGAATAACAGATTTTTTTTTTTTTTCCCTTAGGAATAAGGGTAGTTCATCTCAACCAGTTCTCATCCATCGGCTGCACCACTGATCTATTGAAACGTATTGAAATGGCTGCACATTCTTTTTTCTTTAATAGTACTTAGAAATTACAGCTAAGTGTTTTCTCAGGATACCAAGATACAGGTACAACAGCAATATGAATTGTGTAAGTGTGACAGATGGGTAGGCAGGCAAATAAAGACAGGAATGTTCTCAGAGTCTAAACAAGACCCTCAAAAGTTGATGCCATCATTACACATATGACAGCAATTTGATTTCAGTGAACCTCTCCTCAGGCTGCAGTCTGGGCAAGGGATCACTTGCTTGAGACTCTAACAGAGCTGCAGGTTGTTCACTGAATACCAGCAACTCCTGAAGAGCATGTGGAAAGTGAAATCTGAGCCATGGTTTTCTACTGTTGGTGCAAGGGAAATGGGTAGTCTGTTCAGTTACTGGTACCTTAGATCCAATTCGTGGAATAAACTGCTGTGAATGTCCATATCAGGGACTTTTGACATCATAATGTAATTTTTCCTTTGGTCTCTTAGAACTGTGTGCTATGCTTATACATATATATACATGTATATGCAATGTATAACAATGTGTTCCATGTCAGTCTCTGATTGAAAGAAAACTAAGCAGAAACTTCAACTAGTGAATTTCATAATGATGTGTTATACAGAACATTCAGCAAAGAATCTGACCTCCCTTTCTGCATGGTGCGTCTTCCATTGCAATGGATGGAGATATTTGGTTCATTGGCAGAAACTGTCACCAGAATATATGGAAGGCTGGTGGAGACAGAGCATTTTCAGTACAGGTACATACATCCTGAGAACTGCCAGTATTTTATTTCCTATAGAATTTAGATCATTTCCAAAACCTTACCTGCTTACACATCTTAACTTCACCATAACTTCAATTTTTGATTTCATATAGGAAAGGTTTATTTATTCTAATTATTGTTGAATAAATATTTATAATTCTATAGCTTCTTGTACTTGGCTGCAGGTGCAGACAGCACTTGCATTCAGCTTGTATGATAAAGAAGAAAAAAAACAAACAACAATTAGAACTGTCTACACTATAGCACATCTCAGGACATACTTCTAAACTAAAATACAGAAGGAATGTGTTACCTCTTTGAATGAAGGTTGTGAGGTTTTCTTCTTTTTTTTTCACGTCCCAAAAAAAGGATGCTTGTTTCATTCTGACAGAAGATGCTAATATTACCTCTCTTCCTTCCTGAAGGTAGATCCTACACTGGTGTCCAAAAGATTTCAGTTAACAAAACACTTATTTTCTACTTACATTCTTCATTTTTCCTATGTTGTGTTTTAACACACCAGGCAGCTAATTACCACACAGCCGCTGGCTTACTTTCCTCAGGTTGGATGGGGGAGAGAATCAGAAGGTAAAAGTGTGAGAATTTGAGTTGAGATAAAGGCAGTTTGTGAAGTAAAGCAAAAGCTGCGCTCACAAGCAAAGCAAAACAAGGAATTAATTTGCTACTTACCAGTGGCAGTCAGGTTTTCAGCCACTTCTGGGAAAGAATTGTGGAATCATAGAATACCCCAAGTTGAAAGGAACCCACAAGGATCATCAATTCCAACTCTGCAGGACCACCCAAAAATCAGACCACATGTCTGAGAGCGTTGTCCAAACGCTTCTTGAACTCCAGCAGGCTCAGTGCTGTGACCCCTGCCCTGGGCAGCCTGTCCCAGTGCCCAACCACCCTCTGGGTGCAGAACCTTTCCCTAACCCCCAGCCTGACCCTCCCCTGTCCCAGCTCCATGCCGTTCCCTCAGGTCCTGTCACTGTCCCCAGAGAGCAGAGCTCAGCGCCTGCCCCTCCACTCCCCTTATGAGGAAGCTGCAGGCTGCCATGAAGCCTCCCCTCAGCCTGCTCTGCTGTGGGCTGAGCAAACCAAGGGACCTCAGCCACTCCTCACATCTTGCCCTCTAGACACTTCACCATCTCCAAAGCCCTCTTTTGGATGCTCTCTAAATAATTTTATGTTCTTCTTACACTGTGGTGCCCAAAACTGCACATTCTACTCAGGATGAGGCTGCACCAGTGCAGAGCAGAGTGGGACAATCTGTTCCCTTGACTAGCTAGCAATGCCATGCCTAATACACACCAGAGTACAGATGGCCCTTTTGTGGGCCACGGCACACTGCTAGCTTTAATTTATTCAACTCACCATTGACCAGACCCCCCAGATCCCTTTCCACAGGGCTGTTCTCCAGCCTCTTGTCTCCCAGTCTGTATGTATAGCTGGGGTTGTCCTGTCCCAGTTGCAGAATCCAGCACTTGCTCTTGTTGAACTTCATGCAGTTGATGATTACCCAGCTCTCTAATTTGTCAAGATTTGTCAAAAGGCTGCAAGGCCTCTCTACCCTCAATGGGGTCAGCAGATCCTCCCAGATTAATGTCATCTGCAGACTTACTTAGTACACTTTCAAGTCCTGCATCCAAGTCATTTATGAAAATATTAAAAAGAACTGGCCCTAAAATGGTGGCCTACAGAATCCCTCTAGTGACTGGATGCCAGCCTGATGTAAACTCATTTACTAGAACCCTTTGAGCCTGGCCCATCAGCCAATTGTTCACCCATTGTATTATGTATTTATCTAGCTGAATGCTGGACATTTTGTCCAGAATGATACTGTAAGAAACAATATTGAAAGATTTTCTAAAATCCAAAAAGATTACATCAACTGGCTTCCCTTGTTCAACTAAGTGAGCGACCTCGTCATAAAAAGAAATTAAGTTCATTAAGCAGAACTATCCCCTCATGAACCCATGTTGGCTGTAACCAATGACTGCATTGTCTTTCAGGTGTTTTTCAATAACTCCCAGAGTAATTTTCTCCATAATTTTACCAGGCACTGAATTGAGACTGACAGGCCTGTAATTATCAAGGTCCTCTTTCTTGCCCTTCTTGAAAAGTGGAACAACATTTGATAACTTTGAGTCAACTAGGACCTCTCCAGATTCTCAAGACAAGGAGCAGGGCTCGTGAGGCATAACAGTTTCTTGGGAAGACAAACACCATCCCTTCTCATGTCCCTTCCTTTCTTCCTTCCTTCCTTCGTTCCTTGCTTCCTTCCTTCCTCCTTACCCCAGATTTTATTGCAGAGCAGATGTCATATTGCATGGGCTGTGTCTTTGGTCAGTCTGTTTGTGTCCCCTCCCAGCTCCTTGTGCACCCCTAGCCTATCATTGTCAGGGCAGCACAAGAAACTGAAAAGTCCTTGGTGCTGTGTAAGCACTGCTCTGCAACAAAACCATTGGTGTGTTATCACCACTATTTTCATCAAAAATACTATCATACAAGCTTTCATCAAAAGTATACCATCATACAAGCCTCTATCAAGAAAAGTATCTCAGTCCCAGCCAAAATCATGACATCCTATTACCTGATGCTTGCTTTTAAGAGAAATATAAACAGAGAAATAAACACTTCAGCATTTCTACTGTTTCCCAACATTTTTATACAGAGTAACACAAATTTTGCAGCAAAGTTCATTTGAGATTTGAGTTATATCGTTAGTATGAGTTTTTTTTTTTGTTGTTGTTGTTGTTCTTTTTAACCATTTCTCATAACTGTGTCCACAGTTGTGAAAGACCAAACTTTACCTTTTAAGCATTTGACAGCCAGGTCTCAAGGAGCATTATAAATCTCTGCAGTTCCAGAGCAATTGAAATGAATGCTGCTATCATTATTTTAAAGTTAGGAAAAGCAACATCCTAAAGTATTGCATAACTCGGTAACAAAGATAGTCTTTGTTTGAAACAGCAGTATATGCTTTGTCTATTGACTTCCAGCTAATTTTTAATCTTCTCTTCAATAGTTTAAATATAGACTCTTTCAGAACAACAGATAGCTATGTATGTGTACCTCAACTTGTGCAAAATAGCATTGCTTATTACCTAATGGACAAAATGGGCAAGAAATATCTTGGCTACACCAAATTTGTTCCTTGTGACCTCATGATGTGAAACCAAATGCTAAACACAGGCAGAATAGACTGATATTTCAATCAAACCACGTTCACATTGCACTACCGTAAACATCTATGCAGGATGGAGGGTTATATAAATCAGGCATCCAGCTTGTAAGCAGAGATACTCACCACCAAATTGTTGTAACTGTCTTATTTAAAATGAATGAATAAATAAGAACCAGACTTCGCAATACATTGAAACAGATGCCTGACTCTGTATACAACAGTGACATATATCTGATTAACAATTATTTTTAGAAAACAAAACAAAACAAAATAAAACCCACCTTTTAAATCTTGTCTAGATTAAAAATATTCATACAACAACTTTTTGTCGTCTGCCAAAAAACCTACCGTCTATTAGACTGATGACATTTCCTTTGAAAAACATATCGGGCTTCTGACACTACAATGTCCATCATTGAAAATCATGGTAGTGAAAGAGCAACAAGAAGGTGATATAGCAGATAAGGTTACTGACATATCTCCAAATAGAATTTCCTCTGTGCCAATTTTGAATAGTCAATTTTGAACACTTATGGAGAGTTTCACAAATAGACAGTGAAACTTTGTTATCTTCAACTGGTAAGGAGATAGCATATTGTAGAGCAAAATAGATGGCTACCACACTCAATGTGTCATTCTGCCTACAGATGTGTTTGTTGTCTGATTGGAAAAGTTAAAAAAAAAAAAAAAAAAAAAAAAAAAGATTCTGCACAACAAAGCCAAAATACACCTGGCCAGTTGGGAAATGATGTTTCCTAAAACACATTCCTTCCTGACTTCTATAAGTAATCCATTTATACCAAGAAGCATGAGGTTTCATTATACTTAATTATCTTTGCATAATTATAAATGTTAATGGTCACATAATTATCTACATCTTTTAAAAATCCAATCACTCAGCTCACTATTTCACTCAAAAAGTCTCTTGGGGCTGTAAATCTCATAGTTTGCATGAAATAATATTTCCTTGAATTTGTTCTTCATTTAACTGCCATTAATTACACCATATAACCTCTTCTCATATTTTGGAATAGAGAAACAGTGGGTGCATGTGATAGTTTTATATTAATACCATTGCATTTCAGTGTTCATTTTGTAAGTTAAAACCGTAAAAGAATACATAAAAACCTAATGAATGAGTTGATGACAACCATATAAAATAACAAGCTTTATAAGCACTATCAGAATTACTACCTTAAATTAATGCAAGAGCAGTCCTATTCAAAAATATGTCAGTCCTGTAATCAATCCAAAGTTAAGTATGTAAATGAATACTGAAGAGATAAGTTCAAACTTTAGGACTGTATGGTAATCTCATTCAGCAATAGGGACCATAGGGAAGCCCTGCACAATATGAAAACATCAAACAGGTCTCCTAGATATGGGCCCAGGATCCAAAGCCAGTTAAAGGGTTTTGTAATCGCTGATGGATAATTGGCACTTTTTTCCCCACAGCCCTCCTCTCACACCGTTGCAGACAATGCTGTTGGCTCTGGTGGGTGGTGGGCTTGAACCAGCCCTTCCTCCTCGCAGGGCTCCCTGCTGCCGTCAGCACCTCCTTCAGATCCGTCCCTGTAGGTCATTAAAATTATTACAGCTTCCATTTCAGAAATTTTACTGTTACCCTGTGTACTGGGTCTGGCTGGGATGGAGTTAACTCTCCCTGCAGCAGCCCATAAAGTGCTGTGCTCTGCACTTGGAGTTAGAACAGCATTGGTATCACACCAGTGTTGTGTCTGCTGCTTGGCAATGCTGGCACAGCACCAAGACTCCCTCCAACCCTGCTCAAGAGCCAGCAGCCTGGAGGTGGGAAAGAGGTGGGGAGGGGACATCACCAGGGCAGCTGACCTAAACTGACCAAAGGGGTATTCTATACCATGTGGTGTCACACATGTGGGCTCTTGTTATGAAAAAATCTGTCCTGAACAACCCCCACGTGTATTGAGGCCCTGCTTCAGGGACGAGGCCAAATGTCGCTCATTGATGGGACGCTGAGAGTAAATTCTTTCTTCTCTCTTTGTGTTTCTGCATGGCCTTTTCCTTTTCCTTTTCCTTTTCCTTTTCCTTTTCCTTTTCCTTTTCCTTTTCCTTTTCCTTTTCCTTTTCCTTTTCCTTTTCCTTTTCCTTTTCCTTTTCCTTTTCCTTTTCCTTTTCCTTTTCCTTTTCCTTTTCTTCCTTTTCCTTTTCCTTTTCCTTTTCCTTTTCTTCCTTTTCCTTTTCCTTTTCCTTTTCCTTTTCCTTTTCCTTTTCCTTTTCCTTTTCCTTTTCCTTTTCCTTTTCCTTTTCCTTTTCCTTTTCCTTTTCCTTTTCCTTTTCCTTTTCCTTTTCCTTTTCCTTTTCCTTTTCCTTTTCCCCTCTTCCTTTTTCCTTTAATTATATTTCTTTATCTCAACCCATGAGTTGTTTTTTTTCCTTTCCAGAATACTTTCTTCTTTCCCTCTTCTTCTAAGGAGGGGGAGTGAGAGAGCAGTTGTAGTGGAGTTCATCTGCCCAGCAAGGTAAAAACATCACACCCCAAGGCCCAGTCAGTGCAGGGGCTCTTTCTTTTCATGAGCAATTAAGGGAGTAATGCACCTGCATCAAGCTGAGAGGGGAATCCTGTTTGTTGTCCTATGATCTTCATTTTTCCAGCCTGATCTGCACTCTGAACGACTCTGAACAGCTACTGAACAGCTACAAGAGCTTCTTTCCTGCATTTACATGTCTCAGCAAATAGGCTCCTTGTCTCCTCATTCTTCGATGTGCTCCCCTCTGATGTCTTTTACAGTGTGAACCAAATCTCATTGCCAAAAGACGACCTTCAGTGTCCTTGGGATTGATTGCTTGTACTTCTATTCCACCAACCCTTGAATAAAGTCGATGGAGCTCAAAGGTGCTCTTGCAGAATCCTCAGCCCATTTTTAAAGTTTCATAGGACCTTCATCACCCTGTGCTCTTCATTCGCCTGTCTCATTGGCATCTAGCCCTGCACCACTGTGAAGTTAATGGGAGCATCCATGAATATAAGTTCAAGCTGTACAATGTAAGCCTAGGCCTAAATGTCAGTAAAAAGTGCATGTGACAATTAATACAACTATAGCCTATAGGTGCTATGGCTGAGTAATGACAATACCAGTAAATTAAATTAAATATCCCTAGCTTAGCTGTCCAAATTTAAAGCAAGGACACACCAGTCCCATGCAGAATAAGGAGATGGACTGCTGTGAGTGTGTGGCTCAGATACATCAGCAATCTCTGGCACGATGCAAACAGTCAGCAGTGCTTTGGGTATAAAAGAAAGTATGTTTAGAACTCTGCAGATCTTAGGCACTGAACAAATTGGCTCTGCTGTGTTGCCCATTTTGATTTTGGGATGGCATAGTGCTGTTGCACATTTTTTTTCTGTTTGCTATACTGCCTGAACAAAACAAATCCAAGTAATAATTTTATCATCAAGTCTAGTCCTTGGAAAGAGGTCAAGGATCTTCAGCTGTTTGGAAAAGTGCATCTTGGAGGATAAATCAAGATTTATAAGTCTCAATACTCCTGCAAACAGCTAGGAGTTATATTTCCTAACTTTTTTTAATTTTGGTTATATTTCAAGAGTACCTCAAGTTTTTCATGTTGTATTTTCTCCTTGTCTGCTCTTGTCATACTTAGTAATTGGAATCTATGTTAGATTAAAATATATATATATTAAAAAAAAAAAAAAAAAAAAGTAATGTACTTTTTTTTTCTTTTTTTTTTTTTTCTCTTTTCTAGACCTTCATCCACTCAGAGTTCTATTCTGTCTCATCCCTCCTGGTGGCTGTCTGGAGCCCAATGCTGATAGAAATCCCCTAAAACATGGCTAACGTATATGTTTTTTTTTTTTCTACTCAGGCAAAAAAAGTGATGCTTCATAGAACCACAAGATAGCTGCATTTGGGAGGTGCTGCTGTAAATCATCTAGCCCAAAGCTCAAGCAGAGTCAGCTAGAGCAAGTTGTCCAAAACTGTGCCCAGCTGGATTCTGAATATTTCTCTGCTATGCTCTCCTATCTTGTAGAAAGAAAGATCATATTTAAAGTCCATAGGGCAGGGGCCACTGAGATGAAAATTATGAATTCCTCTGGTCCTAAAAAGTATAACAACCTTAAATCCAATGAACAAAATATTTTTATCACAGGTTTCACTTCTGGTTGTTTATCACTGCTTTTAATATGATACAGTGTTTGCACATGGATATGGAATCCATGGTGCCAACTATAGATCCCAAAGCATGTATAAGAAGAAGAACCTGCTTGTTACTTTGCTTATTGTCATGGAAAACTTTGACACATTAATAAGGATTATGTGTTTACATATGTACATTTATATATTTACTGTATATGTTATATATTCACATTCACACATACACATATATTAATGTATGCATATATAATATATATGTATTCACTCTGCAAGTGGTGGAGCACTGGCACAGGTTGCCCGGAGAGGTTGTGGAGTCTCCTCCTTGGCAATCTTCAGAAGCCACTTGGGCATGATCCTGGGCAACCTGCTCTGGGTAGCCCTGTTTGAGCAGGAGGTTGAAACAGATGGCCTCCAGAGGTCCCTTCCCACTTCAATCCTTCTGTGATTCTCTGCTATATACATACATGCATATACATAAATATGGTGATAAATATGATGTATACATATTCATGTGTATGCATATGTAAGTACACAGGTATATGCAAATATATGCATATATATGCACATAAGAGGTGCTTCCTTTGTGTACATCTGAAAAGCATTGACAATTTTGTTGCTTTCCCTCATAACAAAAATAAAATTAAAATAAAATAAAAAAGGAAAATGTGTTTCTCTTCTCTTCACAAAAACACATGAAAAAACAAACATTTGCCCAGCTGCAGATGTTAGACTAAATAAACATTGAAAACAGTAACAAGCAATAGAAATAATATTTCTGAGCTTTGAGTAGCACAAAGGAAAAAAAAATCTTTCTTCTTTTGATATTAAGCAGTTTGCAGAACAGTTATATAACCTAGAAAAAAATTATTTTCCTATAGACATAATTCCACTATAAAAACCACAAGTTAAATGATTAAAATTGGACTAAACAAAGTCAAATAAACAGCACAAGAAGAGCTATAAAACATATCATCGATGAATAATGTCATTGTTATGCTCATGAATACTTCCATTTGCAGGGACAATGGTTCAGATCCCCAGCTAAGTGAAAGAGTATACATTCAATTGAAATCAATGAACCTATTTTGGCTGCATATAAAATGCTCTTACAATGTTAGTCTAACAATTAGAAAACTGCTGAATTGCCCATACTGATCAATTCTTACTCCAGTTTGGGAAACTCTTCATCCATTCTGCTTATGCAGTGCCTTGATTACCTTGATCTTGAGCCAACCCTTTTTTTTCATGTCTAAAATGCAAAATATATCATTTAAAAAGATCTGTTATCATATATATTGTGTTGCAAAGACATTCTTCTACATTTGGATTCTTGGGCTGTTTATTCCCCTGTTGCTCTACACATTGTGATGTACTTACTAATAAAGCTTAGCAACTAACTGAGTAACTGACTGAGTAAACCAGAGAACAACGGTAAACTGAAAATGGTAGTATATCTGTAAATCCAAACAAATGCTGTGATCAGAAATTGCTGTTCCGAGAGCTCTTTAAAATAAATAAATAAATAAATAAAAATCCCATAATTGTAGGGGTTGGAAGGGACCTTGAGAGGTCATCTGGTCCAACACCCCTGCCAAAGCAGGTTCAGCATATGGCTTCTGGGAACATCTATGAGGAGGCGTCAGTCATCAAGCAAAGTTTACAGCACAAAGAAGTTTTAATCCCTTATAGTGTGTGTATCCTACAGTTTATTCACCACAAAAGGTGATGAGATAACCTTATCATGTTCTCTACAGACTCCTACACTAATGGTGTGGTGATGTAATGACAGAGTCAGTGTTTGTGATAGGTTGGAAGTTGTTTTGGAGAATTTTTCCCAAAGCTCATTTTTAGCTCTGAAGAGGCCATCAGCTTCTGTCACTGAAGCTAGTTTGAATCAACTAATAGCTAATTAGACTGTAAAAATTGCTTTCTCGACACACCATTTCGAATATGCACACCTCTTGCATAGCTGCACTGGCTCCACTGTTTGTTTGTTTTGGTTGGTTGGTTTTGTTACATTGAACATAAGATACTTCTATTTGTCTGCATGACTCCCTCCAAATTCTCTTCATCTTGAGGTCTTCAGTAAACTGATCCCAATCCCTATAGACTCATGGTGCCTATTCCTTATATTGCCCAATTGTTTAAAGGTGCATTTTTATGAAGCCAGAAATATGAAGCTAAGTAATTTTCAAACATTTGTAAAAACAGTTGTAGTGAATGATTAATGTGAATGATTAATTCCAAATGTTTATAAACATTGTATGAAGTAGACCAAAAGCCACATTTCCCAAGCAAAAAAAAAGGAAAACCTAACTCACTCAAACAAAGCTTGCTTAAAGAGAGTATTAGAAATATCCATTTATTTACTGGAAAAAAGGAGAAATTGCTAGTAATAAATATTCATAATGAAGGAGAATTTTTGAGATGGCAGAAAAACAGAGAATAGTATGATTTTTTGAAATTTATTTATACAAAATTGTATGTGATGCCAGTTCAATAGTATTGTTAAAAAAAAAAAGAGAAGCATATAAAAAACATTTCAGTTTGTAGGCATGTACAGTATATAACGTAGAATATGTCAATGTCAAATATGCACTATCCAGTTGTAACAGAAGAATCTGTTACAGAACAGATGTGGAAACAGATACCTTAAAGTCAGCAATCTGGACATTCTGTACCCATGAGTTTTAAAAGAGCTGGCAAAGGAACTCAATGAACATTGAGGCTGAAATTTAGTCAGTCTTGGAGAACCAAAGAAATTCTGTTAGACTTTTGTTTCTTGTTGTTTAAGTTACCATTGTATTTTAACAGGTTAAACAAAAAGTTGGGCAACTATGGGGCTATCAGTCTCTTCCCATTCAAATAATAAACAGGGAACACAGTAAAAAAAAATATAATAAATAAATAAATAAAGTTAAAAAAAGGGGATCGAGTGCACCCTCAGTAAGTTTGCAGACGACACCAAGTTAGGTTCATGTGTCGATCTGCTCGAGGGTAGGAAGGCTCTGCAGGAGGATCTGGATAGGCTGGACCGATGGGCTGAGGCCAACTGTATGAAGTTCAACAAGGCCAAGTGCCGGGTCCTGCAGTTGGATCGCAACAACCCCAAGCAGAGCAACAGGTTGGGAGATGAGTGGTTGGAAAGCTGCCAGGTGGAGAAGGACCTGGGAGTGATGGTTGATAGTCAGCTGAATATGAGCCAGCAGTGTGCTCAGGTGGCCAAGAAGGCCAATGGCATCCTGGCTTGTATAAGAAGCAGTGTGGCCAGCAGGGCTAGGGAAATGATTGTCCCCTTGTACTCGGCTCTGGTGAGGCCGCACCTCAAGTACTGTGTTCAGTTTTGGGCCCCTTGCTACATTAAGGATATCGAGGTGCTTGAGCGAGTCCAGAGAAGGGCGACGAAGCTGGTGAGGGGCCTGGAGAACAAGTCCTATGAGGAGCGGCTGAGGGAGCTGGGCTTGTTCAGCCTGGAGAAGAGAAGGCTCAGGGGCGACCTTATCGCTCTTTATAAGTACCTTAAAGGAGGCTGTATCGAGGTGGGGGTTGGTCTATTCTCTTATGTGCCTGGTGACAGGATGAGGGGGAATGGGCTAAAGTTGTGCCAGGGGAAGTTTAGGTTGGATTTTAGGAGAAATTTCTTTACCAAAAGGGTTGTTAGTCATTGGAATGGGCTGCCCAGGGAAGTGGTTGAGTCACCATCCCTGGAGGTCTTTAAAAGACGTTTAGATGTTGAGCTTAGTGATATGGTGTAGTGGAGGACTGGTTAGTGTTAGGTCAGAGGTTGGACTCAGTGATCTTGGAGGTCTCTTCTAACCTAGACAATTCTGTAATTCAGTAAAAAATAAAAATAAAAATAAAAATAAAACAATAAGAGAAGTGCTAATATAGTTCACTGCTATGGTTCCTTTAAAGTGCTAATATAGTACTAATAAGGTTAAAGGCAATTCACATGCACAAACAGAAAACAGATCCTGTCCAGCCAACCAATGGGATTTTTCAGTAAAGCTGGATGATGAATGTAATGGTGCTTTGCTTTTAGAAGTGTTTAGTTGGTTTCTGTACAACAGTTGGGATGACAAAAAGTAAGATGGCACATTTAGCTCATAGAAAACTCAATAACCAGTCATTGCAAACATGGGTGTTGGGCACAGTTATTTCGTTTCACTGAGAGTGGATCTAGAACCACTTCATGCTTCTACCATTTCTGATCAGGTTTGCAGATGACAAAAACTGTGGGACAGGTGAGTCGAAGAGGAAGGGATGTGCTGCTCAACATAAGCAAAATATCTTTTTCAGACTAAGCAAAATATCTTTTTCAGACAGTCATATATAATGTCACTTGAATTAGTCTCTCTATGCAAAGGGAGTCAGTAAATTGTGAAGAAATAGCTCAACTCAGTACAAGTGCCTAGTGTGTGGCAGTGGGCCCTGTTACTGATGTGATCCTTGGGCTGTAAACAGTGATCTTAAGAGTTGGAAAATTATATTTCCTTTTCATTTGGCATGAATCTGACTGTCACTGCAACACTGTGTTACTGTTTTCTCTGCAGCCTGAGGAAAATGTTTACAATTTGGAGAGGAGTCAGAGAACAGTCATGACAGATACAAAAGGACAAGTAAACATACCTTAGAGAGAGAAGGAATGCAAGAGCTCTGTCTGTTTAGCTCAACCAGGAGAAGATGGAAGGATGCCTTTGGTCACAGTCTGAAGCAAACTGTAGGAGGAAAATAGGTCAGAATAGGTACTTCAGCCTGGATGGAAATGCATAACCAGACCCAGCACTGAGGACACATACACTCCGTGGTAGTTAAACACTTTAATTGTTTACCAAAATCTGTGGTGAAGTCATCTGGAAATATCTCAATTAAGTTCACATGTCCTTTAAAGTGTTTTTCATTACAAGCAGGAATCAGCTCAGTGAGTCCTATGGCCAATATCTAAATGCTGATCTCTGAGTCAAGTCCTGACCCACAACATGCTTCTTTCCAGTCCAGCATATTTATTTATATGTCTGGCAGGAGATGAAAACCCACATTTTTGTACCTTCTTCTGCACACAGAGAGACATGAGCTGTTATATATGCATGGGATAAGCAACTAGTACTTGAGGCATCTCTCCTGTGCTGTCTGCTCGTGGCTCAGCACTTAGAACTGCACACGGGTTGTAATCACTTAGTCTTGTACAACACAGGAAGGAAAGCAGGTAAAGTAATCACAGTGGTATCTTCTGTTAAACAAGGCTGTGTTTATTCATTTAGCATAATTCTTTAGCAGGACTGTGAATAACACACTAAGGTTTGTTTAGTTCAGAGCACCAAGGGCAGCCCTATTTAGACAGCCTATGAATAAAACAGTTAGGAAACACCTCATATTTATCGGAGCACATCCTGAAAGCACCAGTGCCCTGACCAGCAGCCTTAGTGCTCCAACGATGTTTTTCCTGATAACTTTTCCTTAACCATAGCTTGGGAGAATCATTTAGATTCAGAAGACAGACTCTTCCTGGGAATAAACTACCTTTAAATCCCCCTCACTTTTATCTTAATACTTGTGCTGTATTTTTATTTATTTACTAGTCTCAGAAAGTGTTTTATGAGAACTTATTTTCCTTAGTGTCTGTATCTGGTTATCGCTACATATAATCTTTGTATAGCACCAGCACAATAGCATTTGGGGCACTTATCTTAAGGACTTACTGTTAGTTATCTGGTTCCATCACATACGAATTTCAGCTAAACACTTCGCTGTTGGTGTAAAAGAAGATACTATTTGTAATTTCTCTTCTCTGAATATCATGTTCAAGGTATCATAAAAGCCTGTATTCTATTCAGCTATTTGTCTGTACTGTAGTAAAGCCCAACTGTTCAAAAGACAGATGGACAATAACATAGTCTTGCTTCTCTAAATCATTCAGATACAAGCACAAAGAATGGTAAACACACCACATTGCTTTAGTAAATGCTTTAATCTCAAGAGAAGGGTGAGAAAGGATCCCTTGAAAAGCTCTGCTCTTTGGCCAAAATTGCAAAAATTGTTCAGACTGAAAATTGAAAAGGAAGATTGCACTGGATTCTGCACACTTTGGGAAAGAAAGGTTATCTGTAGGTAGAAAATTACATTAAATTCCCACCCAAAGTATTCAAGTCTGGCCTAATTTCTAAGTTAAACGCTGAAGTCAAATAGTGTGACAGTGCTTCCTAATCCCAAGGGCACCTGTATATTTCACAAAAATATTTCTTCAGAGCTGGAGCTTCATTCCAGGGGCAACATCTCCACTACTTTTACTGAGGGAAATCTGCTAGTCGTAGTGGTTGGGACATTGTGACATAGGGTGGGATGATGAATATTTATCTTTTCTGTAGACAGCTGAAAATGAACTGAAGTTTTCCACTTTCTAGCCAGAAAACTGCTCTTGCTGAGAAGAGGGATTGTTCCTTCCTGAGTGTTTCTAGAATGTGAATTTGAGAAAATCCAGTAAAGTAGGGAGTGTCTCCTGGCAGCACAGAACCACATGCCAGGGGCAGGGAGTGGGCAGGATGTCAGACTTACCTCTGTCCCCTTCTGTTCCTCATAACTACCTCAACTCTCTTAGGTTGCTAACTGCTGAGAAAGTAGTTCTGCAAAACCTAACTTGCCCTGCAATCACACAAGTGCTTACCTGTCTGACCCCACACAAAGGCTTTAATTTCAGGTGCCCTGAAATGCGAAAAGTAGGAACTGACTTCTGCAAGCTACTTAGCTTCATAGCCTCAGTCTCCCTGTATACATTCCTAAAAGCACTGTGGCAAAAAATTGTGTTTGGTTGGTCTGTCAGCATGTAGTTTTTATACTGTTCATGTAAGTAAAGTAAAGCCTGTAAAAAGAACATATTTATAAAAAGAGTCTATATAAAGAACATTTGTTAATGTTCAGGAAGAAGATGCCATACTGGCCATGGCCATGCCATTTCTTCAAATATATCAAAGAATCTGAAATCCTTGGAGTTCTAACAGAAGACAAAGCAGAAAAGCTCACTCATCACATGGAAAAAACAAATCAGGCCTGTCCTTTTGCCACAGATTATATCCTTTGCTCCAATTTTATTTATTTTATTTTATTTATTTTAATTTTTGTTCCAGCATTTTCAGATCCCTGAGATCCCTGAGCTCTGTAAGCTCTGTACAGTCTTTTTTTTAGTCTTTTTTTTTTTTTTTAATAGAAAAAACACGGGTGTCCATATGATGTCTCACCTACTAGTCATGTTGCTTCTTTTACTATAGTATAAATATGTAATTAAATCTGTTTAGTACTTTTTTTTTTTTGTCTACACTGTGCATACTCAACACAAGGAACTTCCTCACCTGAACCTGTCTGAGATATATGGATGTCTTTCAAGAAGGCCAAGAGTTAGAGAATGACCACCTTCATCAACCTTTACAGGCTACTGTCTATATCTCGGTACTAGGCTTTATGTCCTAGGATGACTAACACTTTACAAATACACAAATTTTGACATCAATTCATTGCCCTTGCTGCAATGCTGAACAAGTCCCCACGTGCTATTTGACAGACCTTTGAGCACAGACTTGGTGCAGCACTGTCTCTCAGTACAATGCTATTAGTGCATGCAGTGACGTCCCCACTTCCCAGTCAAGGGAGTTAATTTTTCATTGAAAACTACAAATCTCTTTATTTGGATAAGGCTTGGATTAGTTTGTCAAACCTGACTCACAGGGCTGTCTATTATCCCTTCCAGGGAATGGTGATTAGATCTGTACATAGGTTGGGGGTCTAATCACTGCCTTATACAGTTATAATAAATATTATAACCTTCTTTGTTTTATGTTTTTCTAGCTGTGCAGTCTGTCAACTGGTTTATCTTCCTCACTAATTAGGCTCGGGGCTTTGGGGGAATTATATTGTAACTCCTAAATCTCCTTCCTGATTAGCTTCATGTTTACCTTCATTGTTTGATCTGATACTTTTTGTTATTATTTTAATACAGAAGAATACAGTCATTAATACCCTTGGTGGGGGTATGGGTACCTTGACTCTATAAAAATGGTGTCAACTGCTACCTCCCCACTGTGCTTTCCCAGTGCTGAAAGTGGTTAAAATGTCACTGAGAGAACTGCTTCTCTGTGCTTATAAGTAGCTGTCAGGGGGACTGCTTTCTCACTTGTATTACATTTTGGGAAAGCATGAAGAAACAGATTTGCATGGTAGATGTGGGGATTTATCCAGTGTAGAAGCACTAGCAATGTGGAGTGAAAGGATTCCTTATTCTGCCAGGACAGAAATTTTCAGAAGGGGCAGAGACACTGCTCACTGGACAGCACCTTTTTTGAAGTAAATGACATCTCACCAGTGTTGGTGTCCATTGGATTTTGCCCTTTGATGGGAAGTAGAAGAAAATTTCCCTGAGCAAAATATTTTCTTTGTTTCTTTAGGAACCAAGAATTGTCAGCAAGGAGACTCATAAGTACTCACTTTGGGAAGAATCGTAGAACATGAAAAAAGCGCAGAAACCTTAGAAAAGTTCTCTAAGTTTAAATTCTGATGCTATGAAGGAAAGTGGAAGAATAAAAATAA
Organism: Netta rufina; assembly: GCF_964035555.1. NCBI lineage: Eukaryota > Metazoa > Chordata > Aves > Anseriformes > Anatidae > Netta > Netta rufina. The sequence goes on from NC_140124.1 coordinate 120,041,799, forward strand.
AAAAAATTACAAGAAAATATTTTGTATTTTGCTGGCAATATCTAAAGGAAGCATCTAGAAGAGGTAAGTAAGGAAAGGATGCTTTGGAAAATAGTCATTATAAAAAATACCACTTAACTAAGGAGTTAATGTCCAAAGAATCAATAACTTACTCAAATCAAATCATATTTATAAATATGGAGTGTGTATATATATATATATATATATATATATATATCCTGGCTTGCATAAGAAACAATGTGGCCAGCAGGGCTAGGGAAGTGATGGTCCCCCTGTACTCGGCTCTGGAGGGGCCACACCTCGAGTACTGTGTTCAGTTTTGGGCCCCTCGCTACAAGAAGGACATCGAGGTGCTTGAGCGGGTCCAGAGAAGGGCGACGAAGCTGGTGAGGGGCCTGGAGAACAAGTCCTACGAGGAGCGGCTGAGGGAGCTGGGCTTGTTCAGCTTGGAGAAAAGGAGGCTCAGGGGCGACCTTATTGCTCTCTACAGGTACCTTAAAGGAGGCTGTATCGAGGTGGGGGTTGGTCTATTCTCTTATGTGCCTGGTGACAGGACAAGGGGGAATGGGCTAAAGTTGAGCCAGGGGAGTTTTAGGTTAGATGTTAGGAAGAACTTCTTTACCGAAAGGGTTGTTAGACATTGGAACAGGCTGCCCAGGGAAGTGGTGGAGTCACCATCCCTGGAAGTCTTCAAAAGATGTTTAGATGTAGAGCTTAGGGATATGGTTTAGTGGGGACTGCTAGCGTTAGGTCAGAGATTGGACTCGATGATCTTGAGGTCTCTTCCAACCTAGAAATTCTGTGATTCTGTGATATATATATGTATGTACATGGAGTAATTTGATTTGAGGATTTGAATTTTATGTATATATAAATAGAGAGGGAGATAGAGAGACAAATAACAGGAAATTAAATGCAAAACCACAAAATCTGCATAGGAAAAAAATAAAAATTCAAAGGGTGCAAAAGTTAAAATTCGTTCAGAAACAGTGTCTTGGCTGCAGAAAACATATACAAAGTCTTCTGTGTTCTATTTTTCTTGTAAAATGTGTATGTTGATATATTGTATTGTTTTTACATGGTCAACAATTATTGGAAAATGTACTTCAACTATACTGCAGCCAACTAAAAGCTACTATTTAAAGCTTCATTTTTATATTTCCCCAACTTTTTTTTTTTTTTTTCTAAATTTGAGCAGTGGAATTATAGCATAATATGAATACATCTGCTGGGATTTCATAAAGATCTGAAGTGACAGAATAAAATGAGTTCTAGCAAAGCCCTGTAGGTGGTTCTGGTTCAGTTTGCAGACAAAGGAAATGTGGAGAAATGGGGAACATGGGAGCACAACATCTCAGTTTGGGGAACTTAGTTTTATTTTGAGCTTAAAAGTGCAGAGCTGGGAAGGACCAGCAGGCAAATGAAGGGTTTGCTTTACCCGAAAGGATGTTAATCTCATATATATACAATAGCAGGAATTTATGGTTGGTGGTAGGAGGGAGTGGGAGATGAGGGTGAACCACTGGGGTCATGGGGCTCTGTGTTAAAGCCTGTGTCAGGACACCATGTCCTGTTATACTCAGAGGATGGAAGAAAGACG